>NC_046186.1:43520969-44158469 GCF_011004875.1 Balearica regulorum gibbericeps
CCAGTATGAACACCACTTCAGTCAGTGAGTGTCTTCAGGACAGATAGTGTCCTTAGGCCTTTTGCATCTTTGACAAAAACCTGAAAGGATGACTTACCCTTATCTCACCTTAGGCACATTACAGACCAAGAGTAGAGGACTTTGGCCTCTGCTTGTCTTCCATTCTGCAGGACTTTCCATCCACTTATTTATTTCACGCCATAATTCATTAAGTAGGTTAATTACTGTTTTTACTGTACATTTTACTGTGAAGGTGACTGAACATAGAAACAGGTTTCCCAGAGAGGTTGTGGAGTCTCAACCTTTTGGTGATCAAAAGGTTTTGACTCTTTCAGTAGTCAAAACCCAACTGGACATAGCCCCAGCAACCTGCTCTACTTGATCCTGCTTTGAGTGAGGGCTTGGACTAGACAATCTCCACAGATTTCTTTCCCCTTCTCACCTACTCTGTGATTCCACAGCTGCTTGAGGTAAATCAATTTACAGAATTTCCCCATTGCGAATGGTTCAGCCATTTTCCATGTTAGAACTAAACCCAGTAACATTCACAACAATCTACTTCCTTAAGACTAAAAGAATAGTCATTTTCTCACTTCTTATAATTTATGTTTTTTTCTTTTCTTCACAACTGCCCTCCAATTTCCATCCTAACATAATTCCCAAAATTTGATTGATATGAAATTATGCACTACTAGAAAAACAGTGTAAAGTACTGCAGATCCTTCCACAGTACCTCAGTTTGGTATTCAGCCTTCAAAATTGCCTTCAGAGAACTGGATTCTCTGAAATTATTCCTCTTCCAGAGGAATAAAAATATTCTTCTGGAATAATTTCAGCTACTGAAAAAGCTACCACGGTCACTGAAGCAATTCTTTCCTGCTCACAGTCCCCAAAATAGATAGGCTTTTTCCAGGTTAATTTGATGTGCCAAATATTTTAGATAAATTCATTTTTAAGGACAGCTACTGGGAGTCATAATTGTAGAAAACATCTATGCTTTCTAATCCTAGTGAAGCTTGAATGGGTCTATTCCAAATACTAATGACTTTGTCAAGGTATTAGTAGAAAATGAGAATATATTAACTATTTCAATACTGCTCAAAATAACTGAATACATAAAAAAGTTCTGAAGTGTTTCTCTCTGCTACCTTTGTGTGCATATCACTGCATCTGCTTCTCTACACTGCTATGCATGTGCACATATCCTGTTTTCAATGTCTGCCTAAGAATAATGGTCCCACCTGTGCCCATTCTCTTGTCACTCAAATTCCTTCTGAAGTCCCATACTTCCCATATCATCTAGAAGCATACCCCTTCCATCTGTTTTTTCTACTTGAAAATAAAAAATAAATAAATAAAAAAATACCAAAGAGTATAGAACAGCCCAATGTGAATTACATTTCTGTATGACTTGTTATCTCAGTCACTGTTTTCTCCAGTAAAGCCTAGAGACTTTTTAGCTAGATTAACCACAGTTTATGGAAAAGTTAATTTATTTTTTTCTGGATTTGGACTTTGGATGATAAACTTTTCAGGCCAGGAATTTTACTTGCTTCCTTTGTTCCAGAGACTGTAAAAGATTGTTTATCTGAAAACTAACATAATATTAAGTGCTAGTCATTTTCATTAGAAAACTGGAATCTGCCTTATAAATTTGCTGTGGAAATGGTCAAGGGTTCTCAAGTGTGAAAAAAATAGAAGCATTTACATAGTGAGTTTTCTTCCTGTTTTAAAAGGTTCTAGACTCAAGACCAGAAATTATATAGCCATTAAAAGTCTTGAAAATTCTCTCTGCAGAATTGTGTAAAAAACCTGATGTTTTAGCTTCAGTATATTTCACCTCACCATCTCACAAGCACAGCAATCCTACTATGACTTCAGGTGGTAGAAAACAGTGATGGAAAATATTTTTACAAAATTCCAGAAAATTATTTTTAAAAATGTATTTGTTGGGTAGTTGTTTGTTTTTTGGTTTTTTTTTTCAAATTTATTAGACAGTTTCAGTCATAACTAGGAAGTCTGACACCAGCACAACCGACCCAAGGAAAGCATAAATGGTTCCCAAAACATTACAGAATGCAATATTTCCTGCCACAGCCAGTGAGAAGTGGAGATACTCAGTGGTCGCTTGCAGTATTCAGATCCTACAAATAGAAAATCTTCAGTAATAAAAACTTTGGTGGTTCTTATCCTCTATTAGTCCTGTTTCAAAATTCAGTATCAAACAGATTTATTTTCTTTCTTATGAGTTGAATCTAAAATGTGGAAAGATTGACTTTAAAATCAGTAGTTTATCTTAAATCTTCAGAGACATTGTAAGTATTTTTTAAAGTGTTTTTCTCATGATTACTAAAGATTTGTAATTATGTATATTTTTCAATTTATGGGTATATCTCTCTTTTAATGTAGGTATCTTTTTCAGCTTTCTCTTCACATACCTCAACCATTTAAAAAACATCAAAAATTACCCTTCGACTAGTACTGTGTTACAGCAGAACTCATAACAGCAAGGTTATTTAAATGTTTGGATTCTGATTCTATTAGTCAAAGACATTTTAGTTTAAAAAGAAAGTAAAGAAGAATCTTTTTGCACTAAAAAATAAAAAGAATAATTTTGGAGACAATATTAGTGTCTGAGGAAATAGAAATATGAAATGCAGTACTGTTCCCAGTCTTTGATTGAAGCCTGCTATGGTTGTGGAGAATACTATTTTTTAATCCAATTTTGTTGCAAACCTTTGAAACTGCATGCTGAGTATGCATGCTGTGATTTCTGAGATTTCTCTTAGCCCAAAATAGAAGTGGTCAAACTACTTCTGTGCAATGTATGACTGCCAGTGCTGTGAATCTTTGTTTGGCCATCTCTGTATATCAGGTCTCTGTTCCTATAATATGTGCAGCAGGCTATTCCTTGCTTAAAAGGTCTACAGAACACAGAATTAGGTAATTGTCCATACAGTGTGATATGTCGTATAACCATGTGGGGGTAGCATGGCAGTGAGAGTCAGTAACCTGGTTGCTGGGGAGGGAAATTACTTCCCAGACTCCATTGCCTGTGTCGACCAAGGGCTGACCCCAAGTGCATCTCCAGAATGGCACAGATAGCACATAGCTCCTCTGCCATGTCTGTCATCTTAAGCAGATGTTTTAGATAAATGGAAGCAAATGCCTACAAGTGAGCAATGGAATTGATCCCTACATCTTTGTTGAACATTATGGACACTTAAACATATCTCTAGAGCCCTGTATATAGAATTTCAGAACTCAATTTTATTGCCATATGCAACTATCTAGTACATTCAGGATGTCCCATATATCTAAGATATTCACTTAGTGCTGGGAGATATGATTGGGACCTAAAGAAGACCCACTACCATTCCTTCTAGCATCAGTCTGCAGCCAGATGGACATAAAAATGGGTACTAGGGACATGTCTGGATAGCTGAACTAGTTCCATAAACTCAGGAGGAAAGCAAAACTGTCAAGGAGACTTTAATTTTAAATGTCTAACACTCCATCACAGTTTTGCTTTCCTCCTGTGTTTATGGGTAATGTCTAACACTTAGACATTTAAAGTTAAAATCTCCATATAACAATGTATATACAAGGAAAGTAAAAAAAAAAAAATTTTTTTTAGTCTACTTCTTTGTTCTTTCTCATTTTTCACTTCTTTAAACTTTTTTCTAAGACTCCACAGGAACAGCAGATTTAAACTTCAATGTTCTCTCAGGAATTTCAATATAACTTACAGATATTAAACTATGAGAGAATGCCATCTGCTTTGGTCTCCCTCCTCTCTCCCCATTATGATTAAAGGCAGCTTAATTTAATGATTTCAGAGCTTTGTACAGAACAGACAGATATTGAAATCAAGGGAAGAGCACATACACTCTGTACCAGAGTTCAGAGAAGAAAACAACCAACCAACTAACCCAACAAACAAAAAGCTAAAACTCTCCAAGACAATCACTGCACAAGATGTCAAACCCAATTGTAAAAAATCTTCCTGAAATATGTATTATTATGCATCTATAACACAATATATTGAATTAAATGTAGTCAGTATTTAGAAGACTAATAAAATGCCAAATCCTATTTTCTTTATTTCTGAAGACTGCAAAAGAAAAACATGATTAACTTTTTGGACTCTGTCTCTTATCAATGTATGCTTTTATATACATAAGTTAAAAATTTGTGGTGTTGTGTTGCTCAAGAGCGAAGAGCAGTCTTGCATGCAGAAACCTGAGAGATGGACACCAAGTCAGCACACATGGAAACTGTACCAGATACCAGCAATAGTGCCTGAATGGCTTGAGTAATTATAAAGGTCAGAATTAGATGATATTCAGGAAGCAGCGAATGTTTCAAATCCCAAGGAAGTCACTGAGAACTAATAAAATTTAACACTTCACCACATCTGATTTGACACTGTTTTACTGGAGTTTAAACTACCAGAGTGTAGAGATGGAATAGCTGTTGATGGAATCTCTTATTTTGCTGAATTCCAAATAAGAAAAAAAATAGGGACTAAACATCCAAATTATAGAAGTCATAGAGATGTATCTATACTATAGTATCCAAAAGGCTGAAGAGAATTCAAAATATAAAAATAACGCATTTCTAAGATATTTCAGAATTTCCAAATCAGTACAAAAAATACATTCATCTTTTCCCATCAACAAGAGGAAGACACTAATTAGTTTACTAAAGTCCATGGATGAGGCTGGTACCTATTTTTGAAATTTTATGTGACTTCTAAAATCCACCAGAATACAGTAGGCTGTCTAAACATCTGAAAGTGCTTAAACAGAATTCACTTATTAGCAGATGACTGGAACAGATTTGTTGGTATATAAAAATGTAAGTCAAAGTGATTAGATCGTGTGGCTTTAAGCACACTACTGACATCATGTTACTTATGTAGAATCTTCACTTTAGACTAAAATGCAGTCATTTCCTGCTTTACTTCAAAAAATTTAAGAACAATTTTGAAAAGGAATGTATTAAAATTAATCTTAATTTTGAAAACTAACATATGTAAAGATAACTGTTTGCCTTACTAATGGATTTCAGAGGTAACCAGGTTTTTTAGCCCTGTGAATAAATTAAAATGGTCCTTATCTTATTTAATATGAAAATCCCTTCTGTGCTCTGTCTATCTGGTACATCGGTAATTAAGGATTTAGAGGCCCTTTGCCTGATTGTCCTCAGTGAAGCAGGTGAAATCACAGAGAATCTGTGACTACCTTTGCAAATCCTCTAGATTATAGATATCAATGCCCAGTGTTTACTCATTTTGAAAGTTCTGGAAACATAAGTATAGATAAATTCAAAGGAACTGCCATTTCACAGTCCCTATTCATTGATAAAGCTGAAAAGGAACTTATTTTCTGATAACATACAGAAGTAGGAGTAGACTTAAACTGAAGATTTGATATATTATTCCCTGTAGTCATGTCTGAGAAGCTGGCAAGTGAGGTCATGTTGTCTTCTATACGCATATTGATAAGGATATGGTAAAGAACTAGGGATTAGGTTCACAAGGAGCACTCCAATGCCTAACTTTTAAGGGTCCAGGAGACTAAGTTGTCCAGGCTTTACTACATAAGGCACCAAGAAAATACACTTAGCAAAAGTGTTTGCAAAAAACTAGTATACTGAATAGAAAGCCCTGAAACCATAGGCATCTGAAAATTCCATATAGAAATGCAGCAGCTGAGCTGGAGGCTGAAAGTCAAACCAAGGAGGCTGGATTCAGCTGGCACTAGAGATTCAGATTTCCTTATAGCTCTTTGTGTTTCTGAGTTCAGTTCAAACTGATTAATATACCATAAAATATGTGGGGAATTTTCTTATTTTAATTCATAGATGTAACTACTGAAGAATGCTTTTAGCTGGAAGGGGCAGCTATTATTTAAATCCAGCATTCACATTTTCTCCTTTTGTTCTTCCTGCTTGTACAGGATGGAGCTTGATCATTTTTCTGAGACATATTGAGATTTCTGGAGGTTATTCATTGGTAGCTGGTCCTCTATGTCCCAACAGAATTTGAAACTCCAGGAAGTTTCACAAAGTTCCAGTTTTCCTTTCATTACCATTTGCTCTTTTCCAACCATTATATTCCTTGATAAAAAACAATCAGCAATAAGACCAGAGGAATAGTCCATAATAATCTTGCTTAATCAGCTGAACAGGTCTCTCTAGGTAGAATTAGTCCTGTTCCATTGTTCCGGTGGCAAGGAAGCATACATTTGGAAACATCTCTTCCCTTATCACCCATGGTTCCATTTTCCTCCTTTCTTCTTGCACTTGCCTAACTTGATTATGACCACATTTCTTCTCTGATTCTGATTACTGCCTGGCTGGTTGATTAGTGTTGCTTAGCATTTTAATGAGTTTTGTGACTTCATCTAAAGGCAATGTACTCATGGAAACAAAAAGAAATTGGCATACAACAGTCTGGGAAAGTAGGATACTTACAATGTGGCTGATATAATTTATATGATTTAGGATCTTAATTTCCAAAGTACTGATAACTTCGTAAGAAGCTATGACCACCATTCAGCTATGTGAAGCCTAAAATGCTACAAGCCAGTGAAAAATAATCAAAGAGTTTAACCTGAATTAAGCTGATAATTTTACAGCAGTTTCTTTTTATAAAAGTACATTTGAACTAAGAATGACCTAATATTGTTCAGTATATGCATGCTTTGAAAATTTAGATTGTAATCAGCTGATTACTGATATTTATTACTTAACAATATATAAAAAAACCCTATATGATATATAAAAAGAGATGAGTAGGACTTCTGCCATATGTTACTTACACAGTTTCATATTCTTATACTTTTTTCATTTTATAAAAGAAACCCATGGGCTTTTTTCTGAGGTGTTATG
This sequence comes from Balearica regulorum gibbericeps, assembly GCF_011004875.1. Taxonomy (NCBI): domain Eukaryota; kingdom Metazoa; phylum Chordata; class Aves; order Gruiformes; family Gruidae; genus Balearica; species Balearica regulorum. Next base: position 43,527,867 of record NC_046186.1, read on the forward strand.
AGAGGTTGATTTGAGGACAAGAAATATTAGATTCTTCAGATTCTGCTCTGATATAGATCAGTCTTCATGCTGCAGATACATTATCATTCCTGAGAAAACATTGCATGTGTAAATAGATTATAAAAGGTTAATAAATATCATAAGCATGTTAGGCTTAAGTACCATGTATTACAGATAATTATAAGCTTATAAGTAGAAAGTTTTACAGTTAACCTATTGATCCGTTGAACTCTACAGCAATTTACAGTAACTGGCTGACCACTCAACAAGTCATATATAATCCTGTATTATCCTTTACATATGGCCATCAGTAAAATGTATTTAAAATAAAACGTAATTCAAATGCATTTTTAAAACTACTTCTCATAAAAGACTAGGTTTAATTAGCGACTACTGTCACTGTTTTTTTGTGAGCTCTGATTTATGAGCTTGAATAGCTTTGGGGGTTCCTGCCCCTTGCTTTCTACTCTATCCTTCTCTCAGAAAATTCTTCTTTTGATGAAGGAAAAGCTATTATTTATATAGGAGTAGCTACTTCAGAATCATTGGTGTAACCCATGTATTATGCAAAATTTTACTAGTATACTGCTATTGAATTGGGTTTTCTTTAATATAACTGGCTATTATTAAAAATAACTAGAAGATGATGTTCAAGTCACAAGAGTTATCCATGAAGCAGAGTGGGACATTGGGAAACTAGTACGATCACTATTCTATATAATTAGACCGAATTGGCTCAATAGATATTTGTAATTATTAATTATTTCTTTTATTCACCTATACAATTATCAGTCTTTATCAGGAACTTCACTCATTTGTTTATTTTAACTGAAGCTCAGAAAATAAATGCGGCATAAATGTTGTCCTTATCAACATGCTTTTTTTGAAAAGCACAAAGGGAATTTTGAAGACAGTGTTCCTTTTCTTTACCTAACTGACAAACACAGTAGAGCTTCCACCAACACACCACCACCCCCCACCCCACCCCCCCCCCCACAATTACAACCATGGTGTGACAGAACCCAACAGTCAGTCACTGAGGGGAGCTGCTCCGGAGCTGGCCCAGCCTGAGGCACAGCAGCAGGCCTCAGTGCACAGGGGTTTTCCTGAGGCTGGGAAATTCCAGGGGAGCAGAGAGACCCACCAGGAGCCAGCAGCTCTCACAGGAGCCACTGAGGTGGCCTGGGCATTGCCAGAGCCATGGTGGCCACCCACACACCTACACAGGGCAGCCCAGGGAGCGCAAGCTGCTGGAGTGGGCCAACAGGGCGCGGCGTGTCAGCCATGGCATGGTGCGGCTGTTGGCGTGGCAGTTTGTGTGGGAGGGGGCGCAGAGAGGGCGCCTCTTCAAAGGAGGAGCATTCCACTGGCCAAGTGGGAGACTTGTAATACACATAACCCAGCAACTGGGCACTGTTCTGCGACAATCTGACCCCCCAGGCAGAATGGTGGGCACTTCTCTGACAGCAAGGGCTGCAGCTCTGGCTGGGGGGGTCTGCAACATTTACCCCAGCACAGCCAATGCCTCCATGCAGATGGAGTTGCTGAAGGGAGAGGCTGCAGTGCAGACCTCAGGCTGCAGGGAGTGCCCAGACCTTTCTCCTGGGGCAGGGAGAGGTGTCAGACCTGGCTGCAAAAGGTGTGCCCAGGTGGAGGACTTTCTGCAGCAGGTGGCTGAGCTATAGGAGGTGGTGATAAGGCTGTGTAACATCAGGGAGGCTGAGAAGGAGTTAGATAGTTGTCTATTAGCAGTTAGTTAGACTGCACAGTCTGCAGTAGACCCACAGCCAAACAGCCAGAATCCCCCCACCTTTTGCCACTAAGGGCAAATCGTGCCTGACAAATTTGGTGGCCTTCTATGATGGGGTTACAGCATTGGTGGACAAGGGAAGTGCAAGTGATATCATCTACCTGGACTTGTGCCAAGCAATTGAGAGTGTCCCACACGACATCCTTGTCTCTAAATTGGAGAGACATGGATTTGATGGATGGACCATTTGGTGGATAAGGAATTGGCTGGATGGTCGCACTCAAAGAGTTGTGGTCAATGGCTCAATGTCCAAGTGGAGAACGGTGACGAGTGGTGTTCCTCAGGGGTCAGTACTGGGACCGGCACTGTTCAACATCTTTGCCAGCGACATGAAAATGGGATTGAGTGCACCCTCAGCAAGTTTTTCAATTGACACCAAGCTGTGTGGTGTGGTTGGCATGCTGGAGGGAAGGAATGCCATCCAGAGGGACCTTGACAGGCTGGAGACGTGGGCCCATGTGAACCTCATGAAGTTCAACAAAGCCAGGTGCAAGGTCCTGCACATGGGTTGGTGCAATCCTAAGCACAACTACAAGCTGGGTGGAGGATGGGAGCAGCCCTGAGGAGAAGGACTTGGGAGTATTGGTTGATGAAAAGCTCAACATGACCCAGCAATGCATGCTTGAAGCCCAGAAAGCCAACCGTGTCCTGGGCTGCATCAAAAGAAGTATGACCAGCAGGTCGAGGGAGGTGATTCACCTCCTCTACTCCAGTCTCCTGAGAATCCACCTGGAGTACTGCATCCAGCTCTGAGGCCCCAAAAATATGAAGGAAATGGACCTGTTGGAGTGAGTCCAGAGGAGGTCCATGAAGATGATCAGAGGGCTAGACCACCTCTTCCATGCAGACAGACTGAGAGAGTTGGGGTTGTTCAGCCTGGAGAAGAGAAGACTCCAAGGAGACCTTGTTGCAGGCTTCCAGTACCTGAAGAGGGCCTCCAAGAAAGCTGCAGAGGAACTGTTACAAGGGCACGCAGGGATAGGACAAGGGGTAATGTCTTTAAACTGAAGGAGGGTAGATTAGATTAGATTAGATATCAGGAAGAAATTCATTATTGAAGGTGGTGAGGCACTGGCACAGGTTGCCCAGAGAAATTGTGGAGGCCCCCTCCCTGGAAGTGTTCAAGGCCAGGTTGGATGGGGCTTTGGGCAATGTGGTCTAGTGGAGGGTGTCCATGCCCATGGCAGGGGGGTGGAACTAGATGATCTTTAAGGTCCCTTCCAACCTAAACCAGTCTATGATTCTATGATTCGTTTGTGCAAATTTATGAACATTCTTCTGCTCTGGAGCCTATAACTGCACAGCAGCACTGTGTGTGAAAGCTGGTTTATAGCCCCTAACAGTACTGTAAGTGCTTAACCATAATTTCTAATGATGGCTGTTGGACTTTACTCTAGGGATCATATATCTGTTTAAAAATTAATGTCATAGATCCTAGGTTTTTTAGTCTAAAGAAATTGCAGATTCACATTCGTTGTGCATATTTGACCTCTGCCCTTCCATTCTCAATCAGAAAGGGCATAAGGCTGTTGTCTTTTTCTGTCAAAGTGAGTAAAACTGCCATTCGCGCCATTAATGAGAAATTCAGCTATTGATCTGATCTTTGCTCCACTGCCATTGATTTCTGCTCTTTGTTTTGTCATTTGGACCTAGAACTGTCAATATGTTATTGACTGAAGAATAGAAAGTCAATCATTTGTATTCTCCTTAGAGCCTGTGAAAATTGAATTTATCTTCATATTCATTGACATTTTACTATAAAATTCTGAGCCTGTAATAAAGCTGTTTCCAGTTTTGGCTTGAGAAGTTTATGATTATGAAAGATAATTTTTGATGCAATTAATTTACAGATTAATAGTTTCTAAATGGCAATAGAGAACAACTCAGCATTAAACATCTGTAAGTCAGCTTATGTAGTGTATCTTTTACAGTAGATTAAAATCATAACTCCTCCGATAGTACATCATTTTACATCCATGCATCAATATCTGAATTGCTAGTAGGTTTTATTCTGGGTTCTTTTAGTATAAGGAAAGAGTAAACAAAACAAGAGCAGAATATAGAAAGCATTCACAGGAAACTCTGTCCACTGCAGATTTCAGTGTGGTATAGAAGAGAGAGCTTGAAGCAGAAAGGATGACTTCAGAGACCTTTTTTTATATATAGATTTATAAAGAAATCATTGCTAGATTTAATTTTCTATTTGGATCACTAGTTACATGTCCACTTTGAGGAATTCTGAATTCTATGCTGAATGATCTCAGATTTAGAGGCATACTTAGGTCATTAGTTTTTCAAGTAGCATTTTTTCAGGTCACTAGATTCTCTGTGAGTCATTTTTTATGATATATTTTACTTGATAGTTCTGTACATGGTCTTTCAATTGAGTCCTCTGGGTAAACTAACAAAGAAGAGTAAAGGCCAAAAAAATACAGGCAGTTGTATAAGCCATGTTGCCAAAGAACATTAAATACCCTTTCATTTGACCAGATAGCCTGCATCAAATGCATATGTTATTGGAAGATAGCCTGCTAAAGGTATATGACAGGAAACAAACTATCTCCAGCGTTCAAGGGAGCTGCTCACTTGTCATTTAGAGGTACAAGGAAAACAACAGAAATTAATACCAATATGTGTCAGAAAATACCAGTTCTTCTGAAAGAACATGTGTCAAGAATCATGACACAGATAAATTCTACTGGTGGTTATAAAAGTCTTGGAATGGGAAACAAAATGTTAATGAAATGGTCAGGAGCAGATTAAATAGAGCATGGTAGAATTGCAGGAGAAAAAATATCAAGACATATCCAAGTCAATCACAATATTCCCACCAGTTTTCAGAAGATTTGGCTGTTGTTGTTGATAATGTTCTAGACTCACTATCTATTTTTTTATAAAAAGGATGAGTTCCTATTTCCCTGATTCAGGATAAATAAATGCTGCCATTATATGAATGTGTCTGAAATGGACAGAGGAGATAATTGTTTTCATTTTGAGAAATTCAGATAAAAATGAAAATATTTAACTTTTGATTATACAGACAAGGAAAATAATGTTTGTGTTTTGCTCTAGTGATAATTTGGAATCAATACAGAATGGAAGGAAACTTGAAATTTGACAAGTTTTCATTGCTGAGAAGTCCCTTTCAGTCTTCCACTGAGGACTGCACTGTTACTGATTTGACCAGATGCACACCTTGTAGAGAGTTTCATTCACTTTCTGCACAGATAACATATATCATAATTTCCTAACAAATGCTCTCCTTTTATAATGACAGTCATGTGATACACCTTTATGCTCACATATGAAAATATATATGAGACTGTGTGCATTTAAAGAGGCCAGAAGTATGGAATTTTCCATGGCTCCACAGTTTTATGCAAAAAAAGCACTGTAGTGTGTTACAGTTGGGTACCCTGGTGGAATCCAACAGGGCAATGCTGGTATATATGCTTGTTTGCATGATGATAGTTTAAGATACTAAACCCCACAGTGTAATCACAGTATAGCTACTCTAGGCATTCAGTGAGCACTCCAGTGAAGATTCAGAGGTTATGTATATTTTTCAACCATCAAAATTACCTGATGTTGGTAGAGGAGATCTTCATATTTACTATCATAAATTGCTACTTGGTCATGATTTTTTAAGAATCTGGTTAAATACATAATAATTTCTACTCAAATCAAAAGCCAAGTCAACACTAAGATTTCCGTTGATTTTGAGGAATTTTGTGTTTTACTCCTTAATCAAGTTCTAGAAGTTTAATCACTCTCTATATAATGGAGACATTTTGTTGGACATAATTCTATACACAAAGAATTCCCAAACACTGAATTTTTTATATGTGAGAGGTGCCAGGGTACTTAACATCAGTCTCCCTTTCTTTTCATAGAAGTGCCATGTGTCCTGAGACCACTGACACCCAACATCTTTGGAAATTTATCTGAAACAGGCTAAAGTTTTGAAATCCAAGGAAATTCCATGGCTACGTGAATGAGGAAATGCTCAGCAGAACACTTTTCATATTTGTATATTTATTTATGCTTATGATGATCTATAGCTGCATATTGAAAACATGGGAACTCTATGTTGAAAAGGAGAAAAACCTTGGAGGTAAGTTAAGAGGCAAAAGGTAGATGATCTCCTTGAAGGTGAGTAACAAATACAATTACTGCAGGTCTGTTGAAAATTATAGCTACCAGTTCTGCATATAATAATGAATTGTGTACAGCAATTCGCACAAATAGGTTCTGTCATAGTAGACAAACATGATCTATTACAGAGTTTCATAGAGTTTAAGTACATTGTGGTTTTATATTTTGGGGTCCAAATGCTAAGAATAAAACAGCTATTACGTTTTTCACAGTTCATTTCTGGTTTTTGCCCCCTTTTTGTATAAAAGGAAAAAGCAATTCCAAGTTAAGTCTGCAAAGTCATTGCTTCTCAGGGATTCACAGACAGGGGTGTTTAATGACCTGTATTGGCCTGCTCAATAGGAACTGCTCTGCTCTCCTAAAACAGATGGGCTATCCCTTAGAAATATGTACTTTTATGTTATTTTTAATATTAGTATATTAGCTTTGCACTTCAGTCCACTAGAACAGATTTGAGAGAGAGATCTGATCACTGGGAAAAAATAATAAAAAAAATAAAAAGGAAGGCAGCCAATAAATTACTTGCCCAGCAGGGAAAGCTTCTTTTTGCTTTACTTACCTAAATCAATTCCTTCACCTGGAAAATCAAGGTGTATACCCTATATACTTTCTTATTTATCAAAACAGCTTTAGTAACCCATTACAATTAAAACAGGTTTTCACAGACTAGCTTTCTCTGTATTTCACCACCCCTTTCTAGTCTCCTCCATGTAAGAGCAGAAAAAAAGTATTATGACTCAACCACTAAGAGAAATATGCATAATCTGTGTAATGAATGATCTTGACAATTTTCAGTTTTTCACTGGAATGCTTCATTTCTTTGCATTCCAAAGGACCTTTTATCCAAATCTTGTATTCAAGAATTGTGATGTTCATGACGTGAAACTTGGAAAAGCAAATTTTTAGTATAAAATGTGAATTTATTGCAAGCTTTTTTCTACGTTTAAACATCAAGAGATTGGTAACAATAGTAGTAGTAATAATAATAATAATAATAATAAAAATCATGTCCTGTTTCATTTATATACGAATTCTAAAAGTCAAGGTTCCCACAAGAATAGGACTCAATTAACTTGAAGCCCCCTAAGAAGCTCGTACATCATTGAGAAAGGCTGAATATGAGGCCTTTTACATAGGAAAAGACTATTCTTAAAGGCAATTCTGGAGAAGTTTTGGCGTTGATCTCAATCTTGAACCACAGCATATTCCTGTGACAAGGACAATTTTGTTGAAATTAATGAATTTCCAGTTAGCTAGTTAGTTTCTTTCATATCAGAGATCCCAGAACAGCAAGGAGTGCAGAAAATATTGCATTGCAAAGTATTTACACTTTCAGACTTTTCATTTGCTTCCAACTCTGTTACTTTAATCATCTAAAAAAGAGATAGTATTAAATTCATCTAGAGAAACTGAATCATGAAACCCTTTTATCAAATGTAAAGATGAAGTGAGTGTAAAAGTATGTGACATTTAATTAGTTTCATTGTTTAAATATTATGCATAGCTGTCAAAACATAATCAGGAAAAGCTACCAGCTTTTTGTCAGTCACTGCGTAAACTGATTGACACAGAACCCTGTGTGAAATTGTTTATGTTATATAAATATATATATAAAGATATACACATATACCTTCATTCATACAATAGTGAAGAGATGATCAAGCTTTTAATATTTCTGCTTCTTATTTAAAATATGTGTCAGTGCAGTCATTTTCTCCAAGAGTAAGAGAATGTTCTAAGACCTTTAGGGTATGGACTAAAAGTGTGTTTTGCCACATTTGTTAGTTCAATTGAATTTGATTAACAAGAATGAAAAGCATGGGTGGGGAGCTGAAATGCGAACAACCTGAATCTTGAGGTTTTAATTATAACATATCCTTTTAGCCCCAGCTAGGTCTGGGAATCATCAAGTATGGTCCCAAGAGAAAGGGATCAACACTACTTCTATTATGAAACACGATACATGCTTTCAAACTGCTTGTAAACTCTTTCCAACATGAATTAAATCTTGAAGTGCTCAAAACACTACTTGGTAGGTTTTTAAGTCATTTTAAATAGATCTTATTTCCTGATCAATATCCTCCTATTTGTTGGCATATCCATGTGCCCCGTTAAAGATATGGATATTTTTCTCTTATCCTCTCTCCCTGATTTGCAGCATGATGCGTGAAACAGATAAAGTGGGATGAGATCACCCTGTGTTTGCTATTGTAACTTCATGAAATTGTATTTCAGTTAAATAGATTTGGCATCATTTCTTAGGAAAGCTATTAATCATTCTGTGCCAGGAAAAAAGATTTCAGAGAGAAATTTCCCTTAAGTGAAGTCAGTGGGAGTTGCTGTTATCAAAAATTTGTCAGCAATCTTCCAACAATTATGATTTTACATGGCAATTTCTACAGAAAAAAAATGCCCTACTGAAAACTAATCTGCCACTTTGAAGTAAAAAAAAAAAAAAGTGTTGTTATTAATTAGCTGAACTTCTAAATTTTAAATGTTTCCTAGTCATATTACATATATGTTTCCTTTAAAAATAAAAGTATTAAAAATCATTATTACTAGTCATTTTGCATATTTTTCTCTTTATGATAATTATGCATCTATACTGTCCCTATTTCTGATATTCTTTAGGGCTCTATAGACCATGTCATTCTTTGATCATTCTCATAATTCCTCACTATTACCACTGCTTGCTAATGCCAAGTGCTTTAGGTTTTTTAAAACTTTTTTTGAAAAATTAAGGTCAGCTTTTATGATCTTATAAGGAATATACCTTTACTCTTTCTTCTGCCTGCTATTGAAATCAAAATCAGAATAGGCATGGCTTTCCAAAAGACAAAATTTTGTGGAGGAGCCACTGCTGGCTGTTCCTTGAGGGCAAACGAGCCAGGAATCAAGGTGACCAGTGACTACACCAACTGGCCAGAGGTCCTCCATGCCTGAATAGGGCCAAGGTGGTGACAGTGACAGGCTCTATCAGTCATCCACAGGTGATCATCAAAGAAGATGAGGTAACGAGTAGGGTCCAGGGTCCAGCCAGTATGCCCTGCCAGCACATCAGGCTTGCAGGGGAACAGGGCTACTTGTAACATAGGACTGACGTCCTTCCAGGAGACATGGCTGGAGACCAGGACTTCTGCAGCATATCTGGGGCAGGGACTAATGTCCCTGTACTGAGCTGAAATGGGGCTCCAGGACCATAGGCAGGCAGTGGGGAGGCACCAGGGCATGCTGTGGGGACAGAGGCTAAGGTGTGTTAGTGTCTTCACTTTTCCATGTACACTGGCATTGCTAGAGTTTTCCCATGTTCAGGGCAGCTGGTCCTTGACAAAACTCCTACTGATCTTAAAAGGACTTTTTCTTGCATGCATCACATCACCTCAAATCCTATTCTGAATTGTAGTTCAATATTTCAGCTGAAAGTTTTGAGTTGACTTTTGTCCTTCCTAGCAGTTGTCTAGGTCTCATATCTATATACATTGATAAGACATATAAATTATTTGTTGAGAAATGTAACAGAAATTTCTGCTTTGCATGCAATATTTAATTTCCTTTTACTGTTAATAGACAATTTTCTGAGAAACGTAGGTTTTCCAGTTTGCTGTACGTATTGTTGTCAGCAACAAGATTATCTTGTCAGAGAACTTGTCATCAAAATGCAAACAAGTTTTAGTTTTATCTTTACTGACCTTAAGCACTACTGTCCTTTTCACTTTCTTCATGTTTCAGTCATATTTGTATCATATTTATCTTATCTACTCTAATAGCCAAAATACCCTATCCTAAAATGTGGTTGGGCAGACAGCGCATTTATTTTATTTCAGACTATGCAACAGTTTTACTAAATGTCAAACATCGGTGAGCACTTTTTCTCCACTAGAGAAAACCATCATGTAAAACCAAACCTGTCATTTCCTTGTACCTCAACTTTTCCCTTCATTTGCAATCTTCACTATAGTTGTTGCCAGTACAGAAAAGAAAGATGACAACATTTATACAAAACACGCATCTTATCCCAAAGCACTGACAGTGTAGCAGTGCTTTCTGTGAATCATAGAATCTTATCATAGAATGGTTTGGGTTGGAAGGGACCTTAAAGATCATCTAGTTCCACCCCCCTGCCATGGGCATGGACACCCTCCACTAGACCACATTGCCCAAAGCCCCATCCAGCCTGGCCTTGAACACTTCCAGGGATGGGGCCTCCACAACCTCTCTGGGCGACCTATGCCAGTGCCTCACCACTCTAACAGCAAAGAATTTCTTTCTAACATCTAATCTAAATCGACCCTCCTTCAGCTTAAACCCATTACCCCTTGTCCTGTCACTACACTCCCTGATAAACAGTGCCTCACCATCTTTCCTGTAGGCCCCCTTCAGAAACTGGTAAGCCACAATTAGATCTCCCCAGAGCCTTCTTTTCTCCAGGCTGAACAATCCCTCTCAGCCTGTCCTCATAGGAGAGGTGCTCCAGCCCTCCAGTCAGCTTCGTGGTCCTCCTCTGGGCTCCCTCCAACAGCTCCATGTCTCTCCTGTACTGGGGCCCCCAGAGCTGGATGCAGTACTCCAGGTGGGGTCTCACAAGAGCAGAGTAGAGGGGCAGGATCACCTCCCTCGACCTGCGGTCACACCTCTTTTGATGCAGCCCAGGACATGGTTGGCTTTCTGGGCTGCAAGCGCACACTGCTGGCTCATGTTAAGCTTCTCATCAATCAATACCCCCAAGTCCTTCTCCTCGGGGCTGCTTTCAATCCATTCCACGCCCAGCCTATAGTTGTGCTTGGGATTGTGCCGACCCACGTGCAAGAGTTGGCCTTGTTGAACTTCACGCGGTTCGCACAGGCCCACCTCTCAATCCTGTCAAGGTCCCTCTGGATGTCATCCCTTCCCTCCAGCATGCCAACCACACCACACAGCTTGGTGTCGTTGGCAAACTTGCTGAGGGTGCACTCGATCCCACTGTCCATGTCACCGACAAAGATGTTGAACAGTGCTGGTCCCAGTACCGACCCCTGAGGAACACCACTTGTCACTGTTCTCCACTTGGACATTGAGCCGTTGACCACAACTCTTTGAGTGCGACCATCCAGCCAATTCCTTATCCACCAAATGGTCCATCCATCAAATCCATGTCTCTCCAATTTAGACACAAGGATGTCGTGCAGGACAGTGTCAAATGCCTTGCACAAGTCCAGGTAGATGATGTCAGTTGCCCTTCCCTTATCCACGGACGCTGTAACCCCATCATAGAAGGCCACCAAGTTTGTCAGGCACGATTTGCCCTTAGTGAAGCCGTGTTGGCTGTCACCATGCTTCTATATTCTACCTTAGTACATAATATACACCTCAACCTCAACCTCAGCAACAGGACAACTCCCAAATATCTATAAGTTCAATTCCTTTCAAATCAGCATCTGTAAGTTCTAACACATATTGCAGATAAGTATATATGCACAGTTTAAAGTTCTCAAAGTTTAATCCTTTTTCCTGTAGCTTATGAAGAAGCATGTAAAAATCAACTTCGGCTTTGGACATGATTAATCATAAATATAAAAATTATTCAGTTTTTCTTATTACAAAATGCTATGCAAATTAAGGACAATTTTCTGCAGAAACATTTTCAATGCACTAGTTATACTGATTCTCACCATTTTCACATACTCAGCAGCAACATGAATGCTGACTGGGCAAAATGAATTTTAAAAAGTCTCCAAAATCAGTTTTTGTATTTATTCATACAGAAATAGATGTTCAATGATGCATAAAAGGAGCAGATTCATTTGTATATATCATGAAAAGACTGTTATGGTGCATCCTAGAGAGCCAACCAGCCTTGGAAAAAAGTTCCTGATATCAATAAGACAATTTTTACACTAAGAATCCTTAAGGCTGCAGTTTGCAATGATTGATCAACTATCAATGAGTTGCTTGGAACAGTGTTTTTGTATGAAATGGTGTGAAAGTCAAGGGATAGTACGCTGCAATAATGTGATTGATGGACATGGAGCTCGACTTGGAAAGGTAGCACAAAAATAGGCACCTGTTTAAGAGAAAGATTCTACTTTGAAGTTATGAGTATGCGCTTGATCCCAGCATAAACAGGGAGACCAGATGCTGCTCAGATCTAATCTAAGCATATTAGATGCTCCAGGAGCAGCAGTCACCTTTACAACACACAAATGAGAATATGAAATGATTGGAGAGCTAGTTAGTAGCATGTCATTTTTTCTTTTTTTTTTTTTCTCTTTTCTTTTTTTCTTTTCTTTTCTTTTCTTTTCTTTTCTTTTCTTTTCTTTTCTTTTCTTTTCTTTTCTTTTCTTTTCTTTTCTTTTCTTTTCTTTTCTTTTCTTTTCTTTTCTTTTCTTTTCTTTTCTTTTCTTTTCTTTTCTTTTCTTTTCTTTTCTTTTCTTTTCTTTTCTTTTCTTTTCTTTTTTTTCTTTTTTTTCTTTTTCTTTTCTTTTTTCTTTCCTTTCCTTTCCTTTCCCTTTCTCTTTCCTTTTCTCTTTCCTTTTCTCTTTCCTTTTCTCTTTCCTTTCCTTTCCTTTTCTCTTTCCTTTTCCCTTCCCCCTTTCTCTTTCTCTTTCTCTTTCTCTTTCTCTTTCTCTTTCTCTTTCTCTTTCTCTTTCTCTTTCTCTTTCCTTCTTTCCTTCTTTCCTTCTTTCTTTTGTAAAGTGCCAAACTTCTAATTAAATTTAACACCTGTTTCCATAGCGGCATGATGTGACAAAGCAAAGGTTTTTCTACGTCCTGGATTACAAGGTACAAAGCTCTGTAAATTTCTCTTCCGAGTTATATAGTACGAAGTCTGAATGAGAGCTTGGGGTCACTTACCTGCCATCTCCCAGGCTCTAAGTAAAATGAGCCAAAGTTCATTCTCTGGAGCTGAAAGAAAGTGGCACAGCACGGCCGTGTCACGTGGCTGAATTCTCACCTCTTTCCCAACAAGGGTCACCTCACACATGCTGTCCCAAGGGAATCGCCCCTGCCCTGTTCAGGAAAGTACCGAGATACTAGCCAGCTCAAACCAAACCCATGCCAGAATCATGCTAAATATTACACTTAAAGGATGTAAGTGATCTTGCCTTTACACCCGTCTGGCTAACATTTGTGGGTTAGCCATATATGTGGCTAATATGGATGAAGCCAGCAGTGGTGAAGACAGTTAAAACTGCTGCTTTCTAATGAATTTATGCAAGCTTTAGCGGTATTGTGTTTAGTAGAGTTGCATTCCTCCAACATATCATCAGCTTGTTTCTCACACTGCTCCTCCCAATTTTTTTTTATTTTTTTTTTTTAATTTTGTGAGGGTTTTGCTTTCTTCTTGCTGGTTTACTGGGGAAAAAAGAAGAGCTGGAAGGAGGAGAGGAACTGCTGAAGTTATTAAGAGAAGATGTCAGCCTGAGAGGAGCAGCTCTCCAGCTCTGCTATTTAAGCCTTCCAAGACAGGTTACAGTAATGCAATCTCTTTTTCACATTTAGAGTCTCCTTTCTCACAGGCCTCATTTTTTCTCTGTGAGGCATTTAATCTCTTCCATCTTTTTCCTCATTCATGACCTGGTATCCAATTACAGTAACTATTCTTGCTTCCTCATGTCAGCTGTATCTTTTCAGTATTTATCATTTTCAAATAGTATCACTTACCACAGACTTTCTTCATATTTTTAGCCTTAAAAAGCCAATTAAAATTCACAGGAGCTGATAAGTCTAACGTTTTCCACTGTTTTTAGTGATTTTCATCACAGTCAGTTTTTATATGCAAATGTAGTCTTCAGCTTGATATTTCAGAGTTAGGCAAAAAACCCGACCATTAGCAGCTTATGATTCCTACTGAAATTTGCCCCAGGTAAAATGTTTGATTCACTGTAGCCGAAGATCAGAATGATTAGGATATCAAGTTTAAATAGCTATTTTTAATGCTTCATTTGACATCTTAAAACCTGCATGCCTTTCCATTTTTAAAAGAGATGGCAATTCTGACACAGGTAACTGTCACAAGACACTATTTGTTATAGTATTTTAAGTAGGTACGAATTGCCACCTTGAAGCCAGATGAACTTGCACCAACCAGTAATATGCTTTAATTTAATTTATGTGTAATAATTACTTAAAATAAATACAATTTATGCCATTTTAAAGGTGATGTTTTGGGCTTCAGTTGTTCATAGGGTAAAGTACATTTATCCCAGTTCACTGTTTTCTGTGTCTCCCTATACTGCTGCATTTCCAAGAAATTTAGAATTCCAAGGCACAGAGAGACTAATATATTTTTCACATGTGAAAATTATAGTCATCATGATATTTTTCCAGCCCCATTTCAGGAAGTATGCCATGTGTTACAACATGCAAGAAAGTTCCCAACTGTTTTGAATCTCAAGAGTAAGGAAAAAAAAGATTTTGGAGTTCTTTTAAAATAATCTGAGAATGGAAACAACAAGCCTAGAGACTGTAGCTAAGTGTCTTTGATTACATACTTATGATTTTTTTTTTTTTAATACAGTACTTTAGTCACTGACATACCTCTTTCCCATTATATTTAATGTGCACTAATGCAATGTATTAAAATGAAAAGCATGCAAAAGGAAATATCTAAAAAAGGTTATTTGAAACAGTCAGCTTAGTATTCTATTTTACCCTCCAGTAAGTACTGTATTTTAAAATAAAAACAGAAAAAGAAACAAAATGCAAGAGCATCAAATTACCCTAACTAATATTATAACTTAGTCTCCAGCTGGAGATTGTGATGAGAAATGGAGAGACAGTGCTGACATACAAAGAGGAAAATGGATTTTTCATACAAGTAAAATGTAAAGTGATAATGTTTCGTAGCTCTCTTGGTATTTACACAGAATTCCTGCTATTGGCAGCAGTCAGAAAGTAATACAGAAAAAAAAACCCAACATTATTTTAAAAATAGAAGGTCATATATATATTTTATCTGCATGGATTTTTTATTTTATTTCAGAAATGGTGAGTTGACAAAGCAGCACAAAATGAAATGTATCTAACTTGCTAATTCAGGAAAGAGAGCCAAAATATTTCATGAATTTGCAGACTATGGGAGGCTTAAACATGAGTCTTTCTGTTACGGTTTCTGGATGTCTCTGAAAAACTGCTTGCACAGCTAATTTATTTTTTTTCTGATGAAAATGTAGGTGATAAGGACGTCAGTTATCCCTTCAGTGAGTCATTCTCTATCTGATCTCAGTTGCTAAAAATAAATTTGGAAGAAAATAACTGGGGCTGAATTAAAATTACTTTACTTTTCTTTCACTGAATGTGATGTTAAATTATATTTCATCCAATTAAAAAAGGGTTTTAATTTACTCCAAATTATTTTTTGAAAAAAAAAAAACTCTTGAAGAAAAGAAATGTTTTTATTCAGAAATTTGCAAGTGAAGAAGCTGAAAATTATAACCATTTGCTCAGGGATTAAACTCTTTTCTGGGAAGATGACACATAATATTGTGCTCAACGCCATACATCAGGAAAACATCTTAACTACGCATGTAGTGTTTAGGACAGAGGTCTGCTTCTTATTTCTTCCTGTCGAGATTATGGCGTTCCCTGAATTGACGATAAAAATTTGAACTTTCATTCTCCCAAGCATTCGTTTCAGAGTGCAGAGAGATGGCATTCAGATAGGCATTCCTTACCTCTTGGGGAGGTTGTAGTTAAAAACACATCTGTGATAGCAAGTAAGCAGAAGTAAAGAGCCTCACTTGTGTCATAAACATCTGAATTACACCTCATGTACTAACAGATTGCAGTTCCAAGAGCAAACATGCCCAGAGAAGCCGTCTCACAACACCCCTCAGGGATCACTCACTCTGCCTGAGGTCTCCGATTTCTCAGCTCCTACAAGAAGGGAATTAGACAATCGGTTGTAAATATACTCCCCTCCAATCTGTAAATTTATTTTTGCCCCCAATTCTCTGCTCCAATGTTTTTCAAGCAAACTATTTAATCTAAACTCATAAATTGTTTCAGGAATACCAAAATGACAATCTTTCAGTTCCCCTCCAGTGAAATTCCCCATGTTTAATCAAGACTTTTCAGAGATGTGCCCTAAAAGAATATTGTTTAGTGCTTCTATAGACCTTTCCAGACAGCTACAGAAGACCTCTTCTATGAAGATGTCAGTATTTTCCACTATTCTTATATATTTTTCAATACTGAAAGACCTCTCATATTGTTCATTCTTAAAATCTTTCTTTGTAACTTCAAGATTTATATGATATAAATTAGAATTACTAATAAAAAAATGCTTAAAATGAACACTATAAATCTGAGTTTTACCAGTAATTTCACTACAGCATTACTACAGCTCAAAATACTAATTCAATTACAGAGAGTTAGTCTGAGAAAAGTATATTTTGTATCAGACAAAATCGAAAGGTCTTTATTTGGAAACAAGAAAGCAAGTAATTAGTGTCTGAGAAATTAGCTTATAGGACTTTGAACTTTAAAAAGCATTGTCTACTACAAGCAATCCTCCAATTCTTTTTAAACAGCAATGAATACCTTTATGATGCAGTTAGGACACTATGTGAGCCACTTTCTTATTGTACCAGAATGCATCTGTCTATAGCACAGGTGATGTATAAAGAGATGTTAAGGGTGGGAGGACAGGTGAAAACTCATCCTCCAATAACTCTGGTGTTATCTCTAAAAAATAATTTTGCATATTTTGTGATTTTTTTTTGCTTTTAAAGTCACAGTTTTTCCTGAACCACCTTAGTCGCTGGTGTTTCCCAACATGAGAGATAGCAAAAACATTAAAACATATTTAACATTCAATACTGTGGTCAGTCACACCCTTCCTTAATATAAAAAGGTTTCTACAAAAGTTCAAATGCTAGCTTGAGGGTCTTTTCCAGGTCAAGATCATTGATGCAATGGTTCAAATGGTTTCAAAAATATTTAAATTATTGAAACATTCATATGTACATTTATAATTATACAACCATTTAGGCTGGCAAGACCACTAAAAATCATGTGATCTGTCCCAACGCTTAGAGCAGAGATAACTTTTATGTTAGAAATATGGAAAATAAATTTCTACATCTTTTCTTGATCTTGAATGGTCCTCTTTTTGAAAGTTAGTCCATGGCTGTAGTTGAAAAGAGAGAGTTCAGAATCATGGTTGTTTGAAAAACAGAACATGAAAATAAAATTCATGTACATATTTGACTTTTCTGTCACAGATATTTGACTTTTCTCTAATTATTATATTCTAAGAAAAGACTATCAAATATACATTACTTTTCAGCTTTGATTTGCTTTTAAAAAGTTCTTCATGTGAAACAGACTACAAAAAGAGTCTCCTCCATCCACTCCTATTTTTAACTCCTGTTAATACAATGTATATCCACCCATATTAACATTCTGGCTGTGTGATTCATCCCACCATGTTGCAGTAATTGCTATGTTTTCACACTTTTCCTCCAGCATTACTGATTCAAATTCATCCTGTTTAGTACTCATGATCTTGGACAATAGGTAAAGAAAATCTGCTGCGTCAAAAGGATTTAGAGCCTAGGAATGGACTTCATGCAGCTTTTGCTGTATCTTCCAGAATTTAAGTTTTCATTAAAAAAAGAAAGTTCCCAGAACATCAAATTTTAGGAAAAGCCTTCACTGTGTAAAGTGTATTCAGAAGTGTTCAGAATAAAGCAATTTTTCTAACAGAAGAGTAAATTCCTCACATTCATCTTACTGCATTGTTAAAAATGAGTGTAATTACCTATACTGTTAACCAAAGAGCTGCTGATTGTCATAGCAGAACCAATAGGCTATGGCACTTATCCACTGTGACTAACTGTATCTGCCACCTCTGAGAACCCATTCATTTCAATATGTTTCTTACACATAATAGAAGCTTTGACTACATAGGGTTACAACATTTTTACTTCTAAAGGTTTGCTTTTTCTTAAAGGAAAAATAACAAGAGAAGAATTCCAAGTTTAGTCAACAGAAAACTGTTAGGATCTCCTAGAAAATTGTCCAGCAGCAAAGATTTTTTAGCTTAGCACAATTTGACTACCTAGCCTGCATCTTAATGCAATCTTAGCACAGAGATATAGAAAAAGGAAATCAGGGAAAAGTGTACATTAAATTTCCACAGAATTTCTAAAATGCTGAAGAAAAAGATTTACTTATTTCCCCAATATGCACTCATTCGCCTGACATTTGCAAGGAACTGCTAAAGGAAGTTCTCCATCAATTATCTCTTATTTTTCATTAACTCTACACCCTTCCTGGCATTTGAAATTGCTTATGTAGCCACAAATACTCTTTTGGGTCAGGAGCCATGGACAGACCCAGAGCAGAAAGCAGGAAGAAAACGTATTCCAGACCTTTCCACACTTTGCTCTTCCCAGTTGGGTTTCACTTGCAATTTGAACTGTAATCAGAGTTTGAAAGCTCAGTCTTAGGCAATGACTAAGAAGAAGGAGGCAGGAAGAAAAGGAGGCAGTATTACAGGCATATAGTGAGGTGTATGTGCTAATGCAGGGGCAGGAGATAGTCAAGGTGAAGTGGAATGTTACAGGTCGGGTCTTGCCTTGTGCAGCAGTAGATGGAGCTGGGACAATTCTTCCCGTTTCAGATGCAAGATCCAGAGGATGATCGACACCATAAGTTCTTGGGCTGTTTTGCTTGTCAGATGCACAACTTAGAAACTGAAAGGAAGCGAAGTAGCACTAAAGAGAACTTCTTCCCAAGGTTGCTTTTCCAGTACAAGTCCCATCTTATTGAAAACCTTACTCTTTCTTCCCATTTACACTTCTCTAAGCAAAATGCTTCCAGTGGAGAATCCCCTTCATATAGACAATACAACAAGGCACCATCTCACTAGATGACTGTGGGACCTGTGCACTTCTCTTCTAATCTGTCATGAATTTTCTTCCTGTTTATCGTCTGTAGGCCATTTATATACTTTCAAATAGGTGCTCTTCTAGCCAATAGCACTGTGATTAAATGCAGGGTTCTAGTGTGGAAAACTGTGATTTTACCATTAGTAAGGCAAAGTATATATGTTTCAACTGCTTGAAGTTTGGAAATCAGAAGAATTTATAAGCAGGGAGGAAGAATAATGTGTTGGGTTTTTTTTCTTCTTTTCCTCTGACCTGTATCAGAAATTTCCAAGCAATATATTTATGATTATTAGTATCGTAATTGGAAAACAGATCCCATTAAAAAAATATAGCTAAACCCAGTTGAAGTGCATCATGACAGAAGACTTGCAAAGAAACTGATGAAATTATGTAGGGCTGATGAAGTATTGTTTTGTGAGTGGTTGCTCACAGTGATATGTTCTCTCTGGCCATAAAGTATGGAGTTACATTTTAGAAGAGAATACAAAAAAAACAAAAGCATTAGCACAGTGGGACACCAAGACCCATGCCCAGGGCTCTACAGTAACAGAGATGAATAAAAATTATGCTATTAATATAGCAAGAAATACACATTCTGCTTACAGAGCTAGAGTTCCAGTTTGAAACTCCTGGAAAGGAAAACGTAAGCTTGAGGGTGGTTAGTTGTGCCATTGAGGACAATACATCCATAATATTTAAACAATTGTAGACGTAAGTGAAAAACCAGCATCAGCAAATTTTCTTCCTTTTATATAGTACAAAATGCCTTACCAGAAAAAATGAGGCAATTTCTTGTTCTTTAAAGGCCCACAACAAGTAATGAATTAATTTTTCTGTTAAAGAAAACCAGGGGGGGAGAGAGCTAGAAAGGGTGGTGACCAGCTGGAAAGGACTGAACAACCTGATGATCAGAAACTTCCCAGTTCACAGACTGTGCCTCACTTTACCCTGACCATCTAAAGTTCAGCAACTAATATAAGCTTTGTCAGCCAGACTCACTATTCCCGAGAAAGATATTTCATAGGTGTCTACAATTTCTGGGAGGAATCAGCTTCTAGACGTGACGTTGGTCTCTCTTATGGCAGTAGAGGAATCCTTGACAGATAGCTTAGACTTTTACATAGCTAACTGTAGGTCAAATTTGGTCCACTTGGGTAACTGTCCATATTAATCAGTTGCATGTGTCCAGGGTGTTCTCTGACACTGAGGTCTACTTGTATGTTGTGACCTCATGCATCCATACTACCAAACTTTTTTACTCTCAAAAATGAGGTAGTAGCATACAAATTGGTTTTTGGGAATGGTCCATGGCCCATGTTAATTCCCCAGCTGTACTGAGGAATTTTTCAGGTAGTACTGCCTGGTATAAATCAAACCATGTCAGGGACTATGTTAAAAATTTAACAGTGTGGCAAGTGAAGTACCACTGCATGGGAATCTTGCCTGGCACTGTGCAATTTTCCGGTATGAAAGCAGCCCATATGTCTCTTTCCTTAATCTGTTTAGGCCAATTCAAAATCTTGTGATTTTTAATGGATGAACATACAACTATAAGTTTTTACCTACGAGCTATTCATCCATCACTTTTACATTAATTGCTGCTAGGCAATGTAACACTGTATACAGCTAAGTGGCAAAAGACAGGCCTCCTGCTGAAACATTCAAATTGTCCAAATCTACTTTCAGCTAGTTAAATACCTAGCAGTTTACAGAATAGATCCAGCTCACTAAGTATAATATTATCCCCGCAGACTTTATATCTTCTGCTTACAAATTAATAAAACAAGATTCTAAAATAGCATATTATATCAAAATATAAGTATGCAGAGTTAGAATTCTACCTCTGGTGGATGTTTCTCATGCCAGTTTCCGACTTACACAAATTTTACTTTAAATAAAGTGGAAATAAATAATAAAAAAAAAATATTAGAAAAATCTAGCCAATTAAGTGCTGTCATCTCACTTGAAATGTCCCTGTTGCTAAATCTTCCATGACATTTTCAGTTTACATCATCATGCAGTGACAACTGACATAAACCCCAGTGTTTTGTCTTGAATTTTATGCCATATAGAAAGGGTAGTATTCATGCATACTATATTACAGTAACAATGACACATGCATTCAATCTTGATCAGAGTTTTATTCAGAGAAGACCAATATGAATGTTAACTTCTGGTGAAAATCAAATACAATGTGTTTAAGTGGTGCTTGTAATTAACAGCAAACATAAGGAGTGGTAAGAGTAAGTCTGGAGGAAGACTGGGAATTATCCTGTTCCTAGTTTTCATGCAAAAGGGCAATTTCATAATTTATTAAGAACCAAAACAATATACATGGACCTGCTGTCATGCTTAGGTGATGCAGGCAGATACCAAGATAGGAAATAGGCTGTGCTGGTGGCCCAGGACTTTTCCTTGCCAATGACATATTCCTATACAAACTGGGATATGTCTTGGAATATGTTGCATCCCCTCTCTGTGCCTGCCTCACCTTCTAATTTTGTTTTGTCTACACAAAAGCAAAGCAGTGACAGAACCTAAAAATGTCAGCTGTCAATCATATATAATATGGATGCATATACATTTTATTTGCTTCTGTTAGGTTTAGTTTGATGTAATAAAAAGATTTTTATTTCTATTATTTTAGTTTCCCTTGAGATAGTAGAAAGTTTATTCATATTTACAAATATTCATATATCTTCTTCTTTGGTACCCTCTGTTGCAGTCTTTGTTATATATATTCTGAAAGTATTTATTTCTTGAAAAAAAATGCAAAATGCATTTAAATAATTTTCAAATTTTTTTTACAGCTGTAGTTTATACTTACCACCTGGTTTAGCAAATTAAAGAAAAAAAAAAAAAGCCTACACAAAAACCCCCACAACTAAAACAAAAATTAATTGCCCAAGGCAGCCCAAGTATACATACTGCATTACTGCTTATAAGCACAATGGTATAGTAAAATCAATAGATCATGCTCTCACAGTACTATTTTATGTTGCTGCATGGAATTTTTTAACATTATTTAATTATTTTCAAAGAACCTTTCCATGTTAGGAAGAAATATATAAAACTATTTAATCAATAATATGTTTCTCTTTGATGTTATCATAACTCCTTTACTTTTATCAGGGTATGAAATGTTTATGGTTAAACAAAGCTTGCTGAATGTTTATATGATTTATCAGCTTTAGGCAGGTGGTTTCTTTTCAGAAAGTAAACTGAAGACTTGGGCTCTCATCCAGGCCAACCCATAAGAACATGTTTAAATTTAAGCACAGAAGTAATGTCCTTAAAGTCATGTGCAAAAAAATTAAACACATTTTTTTCTCTTGTCTGGATCAAAACTTAAATTGGCAAGAGATACCAGTCCTGTCCTGTCTCTTTTGGCCTTTTCATTTTTTTTTTTTTCTTCCCCCCCCTCATTACTGAGGAAACCAAAATAGTCTTAATTGTGATATAGTGTGAAATTCTATGGAGGAATGTAAAAGTTTTGCCAGTTCATACTGCAAACTGGGTAGACACCTGGAAACTTTATCTTTAGTTCTCTACACATCAGCTTGTCACCATTTTTCAACAGCTAGTTTACACTGTAATGACACTGTAAGTGGGAGCCTAACTCACTGTCTCCCTGCTGACGAAGTAATCAACATACACCTGTTTTCTGCTGGGAAAAATGCAGCAGTTGATGTGGTGGCTTTTTAACCTGCAAGATAGTGATAAACTTGCATGCTGGAAACATTTGAATTTGACAAACTTTCTTTACTGTTTGCAAATTGAACCTGAGCAGCAGGACACTGGCACATGCATCTCTTTCTGTGACGACAGTCTATAATGTCACTGGTAAAAAAATTATAGTCGTGGCCAGTAAGGATAGAGAAATCTCACTGACTCTTTCATCCAGAAAACTAAAAACATTACTTAAGGTTATAATGTGAATATTCATATATTTCCACAGTGTAAGAACATGTGAGGTCATCAAAAACATAGATTAGACAAGTCCAGACAACTACATAAGTCCATAAGAATCGTAAGAGGAGCCTTCTCCTCTTAAGAACTACGCTCGGAGAAAGAGAGCACTGTTGCCATTGCTTAGACACATGTAAAGTCAGAGAATACATTAATTGAAATATTCTTAAATAATTTCAGGACTTAGACTACATTCACCTGAAACAGGGAGATAAAGATATTCCAAAATCTGACCTATGAGAAATGCCTTCTTGAAAACATCTTCAGCACTGATGATGTAAGGATCATTCCCCAGCTGAAAAGAGTTTTTATTGCCTGCAGGAATATGTCAAACATCCTGTCCCTAGTTGTGACCAGTCTCTGATGCTTTATGCTATCTGTCGTGGTTTTACCCCAGCCGGCAACTGAGCACCATGCAGCCGCTCGTTCACTCCCCCCCCCCATCGGGATGGGGGAGAGAATTGGAAAAGTTGAAGTGAGAAAACTCGTGGGTTGAGATAAAGACAGTTTAACAGGTAAAGCAAAAGCCGCGCGCACAAGCAAAGCAAAGCAGGCAGATGTTCAGCCATCTCCAGGAAAGCAGGGCTCCGTCACGCGTAACGGTTACTTGGGAAGACAAACGCCATTGCTCCGAACGCTGCCGCCCCCCCCCCTCTTCCCCCAAGCTCCTTATAAACTGAGCATGACGTCATATAGTATGGAATATCCCTTTGGTCAGTTTGGGTCACCTGTACTGTCTATGTCCCCTCCCAACTCCTTGTGCACCCCCAGCCATCCCGCTGGCAGGGCAGTGCAAGTAGCAAGAAAAGGCCTTGGCCCCGTGTAAGCACTGCTCAACAATAGGTCCATAGAACAAAAACATCTCTATATTATCAATGCTGTCTCCAGCACAAATCCAAAACATAGCCCCACGCTAGCTGTTATGAAGAAAATCAATCCTCTCAGCTGAAACCAGGACACTATCTTATCATCCTATGCTACAAAGTGAAGATAGATATCAAAAGGTGAATAAAATATTCTTGGACCCAGTAGTTGTCAACCCAAAGCCTTAAAGCTTTAGATTAATACCTTATCAGAGATATCACATCTAACACAATCAACAGAAGGAGATGACTCTTTTAACCCCTTTTGAGTGGGAGACACCCACAGATTCACATGCTTTAGTCTCTGACATTACCATGATCTCTTACACATCCTACAGTTGTTTATATAAGCTTATGTTCTCCATGGCAAAAAACATTGTTTCTTTTCCATAGCAATCCTGTGGACTAAACATTAAATGAGAAGTAGCTCATTTCCCTGAACACTGTTAAAAAAACCTGAAACATTTCCAATGTAGACTTGCCATTAATCTCATGACCCATCGTGGTCCCGTAGGAGTCATGACCATTTTTGCATGGGGTTTTTTGGGTTGTTTTTTTTCTTCTTCTTCTTTTTTTTCTCTGGTGGGAAGGGCTTGCTTTTGTTTTCCCTCTGGTGCATTCAGATACGACACAAGTCTTCATTGTTACAAACATTGCGTCCTAGACACTCCCTTAGTAAGTCAACTGTTGAGGCCCTGCCAATCTGATCAGGGCTCTGGGCATCATCTTGCATTGTTCCAACAACACTAAAACAGCTAGCATTCAAATGTACTGTCCTTTAGCCTAAATATGGAGTATGTACAGTCACACTTGATAACAATAATATTATGCACAATAATGTTACTCATTAAAGAATTCTTAACATATCTTTAAAGCTATAAGGTCAAATGTAAAAAAAAAAAAGGAAATACCAAATCTAAGTTTGCTAGTGCTTTTCCTTGTCCTATATTCTAATACCGTTTTTCCATGGTCCACTGCCAATTTCAGCACACTATGAAATAAACTAACCCAAGTATTATTTCACCTGTCTTGCTCATAGTGTGGTCCTGTGGCTAATATGCCTCACACCATTCAGAAATATAATGATTAAATATCTC
The DNA here is from genome assembly GCF_011004875.1 of Balearica regulorum gibbericeps. NCBI lineage: Eukaryota > Metazoa > Chordata > Aves > Gruiformes > Gruidae > Balearica > Balearica regulorum. Next base: position 43,552,636 of record NC_046186.1, read on the forward strand.
TTTAGCTTTTCTATGGCAGTGATCACTACAGTGTCTGCATGTTTCATAAATATTAATGGGACTCTTCATAGCATCTTAGTAAGAGGAAAGGGTGGCAATCTTGTTAAATAAAACTGAGGGGAATTACAAAGAAGCACAATTTGAAATCAAACTTATTAACACAGTTAACATTAATGCATTTTCTATTTTCAGAGCAGTTCTTATAGACAGAAACTGCAGCTGTGAGCTCTCAGCAGTTCTGAAGATAACGTTCCCCAAGTTAAGCCTGCAGAAAATGAGGGACACATCATTAATGACCGCTCTTTTAAAACTTTAGCTTTCAATGACTTAAAATGTTGCCACAGATGTTTTGTAGTAGATGTAGGAACAGGGTTAGTTCATCAGGACTCTATTTATTCCACTTAACCATCCTCTGCCTACTTATTCAGTACACAATTTCTAGTTTTGCAGGAAAAAAGGCTAATACAAGTGACATTCTTTCATTCCCTAGTACTAATTCACCCTGACAGCTTGCCATTCTCTCCTTGCAGGGAGTGTGACATAGTTATCATATCATATATATTCCAGTAAAGGCTCTGTTCTGAACTACAATTCTGTCTTGAACTTCTGGCTACTCATCTCAGTCTCATTTTCCTCACACAGCAAATCCTGGGTTTGTTCTTGTTAGACTCCTCATTTTAGATTAAGGCTCCTTGCTCAGTCCACACTAACATCACAGTGTGGCCATCTCCAATCATGTCTTTTTCTCGGAGCATCTCCCTTTCGGACCTCTGCTTTCTGCTAAAGCCGCTTGCTGTGAGAGTGGGATCTGAGCAGAAGAAAGACAAGGTGGCATCCCAAAGCATGAAGTGGCATAGAAAATCCTTGGCCTCAGGTTGCCATAAGTGTAGTACAGTTTTGGTAGTTTAGTCACTGAAATCTCAGAAGTCTCAGCTCTCATGTGAAACCTGTATTTTTTCCAAAGCTTTTTTACATCACAAAATTGAGATTAATTTTATCAGAGACAGAAAGCACAGTTCTGGTACAAATTCCACCTTCCTCATTGAATTAAGTATTAGATTGAAAGATTTCCAGAATTTATGTTGTGAAAGTCAGTATGTTCTCCATATTTATGGAGGAACATTTTGTCTCATTTTTTTATTAAAAGAATAGCAACCAAAAATACATCTGTACTGCTGCAGATAGCAGTAACAAACAAATTCTGTTCAATAAGGTTTAGTATAACAAGATTAAAAATGACTGAAAACAAGGTCAGACATATTTAATGGGAGCATCCCTGCTGGCTTCAACCATGATACTTTTAAAGAAGTATTTTAATTCTTCTTTTTCGACTAGTACAGATGTTGCTAGCCCCATGTTAAAGATTCATATGATCTAGAAGAAAAGACAGAAGAAAAGGACATCTCTGAAGTTCCTGGGCACAAAGAATGGCTAGTCTGAAGTACCTGACTTCCAAATAAAAAAAAAATAAAAAAAAAAAAAATCCAACTTTAAAGCAACTCTGAATCATCAAATACTCTTGTTACCTAACTGTGTTTATGATGACAGGCCTGTTGTCACCTACCCTGGCCAAGTCAGTTAAGGCGCAGTCTCATGCATATAAAGTGCTGGCCATTCACCAGACCTTTTTCAGAGCGTCCCTGCAAAGCCAAGGCTTGCACAGTTTCTTCTAGGGACTGCAATTTGAACAAAAGGCATTGCTTTTCATTTATTTTTCAGTGAGGCTCAGGAAATAGATCTGCATCACCAGTAGAATTAGTGATCAACTATCTATCGCAATAGGAAAGGACATATCACAGGAAATAAAGGAACAGGCAATTGTTGTAGTTGTAGTGTTATGTTTTCTACTCCGTAACATTGGTGAATCAATGAACAACATTCTGGATTTTGCTGGTTTGCAGGAAGGCCTGATTCTTCCTGTGCTTTATACTCTTGTCAGCCTTGCAGCACTTAGGCCTTGTGACTGCAGTTCTTAGTCCCTACTGTATGCATTGTCCTACAGCCTTTTTGTTCTTTCTTCCCCTAGACAGTCATCACTTCATTTTTTAAATGACATAGCAGCACGTATCACACCAGCTAGTGATTTAAACACATTTCTAAAATGTCTAGAACCTTTAACTAGATTTAATGCATTCAAACCATTTCTATGTTTCTGATAACCTTCCTAAAACTAATATAATAATATTCTCCTAATATCAAAGTCCCAGCTTTTCAGAAAATGAATAACTCATCTGCTAGTTTAAAATGTACCATTTTAATACTCATTTACCCAGGCCAACAGACCTTAAATTATTCCTGATTTAGTATTCAAAAAAACATTTCAAGAGGTATTTTCACCATTACCAAATTACATTAGCTCTGCTTTTTGGCTTCTGCAATTAATAAAATCATAGGATTTAATAAAAGACCCATGCAAAGTGTGGGAGAGCAGAATGGATTAATCAAGGACATAAGATATTATATATTTTCCTAGCATTTTCCTAAATTTAATGAATAATTAGCATTTCTATTAATTATTTACCTCATATGCTACTGGTTCTAAGGATAATTTCCCAAAGTCTATATTTATAGGAAATTGGCATTTCATGCTGTAGCTATCAAATGGTGCCATATGTGCTGCCTTTTGTAAGAGAAATAATCATCTATCTTTGGAAACATTTGTTAAAATGTAAGATAAATACAATTTAATAAAGAGTTCAACTAAAACTGAATTTAATATTCTCTTTTAATTCTATTCCATTCAAGCTTTTATGCCAGCTTCATCACTATTAGAGTATGTGAATGCCTACCCATTTTGCATTATTAGTGTGTTGGATTTATCCCAATTACCTTAAACCATCTAAAACTTAGTTATCTAGCCTAAGAGAGTCATCTGACCATGTAGGCATAGCTAGTCACCATCTAGTCATTAAAGCACCCCCAGAGGTTGATTCATCCCACCCTCAGTTTGCTGTCTAAAATAGAAAGGATGAATTGTTCTATGCAGGTTCCTACTGGTAGTGAGATAAAACATTTGCAAACAGTAATTTTTCTTTTGTTTTGTTTTCATCATGCTTCAGCATTGTGACTTCCTCAGGTGGTCAGGGAAAGCGCATGCACATAATATTCTTCCCTCTTTCCCACTAGATACAGGACCATGAAGGTCTGATTCTCTGTGACAATCACAGAGAGCTTTTGAATGGCATGGTACTTTACTGACTAGTGCCATATTCTGTTGCAAGTTCTATTATATTTTTTTCTCCCTGTTGTTTTGTTATTTTAAAACATTTCATATCTATTCAATCTCTTCTGTGTTTTAATGTGGACACAGATGAGGGATGGAGGTGAGTTGCTGATAACAGAATATAATAAGCCATCTCAATGGAGTTGATGTGAGATGAGTCAGAGGACAGATCTATGGTACATGATTACACAGTGACTAGAATTAAAGCTCAGATGCTTAAAAGCATGGCTGTACAGACATAGCAAGAGTCATGCTTCTGGATAGCCTGTAACTATTTGTGAAATTTTGGGTTGGAATTTAAATATAATGGAACTAGGGATTGTATCTAATTTTCACCTTGTCATAATGGAAACTAAACCCAAAGTTGCAGGGATGCAAGACAAACGTAGAGAGGTACAAAGAGATTTAGGTACAGAAAAATCACCACCTCTCAACACTCTGAGCCTGCAAGGCTTTGAGAACCTCAGTGAATTATATTTATGAGAATCGCAGGAGAAATGATCACTCTCATGATATTCCATAGTACAAGAACAAAGGAACAGACAATTTAATTAATTGGAGACAGTATTACAAACATGAACAAAATGCTTACCACTTGACATTAGGATTCACATACCCGACCAAAATTTCATATGTATTATCAATATGAAGTCAGTAGTATTACAGAATAAAAATTTTAAAAGCCTGAATTGCTTTAGAATTTTAAAGCTTGGAATGATTCTTTTAGCCTTTATCCTCATAGACATTGCTATTTTAATGAAGATTACTTAAGTTAATATGCATAAAAATTCCAAACTTGAAGGTAAAATGTTACAAGATACTGTCCCTGCATATTAGATTTCATGGCTGTAGGTGCGGACCCTGTACACTCATGCACGCACAAACACTTTGCCATCCTGTAACCACAGTTACAGACTCCTACCTGAGACAGGGGCTAGCACCAGATGCATCAGAGGACGGTGTGAGAATCCCACCAAAGGAGTGGGATTTTTTTTTTTTTTTTCTTTTTGCAAAATCAGGATCAGAATTTAGACATGACCCCGTGGGAGATAATAGTGGGAAGGCTGGGGGGGAAAAAAGGAAAAAAAAAAAAGCAGCAGCTTGATTTGATTTACATTCATCTTCACAAAACCAAACTGAAAAATAGAAAAAAATGTGCACACACTTGGAATTGTGTGTTTTCCAGAGTCTGAAATGGACACTATTTTAAATATACATATAAAAAGTAATAATGTATGACTATTTTAACTGATTGATAAAAGACTGATTATCTGCAAAAACGTAGCTGCACCTCCTGGAAGAATAATGATGCCAACGCTGCTTTGTTTCCATGGCTGAAAATCTTCATTATGAACAGCTGATACAGCAAGTACAAAAAACTGCAAGCTGGATAGACACTAATTAAATAAATGAAACATATTTTTTTCAGTGTATATTAAAGATGTCTGATGACCATGTCAGGACTGATGAGGATCACTTATCTGAGATGTTTGTCTAGTTTAGCCTGTGCAGAACTGTTTGTGGCCACTCTGCGGTGCTCTTCACAGAAGAGAGTGCATTTTGATGCTTTTTATAGGTTAAAGTATTCAAATTTCAAAGTGCTCAGAAGTTTCAATAAGTGTCTTTCTCTCACCTAGACTTTCAATATCTTTCTGATTTCACCTCTTTCCTTGAGATTATTTAAACTTCTTCCTGTATATTCATAACCCAAAACATCTCAAATTTCTTCATGGTCTTCCCACTCTCCTGAATGAAAAAATATTCTACTTCTGTGTCAAACTTTCTACTAATCCACAAGTTCCTACTTGAAAAAGACAACTCTCTAAGCAGCTCTGAATTGAATTTTCTCAGCTTACAAATCTCTTTTCTATTTAATGTCCTTTTGTAGTAGCTATTGAGTTAAATTTTTTATTCTCTGGATCTCTCATCTGCTTTTCTTTGATTTCATTAAAGAGCATAACCTGAATTGAGGAACAGCTGAGGCTCATCACAATGTGTCAGGACTATTGTTCTTAACTGAAGAAGAAAAAGAAGACGACACAGAAGAAAACAAGATACAAAAGTCACTGGAAGGAAGGGGATTGGAGACCAAGTGAAAACTTACACAGAAGCGTTCTCTGTGGGATTGATATCCAGCACAGGAAAATCAACTATGATAATTCTGAACTTGAAAAGGTAAAGGGGGTACCAGAGAGGATGTCAAAGGAATTGAGAAGATTTGTTTTTCCCATGTCTAAAGCTTTGTCTTTGCTGCATAGGGACATAGGGGAGAAGCAGACGTGCATAATCTTAGGTGTTGGAGTTATATCACAAGACTTCTGCTCTGCCTTTAAAAATCCAGCTTATTTCAGCAATAAATCTAATATAGGAGCTGCAATCCTAAAAGTGCTGCTGGAGAAAACAAAAAAAAAGAATAAGAAAAATACGTACATTATGCCTTTGTGGGGTTTTGTTTGTTTGCTTGCTTAGCTGGAGTTTTTTTTTTTGTTTGTTTTTTTTTTTTTAGTTTTTTATATGCAGTTAAGCAAGCTTAAAAAAAGTCACTGAGAGAAAACATTTATGCTTTTATAAAATTTCTCTCTTAGAGCAAAAATAAGCATAAATCTCCCCTTTTCCGCTATAGTCTCATTAGTAACATTTTTTTTTTTTTTTTGCTTTAGAAGTAAATAGCATCCTTGTTTGTTTCAGTTAATGTCATGATCTATGCATTTGCCCCCTTATGAACTGGACTCAGAAATGACTGGTGAACTTCACCTTTATCCAAAGTAATAAAGTTGTAACAAAGTGATGCACAAAATTCCTGTCTAAGTATGTGATTACTTAGAGTCCGTAAGATTTTATATTTTTTGCCACTAAAACCATGATCATTTAAATGTTAGCCACTAGACCAGGTCTGCTATCTGCTTGAAGGAGACCAGTTCATCTCACCACTAATTTTATGCCTAAACCCATTTGCTAGTGGTCATCTGAGGAGTGTTGCTGTTACTCTTGTTTAAAACACAAGCTAGCTTATTTAAGGAAGGGAAAAAAAAACCTAAGTCTAGGAGATAATAGTTTCTGAATCACTCCATTTAATAAGCACCTAGCTGAAGGTTGTCTGCACAGGTTCAAGTCGGGAACTGAATTCCAGGAAGAATTCAGAAGAATTCTTCACTTCAGTTTTTTCCAATATTCTTCTGTAAGTTTCGTAAAAAATCACTTGATTAAAAATGATTCAAAATTTCTTTGTAGACCTGAGTTCAGTCTTCAGAATGAAATCCAGAAACCTGGATGAGGTAGTATTACAGTTTATGGAAAGAGTTAATCCCCTCAGAATAGGATCAAGAACAAGCAGAACTGAAACAGATCTGCCTACAACAGCATCGTCAAGAAACTAAAGGATGACTCTGTAGGTTAGCAGCTAAAGCAAACACATGGAAAGAGTAGAGTTTAGTCCCTGCTTCCAGGACTGTTGATATATTTTAGGTAATAATTGTAAATTATTTGTAAAGGAGTGTTATCTTTCTACTCAGCTGCTGCAGAAATTGTGAAGAAGGAGATACGTGAAATGGCTTTTTGAATTAAAATAGATGCAAAACCTGTATTTTGAGAAAAATCTCAATGGTAGTTCATTCTATGACTAAGCGTTAGATCAACTCACTCTCAAGTCACTCTTTCCAGAAGGAGTCCTGCTCAGCATTTTGAAGACTGAATTCTATTAAAAAAAACCCCCAAAACCAAAAAACAAACAACAAACAAACAAAAAACCCCCCAAAAACAAACAACTGAATGGCTTTGCTCGAAAACTAGCACTGTGCCATTCATCTGCAAATGTTCATGTGTTTGCTGGGAGCTCATATCATATTGCTACTGTGTTTTCTGCCTGAATATTAAGGCACAGCACCCTGATAAGCTAAGTCTATTCATTAATACACTACAGTCTCAATATCTCAGTATATATATTAATTTTTCCTCCATTAACTACTCATTTTTAACAAAATAGCTGCATAGTAGTACTCATATTATTATGTAGCAGCCCCACACAAGTAGCAACAACAAGTCTCATGCCTGTATTTCAGATTCTGTCTTCCAACATTTAGTGAGTCTAAATGATAGATTTATCCAAATATATTGTATCAAAAATTATATCAACCTTATATAACCTTTATATATTTGTGGTAGGTCCACCAAGTCAGTTCTAGCAACACCTAAAATTCTCCCTGTTTTATGTGACAAAAAAGCCCTTGTTCTTACATAGAAAAGGCCAGAAACTCTCAGTCAGGACTATCAAAGAAAGGTTTAGCTCCAGGGTACCTGGACAATCAATTGCTGCTTAATTAGGTTTATAATTACTAGTGACTGTCTCATTATAAAAAGCAGCTGGTATTGATGTGCCACTTGAACTTATCCCTGTATCATGAGTCTGTGGTAGTAAACATCAGCAATACAAGCTGCACATCAGTGCTAATGTTTGCTTAGATCTAGAAAGGAATTAAAACACTGGTATTGAAGTGGCAGAACAGGACAAACTTTGTCTTATTGCAGGCAATAGCATTCTGGATTTGTATTTTGGCAACCTTGTACTGGATTCCCAGGGAGTCCTGATGTAGTCAAGCCAAGACCCAATACAGAACTGGAGTTCCTATAGAAGGACTAGTAAGGACTTCAGGAAATAACACCCAAAAGAGTAGCAGACACACCTGAGAAAGCAGCACAGTGCCTGGATCAGGCACCAGCTCAGTCAGACACAGAAGATAAATGTGGAATAACTAAAGTTAGACTGAGCTAATCACCTTATGCCCATTCAAAAGTTATATGAGAGATATTGGTGTCCCCAAGAGGGATTGACCTCATCCAAGAGGCATCTGAAATAAGTGCAGCTAAATGCTTCAGAAGGTGCCTACTTCTTCACACAGGCTGGAGCGATTAGTTCAGATTCTGATGTCTTTCTTTTATGTGCCTAAAAGTGCATGAGATTAATCCCATTCTAAGTGTTCCTCTGCCTAAATTCCCAGAGGGGTCTGATTGGGCATTCCTTCTCGGAGCATGCCTAATCAGTACTGACAGTTTTAAGCTGAGTATAACTGGGGCTGACTCATGTTTTATCTAATGTCTTAATGACTAAAACAAAGTAGTGTTCCTGTGCCAACTCACCCAACAGCCTAAAATTTTCCACTTTGCAGGAAATTATCCTGACCATATTGCTGTGGGCTATATAGGGATGAGAAACTCATGTCAGAGGTCAATGTTGTAACCATTGTGTGACTGGTTAAGTTGCTCTACTAAATTTCTTACGTTAGAGCAATTCCTCCTTGCTTTCACAGTTTAATATAATAGTCATTGGACTAGAGGGTGGAAATGAATAATAAGTATGGTGTAACGTGTAAAACCAGGGATAAATAAGAGGAGCCAAATGTAGATTCCAATCCTCACTACATTTAACATTTATATAATCTAAATAAAAAAAAAAAAAAAAAAAGGCAGAATAGTTTGAGTAGAAGCAGGAAAGATAGATTGGCTGTAGGGAAAAATTGCTTCTCTTCTCCCATTCAAAAATAAAAAAATTAATATTGTGAAATCTGGGTGAAGATAGATGAACACATGGGCCATTATTTAAGCAGGGGTGCATGTGTGGAAGCAAACATATCTTATTTTACTGTGAGATGACCGAACCTTCTTTAGTTTCCATCTGGTTTTGGCCAGCTCATAGCTGTCATTCCTGAAAGAGAAAATATATAAACAAATGCAAAAACTATTTGTAATGACTGCTATGCACACTCTTGGGCTTCAGGCTATCATTTCCTGAATAATTTTAATTTTTTTTTGTCTGCATTTTCTTAGGGGTCAACCAAGCAAAAGAGTCCCAAACACCTGGTTAAAGCAGATGTTGCTCAATACATTTATAACAGTAAGGGGGCAAGGATGTGACTCAACAAACGTTGTACTCTCTGTAAGTACATTATTGTTATGGTCATGAGTAAAAAACTATCTGGAATTGCATAGACTTCTTGAGGGCCACTCATAGTGCTTTAAGATATTCTTACTTGCAACATTCTAATTAAAAAAGTTAACAGAATTTGATGGTAAGTGTAGGCTGATGTCTACCTTCTTGGTAAAAACCTATTTTAAAACACAGGGAAAAGCAAGAAAGACATTTTGTAAGATGGATTATTTTGAAGCCCAGAGTCTTTTGAACATTTTATGTCCAAGACAGGATGACATGCTTATCAGATGTGTACATGATAGTATACAGGCATTAGAATTTCAGATGCCAAAGATCCAGCAATTATTAGTCATATTATTTTTGTTCACTAAGGGGAAAAATAACTCATATGTACTAACTGAAAACAGCCATCTTCATGTGGATTACTAAATTGCTGATTCATTAGGAAAAGATTCTATTAGAATCTGGATACATTTCTGGAAGACATGAGGTATAACCTCATTGTATTCAGGAATTTGGATCTAGTGAGGGATAGCAAAATGAAGCAGAAATAATCTGTGATAACAGGAAATAAAATTAGATGATATATTTGCCTTTTGTGGTAATAAACCTTTCCTGTACAGGGGTGATGTGGCAGCAGCTTTGTCATTTGTTTCAGTTTTGAAGTATTTATATTTCTGAAGTTCTTGTCCCAGCTTGTACATATGAATCAAGGAGGTCCTGTCAATCAAAGTCATAGATTTAACATGGAGCTGCATGACACTGACTTACTTCAAGATCAGTCTGAGATTGGAAGTGAGTGAAGAACTGTTTGTGAAAAATAAATTGGTATATTTGATTGTTTTTAAAACTCTTAAGTCTTTTTGGCACTAGGAATTTCCCTGACAAAGTGGGTAGAAATGAAATAATACTGTATTATTAGCCTTTGTAATAAGCACAGGAAATTGAAGCCACTGCACACTTTCTTTTCAAAACAAGTATCAACCATTGAGAGTACATGCATTTGGTTTTCTTTGAATGATAGCATCATAAAGTCTGCAAAACATTTTAAACCAAAAAAGCATTTTAAAATACTGAATAACACCTAAGAAAACCAGGAAATTTTTAATAAAATCCATCACATTTGAACATTTTTTCCTGCATGAAAACTTTTACAACCCATCACACCCCCCCCCCCCCAAAAAAAAAAAAAAGAGAAAAAGTCATCCCACTAGCTTTTAGATGTTTAGATATGCTGCCTTATTTTAGGCAAAGATTATATTTTTTGTACATTTTCCAACATTTTAACTTGTTTGATTTCTAGGACACTGATAGCAATAACTTATTAGCAATTTATTGCATCTGTAAGCATTCTTCAGTCCTCTCAGAGTGTTGCATACTTGTGCTGCTAATTGTGCCGTCTGGGATTTTTTTAAATGTGTGCATAGAGAGACAGTAGGCTCCTGTGGGCTAGCTGTAACTGAGGGAGTCTAAACTCTTTTAGCTTCCTCCATAAAGCATTATGCATATAGATGCATACAACTTTATGCTTAGAAAACCAACTACATTTTAAAAAAATAATAATTTTTAAAAATTGTTTTAAGGTTCTTCTTTCCTAAGGTTTCTCCCGGAAAAGGAAGGAAAATAAAAAAAGATGAAGAAACAGGGAAAAACAAATAAATTATTAAGAGGATGCAGTCAAAGAGCTTTTTTTTTTTTTTTTTTTCTTTAGGAGGGAGAAGGTTTATAAGGAAAGTAAAATTAGGAAATGTGGCAGATGCATGGGAAGTCTACTTCACTGTATAGGGCAAAATTACCAAAATGTGAGGTCATTGGGAATCTAAAGTATTGTTATATTGATTTTTTGGCACACCCAACAGTGTGATGTTTCCTGCTTTCCTCTTGGAAACTCCATATGGCTTTTTATTTGGCAGGTTCCTTGTTTTTTTAAAACACCTTTCTTTAGCTTCCCAGGGAGCAGCTACTTCAGTTTCCAGCCTTGGCCATGACGTTCACGGCCAAGCAGGACAGCCAAGCTGAAACTGTCTTCTGTGAAGCTCTCCCCATATGATTTGATAGAGTATCTCTGCATTTAGGCCAGCAATCTCAAGTTTGGAATGGAAAAGAGACATCTGGAATTTGAAGAACATTTGAGCATATGACAGAAGTTTTCTCAAATCTTGGAAACTGTATTTCAGGTTCACTTTGTTGAAAGGATTGCCTTATCGCAGACTTCTGTTTACCCCATATTGGGAAGGGAGTACCAGCTATCTCATGTAAAAGAGGAATGATAAATGGGATAGCAAACCTTTGCTGTCTGACATGTATCAAAAATAAAAGTTGTGGATTTTTAACATCCATAATTTGATGCAATTAATATATATGTTATGCAATTAAAAATTCACTGGTATATCCATCAAGTCCCAAGGACTGCTTTAGTTTTCTTTATTCAAATTTAGTAAGTCTCAGAAGCTATTTGAGAGCAAGGTATTTCTCAAAATAAGTAAGGCTTATTGAGTTTGAATATAGCCTTAAAGAAACACCCCCACTGATGATTTTTACAATGTCACTTTTAAAATAAAAGAATATGTTCCTTTGCACTGGAACCAGATGACTTCACCAAATAGTGTATAATTTTAAATGATAAAGCCTTTTTACTAGCTCTTGCATTTAGAGGTGTAATTTGAATACCCAGGAATCAATATCTGCTTTGCTACATGATTACAACCAAATAATTGAAATATCAGAAGGGCAGTGAGCCATAGAGCCTTTGTACTGAGGAAATAAGACATTCTAATGACAATACTTTCAGTACAAATGCAGTTCTTAATGTAATTGTGCGCAACTTTTCAAAGTACTGTTTTTAGCACTCTGCAAAGAATACAGGTGTGTAAAAATGAGCACCTGGAAACACCAGTGGCACTTTTGTGTCATCAGTTTTTAAACAGAACTCCCCATTGCTCCCTACAGTACTGCTGCAGACAAGCCACAGAAACTCCACTCAGGGAGGAATATTATGCAAATCCAAGCCAATGTGACAAGATTGATTTTGCACAAGTCTGAAGGCTGAAAACAAGCTGCTACTTCTTGCAAGCTAGGAACGGTGCTTTATGAACCCTGGTTCCTCTGAAAAAATAAAAAGAAAGGATCTGTATAAGGGAAATACTTAATTCATGTTTTCACTTGTAAAGAAAAAAGGATTCTCCCTTATGATATAAAACCAGGAGAATCTGTAGGTGAAGAACAAGTCAAGGTTAATATAAATTATGTATCTGATACTTAGTTGCAAGGCAGAGCAAAGGAAAAAAAACAGGCTTTCTTATCAAAGAACGACTGCAATATTATTTCAAAGGTATTCACTATGATTGTAGGATAATAGTTTTAAAACTGGAGTAAGTATGAAGGTTGAGCAGCTTACTTAATGAAGCGCTAGCCTTTCATCCCTAGCAGTATAATTTAAATCCATCTTTCAGTCTTAAGTAAAATAAGTGGCCTCATCTTTATCCCTCATGGACAGTAATACACATCATATAACTACTGCATGTAATTTGACACAATTTAGTACAACCAACAGCCATTTTGTCAGCAGAACACCAAACTTCAGCTACACAAAGGCTGAGATATCTCTTTTTTTTTTTTCCAGAACAGCTTTCAAAAGCATATTTTTGGTTTTTTAGTGAGGAGTCTGTAATAATCCCTACTTTTTCTCACTGCAATCCTCATTCCAGGTGTGATTCCTTATCTCCAACTTCTGTATCAATCCCTCTAAGATCCAGATTTTAACAGTGAACTTTGTGTTGCATCTATTGTTTTATTTATTTTCTTCTTTAAGTTTCCACAGTATTTCACTTTTAAATCTGAAACTCCAGTAATCTTATGTACAACATCAGTATCTGCCTGAGTGGAAACCTAGAGCAAAGCAATGTTGGCTGAACATGAAATTTTGCAGATCTTGCAGCTGTTTTCCAGTTACCTAATCTGGAAAATTGCTTGCTTCTGTTATTAATTTCAATAATATAAGACTTCTTTGTGTATTCATAATTTACATGAATGAATCTGAAACTGCTTGTAGATCTCAATCTAATAATATATTTTCAATACACACAGTAAATAGTTATATTACACCTGGTGTGTGGCTTTCCAATGAAAGTGACCCCACAAACACTGATGTTTAGAGATTGGATAACCAAATCTGAGATTTTGAAGATTTTCACTGTGCAATCATCTAGTGACCTGGTGAGCTATGGTGAGTATGAACAAAGTGCCAATTGTCAGAATATATGGAAGCTACCTTTGCTTACATCAGTATTTTTTCTCGGTATTTCACCTGCCATGTAAATATCTTATAAAGGTGTTTTTCTTTAAGAAACGTTAATTGATTCTCATTGTGTGTAATGAACACAGCGCTTCAGTTCGCATCAGGAGTTTTTTCCAGTTTATATTTGTGCGTAAGTATAAGGTCCAAATTTCAGTCATGTTCAGCCCCATTGACTTGGATTAGAGTAGGTAATATACATAGTATTGCTCTGAGAACCTCAGTTTCTCAATTTCTTCTCATGTGTGTATTTGCAACGATGAACTCCTACTCTCCTACTCCCATGATTTAATGGGAAATTTTCTATTTAGTGATTGCATCAGTGGTTCCTTCTGCATGTTGTGCAGTCTGTACCTTCTTTTTAGCTTCCTGAGCTCTATCAGATGCTCTTGTTCCCTTCTGAGTAGTGAAAGCTAAGGTCTTACGCATATTTGTGAAGCCTTTACTAAGAACAGCACCCCAGTGAAGCAAATCCTACCTCAGCAAGAGGAACTACAAAAGCATTGAGCTTGACTCTGATTAGTAACATTTGTTTTAAATATGGGGTGATTTTTTATAAAAACTAATTTATAATAATGAATTCATAGGTTAGCCACATCTGACTAATTTTAATAAGCATTGTACTGGTATAGTCACTAGAATATTCAGACTTTTTTCAAATTTATTTGGAACATTATCTTCCCTCTGTTGGTGAGACATAATATTAAAAAAAGACCCAGCTAAATCCTGAGTGGGTCACATCTTTTTTTGATTTGAAGGCACAACCTGAAGGCAATTTTAAAAGACTCATGATAGATAACGAATTTAGTATTGAAAACAAGATAGTGTTTTTATCTAATGTTCATATACTATAGACCACAGTTATGTGATTTATAATTAAACAACCTCACCAGTGTAAGCTATTATATTGCAAAAGAAAATAGAATATTCTCCTCCTCTGTCAAAACTGTAAACTATCCACCTCTGTTTACTTGTAAATTGCACATTTTCTTGTAGCCAATAAGGTTTTAGGCCTTTTTTTGTCTAACTTCAATCCACTTGCAGCTATTTTCAAGTAGACAATGAATTCAGAAAGGGGGAGAAAAAGCTGAAACATTATCCATTCTTAACAACATGATAACCCAGATCATTGTTGTAGTGCATCAAGATACATTCTTTTTAAAAAATAACAACTTAAAAAGCATGTTGTGTTTGAGAGTGATGGTTTTCTGCACTCAGCCCTATTCTGACAATACAGAAATAATGTTTACAATTACCTGGAAGCTGATTACTTCTCTGAAAAATAGACACGTGCATTTAGACTAATATTTTAATTCACTTCTGTCCACAAAAGCTTTCCTTTACAAAAATAATACAAACCTCCATTACTCAACAGTACTTGAATAATAGCAAAGCGTGAGCTGTTTTTTCTTGGGGCAAGGGGGAGTGACCTAAGGGAAAAACAGAGAACCCAAGAACTGGATTATGACTTGACGTGGTACTTAAATTCACCCTTCTAATAAGCCTAAAATACCACATCAAAGAGAATTTCAAAGCCTGTCTTTTTTACAAAGTCTGTACAGAAGTCTCTTTTTCTCAGTCTCAAAAGCTTTCAAGGGCAGAAAGGCCAAGACATGAACACTGTCTTGTCTGCAGAATTCCCATCAAACATAACATTTAAGAATAGAGTTTACTATTCCATGTTTTATGAGAGAGATTCAGGCAGTTACTGGTTTAGATTTCATTTAATTATTAAAGAACTTATTCAGTCTTGAATATTTATTATGAAATCTTAATGACAGAAGGAAAACCCATTTAAGTACACTGATTATCAGTTTAATATTTGTGTACTGTGAAAAATTACTACACTTTGTTATTGCTATGCAATCATGATTTTTCAAAAAGACAGATTGCTTGGTTAACCTTAAGGAAGAGGCTGTGTAGTTGACACCAGTTGTTACCTACAGGCCTGGAGTGTACTGATCTGCAAAGATATTACTGAAGAAAAATCTATATGATACTATTAAATTAAAACTGACATCTACCTCATCATCATCATGAAAGGAAAACAGAAAAGGCCATGGAAGCAAATATCTCATTATCAAGTGTGACAAAGATTTAATTAGGGTAATTTTTCAAGAATGTTTGCTTACTGGGCTGTGGCTTTTATATGTCCCTGATTTTTCAAATATTTAAAGTCAGTGTTGCTCATTTCCTATTGACAAGGCATCTCTACAATAAACGAGCAATAAATTCAGCAATGTCCTCATACAGCTTTCTTCTTTTTTTTCCCCTCACATGAAGGGGGAAGGGTTGGGTCCCCAAGCTCACTGGAGCAGAAGCCGTTCTTTGTTCTGCTCAAGGAGGACCTTTTGCAGGAGTAGAGCTCAGAGCTGTAATCCAACCATATTTTAATGCTAAACTTCATTGAAAAGAGGAAGCAGGTCTTGGTATTCTGGACCTTTCCTTTTTAGATGCAGTTCTTGCATCTGTTGAATTGAAAAAAAAAATAATATTTTTTTAAGTAAAGGAAGTGTGGTAAAACTTTGTTGATTAAGTTCTCCACTGAGCTGGCAGGAGATGCAGAGACATGTATTCTAGTAACATATATCATGTCCATATATTGTTGAGATGGTCTGGGTTCTTTAGTTGTGTTTATTAAAATAATTATTAGGTTTGGGAGCGTTAAGGGTTAACTACTCTTTGTTGATATAAGAATGCTAATTTTATCAGATAGTTTCAACTATAAATATTGCATATTTTTATAAACACAGTTATAAGATTTATAATTATAACTATTATATATAAGAACTGTAAGTATATAGTTATAATTTTGTGTTTATTGCCTATGCCCAGGTTTCTCTACTTAGCAAAAAAGTGTATGTGGGGGAAAGAGAGAGAGTGCACTTATGAGATAAAGTTTGTTTTTCTAGCTGTGGATATTAAAACAAAAATCAAGACAGAATACTTTGGATAAATGAAAACAATTTAATTTGGTGATTTTGAAACTTACTTGGACTTTAGCATTTAAAAACATGGTCT
Source organism: Balearica regulorum gibbericeps (assembly GCF_011004875.1). Lineage (NCBI taxonomy): Eukaryota > Metazoa > Chordata > Aves > Gruiformes > Gruidae > Balearica > Balearica regulorum. The sequence goes on from NC_046186.1 coordinate 43,569,097, forward strand.
CACTCAAGCATAATAAAATACTTAAATTAAAAAAAAAAAAAAAATCATAGGTTCAACATTTCAAAGGTTTTTAGACCCAAAAGGAGTAAGAGCATAAGAAACTTCAGTCAGAAGTCCTACGACTGAATATGTTTTGCAAAAAATCTTGAATCTTCATTAAAAGAATGTTTAGAATTTATCAACATGCTGTCAAAAGGAGGACTAGTATCTGCAATCAAGAATCCTTACAGTTAACTTATATTCAGGAATGGACATGTAAAACAGAAAATTGTTTTGGCTGGATAAAATGTCAAGGACATGAAAAATTTCAAGGTAATTTTGGTTTTTTTCAGAATATTAAAAAAAGAATAATTTCTTTTTATTTTTACTTGAATAAAATGAAGACCTCTGACAGCAATAACAAAATATATGCATTTTAAGTAAGAGGCAAGTTTGCATATTATGTGTTTTAAATATTTAGGTCAATAATTTTCACTGTAATATTCTTAAGGAAGTAAAATATTCCTGTATTTGAATGTTGCATTTTGTTATTTATGTGGAATTTAATTTAATCTGAACCCAGCATTCAGAACAACTTTTATTTAAAATAAGATTTCAGCCATATGTAAGGAAAATAATTAGTTCTTCTGGTATTATTTTTATATATTTTTGGATACATGTAGCTGTAAAAATGAAAAGTTTTATTTTTATTTAAATAGAATATCTCATATCTTCCTTTCCCTTTGATTTTTCCTTTTTTTTTTCTTTTCTTTTTTTCTTTTCTCCAAAGCATAGGGCCACATAAGTGCTTGACAGAGCTTTCACTTTATTTGCAAAATTTATTTTTACTGCTTGTTAATAAAATGTCATGACTAATATTTCATTTAATAGTATTGGATTTTAAACCCTTCCTCTACAAGTAAAGGAAAAGCAATTTTTCTTTCGTTTTCCTAAATTACCTGTGTATTGCTTGTATGTTTATTGTAATTCTGATGTATATATCTTTTCTTAGTCATTTTCATCAAATAATGTCCCCAGACATACTGCAAGCTGAGCCTTTATGGCAAATCTCAGACCTATATGCTTTGGGAGTTTTTCTGTTTTGTTCAGATTCATTTAATGTCAAAGCACACCTTCAATTGTCATAAAGTGCAGAGTGAATACTTCCATAAGTGACAGCTGATTTTGTTTTTACCATGCATAACAGTTAAAATAGATGTCAGCTAAGTTGATGTATCCTCAGGTGCTACTTCAATGACCATAGAGTTAAAAATGTCACAAGAAAAGGTGATAAGCAAATGCATTATTTAATATGAATCCTGAATATGAGATTCTGGAGTGAAAAGGTTATATATGCAGAAGGCCTATCTAAAGCCCCCAGGTGGACTGGCTAGAGGACTTCTACCTGAATGGTCCCTGGGGTGCTCTGGGGAATATGTCCTCTTTTTCCCTGGAATAAAGTCCAGCAAAGGAGCTGACTCCAGTGGAGAATGTCAAACCTGTTGGAAGTTACTTGGTACTGCAAAGCAGCTGCATAAGAGGAGATTTAATTCTCAGCTCCCCAGAAGTCATCTATACTTAGTTTCTAGAACATAAGCTTCATGTGGCCAAAGGCTAATGTTAAAGTTAAGACATTTCCCAGATGAAAAGTAAAGGGCATAGACCATGTGCCAATAAAACTGAAAAAGAGTGAACAAAGCTGAGAGACTTTGAGAGAGAGGCTTTTAGAACTATTTCTATAACATCTCTGTAGTCTTCTCTTAGGAACTCACATCAAAAAAATTAAGTGAAGTATCGTTTTGTATCCATTGCTAGATATGAGAGAAATATACACCTTTTTTTTTTTTTTTTTTTAACAAGCAATTAAAAATATTTGTCTTTTTTTCAGTGTAATTTGACAGGCTATAGTGCCTGAGAATCTGTTATGAATAAGAAAATGATCAATAGTAACAGCAACGCTGAGTCTCATCGTTATGTCTTAGTATATAAATCAGTCTCCACATAGGAGAAAGAGCTGTCAAGACAATTCTCCTCTCTAGCAGTGGAATAAATATATAAATAAGATAAAAGCATTGTAAAAAAATAAATTCAGTCCAACAACCATGCAATTGATTATTAAAGTACTACAGTGATGTAGAATTTGGAAAATTGAAAAGCTAACTGATTCCCATAAGCTGTCATAGAAATGACTTTAAATCATATAGCTGTCTCCAAGATGAGTAGAAGATACTTCTTCATGGCCAGTTAAAATAATATATATATGTGTATATAAATATATATATATTATTTCTAAAGTGATAAACAGCTGAAATTCATAGTATGAGTTAATTATGTTGAATCTCAAGAACCAAAGGAAGGCAAGTGAACAAACTGTGGAATGTGAGGAATAGAGAAAGCAACTGGCCTGATGGATAGGAAGGAGGCAATTGAGCCTCCGTATCCTGGGGCACATCAAGCACGGCATTGCTAGCCGGTCTAGGGAAATGATTGTCCCACTCTACACTGTGCTGGTGCGGTCTCACCTTGAGTACTGCGTGCAGTTTTGGGCACCACAGTACAAAAAGGACATAAAATTATTGCAGAGTGTCCAAAGGAGGGCAACAAAGATGGTGAAGAGTCTAGAGGGGAAGACGTATGAGGAGAGGCTGAAGTCCCTTGGTTTGTTCAGCCTAGAGAAGAGGAGACTGAGGGGAGACCTCATCGCGGCCTACAGCTTCCTCACGAGGGGGAGCGAAGGCGCAGGCGCTGATCTCCTCCCTCTGGTGACCAGTGATAGAACCCGTGGGAACAGAATGAAGCTGTGACAGGAGAGGTTTGGGTTGGATATTAGGAAAAGGTTCTTCACTGAGAGGGTGATTGGGCCCTGGAACAGGCTCCCCAGGGAAGTGGTCACAGCACCGAGCTTGACTGAGTTCAAGAAGCATCTGGACAACGCTCTCAGTCATATGGTCTGATTTGGCTGGTGCTGTGTGGGGCCAGGAGTTGGACTCGATGATCCTTATGGGTCGCTTCCAACTCAGGATATCCTATGATGTGATATTTCTTTAATTTAGGAGCATTTCCTACACATGGAATTCTCAGAAGCTGATGCAGACTAAATTAAATTACTATAAATTAGGTTATGATATTGGATACTATTTCTTTATATCACTATATCTTTATATCACTGAAGTTATATACGAAGAAAAAGATGCTGGTTCATATTCTGCAAGTATGGACAATGTCTTTCATGTGGTATATAAAAAGGAGCTGTGGCTCAAATTTCATGTCTACATTTTTTATCAGTTTCCTAAGGTGCAAGTCTGAACTATGTGTGAACACATCATGACAAGTTTCCCTTATAATTATGGAGAAAAATAGCTGTTTCTGAAGTATGGTTCATTTTATTTCATGACAATAATTGTCACATGAATTGTACCCTAAGCATGCCTGTTTCATTGCACTGGTTCTAAAGAGAATGAAGACTAAATAACTCACAGGAAGACACCAAAAGCAGGATAATTAAGCCCCTCTACAATAAATATGCAATAGTTAAAATAAAAGAAAGATTAAACTAGAAAGCATTTTTAAAAAAAAAGTCAAATCATGAAAGCTTAAAACCTTTGTTCTCCATTGTACAGTGTGGCAGACTTGCTGAGAACTGCTGGAGTTGGGATAGCATGTTCATATTTATGATGGAAAGATTTGAAAATCTAAAGTTCAGTTGATATGAGATTTGGTTTGTGATAAAAGAAATCAAATACCCAGAACATTGCACAGATGATTGCCAGATGACAGCAAAGATGAAGTTCCTACCTATGAAACCACTAAGGGGCAAAAGTATCTTAAGATGATTGGACTATTCATTCATCATCACCAAGGAAAAGGACCTTTTCCTGAGGCAATGGTCATGGTAATTTGCAGTGTTCGCAAGCACACGACAATGACAATGACCACACTACACTGTAACAACATTTGGTTTGTATGATCATAAGAAATAAATCACTGTGGAAGAAAATTCTTCCAGAGATGTTCCAAGAGCTTGTCCAATACAATGTACCAACAACTCCAAGATGAATAAAGCAAGAATAAGCTGAGAGTAATAAGAAACATTTCCTTTTGTGTCAGACATGAGATTTTATTAGTGCATATGCAGACTACAGGAAGAAGCACAACTGGATCATAAACACTTTGGTTCAGTTCTCATGAAAGCTCTTGCAAAGTCCCAAGCCCTCCAAAGATGATAGTTTTTGCTACTTTAGTGCAGAACAGTCACAGACATTGCTGAGAAGATAAATGTGCAATGCAATATTGTAATCAAGAGCTGCAGAATCAGTCGTGGAAATCAACAAGCACTATCCAGTGTGTGGCTGCATGCTCGGTTATGCTCTAGGCTAGGAAAACATATCATCTAGCCAAGTGAATTACTGTTTTCCTGTTCTTCCCCCAGGCAGGTGAGACTATTACTGACTACATCAAGAGACTAGGAGACTGATATAGAGGGGCCAAAAAGAGGCATTACCTAGGTCTCATCTGGTTGTTCCAGGAAGCATGCCAACAGGTTAGGCTAGTACCATAAAACACAAATATGTGTAGAAATAGTACACTTGAGTACTAGGTTATAAATCAGGGAAATTTATCTCCAAACCCAAGAAATGTTTTGAAACAAAGGATATTAAATTCAATAAAGGCAAATGCAAACTACTACACTTACTTGCTAGCACATACATAAACCAGGGAATATCTGGGCAGGCCAAAGGATTATAGATGACCTGAGGTCAAAGTGCAACATGAACTGCATAGAAGTTAACAGCATGATGCCACTTAAGAAAAAGTAAATGCCATTCTGAAATGCATTAAGACTGCACTTCATATTTAGCTGGATCCTGCTCTGACCTGGCAAAGTCTAACCTTGAGCTATACGCTCATCATGTCAAGCTCTAGGGAAGAGCGGACCTAGCTCATCCAGGTGATCTTGGATGCCCTTCTACATGCAATGTAGACTGTGGGTAGTTTTGAAAACTGTCAGTGGAGGCACAGGATTGTTCTTTGCTGACTGATTGAAGAAATGCTTATCCTTAAAGTGTTCATAGCATGAAGTTATACATGTTACTGGTTGGATGCTCGGTGCAGGAACATAGACAGACTCATGCACCCATCTCAGCTGAATGCCACGTGCAGTGACAGCCACCCCTGGAGAGCAGGCCCCGCCATGCAGCCTCTCCCCATGCCACTTGTTCTTCAGGTGTCATTGACTGATTGTACCCCGGGTAGAGCAAAGGAGAAGCAGCCACAGAGTCGCAGTTCTCCCCCTATGATCCCAAAACTCCCTTGAGCTGCCACCTCTTAAGGAAGATGGTGCCTGCTGCCTATGGGCTGAGCTGTTTGCCTGACGACATCCAGATGAGGATACAGCAAGAGCAGATTAGGAGCTCACTAAGGTCACTAGACCAGACACAGAAAAGAGACAGAGCCAAATAGGAATATTGTATATTCAACAGGGGAGGTAATTATTTAAATTATTCTGATCAGTTTGGCACTGATGAGGCCTCAGAAGAATTATTATGCTGAGCTCTACACACCAAAGTTTAAGTAAGTTGTAGGAACACTGGAACAAAACAGAAGAGCAAAATAATCATGAAGGGTTTAGAATGAATAACCTGTGAAGAAAGGCTGAAAGCACTGCTTTGTTTAGTTTAGAAAAGAAGAAAAGACTAAGGGGAGACATTAAAATAGTCTTCAAATATGTAAAAGATTATTAGAAAGACAATTCATGATCTCCACTTTACCTGAGGACAGAACAAATCATAGTTCACTTAATTTGCAGGAAAGGAGATTTAAATTACTTATTATGAAAAACTATTTCTTAAAATGTATGGATAGTTAACTGCTGGAACAAATAACAGAGGGAGACAGTGGAATGTCTGTTGTTAGATCTTTTTTTATGAAAACATTTAGAAAACATCTGTCTGCTACTCCCATTTTTGTGAATAGAAGTGATTGCTGCATTCCTAAAAATTAGATTATTTTCTTTCTTGAAAATCTATACTTACATGCATGGCTTGAGATATTATTTTAACTGCGTTTTTCTTCCAAGGGGAAGGGAAATGAAATATTTTAAAAAAGACAGTAATACTAAAATCAGAAACTAGATCATGGGAGCATTGAGGCTAAACCTCTAACAGAGATTTTGGACAGCACATGCTGGAGTTGGGTGGTTTCAATTGTTTTTTAAAGAGTTCTTGGCCTCAATTATAAATGCAATTTTTTAAAAAGAAAATGACACCTCTATATCATCTGGAGTTGCATGACTTCGGTTATACCAAAGAGGAACTTCTGTGTTATTTTTCGTATTTTGTCAAGTGAGTCTGTAAGATTTTTCTTTCTCAGTGATACTATCACATGTAATTATTTCTTGTTGTATTTTGTTTATTTTTTGAGAACCTTTGAGGTTTTGTTACATTGGTCCCTAAAATATTTATTAATAATGAGTCAGAAACGCCAATCAGTCTCCAAAAAACTCCAAGGACAGCTACTGATATAAGTGAATTTTAAAAGCACAGCTCACATGCATGATAATTTACTGGAGAGAAAAAAAACCTGTGTTTTGTATCAATTAAGCTTATCAGTCCAGATGTGGTATGCGAGATAAACACACCTTTGTGCTATCTTGGCACAAAGCAATAATTCATCGATTGTGTTAATTATTGGTATGCTGCACAACATCTCTCTTGGTCAGATAACAAGCTGTACTATGCAAAATCTCCCTAAGTATTCTAGGTCAAGTAACAGGTTGAAGCTACTCTTGTTGTGATAATATTTCATAGCTGTAAAATTGGTGGAAGCTCTGTGGGCAAAGTTTGGAGGCTCATACACAGTCTTCTAGGGAAAGTAGTGCAGTTGCATCTCCTCACAGAGCTTGAGCTCATCCTTGGCTTCCTGATGATGCAAACTGCTTGAGCGAGGGCAGAACAGAGAAATGGCTTTGGAAAAAGAGAACATTTGGTGCAGTGGGACAGCTTTATATGCCCCAAAATTATAACCGGTGGGAAAACAAGGGTAAGAGATGCAAAATGTCCAAGCACATGTTGTCTTTCCTGGATTCTGCGAAATGGAATGGACAGAAGTGGGTTGTCCTGTTCTCTGCCCTGTGTTCTGGACAGTACAGCATTGTAGATACATTTGGGTGAGCCCTGTGAAAAATACCAGTGGTTTTCACAAAGAAATTCAGCATTTTCAACCTTTTTTGTTGTTGTTAAAAATGTTACGCTGTTTGAAAAGGGTTTTTATACAATGTCTTCTGTTCACTATTTTGTGGTTTTCTTTTCCTTTTTTCTTTCTTTCCCTCTTTTCTTTACTGTTTGGTTGCTGTGTGCCTTGCTTTGTTGTTTCGTACCTGTCTGTTTGAAGTGAACTGTGTCAGTGATCAGGTACTGGAATACAATTTATATTCATCTTGCTCTTATGGAGATTGCTAAATTCAGAGCAATAGCATTAATGGAAAACATATGTGCAAATTTGCTGTGTATACAGCAAACACTCATGTATAACACAGTCTGCATGAGTATATCTCAATCAAATTCTTTCAGTATAGAAACCTACAAAAACAATAGCTTTTACACTCAAGAAAGAGAAAAAGAGAGAAAAAAGAAATGAAAACAAGAAGAAAAAAATCGTTGAAAAACAAGATGGTTTAAGGGCCAGATTTAGCAAGTCTGATTAGATCTGGAGTTCTCTTGTCTGTTTGTTTTCTCCTCTCTTGGTGAATGCTGCCCATTGAACATTGTTTATCTTGGTTGAAGAAAGTCTTAGATATTTTGCCACAGAGAGATCTATTTCAAGGAGCTTGGAAATTCTCGTTTTCTCTCTAGACCAGCTGGCTTAATACAAATCTTGCCTTATAACCTCACTTATAACCTACCACAGTGTTTCTACTGTGTAAATGCTGACTGCCCATCAAAACTCCTATTCTGATATACATTCTGATATACAAATACATTTCAGGAAGCTATTTTGCTAAATCGGGTTGTAAAGTAAGTTGTCCAGAAAAGGCCTTCTTAACCAAATGAAATCTGGTGGGTTTGATCTTGTCTGGCAAACATAAAAATAGCTAGAGATATATGAATCCAGGAGAGTCTGACTTTCAAAAAGTATCACCAAAGAAGGTTAAAGTTTTATCTTTTCCCTTAAATTTGATATGCTATAATTAGGGAAAAAGATGTGTTTTACTTAATGAAATATGTGTCAAACTGTTTTCCAAGTTGAAGGTAGGCATCATGGTTGCTATTTTCAAAAGAGGACACTAAAAATTGGCTATCCAGTCTCAAAACCTAAACAAGAAACTGAGTAAGATCTTGTTCTTTACAAATTTTCAAAATTCTTATTGGTGTGATATTCATTTGTCCCAGCAGTATCTCTGTGATATTGGTAAAGGCAATAACAGTCCCACTGAAGTGAATTAGAGAGAGCTGAGGCTCAATGCAGTTGATACTAAACCAATATTTAGCCTTCAACTTTGAAAGATTCAAAATGAATTCAAGGCAAAAAATACATTCTTCTGCCTTTCCAAATCATTCAAAATTTGGCATTCAAAATAAATTGAAATTATTAATTTAAAATTTCTTTAAAGCTAATTTTTATTACTTCCTAACTTTTTTTTTCCCCTTGATAAGATCATTGTCCTTGATCCAGAGGGGTTTTATGAGTGTAAGCTTGTGTTTGTAGATTTCTGGCTGGTGTGGAGTATAGAAAAAAGCTGAACTGTATTATCATCTCAGAAAGTCATATATGAAAGAGTCTCTTCATACAGCAGCTTCACACATGTAGTTCCTATTTACACCTGGGAAACAAATATAGTTAATCCATCCCATTAGAGCAAAATGAGAATGCACTGCATCACAAAACCTGATAATTAAGGCAAGTCAACCCCATGTACTCAACAGAACAGGCTGGATAAGAAGAAAACAAAACCTAACTACTAGAAGCTAGTGGTTTAATTTTACACCAATCTTCTACAGATGGTCATTTATTAAATAAAAAAAAAAAAAAAAAAAAAAAGAAAACTATTGCTGTTAGTGTGTATCTGTGTTTACCTTGGTTTCTCTTATTTTCAGAAGTATCATAGACAAAATTAATCTCTAACAAAGGTACTTGCCAAATGTTCAGATTAAATCTGAAGCTTTAATGAAGTTTTCAAAATCAGTTTGAAAGTGCTCTGCTTGTGTGGTCTTGTGATGGTAATTATATTTCTCTTCCAAGTTAGACAATGGAGAAGAAAAAAAAAAAAATTTCCAGGGGAAAAGACTTCAGATTCCCACACAAAGGAATCATCACTTATATTAGAACTATCTACACCATGCACAAATACTGACACTACTAATCTGCCCTAAATTTTCAGCCTGAATTTTTAAGCTTTCCTCAGAGATCCAAGAAATATCTTAGTGAAACCAAATCCTGTTAGACAGTGCTGAGAAAAAGATGCACTGGAAAAGCTACTTATCTCACCAAATTTATCACCTGAGGGGAAAAAACTGCACCTCAGCTTTTCACATTTTCTATGGATGTTTTAAACGTGCATGGATTGACTCTGGCATACAAGAACATGTACCTACCTGTCAGGACAAGGTGCAAGCACACACCCTTGTGTTCCTTCTGTGCCCTAGTCTCACTGGAAAAAAACACAGCACGTGAGCAAATCCAAGCAGATGAACACAGATGGAGCCACAATTACTTCCAACAGATCCCTTAGTTTGAATTACTGGTCTAATAAATATCTCTACTTTTTTTTTTTTCTTTTTTCCTTTTAATACTCAATTGTTATTCCTTATTTTCCTTGACTCTTTTTTCTTTTCTCAGTTCCCATCATCAGTGAAATCCAGAATTGATATCTAAAGCTATTGCCTGTAAGGCTGAAGGAGAAATCTGCCATTAAATGTTAAGAGCATAATAAAACAGGTGTAATAGAGCAGGGATTGGTGACTGTGTGTCAAATGCATTTTGCTAGGGTTCTAGCTACATGACAGTGACAACGTTTGCCTTTAGGCAACAAGGTTGTATGTAGTACAATAGCAGGTTAGAGAGTATTGGGTCATTTTGGTCAAAGAATCAAGGCTCACTAGACACATCACTTCCTCTAGTGATAAAGGACTGGAGTCTTGGGGGACCAAGAATTTCCATCCATCCAGGATGAAATGGTAGAAGAAAAGGATGGACAGCAAAAATGTAAATGCAAAGAGAAATTAAGTCAGAAGACAAAAGCAGTTAATGGGAAAGAGGTCAAAGAAGAAGAATATCCAGGAGAAGTGCTAACAGTAACTGGACTGATTCTGATAACACATTTCAGTGTGGAAAATCAATTGACCAGAATCTACTACTGGTACAGAAACTGCTGGTAGAAGGAGCATAAAAGGGAAAATTATCAGAAGCCTAATTTGGCCAGAGAGATGATAGGAAGGAGAGGAGACTTCTGGTCTCTTCACTCTGCTATAATGAATAAACTTAGAAAAAACAGACGAGAGGGCCTTCAATGGAAAATGCAGAAGCTTATGGAGTCTTTTCTGAGACAAGAATTGCTGCTTCTGGGAAGACGAGCTAAAAGTTAGGGTGAAAGCCATTCTTGAAATTGACTCTAAATATTAGCAATGGGTCCCAAGAGAGGCAACGCTGAGGGAGAGAGGGGATGAGTATGGGGAAAGCGGCATTGATTAAAATATAATAAGTTAAGTAGTATTGACAGCTTGCAGTGTACTGCAATTTTTTTTTCCTGGGTAAACCCATGAAACACAATTTGCATTTGTAATCAGACACGCAACAGCAGGAACAACCCACAAAGTTAATAATGGACTCAATTTCATTTAGTCTTTAATGGGAAACAATAATGATGATAAACATCCTTGGTCTTCAGTTCTTCTCTCACCTTGTCCATTTATGCAAACACTTATGTATATGTAAAAAGCTAGGTGTCACGGAGAGCTGCTTGCTGCCTTCGTTCAATCCATTCCCGCCTGGCATTTTATCAAACTGGTAAGTTTAAAGGCAAAGACATTTGCCTGCACCTCAGGGAGGGTAAAATTACTCTGACACACACAGTTCTCATCTTAAAATATGTGATCTATTATACACTAATAAAATATTGTTTTTACAAATGGAACTGATTAGTTAAGTATGCAACACATTTAAAAATTCCTTTTATGGAGAAAAGCTATCACAATAACATGTTCTGCTGTAACTCACTGTTTTCAGAAACTAGTCAGACAATCCACGAATGAACAAATGAACAAATTTATGAAAATCAACTCTCTTCACAAATAATTGGGAAACAGAAAAAAAAAAATTGAAAAATTCACCAAATAGATTGTTTGCAATTAACAGTTGAAGCCATCTCTATTCACAGAAAATGATAATCTGTTCATTAAAGCCTACTTAATTTCTTATTATTTTATCAAAATTCAGAATATAATGCTGAAAAGGCAGTTTGGCACTTTGGATATTTGCATAACAGTGTTATTACACTTCAACTTGTTGAAACAATTAGAAAACAATAGTGTTAGAGAAGTAGCAAAAAGGAGAGAATTAGCAGAAAATACAAATCACCTCAGAAAATCTGCCGACTTAGTTTATCGCTCTATTCCCCAAAACTGATTTTAAGCAAAGTAAAAGAATTTTGTGGTCCATATACTTTCTTCCTAAACCTTGCCACATTATTTTCAGGTTCATGCTCTTTCTCTTCTCAATTTTTACCCATAATATTTTAATTGTGACTATGAGTTTTAATTCTAAGAATACCTCTCTTAAAGAGATAAAGTCCTTTGAAGGAAATTATTCAAGTTACATTCCAGTCAGACATATTACTTCTCCTGACAACCGACCACTTAATGCATTATACTGCATTAGTATTATTATATAATTATATATAATTATTATAGAATGTATTACACTGCATTAGTATGCTAATTATTCCCAACGGTATTAAATAAACTCCATGATATGCTTTTAATTGTAATTTAGTTTGTAAAAAATGACAGCTGCGTGGATATCATATTTAAGACCATATTATTGACAGAGACCTTCCAGATCATCGAATCTGCTCCCTGGATACAGCAGGCCAGCACACCACAAGTGATGTTGCTCTCCTATACAGTGCTTAGACCTTGCCAGTTGCTCCCATTGGAAAGTCCAGATTTTATTTCTCTGATGCCAAAAAAGATTCTGATGAGCCATCAGCAATTGGCATGTAATCGTCTGAAGTTAAGAGACAGCTGGGCTGATTGCCTGTGCTCCTACTCAAGTAGGTAGAGAGGAAGACAGGAGGTGAGAGGAAGACAGGTCCAGGTGGTAGGAGAGGTGGAATATGCTTTCCTCTGGCTTGCTCTGTGGACTTCAGTGAGGAGCCAAGAAGGATGACTGAAAGTCTTACTATGACCTAAGTTAATGCAAATAAACTGCGCTACAGAAGACTAGATATTTGCTAGGTGGACTGGTAGCATCCAGTTCTAGATGCTTTATGATTTCTACAGATATATCATCATAAGAGTCAGTGAAAAAATCTGGATATGTGAGGGCAAGAGGGTCATTGCAAATTTTGTTTTACACAAACATGCGGATCTAAGTTTGGGGAGTCTGAACAGTCCTATGTGCCTTGTTTGGGCTAGCAGGGCACTTGATATTTCCCTCCTTCCAAATATTTGATATGTAAAATATCATTTTTCTTAAGGTTGCACCATGTAAATACAGAAACATCATGGTTAAACAATTCTTAATAGTTTTGTGAGAGTGCATGTTTTAAATTGATTATGAAAACATAGTTTTTAATCAAAGAATAAGTGTATTTAACATATTTGTAAATATTTATTACCTAAATAAATGTATGTTCTGTTGTAAATTGTTAGATATTCTGTTTCATCCTGTGCATAATACTAAAAAAACCCCAAAACACTCAAAAAACAACTTAAGTAATAGCTTTATAAAACAGCTACAGGTCTGAGTCCTCTGGTGATTATTACAGGCTATTTAAAAATAAATAGTATAGATGAATCTGCAGTTATAGGTCAAATGTCTATCTTTTGAGAATGCTCCCAACATATTTGACGTATAGCTTCTAGACTCATTAACAGATTACCTGACAAGCCTTGCTCTGAAAGACACAAAACTTTCTATAATTAATTAACTCTCAAGAAATTTTATGAAAATAGTGTCATTATTTGGAGATTCAGTGTATAGTAATAGAGTAATAGAAAGCAAAAGGCTGATGTAGTTTGGAAAATACAGATGTGTCTGAATGTACCCACGGCATTGCACAAGAAGTCTGGTAGTCACAGATTCATCTGGTTCTTTTAATGCTGAGTTTTGCTATTGCTTGTCACCCAGTATTTGCACGCATTTTGACCATGTGGTGGCTATAATTATTCACTCACCAGCATTACCTTTTCAGAAAAGATTTGAACACACCTTCAAGGAAAATAATACTATCAGAGATATTTATGATAGAAATGGGAACTACATTTGGTCTAAAGAGAAAAAAACACATATGTAAAGCAAAATGAGGGCTGCGTGAAAACTGTTATGCTCAAAGTGACAAACTGTGAATCTGAATGCTATCCATGTATTGTAAGTACTACTAGTAGCAGCTTTCAGACGACACCTGTTTTGCATACCAGTTATTCTGTATATAGGGCCTGTTTATGCAAGACTGGCTGAAGTTAAAAAGCAGAGAGATAATAAAGAACTCTAAAATCCATATGTAGACTCTAATTTTAGTTTAGCATTTTCATGAAGAAAATTAGCATTCAACAGAAGGAAGATAAAGAAAGTTATGAAGTGGGCAGTGTAATGTTCCTCAGCCAGAAGTTAAAGTACTTTACATCTTCATCTCCTACTTTTCAGAAGTTTTTACATAGCTAAGCTTTCACACCAGGCACAAAGCTAGGATGCCATCGATACACAAGAGAGCAGCTTTTCAGACAGAAAGGACAGATGATCCTTTGCACAGTAGAAATAAAAAGAACAAATAGTACAAAGTGGAAAATCACACCCTGCAAGAGGCCATTGCCTAAAGGTGAGGAAACTGATCAAATCAGCCATCCAGCTGTCCCTCCCTTTTACGGTGAAAGGAGAGAAAAATGCCATTCATCCTTCTTATTTGAGACACTTCATTTAGAGCAGGGTGTATTAATTTTCCGATAAAATATAGAGGGACTGCAAGCTGATCAACTTAGACTTGATGCTGTAATTTTCATATATATACATGAAATTACTGCCTTCACAAGGGTAAATGTCCCATTTCACTTGTGTAGTAAAGCCAATCAGCCAAATGACAGCTATTGTTTCAAGAGTTCAGAGGGCATATTAAAAATAAAATATCCACTCAGTAGAAAATAAAATCAAGCATATTTTCAATTAGTTACCTTAATACATTGGAATGCCCTCCTAACAAATATATTAATGGGGTGGAAATTTGCGCTAGATTTGTTTGAATGGTTGGGTCAGACATTGAAATGCACTTGAACTGAACTTGAACTATATTCCTTGGGTGATAATGATGAATTCATACCCTAGTATAGATGGATATTATTTATAGTCTACTGTAATAACATCTAAAATAATAGCAAATCCTTTTCTTTGTTTTTTAATGTGGCCATTTTAAATATTTGAATAACAAATACTTCAAATTTGGACAAATCTGTACGTTCAAGTCCAGAAGGAATTTTTTTTTTTTTTTCCAAAACATACAATACTATCAAATTATTTAAATCCGTGGGCAGTGGTATCAGTTGCATTACGTATCTGTGCTACAAGATTGTTTTGGAGATGATTCTAAAAAGAATAAAAGTTTATATATTCGTCATAAAAATTTGATAGTGTTCAGGGCTCATTAATCTCTATTTTATAAAATGTTGAGCCAAATTCCAATAAAATCAAATGCCTGGATGTTCACAACTTAGAGTCTGAGAACTCAGGAATATTTTTCCTAAGGGATTTCACATCGTATTAATTTTTGTGTGCATGTGTGTTGTTCTCAGTAATAACTAGTTGAAATAGATTGTATCAAGTAGTTTATTCAGTTCCCTTCCATGAAATTTCAGGGAGCAAAGAGAGATCAAAGCCACAAAATCTCTTGTAGAAAACTGTCCGTGGAGCGATTGCTGGAGAGAAGAGTATAGTGGGTTTGTGGGGGTGCTGGCATGACCCACACTTGGGGTGGCCCCGATAGCTCCAGCTCTTAGGGCAGGACCGTGAGTGTGTGTGGGTGCGTGTGAGCTGTGGGCACAGGACCAGAAACAGAAATACGGAGGGAGCCAGCCTGAGAAGAGACATAAAGTCAGGATGGAGATTTGTCGGGTGGGGGAGACCCTGTAGGGGCCGGGGGCAGCAGCGCCTGGCCGGCCGCCCCCCGCCTTCCCGGGCCGGGCCGGGCAGCGCAGCCCCGCGGGCGCCGGCAGCAGCCCCCGCAGGGAGGGGGGTCTACCTGGGAGCCGGGGGGTGAGGGGGGGGGGGGGGGGTGTGCATCTGGGGATTAGTTATGGGGGGTGGGAAATGTGTAGCTGTTTAACACTCTGTAACTGTCTAGTATCGTGATCTGTCGCTTGTGTTGACATTGGTCCTTGTTAACATGTTAATAAATCAATAAAATGCTTCGATCCTAGTGTGGTTTGAACCACGTGAACTGACTGGTTTTCCCCTGTGACACACTCTAGCCGAATACAGTTTTATTTTGCCCAAGGTCAGAAACATGCGGTTATTTTTTCCTAGGCTCTAGATCTGACAGCTTTCCCTTCTTTCACATCGCGGCTTTGGGGAAAGGGACTGTAGGCAGAGCAGACAATCAGGAACTGATTGTTCAAGCAGGAACCAAACACTGTAATGAAAACATCAAAACTCATGTTTCTTTCTGAGTATCCTATTCCCAGCTAGCTAATTTGCCTGCTATTCTATTTCTCAGTCTTCAGTTTCTCACTTCACCTTTTCTTTCCTTATCCACTTAGCAATTCCCCTTTTTTCCTGGCAAAACAAGAAAATAAAGAAGTATCTAAACCATGACTTAAGAGGCAATATAATTTCATTGCCATTGAACTTTTCTCAGGAGTCACTCTTATGTTCTGTCCTTTCTCTTCTGTGCTGTGCTGACCTCGTCTGTGCAGATGATAATCTCCTTTAAACTGGAGAAATGTTCTAATTGTACTTTTTTATGGTAGAAACACTGTCATTTAACTGAACCATCAATATTACCACAGCAACAGGTGTAAGGATGTTCTCACCATAATAATTTACAGGGCAGCTTTGGTGAAGCTTTATCCTGTGAAATGGAGGATCCAAATATGAAAACCCTTAGTTTGAGAGAGAATTAAACTTCATTTCTCCTTCAAAGGCAAATTAGCCTGCTACTAGACTAATATATAATATCATAACTTCCTCTTTCTTGTTTTAAAAGAAAGAATATTTAAATTTCTACAAACAAATCTCAATAGCTTGAAATTTCACAGCTGTTCATATCTGTCTATGTATATATGAGTTGAATGGAAACTGTTTAGTTAAGGTGCTTGATTGTTTGAAAATCCAAATTGAATGTGATATGAAAAAGATGAAAACAATATCATAATTTTTTCCCCTCTTTCCCAACTAGATGGATAATCAGGGAGAAGGGTGGAGGAAGAAGTACCCAGATGACATGCTCTCATAAAGCACATCCTCAAGTTAAAATCAAGCAGATACTTAAGTGCTTTGCTTAATCAGAATCCAGATCTCTCAGAAGGAGGTAACTATTCAGAGCAGGTAAGAGATTAGATTGGGATAGTAGACAAGTAAGATTGTGAATTTATTCCTTCATATGCCACCCAGAGCTTGCTTGAGGCTCCTTTCTTTGAAAAATTATTCATCTGAAAGATTTATTAACTATTTGCTGAGTTTAAATTTTTAAGTTCTCCTGTCACTTTCCTGGAAAGTAATTGCATGTGCAGTAATTGTTATGAGCTGGCTGGCTCTTTCAATGTCTCCATGCTAAAATTTTGCTGAGGGATTAAGTCCTATGTTTTATCTGTGTCCTATGGTATATAAAATCTCCATGAGGAATTAGCCTGGATGCTTAAAATTTACATTTGTACAAGTCAAAGTAGCCTCCAAGTTTCACCAAGACTGAAACTTAAAGAACCACAAGCACAGGCAAAATAATAAATTCATGTATATAGGCAAATGTTCTATGTGTATGTGACAAAGATTTACCTAGATATAACTATAATCCCTTTGATTTTTATTTTAAGGTTTTGCTTTCTTTTTTGTTTTCCTTTTTATGCAGGCATTGTTCTGGTTTTGTAGAGTTATAAGTGTTGGATCAATAGTTGGCTAGTAAAGCCAATGACTACGGATCAAGGCTATATCTAGAAGAGTTCAAGAATCGCTTGATGATAATATTTAAAATTGATAAGTGATATATAAAAATCAAAGTAAATCTGGTTTTGGATCATGATACGGTTCTTGTGTTCTTGGTTCAAAAATACATGCATGCCTGTTCATGAAGAATAAGCCAAAACCAGAAGTTTCTGCATTGCCTTCTGATGTGGAACTATTTGACACTATGCCTGGTAGCAGAAGATCCAAAGGCCTCACTCTTTACGTCTACAAGACTTTGGCAATACTGTCTACAACCACAGGAATTACCTTACTCAGATGACTCACAAAATGGTTTTACGTGGCTTACAAGCACCTGGTAGAGGTATAGACTAAATCCATAGTTTTGCATCTATAGTTCATACAGGAACACTAAACAGAATGTCTTCTAAACATCAATAACTCTGTTGCTGCCATAGGTACTACATTTTCTATGAAGTTATGAAAGTTCTTATGTCATATAGCATTGTAGGGAGCTTAAAATTATATATTTACTAAATGTGCTCTTATTTTACCTCCTAAACATTGAACCGTTGAAGTTACCGGAGTGGCTCATATTTTAGCCTGAAATTTTGAAGGATTCATTAACAAGAAGAGAATTGTCTTTGCTCTGAGACAGCACTGTGGCCTGACAGACTTCCCTCACATGAAGAAATCTGAGGAGGCTGGAGCTGATGGATCTTTCACTACTTTGTCATGATTACATTGGCATAACTCAGTTGAACAAGCTCTAGAGTAAGGCTCAGAAATTCTCTTTTTGGCACTGAAGAGCAAAATCTTTTTATACATAAACCAAAAAATCATTGATATGTCCCTTGTTTGTCTATTTACAAGATGAGCATAACTTTGATTCTATTTTCAAGAGTGTTCCTACCAGGCACCAAGCAGTTCTCTCCCAATTTGCTGCTACTCTGTAGATCCGGATGTTTTACTGAATGCAGGAACCACACAGCCATCCCACACATAACTGGAGCTATCTCATGTTCCTAGAAAAGGAACACATACTGACAAAATTGTCCTAATAAGATTGATCCAGATCACTAGATTACAGTCAAAATCTTTTTAAGAGCTAAACAAATACTACCCTAATTTTCCCAAAGATGAGCAACTGAGTCAAGCCCTAGGTCCTCATTGGAAAGATTCAGTTAAAAATATACTGATTTGGTCTTGCATTTGGAGAGAGCTAAGCAAAGGAACAACATGCTGTCATAATATTCAGTGTCAGAAAAATGTAGAGAGAGGTCTCTGCTGGGCTCGGAGAGAAAGGCAAACATTCTCTGCTTATATCAGACTTACTTTGATTTAATCAAAAGCCTTTTTCACTTACACCATTTCAACAAATTTTTCAGGTCAGTATTTTTGTGCTTTCATCACATGTAAAAGTCCAGAGTAAAAGTCCATCTGCAGTAGATCTGGATATTCTGTTTATTTAGGAGCCAATGAGATGAGAGCTTTACTCACTCATTCGCTTTCATCTGCTGCGTTATGCTTCAGTACCCCTGCAGCCACCAGGGAGGTCACTGCTGGTTTTAGATGGTTGCAAGGAAAACCATGTGGGTTCCTGCCATGCCGCGCCACTGCTCACAGTTGCCCATCTCAGGTGTCACTGACCAAGGTCCCTGAGCATCCCCTGGCATTTGTCTCCATGCATCTCTCATCTCCAGGATATTCCTTCACTTGCAGGATCTTTTCTCCAGCCACGATCTTTACCTTCTTCTTTCCAGGCCCCGTTCTTCTTTCTGAGACCAGTTCCTTTCAAGTACTCTCTTTCCAGCACCAAAGGACTTTATTTTCCTAATTATATCAGTCTACATACAGAAGTGGACATGCGATCAACCTCCTCATCAGTGATTCTGTCTCATGTCTCTATTAATTGGAGGGTTTGTGATGTGCCACTTTTTTTCAGTCTAGGTGATATAAAAGTTTACTACGGGCTACACCAGGTGTTGCTAGCACGTAGGAGGCTTGTGCTTGAGAGTTCAGTAGTTAAATTTTGTACATTAACACATACACATACACACAATTATCCACCACTTGTCAGTCTTCACAATTTCAGCCATTTTTTTCTGTGATGGTTTTGGCCATACCCTTCAGAAAGAGCTGTCTCTCCCGGCTATACAATTCTGCAATATGATCACAAGTCATCGTTACCATAAGGAAGAAGACCTTTTCAGCAGGGCCAGAGGGGCTCTGGCACAGGGAGATATCCTTGGAGACCTGTGTCTTTTTCTTCTGAGCAGTAAGAACCAGAATCACTTCTCCCTATAATAAGTTTATCAATATTTACTGAGACATTCAACAAGGCCATAAGTATAGAACATATTGGGGAAAAAAAGCCAACCAACCAACTGAACAACAACAAAAAAACCCCTATACTGGAAGCTGCTGACATGTCTGGAAACAAGTTTGATGCACTTTATATGTTGTGGTCAACTTTACATGAATTGTTAAAGGAGTTTCATCATTTTCCATTTCATCATTTGTCTTTTCTTGTGTGCTAAGCCTTTTATCTAACACTGCCTTTTTATTTTCTGGGCCAGAGGATGATCTTTCACAAATACTGAAAAACTGATCAAGAAGAGGAAGGTGCTATAACATTGCAGATTCTAGGATAGTCTGGGATGCCTATTGACATCTTCGTGGATACAGTTGCTTGATGTGAAAACACACTGCCTTGGAGAAGCCTGTCAAGTGTGTACATGCACACACAACACAGCAAAAAAACCCAGAATCTTTTCCTGGCATGAGTTCTAACAGAAACAGTTTTACTTGCAGATTCGGCTCTACAGAATCAATTTCTCTTGTGAAAACTAGGTGCAAATATTGGCTTTTGTGTGATGAGGGCTTATGTACTTCATTAAGATGCTGAGCATTGTCCCTGAGTGCCAAACACCTCCTGTGAGCGATTCTGTGGCCACAATCTCACAGGATTTAACACTACAGGCTTTACATTAACATTTGTCCCAATCCTATGGGCCTTAATCTGCTGAAATTACTTTCAAAAACTGATGTTGACTTGATGAGAAAATAACAGGGCCTGAATATAAAGAAGCAGAAGACTAGAGGGGTTAATTGAAGAGAGTCATCTGAAATTTCAGGAAAAATATGCTTAGATTCTCAGTCCAGAAGTGGAACACAGTGTCTGTTTCACAAGTCCTGTATAGCGTAGGCCACAGAACACAGCACTCCGTAAGAAACTTGAGACCTGTATTAAAAGACCAAAAGCCAGAAACTATATTTTGCCACGTTGAAAAAACTCTAGAGACTGAGGGTCCTGCTTTGATTGTGAGAGTTATGAGTGGGGGGTAAGGGGAGGGAGGAAAAAGGAAAAAAAGCTCCACAAATAAACAAACAAACAAAAAAACTCAATCAAAAAAAGCAATTAAACAACAGTGGTTTGAAGGTATGTGCAAAACAATCATACAGCCACCTAAAGGATTTTTAATATCCTGGAAAAATATCTCAAGATAAAAGCCATGACCAGGTTAGTGGCTGATCATGTAGGGTTTTGTTTTATGATCAGAACTGCTGTAGAGAAAGGGAAATAAGAGGGTAAGCTATATTAAAAAAGGGGAAAAATATCCTTTCTGCTAGCTGAAAGGCACGTTACAAAGCCCCAGAACATGGGTTTAGTATAATAAAACAAAAAAGTACAACGGGTTCAACAAGGAGACATCAACTTTCCATATACTCCTCTAAAGGTTACCAAAGAATAAGACATCTAGGAAAAAAAAAATAAAATCATAAGCTTTAGTTCCTACCTTCAAAACAATCTTTTAATGTGCAATCATTTCCACTAGCCCCTATGAAGTGTTCCCTGGATGAAACCAAATCTCAGCAATTCTCACCAAATGAAATTATAGAGGAATTAAATGATAATTTTGAATTAAATCTCATAGAAACAATTAGCATGGAGAAAAATATCAAAAAATATTATTATAATTTGAAGATCTGTATATCTTGCAAATGCTTAAGAAAAAATAAATGTTCTAATCTCAAGAGAGCACTACTGTATCTGTGTTTGATAATAACCTAGAGAAAACTCAGAGATAGCATCTTTGCATTAAGTGACTGGCTTTAAAAATACTGATTCATGTTAGGAACTGCACAGACATATCAGCCATTATGCTGGATTTAAAGTTTTCACTTTTAGATGCCTGAAATTGGAGTGTGTCTTGTACCAAATGAAAAATCTGGAGATGAGCCATGAAGGTGTCCGGCAAGCATCATGGCAAACCTAGCATTTGATGAGAAATTACAAAGCCTAACGTTATTTAATGCTGAACTGAACTGAGTTAGAAGGGCCTTAGCCAAGGCACTAAAAATTCAGAACTGAAAAGTCCCTCCTCATTATCCTGTGGCAGAGTAGCAGTGGCGTAATGCATAATGATCCCATAACACAGGGAGTCTTTCAATGTAATTAAAAGTCAGTAGAATGGAACACAATTATAAGAATTTAATTTTTTTTTTTTTTAAGTCAATGTGTGGTCAGCCAAGGAAATTCACTGTCACAGAAAATCATTGAGACGCCATCTATGTCAAAAACTGGAAAAAACTATGATAATTTTTTAATCAGTTATAATATCTGTGTGTATTCACTGTAGAGAGAAAAGAAGCTGCACTGGGCATTGTACCACTATGTGTACATTTATCTAATGTATGTAGGGTATCACACATTGACTAGACTCCTGAATAAATACAAATGGTAGGCACTCCTGCCCCACAAACCACTTACCCACAGGCATAAGTGCTGTCAAGCAAGGCATTCACATACCAGGGTACTCATTTCACATGCGTTTAAACATCTATAACTTGTTTGTATAAGGTAGTCAAAACTGGTCTTTCTTTACAGGAAAGGAAGGAAAGAAGGAAAAATGGCATTTCCAGAAGTCATTTCACCTCACAAACACAATGTCTTAGACTGATTTCCTCCTTCGATTTCTTTATTTCTTTATTTATACAGAGAGTCTGGAGTAATTATCTTGAATCAAATCAACTAACTTTTTAGTGACTAATAAACATTAGATTAATCCCATCCTCAGTGTCTATGTTCTGTCTACAGAAAGAGACATCTCCAGAAGAAATTTATCCCATTTAAAAATAGATGTCTAAAGCAGATGACAGGATTTACCCTCTCAGAATTCTTAGTTCTCACAGCACAGGAATAGTCAAAATGACCAGCCATCATTTTGATTAAACTCTTAGAATACAAAATTTGGTAGAAAAAAGCCTCACTCTTAGCCAAATTGTTGAAATAAGGATCGCTTGCTGACTTAGCATACAAATGAACTGTGCAGGGGAAATCAGTTAATGATTTTTTGACAATGCGACATGAGACCTGATCATAGGCTGGAATGTGCGATGTGATAACTGCCAGGCTCATGAATAAAGCCCCTGAATGTCAGCATGCTGCGTACCTTCTCTCAGCCAGCTATGCTGTGAGGTTAAGCCTCTCTGGAAGCACCCTCAGACATCATCAGAGGAAAAAGGGGAATGGGGCAATGACAAAATCAATTCACTTGGCATTAGTAAGGAGCACAAGTGTATATCTAGAGGACAGACTCCAGTTTCTATGAGAATAATATTAACTTTTTATTTATTTTCCCCTGCCCAGTGAAGAAATGCAGGGAATGCTGATGATCTCTGTGGTGCACAGAGCTGTGTATCAAATTATGATGTCTCACTAAGATAAGAATGTTATAGTTTTTCACGTATCTAACAAGAATGTGTTAAACATACCTTAAAATACCAATAAAATGCCAGTCAACAAAAACTGAAAATAGAAATGTAAGTCAATTATTAGAGAATAGACCCTGAAGATTGCAAAATGCAAATTTGAATCTATGTAACTCCGAGAACATCTAAAACAGACAGATGGAATTAAAATGACAATAACATGGTTTCAGCAGTTTTGAGAGCTGATATAAAATATACGGATATCTTCACAAGAATGTTACACTATCCCAGATCAAGTTGGCTTAAATTAATAAGGATGAGTACACTAGTAAATTACTTAAAATTATATCATGGTCTTAGGCAAAGAAGACTTTTCTTCAGATACTTTAATTTATGTAGTGAAAAAGAGTAAATCCTTCCAAAACGAATCAATAAAAACACAACAAGGATGCAACTGGCATAATTTCTAGTACACGCACACATATGACTCTGCAACGTCACAAAACTAAAGGCTCAATCACTATTTCTATTTTACAATAAATCCATGAATAACAATAAATATTTCTAACATACGTATGAGAATGTGTACTGTAAGGAAATGAGTATCATGTATTCTTTGTGTGAGAAGATGATAACTTTGCTAGTTCTCAGGCTACATCTTATACCAGTAGGTCATTTTTGCCCAGTAGATGTGAATCTAGAGCATAACATTTGTTGATGAGGACATGAAATCCTCACTACATGAGTTTTGTAGGATTGGGGTGCTTCAGACTCATTCCAGCCTGATTGAGAGGACTGAATGCCTGCTAGCCCTGGAAGCGTCTGAGGTGTGCTCTGAGCACACATGGACCAGTTAGTGGTTGTCCAGAAGGAATCCACCTTGTGCACTCTTATCTAGCACTGGGAGAGGGGACAATCAATGGTAAATCAGCTTCAAATCTCACTCCTGGGCCTAAATAAAATGCTAATGTGGGAATATCCATAGACTCTGATGGAAGGGTCAGTTATAGTAAAAGCACCAGCTGCATTTATTTACCCTTTTTGGAGTCCTACCTTAATTCAAATATGGAACTGACAGGTCTCTCTACCTGAGGGGACATGGTGCCATAAACCAATATTCCCTCAAACTCCACGAAATAATGTCATTTACCTGACACTTAGCACTAGCTAACAGATAACTGAAAGAAACTAGACTAACCCTAATCTGTTCCCTCCAAAATATTACTGTGAGATTATGGTACATAAAAGCCATCCTATGGAAGGAGTGCAGAGGTTATAGGTGTGCTCATGAGGTTTCTTGTGGAAAAACTGAAAGTTGTTACATGTGGTCTCCTCTGGAGACTCTTCCCTTTGTTTCCTCCTTTTTAGGAACAGACTTTCCTTTGTAGCTTTTGTTGGCCCTAATTTCAATGCAGCAGCATCCGGACACAGTTTTATGGATTCTGCACATATCCAATGTGGTTTTTAAAAAGCTGTCCCAGCTTTGAAAAACAAGCTTTAGCTTAAATCGTCAAAGTGTCTTACCATTTACATATTTAAAAAAGCTTTTCTAGTGCAAGCATAATTAGCCTCTTTCTATGGAAGGAAAAAATGAAGTGCAGAAAAGGGACAGTTGTACAGAGAGTCAGTCATGGAGTAGTGACTAGAGCCTTGGTTATCAACTTACTTCCACTGAAGAAATGGTATTGGTCAAGGATAGCTGAAACAAACTTGCAATAATTGAGTAAAGAATGCAACTCACACTGAGAATCTGTAAACTTGAAGAAAATCATGCAGATTAATAATTTTTTATTTTATTTTTATGTGATACAGAAAAAATACAATTCAGAAATTTACGCAGTATTGTTGTTGGCAAAATAAAGCAGATAATGATTTCTTAGATCCTTTTTGAGATGCATTTCAGAAAAATCATAACATTCTGGAGAGGGGATAAAAACATATAAGAACTTTATAATCCTAAAACAAATATGTGGGGCATTGGGATATGGTGGGTTGACCCTGGCTGGAGGCCACATACCCATCAAAGCCACTCTGTTGGCTCAGAGAATTTCTCTCAGGGAAGAGAAAATATAACAAAATGCCTGTGGGTTGAGATAAGGATGGGGAGAGATCACTCATCAATCATCATCATCATGGGCAAACTTGGGAAAACTAATTTAATTTATTACCAATCAAATCAGAGTAAGATAATCAGAAATAAAAAATAAATTTCAAAAAATCTTCCCTCTACTCCTCCCTTCTTCCCGGGCTCAGCTTCACTCCTCATTTCTCTCCCTCCTCCCCTGCAGCGGCACAGAGGTTGGGGAATGGGAGTTGTGGTCAGTTCGTTGTCTCTGCTGCTCCTTACCCCTCAGGGGAAGGACTCCTCACACTCTTCCCCTACTCCAGCGTGGGGTCCCTCTCACGGGACACAGTCCTCCACCAACTTCTCCAACATGAGTCCTTCCCGCGGGCTACAGTTCTTCACAAACTGCTCCAACATGGGTCCCTTCCATGGGGTGCAGACCTTCAGGAACAGACTGCTCCAGCGTGGGGTCCCCCATGGGGTCACAAGTCCTGCCAGCAAAACTGCTCCGGCGTGGGCTCCTCTCTCCATGGGGCCACAGGTCCTGCCAGGAGCTTGCTCCAGTGTGGGTTTCCCACAGGATCACAGCCTCCTTTGGGCATCCACCTGCTCCAGCATGGGGTACTCCACGGGCTGCAGGTGGATATCTGCTCCACCATCATTCTCCATGGGCTGCAGGGGGACATCCTGCCTCACCATGGTCTTCACACGGGCTGCAGGGGAATCTCTGCTCCGGCACCTGGAGCACCTCCTCCCCCTCCTTCTGCACTGACCTTGGTGTCTGCAGAGATGTTCCTCTCACACATTCTCATTCCTCTCTCTGGCTGCAATTGCTCCTGGCAGTTTGGGATTATTTTTTTTTTTTTTTCCTTCTTAACTACATTATCCCAGAGGCGCTACCACCGTCACTGATGGTCTCGGCCTTGGCCAGCGGCGGGTCTGTCTTGGAGCCGGCTGGCATTGGCTCTGTCGGACATGGGGAAGAAGCTTCTAGCAGCTTCTTGCAGAAGCCACCCCTGTAGCCCCCCCTGCTACCAAAACCTTGCCATGCAAACGCAATACACGGGCTAACATATGACCTGGGGTGTTTTAATTTGTTTCTTTCTAAACAACTTTTTAAAAATAGTGTGAAGAAATAATGTTATTCCAGTCAAAGTAGGAATTCTTCAGGAAATAACATAAATACTTATTCAATGAAATATATTGTCATCATAGTGTCTTAAGACACTTAAGTATTCTCATCATATATTCTGGTCATTTGGAATTCTATATAGGGTTTTATTATATTTGTTTTCATGGTATTTTCCTTATCTGTAAGATAGAAAGACCATTTGTTGAGGTTTACAGTACCTAGAATTTTACTATATAATATTTTCTCTATGTTTTTACTTAAAGATAAGAAACCTTCCCCAAAACAGTACAGTCAAATAGCATGTTATTCTGAAGCTATCATGGTGAAGAAGGAATTTATTAATGGTATCCAGAAAGGTCACTGTGACACTTCTAAGAAGTTAATGTGGATATAGAATATTGAAGATGGGTTGATTCATTTCACAGAGGTAAATACTCAGTGCTGCATAACTGTCTCCTTTTAATTAGCTTGTCAAAAGATTTTGACAAAGACCTCCAGTGGATTACTGAGTAAACCCGAACTGCAGATTTATTGTCTTTCAGAGATTTTAATACAATTGATCTAATCAAGCCAGTTCTATTTTCTTATCAATTTTCTGCTTCTCTTTTGTTTGAATTAGTTACTACCGGGTTTTCCAGCAATCTTTTCTTTTTTTTTTTTTTTTTTTTTTTTTTTTTTTTCTGTCCTGCTTGATGTAATGACTGTGTTTGTAATGACTGTGTTTGAAGACACCCTTCAGATCTTCCTTTATATTCTTGTTTGGACTTCTGTAACTATCAATTTATAGACAACATAATGTTCCCAGGTTTTTCTTTCTCTTTCACTGGTTGTAAATGTATCTTTATGTGAATGGATGATATCTTCAGTTTAACACTATTATGTTAACACAAGTTGCTCTTGGAAGTAGATAGGCATTTACAAAGGGAGCTAAATAGCTCAATTTTATAGCAGAAAATATTAGCAGGAATATTAGCAGGAAAATTGCCTTCCTCAGTGCCCTGTTGACTGTTTTACTTTATATTAGCACTTCTTTAAGCACAACTTCATGCCACCAAAGTGCATTGCAAGAACCGTATTAATGAGATGCAAACATATGGAGTTTTTAGTTAAAATTACAAAAATAGAGTTGACAAATATTTTCTGACTTAGAATTCAAAGGGCTGGAGGGAAAGGGGAAAAAAGAGTGATCAACTTTCCCCATAAAGCATTTCCAAACACAGGTACTGCCTACTCCCTGAAGTCATTTAGTGAAAGTAAAGAGAATTATCTTACCAACCTTTAGTGGTGGGTGGTTAAAATGATAAAGGTGACAATCGGGTTTTGGATAGTTATAGGCACCCCAAGGATCTGTCAGAATATAGGTGCAGCCACTTACCAGTGAAGTACTTTGCTCATCCTGGAGTGTGGTTGGACAACAGAGTGTCTGTTGCCTCTTCCTACTGACATGCCTGTCTTCTAGTTTTGTAAGAACCTGAAAGAAAGTTCATACTGGAAAAATGACTGACATTATAACAAGGGATGATACAGCGTGTCAGTACTGCATTGAATCATCGTCAACTTTGATGTCTTTTGGTGTGAGAGCACCTACAATGTACTTCTATCCAGGTCATCCAAAGCAGCCTCTGAACTTTACAATTTAGAAATGTTAAACAATGTAAATCAGTCTCATCTCTAGCATAGTAGTAATGCTTTGCCATTGCAGGCATAACAAAAAGACCCTATGATGTTGAAGCCCGTTGTGCATCTTGAATGAAATTAATGATTTGGTTTTGATAAATAATTTATTCATTTAAAAATGCAGTTTTTATTAAAGCAAAAATGTGAATTATTTGTGTTAGATCCACCAATTTCACCTGAAATCTGGGGGCAGACTGGAGATTCACAAAATCAGTATTTTCTTTTATCAGTCTTCAGCTCATGACATTATTCAGCTGGCAGACAGTGAAACTCTCTCCTGCACCCAGAGGATTTGGATCCATACACACTGTCAAATGTTATGGGCTGTCCAGGAGAGCGGCGATGAGGAAGGCTTATTCTCATTGTAGAGGTTATTGAAGGCGCTGAGCAAATGTACCAAGACATCAAACGGTGCGTGTTCAGCATACACATCACACACTTTTGGACAGTGGAAGTGTGAAGAGTATTGACAGAACGCAACAATATGAAGAGAGGAAACGGAATGAATCTGCTTCTCTTTCCCTATTTGTACTCTTTTGCAGGACATTTAGACCAGTTTTTCAACCTGAGTGAACTGGATTCGAATTTCATCAGAGAGAAGAAGGAATTGAATTGAGTTTCCTGCAGTCTGAATAGGGGTTGCGAGTACTAGGTTATTCAATAAAAGAAGGGCATTGTTCTCACTGCATTTACAGTATCTAAGTTTACCCCTTCATTTCCTTTACTTACTTTCATTAGAGATACCTTTTAGCATAATATAAATGCAATGTTTTCCTTGGAAGCATTTTCACATTGAATGAAATGCATGCACACAAATATGTGTGTATATATGTATACAGATAAATTTTTTTATTTATTTGTGTGTATACACAGGTTTATTGGTCCAGTGGTAAGAAAGCTTTTTTTGTTTGTTTTACTTTTTAAATTAGCAAGGAAAGTGAAACATCACTTATACAGCACCATTCTTGTACATCCATAATGAACACCATCCTAAAGCTTCCAGTTGCCTAAAGAATTTTGCATTTTTGATAAAATTATATGCTACATAGCAAAAATTACAATTATTGCAGTGTCCAAAGCCCCTACAGGATTGAAAAATGAATTGTTAATTTGAAATATTTATAAAAAATAGTTGAAAGAAAAACATTCCTGCATAGTTTAAGGTAGATAAAGAAACCTCTCAGAGGAAAAAAAATATATGTGATAAAGTGTGTGTATTTGGGAAAATATGTTTAGTGCGGCAGTACTGTCCAAAATAGATGCTGTACACAGCACATAAACATATTAATTTGTCAGCAGTTTCTCAGTGCCAAAATACTTGACAAAGTTTTAAAAGAGCTATACTGCAGTCTGAGTGGTATGCTGGCAGGATGCCTGCACTTGTTCGACCATTTCAGTATAATTTTACTATACCTCATAAGGATATAAACATGATCACTTTTTCAGTTCTTGTAATGTCCATTTTGTCCTTCTCTATAAAAATATCTATACTTTATCTTCCAAACATCTAGCTTTTTATCAGTAGGTTAAATGAGAAAAAAAAAAAAAAAGTATGTCACCACC
This sequence comes from Balearica regulorum gibbericeps, assembly GCF_011004875.1. Taxonomy (NCBI): domain Eukaryota; kingdom Metazoa; phylum Chordata; class Aves; order Gruiformes; family Gruidae; genus Balearica; species Balearica regulorum. Next base: position 43,598,547 of record NC_046186.1, read on the forward strand.
CAACACACATTCAGAACAAAGCAATTAATTTGATGGGTTGACAGTTAAAAAAGGTAGCTTCTGACAGACATCCAGTGTGATGCCAGCCAGAATGATGTACTCTATAACACTTTCCTTAAAAGGGAAAGTAAATCAGGCATCCCAAAGGCAAGTCCTTTGTATTTCATTGAAGCTTTCAGGTATTAGTGCATCTTTGTTGTGTATTCCTGACAAGTTGTAAAGAATTCTACTGTACTTAAAATACATTTGAGAAGAATTCACAAAGGGCTGTATGCAAATCCCACAAAGGAGAGCCGAAGAGCCAGGCAGAGGGCAAAGCGAGCAACAAGGCATTGCTCAGTCACAGTACAGCTGCCGTGCGGACTTCTGTAGCTGCCGAGGGCGGCGGGGACAGGGAGCAGGTTAGCAGAACAGCGTTCAGCCCATTGTGCTCCTTTCAACATCCATTAGCTATTATAGTGGTCAAAGTATCGTAAGTTACTGCTGCTTTTCTATTCTGTACAAATGCTCGTGCGTGAAAGGAAAATTAGCACAGAGTGTGTAATCTTTTGTGATTTTTGATTGAAGTAAGGCATTGAAATCACACAGGTTAGGAAAAAAACCTCATGACATCCTTAGTATTTACATCTTGGAAACATCCCATATCCACCTCACTGGGTCCAGTTCTCAGGAAAGAGGACAGAGTAGTGCGAACAGCCACCTCAAATACCTGTTTTCTGCGAAGGACGTATGTCTTTAAGATATGGGAGAGAAAAATTGTATTTTTAAAATTGAGGGAGAAACATTAGACAGTACTAAGTGTAAATGCTTCATATAGACATTGTCTCAGATGAAAAAAAAAAAAAAAGTGCTCAAGATATATCTGTTAAAAGACAAAGTAGTTAGAGCTGATTTTGAAACTAATGTGTTCCATGGAGGAGTTATTTTGAAAGAGTGTAAGGTTCACAGCCTGTAAGTGTCTCTGTGTCTCTTGTATTTCCTAGCTTGAAAGACAGTTGCATTGCCCAGCAAGGAAGCAAACTATATAGTAATCCTGTAATGCAGAATCTACCTAGTCACTCTGGTGTCACTTTTAGTTTGTTGAAGACCATGTTCCACCTCTTCTTGTAGTAACAGCAAGACCATTCATGGATTTCTCTTATGGAATCATCCCAAATATACTATGTTCTCTTTCATGACAGGGGTAAAAGACTATGCGGTAAATGGAATTTTAATTATACAATCAATGTCAAACAGCATTTCGAACCTATAACCAGGAACAAATCTATCACCTAAACTCTTTAGATGTTACGTCCAGATGACAAACAGCTGCACTAAAATACTAATTAACTTTAAGATTTGTGTCTTATTGCAACTATGTTTCAGTTTACTGTATTCATTAGGAAGATTTAGCAAGATAGAGCATTTAGATTGATTTTTGCTAGCTTAGTGGTTCCTAGTTGCCAAACAAGTAAGGTTCATTAGAGAAATAGTGGATGTACATGTAAATTGTGTAGTAAATTTTCAGGCCCACATATAGGATGTTACAGCTACAACCCCCTCTTTAAAAATAGTATGGCTTACATCCACACTTTGATTAATGCTCTTACACACATAAACTTTGTGATATTGAAAGTGTTTGCATTGAGATTTTCCAAAATTTACCATACTTTGTCTTCCTAAAGTCTGGGCCAAACCCTCCTCTCAACATTGGCTCGCAGATCCACTAGCTCAATGGACCTTTGGTTATACTAGAATTAAAGGTCCTGGGATTTGGCTCAATGAATTAAAAAAAAAAAAAAAATTAAACTCAATATTTGGGATATTTTGGGATATTTTACAGTGTTCCAAAAAAAATAGCCTCATATAAACATTAGTAAGACAAAACTTCAAATATATATCTGTAGGAATTTTGATTAGTGATTTTATGCACTGATGGTCCTCATTTAGGAAATCACTTATGCCCATGCTTAACCTTGGGAACATAAAACCCCGAGAATATTGTAAAAGACATGTGTGTATGTGAATTTGTACACACATACACAGACACACACACACACGTATATACATATATATATAAACACATATGGTTTAAGGTCTTTGTTGTGTGGGGGTCTCTGTAATTCCCTCTACAAATCTCAAGACTGAGGTTTGAGAAAAGGTTTAGAAAAGGGTTTTGCAGGCAGTGAATTGCTCAGGTCCACATAAGTTACCTACTCAACCATTTTGAAAGTAAGAAAATTAGTATTAAAGATATCATACATCCCACATAACCCACATAATAAACAACTGTATTACTCTTATCAAGGAAAAACAAATGGTCGTTTAGCAACCATCAACCTTAACTACTATCTTCCTGTATGTTTTTAACAACCCTTGACTTTGCAGCAAAATATTTTTCTAAACAAGACTGTTACAGTGGTTAATACAATCACTGAATAAATGAATTAATTGATAACTTGGGATATAAATATCACTGCTGTTTTACAAGAAAATTCTTGTTTAATCTAAAGGAAAACTATTATTTAAACAAACAAACAAACAAACAAACCCCAACAACAACAACAAAACCAACCAACCAAACCAAAACAAAAACTTTACATATAGGAATAAACTTTTGACTGAAGCTTAGCAGTCTCCTAAGATGTATATATAATGATCTCTTTTCTTCTTATCTAGCAGGGGTTTGTACTGGTTTTATCCTGCAGTTGTTAGAATGTGCACATCTATTTTCAGTTAGAATATTATTTGATATAATTTCTCCATAACATAGACATTTTAACATTTTTATTAATGATGTCAGGTAAGCTACATCTTTTACAATTCCCAAATAATGCACTCCATGGTAAAACAGTTTCAGCTATATGCAGTGACTGCTAAGTAAACTCTTTGGTCCATGTCGTGCAATGTTTTAGATGAGGTGAGTAGTTGGTTCTTCAATGCAGTGCACTAAAAGGAGTACAATGACACTTCTATCATTATATCCTCCTTCTGACCCTGCTATATTCCTCTTATCTTGTGACAAATCACCAGTTTATGGACTTCCTGAGCTGGATGTTTTATCCTCAGTATTGTGATTAGTAAACTTTAATTAACTTTTCTTCTGTGAATTTGCCTACTCATTTTTCAAACAGATTTATAGTTTGGTATCCAAACATCCTTTAGCAATGTGCATCACATTTTAATTATGTGCTGTGTGAAACAAGCTTCTTTTTGTTTGTTTTAAAGCTTCCACCTGATAATTTCCTTTTTGTGGCCCTTGGGTTTTCTGCTATTAAAACTTGCAGATAATAGTTGTAATTCATCAGCATTATCCATTCCCTTCTCTATATGTTCCTCCTTCCTCAGCTGTCTTCCTTCCAAGCTTGGGAGTATTATATTGATGAATTTCACCTTGTAATGAAACTGTTCTTCAACTCTGATAATATTTTGTGTCTTTCTCTATCTTTCTCAAGTTCTTCTCTATCATTTTTGTAATACTGTGACTTGAATTCACTATGGGTTTTGCACTATGAGTGCATCATGGATTAGTAAATTGGGATTTTTGTTTTTCCTGTGACTTTTCAGTTATTTTCAGTTCCTTTCCCAGTACTCCCTAACATTGCATTTGTCCCTGAGCATTGAACTAATGGTCATAAAAATGTACATATCTACAATGAAGCCACAGTCTCTTCTCAAGTGATACCTGATGTCAGGGTTGTTATGGTGTATGCATACCTCCTGTGGGTTTCCCTTAAATTATCATTTTGCATTTGTCTTCACTGATTTTGTTTTTTAGATCATTTTGATTCTTCATCCTCTGATACAACTTTGAGGTAGATTCACGTTCTCCATAGAAAAACCTCAAAGGCATTTTGGCTCAGACTGTGGCTACATTAGGTCTTGTTCATCTCTGCCCGTGAACTGAGCTGGTTTGATGCTTGAACTGGACTAGCACTGCCCACCTCTCAGAAAGCTTATTAGATTATGCTGAGTTTATGATTTTCCAGGTATGGTTCTATTCTGCAAATGCCTTGTTTATGATCACTTCAGAGGGTAAATAAAGTGAAGTCACACCTGTTGACAAAATACAGCCTGGCCACCAAACAACACTCTGTGCTTTTTTTCTTTTTTTTTTTTTTTTTGGTTTGTTTCTAGTAGCATATGTGCTATTTCAGCAGTGTTGCCATAGCAAGCAACAATAAATAGCCTTTGTTCAATTCAATCTTTTCTTATCTTTCCTCTCTCTCCAACCATGAACTCTGAAGAGTAATGTAGCAGGAATATAACCTTGTTTGTGCTGTGTTTTTCTGACATGGAGAGGAGTGAGAAGAGTAGCCTCATCCTACCTTGGCTACGCTGGTGGCTAGATAGTCCACGTGACAATCTAACTTTTAAATTTCCCTCAAAGATCTGATCTGGAGGAACAATAGTATTCAGTGCAGGGGTGCACGGTCACTTTTAAGTTTCATATTCGTTGTATTATTTATATTAGTAAGGCTGTGTTTGTCCTAACTGCTGATGGAACCTTTTGGATGCTCGTGAATCAAAAATTGGTTGGTTTGGCTGGTTGGTTTTCATCTCAGCTTGTAACTAAGAGACTACATATTCATTACAAAGTGCTTTTTTTCTACTTTCTGCATTGAGGTACTTGGAAGTTTTGCCTCAGTATAAATAATTGTTTCAGTGGGGTCATGGCCCTCAGAGTTCGGCTGGCTGTCAGCGTTCCAGCTGAATGGCATCTGCACTTACATCCTGCTTTGAGGGAAATACAAACAATCATGCTGCTTCAGGAACAAAAATCTCAATATTTATGTTAGAATCACTTTTGATTAAAAGCCAATTACACTGAAGATGATGCAAATTTGTCCTGCTTTTGTTTGGGCAAATCCAGAGATAAAAGCCCTGGATCTAAACCCACTTTTCTGCTCCCCATTGAACTGTCTGTAGTTTTGAAATTATAGCTGCTCTATAACCCTAATCAGCCACAACAGGATGCCAGAATATATGACTATATCAAGGAACAATGCAAAGGCAGTGACTGTTAGCTACCTCTAAACTGCCATCTTCCATAATGACTGTCTTGGGCAGTTTTAGGGGGTTCCTGGTTGATAGTGTACTCAATGACATTTGGTATTGTATAAAATTTGCAGAAGGGAGTACAATCAAAAGTCTTTAAATTATTTGATTTTGCAGGAGCACCCACTTCCAAGGTTCTTGAGCGCTCTGTTGCCATTCTCTGGAGAACCTGGAAAAAAAAATTCAGCAGCTCTATGAAATAACCATACTACCATGTGATACAACCTAAACAGAAGAGGCAGATAAAAAACGTAGTTTGGGATGGCCTCTCCATGAAATTTGTAGGTGGATCTACTTAGCTGAATAATGAGTAGCATTCAAATAGTATGGAGTATTTATAGTTTGGTCCTTTCTTGACTTAATAATGTTGAAACTAACCCTTACACACAGGACTTCCCTATGCATCTGCTGAAGCTGTATATAATCATGTTGTAAGGAATATCTAACCTTATTAGGTGAGGCTAATATACCAGCCTCAGTATCTTCAGTACGTAGTCTATAAAACAATGCCATTTTAAAAACTTAAAAGAAATAATAGAACTCTCATATCTATAAAGCAAAACACTTGAGCACATAATTGACTTATTTGAATGCTTAAGTCCCTTTAAGTAAATTCTTCTGAACAGGAATGGACTTAAGTATAGGTTGAGACTCAATCTAAAACAATACATTCCTCAGTGCCCAGGAAATGTGTTTCACCATTCATGAATAAACATAACATGCACAGTATGATACCACAAGAGAGAAATGATATAAGAGGAGAAGTTCCTCCTGCAAAATAAATGCCCTGTAATGTAAAATAAACACAAGACAGCAAATGGAAGAAATAAAAAATAAGCAAAGTACAAGGCTATTGCTTCACTGAATCAAGCAGACACATAAAGCGTTCTATTCTGTTTACACTTTCAGGAGGTGATATTAATCAACCTATCTACGTAACTGTAACAGTATTTCTATCTATTTTTTTCTTCATTTTTTTCAAGTTAGATCAGAAAAGAGAGCTGCTTTTTTTTTTTTCTTTTTTCTTTTTTTTTTTTTTTCTTTTCAAAATCTGATTCAAGTTCCCATGTAGGTCAGCTCTGTTTGCCATAGGACATTGTCTGTAGGTTAACAAAGTAAAATGGTAAAAGAGACAAACCAAGTTTTTATTTCTCTGATTACTTGCTTCATATGCCTACTCTAGTGAGATAAGTTTAAATTCTTAATATATCACATTCAATAACGTGGAAAAAAATTCACTGAGAGAAAAAGAGAGCAAGGGAAGGATGAGACAGAACCCTTTGCAGAAAGTCTTTTTGTAGGTAGTTCATACACATATTAATTTCTATTGTACCACTCCTGATTCTCAGAGGCAGATCAAACTTGAAAGAAGATTGAATTCAAGTATTATTTTTGCTACTTGAACTGAACACATTGCATGGCTCTTATCATCTTCAAAGGTTGCCTCCTACTTTATGAATAATGAGTCCTTAAAGCAATGTTGTCAAAATAAAAAAGCAAGCAAGACACCGCTATGCACAATTACAATTGTTGAAAGAAGACACTAGTAGTAAAGGGCAGAGGTGGGCTTTTTTAAAAGAAAATTCCAAACTAAATGGATAAGCCTTGGTCCAAGAAACAATTAAAACCAGAAATTTTAGTCTAATTATTCCAATCATACAAAACCTTTCTAATTAAAATTGAACAGTAGCTGGAAAGTTGAATTCAAATATACTCAAACTTCACAGTGTTCAAAGGTTACTTGAATATCAATTCAGATTTAGATATCTTGGCACTTTAACAATATTATGAGCATTTCAAGCCATATAGGTAAACAAGCTCTTGTTATTGTCTTATTTCTTTTTTTTTTGCAATTTTTCAACTTGATACTACATATTAATGTGTGCAATATTTGTATTGCCTACTAAAGCATAGCTCTGGGCAACAATAGTCAAATATAATTTTCCTGGATTTTTCCTCTAATTATTTTCTCTTTTCACTTGAAAAAAGTTTTTTAAAAGGTGAAGGCTTCAAATAAAATCAGTATATCTGCCACTCTGTGAGGCAGTAAAAAAGGTAAGGGACTAGATTTAAAGGCATGCCTAGCAACCTAATTTTCCATTCAACTTCAGTGTGAGCTGGGATCCTAAATTCCTTCATAGGTCTTGGCCAGAACTCTTATTCATATACACAAACCTAGAATGAAGAATCAATCACCTATAAACAGCGATTTCATGTTTCTGTGCTCTGTCCAAAAATCTAGGGTTTCTGAGCTAGAACGTGTAAAGATATTATACATTATGGTGTTTTGCTTTAATCTTCTATGCAAAACCAGAATTTTTAAACTCTCCTTCACATCAGTATGCATTTACTTTCAATTAACCTGAGAACACTATTTTCTACGACTCCAGTAAACCACCAATTCTAATAATTAATATTGCCTTAAACATCATTTTCCTGCTCTAAATTTAACCAAGATTTCAGAGGTATTAAATTTAAAACTAATAGCCCAATCTTAGGAAAGGTTGATTATTTTTTCTCTTGAAGAGATTTAGAACAGACATGTCATAAAAATTAGAAAGAAGAATTTAGATAAACTAATGGCATGTGTTAAACTGAATATATAGAATGTACATTGTTTTTCATCTCGTCAAATTAAAAATAAGTTTTTATTTACAAAATAGTATTTGAGGTTCTTAAAATGTATTAGAATTCAACAGAAGAAGAGTCCTCATCTACAACATACAGTAAATTATCCTAGATCAATCCCTTTGATATTTTTTCTTGATCTGTTCGAATGTTGGTCAAGAGCTGCGGTCACTTTCAAGATGTGGGATCTAACATCTATCTGGATGATATTTTGAGTAGTCCAATGGGAGGTCCCTTTGTCCTGCCTCATGCCTGCTGTCGTGACTTGTGAAAAATGGCATGGTTTATTCAAATCAGAGCCACCCAGTGTCAAACCGCGGATCCCTTTGCATGTAGTCCTCTAAATTGTATTGGGGGTGGGAGGGGGCGAAGGACAAGAAAAAAGGTCTATAAGCAGCATCATATGGCCTTTATTCACATTCACATCAAATAGTCTCTTCACCTTCGTTACTTCAAATACTCGCAACAACCTGAGGCAGCTTCTGGATAACCCTGAGTCTGAATGGGAGGTGAAACTGTTAAACTTGCTTGAGCAGCTTAAACAGGCAGGCAGTCAAACCGCTTAAACCAGAGGGAATAAAAAACAAATGGACTTATTTATCTCAGTCCTGCCTAGATAGCTGCTGCACAGCAGCTATTTAATAACACTCCGCTCAGCTCCTCTCCAGTACATTAGACACATCAGAGCCAAGTCAGACTGTTAGGGAGCCCTTGAAAAGTGTTAATTGACAGGAGCCTGGAGCGGTGAAATCTTTAAGGTCACAAAGGATAGCAGGTAGCCTATCACTACAATGAAGTTAAAGTAAAATTACATTAAGTGTTTGTGTTAGGTCCATCAGATGACTCCTCAATGCATTGTAAAACACTGAATAAAGCATTATGAAACCATATGATAACCTCTTTGTTAGTCTCAATTTACACTTAGTCCAAAGAAGAAATGTTTGCAGAATTAAATGTTTGCATATGCTGCCTGCCTGCTTTAGAGAAATGGATGGTATGAAATGATAGGCATGGCAAAATTTGTTCTGGTGTGGGTTTTTGTTTTTTGTTTTTGTTTCCCCCCCCCCAATTCCTTTTTTTTTTTTTTTTGCTATTTTCAGCATCCTGATAGCCTGAATTTTTTTTTTTTTTTGTGATTGTTATGTAATCCTGAAAGAACAACTCAAAGAATTATTTTGAGTGAGGACTTAATAGATAAGAACAAGAAATTACTAGTTGACCATATGGATTAGCATTGCCTAATTACAAAACTCAAAGAATAATGTTTAGAAATACTTTCCACAGAGTTCTTGGTCTTTCTGCCAAGTCTTACTAGATTATTTTATTTTATTTTAAAAATACTCTTCTGAATTTTGAAGGTAATATTAACATTTTTTACTTTATTATGAGCTTAAAATAATAATAATTAACATGATTATATTTTAATAATAATAATAATAATAATAATAATAACAACAATGGTGGTTAAGAAAAGTAACCAGATTACTGCTTAAAAAGATAGTCAGAAACAACCATGATTGCTTAGCTTTTTGTACCTTGCTAGACCTGTAGCCTGTATTCTTGGAGCAAGATAAAAAAAAAAAAAAAAAAAGAGAAAAAGTAAAAAAGTAAAACACCTGTAATAAATACTTAGCTTGCCTAAATATTTCATGTGTAATTGAAAGTAATTTTCTATAAACTTGCATGTTTCAAACATGAAAATGGATTCCCATGTGTGTCCTGTGTGTCACAAGACACAGAGAAGAGTAATCATAGCATCCTGCAAATACCCATTTGGATCCTGCAAACGCATCTGAACCCGAGTTAGAAGAAATTGTTTTTGACAGTGAGCAGGTATTCTTCCGATAGAGCTGTAAAGAAACAGGCTATACCTACCAGGAGGCAGTCAAAAATGTGTGTGGCATATAGGATTTTTTTCCTACGATTTCGTGGGTAAACCAGGTGGATGTGTCTGCTGCACCAAGCAATGGGCTGTGGGGCGACAGGCAAACCGAGGCAGGGTTTATGTAGGACATGGAGGAGCCCCGCTCTTCTGCACCCAGCCTCCACCAAACTGCGGGCCTGGGAACAGCTTCTACAGAAACTGTGGTAATTATTGGCCCAGTTCTTATTGGTTTGAAAACAGGCAGAAGCACAGTGAAATTAGGAATCTCACACAGGGCTTTCATTTCAGATTCCTTTGCCCAATGCTCTATGGCAGATATCACTAGTTATTTTAGCTGTGGGTTTGGGGAGAGAAAAAAAAAAAAAAAAAAAGGAAGGGAAGGGAAGGTGAAGGGAAGGTGAAGGGAAGGGGAAGGGGAAGGGAAGGGAAGGGAAGGGGAAGGGGAAGGGGAAGGGAAGGGGAAGGGGAAGGGGAAGGGGAAGGGAAGGGAAGGGAAGGGAAGGGAAGGGAAGGGAAGGGAAGGGAAGGGAAGGGAAGGGAAGGGAAGGGAAGGGAAGGGAAGGGAAGGGAAGGGAAGGGAAGGGAAGGGAAGGGAAGGGAAGGGAAGGGAAGGGAAGGGAAGGGAAGGGAAGGGAAGGGGAAGGGGAGGGGAAGGGAAGGGGAAGGGAAGGGGAAGGGGAAGGGAAGGGAAGGGGAAGGGAAGGGGAAGGGAAGGGGCCAAAAATATCTTACCTTTAGTATTCAAAAACCTTATAATTGACATAAATAGGCAACATATAAGTGGCTAAAAAATTAATAAAATAAACCAAAAACCTTGATCATGGAATAACTTGGATGAAGGGATTAATTATAGTTTACCTTCTATTATTTTATTTGTGATGGTATTAAAACAGAACCAAAGCCCAGCACCAGGATCCTGGCCTTTCCTTTATGTGCCTATAGATTATCTATTGGTACATATAGAGTATCTATAAGTACATATAGATTATTTGCTGGGGAGTAGACAGTCCTGGGCCATGGTACGCTCCAGGACTCTGATGCCAGGACTCAGGGCCGCCTGAGTTCTCCATCAGCTCCATAGCACAGATTGCATTTGTGTATAAAATAGGGTTCAGGGAACAGCCTGGGAAATGAAGAGCTAGATCCGTGATGTGTCAGCATTTGCTTAGTCTTTATATAGCAGAACATATGGCAAATTCTGTTTTCTTCCCCTCCCATTCTCGGTATTGAAATTATTTTCCACAAAATGATGAAAGGCATAAATAAAATGTTCTTGGCTGTGGGCCTCCTCCATTGAAATCAGCATGTGAGGGGGAGGGGACTGCAAAGGAGTTCAATGTGTGTAAAATGAAGACATTATTTTCAAATTATCTTTTCATGTACTTAGATTATAAAATGTGAAGATTATTTGGGATGTCCTATTTTGATAATTATTCTCTTTGTTCACACTGCTGTAATACAGCAGCAACTGCATTGTACCTCTTTCCTGATATGAGTCCATATTTTATGCAAACTAATAACCTTGAAGTAGAGTGCAGGTTGTTCAAATCACTTTTATTATACAGAGCGCATTCAATATAGCATAGAAATATTTGCCTACTAAAGTCTCTTTTATAATGGGTTGTATTGACTTTGCTGTTTTTAAACTAAATATCAACCATAAGGTAAGAGTGGGAAGGAACAGATGGAGAGTTCATTTCTCAAAATGTATTGGAATCAAAATACATTCTTTAAAATTCATATCCAAATGTAGCTCTGGGAGATTATAAATGATAACTCTACACTATTTTTATAGTGATGTATCTGATACAGTATTAACATAATGATTGTGTAACAATGGCAATAAAGAAATAATTCCTGTGTAGTAGTATTAGTCTTAGTATTGAAAACATATAGCTGCTGTCTTAAGGAAGGGAAAGGGACTGGATTTGAAAGAGGAACTTGTGTATGCCATTTTTACAGATAGTAACCACATCAGTTTCCAAGAGCCAGTGAAATATTTCATTATCAATGTGATCAGTAACATTATATGTTATTAATCGTGTTACCATTGCAGTGTACCTGTTCATGTGTATTGTACTGTCCCTAACTTATATTAACATTGCTTTCAGAATAAAAGTATATTTATTAACAAGTCTTTTCTCAGATATCTACAACTTGCTGTGTACAACTCAGATCTTATTACTTTAGGCTCTTTTTGTAGCCAATGGAAAGAAATAGGCATACATCTATTAGGATTTGTCCTTTATATGTGTAAACATTAGGATAACATGAGTTGCACATATAGTGCCAATTTGAGTCCATTGACTCTGAAGGTAGCCTTGATGACAAGCTCAGATACAAACATTTACAAAGCAGATGTTTATGTTAGATCAGATGAACCTGAACTTCTGCATCAGTATAGAAAGCCTTTGATAAGAAAGTGGATGAATGTGTGAACCTTTGCTAAAAAGGACCAGTTTTCAATGCTACGTAAAAGAATTTTTATTTTTCCCACAAAAGTCTTCCTATTTGTGGAAACATTTAACTTGCAGAGACTGATCTATAAAGCCTGGGAATTCAGAGGCACAAATTTATGCAAGGAATGATGCATTTATCACAGAAATGGAGCAAATAGTTTTTGGCATCATATTGCTGAGTTGAGGGATGCTGGCTGATGTTTTATTTCATTTTTATCCAACAAGATACTGAATGGAACATTGTTGTTAGTAAAGGCAGAGATCATTTATGTGTTCCTCCAACCACTGGAAATAATCATCTGCATTTGTATTCCATCAACAGATTACTTCTGACAAATTTTGCATTCAGTCAGTGTCCAGCAATCTCTTCCAGTAATCTTTAGCATGAAAAATACTCTGGACTGAATTAAAAAAATTGGTGGTTAAGTATCAAAACAACGCATAGTATTTAGTCTAAATTTCATGACACTTTGGTTGTATACATGCTTGCTACAAAATAGAGACTTGACTGAATGTGAGAGTTTTTTTCTTTGCTCTTTAATGTGAAGATTTTGTGATTTATTATTTTGAAATCCTTCCCAGATACTGTGAAACTGAGATACTGTACCCACATGGTTCAGCTCAAGTCAGATACACCCCTGAAAGGATGTCAGCCAGAAGACAAGCACTGCTCTGAATACATGGCCGTCTAGCTGACGCACAGCACGGCGTTTATTCTGCTACTGGGTGGGAAAGGCTGCCGGCAGCCCTCACCACTGGCACGCTCTGTAGGTGTGGGAAATTCAGGTTCCCTTCTTTATGTGGCCCCATACAAAGCAGCTGCCTGTATTGCAAGGTAAGAGGCCCGACCACTGAAATGTTCAAGTCTCTTGTGCTCCGGTTATGCTCAGAAAAGCTGACAAGTCCTGAGATACTTTTTCTGATTAAAGTTTTATGAAACAGATCCGTTTCCCAGAAATCATTCATTCCCGTGATCAACATTCCCAAATAAAGAAGCACCTCAGCAAATTCTGACCAGCTTTACTAGCCAACAGGGTTTGTCTGAACTTATAGTCATAACCTTGTAAATTAATTTTTCATTTTAATTTACAATATGTTTTTATTTTATGCAAGGACAAAAGATGAGGTCTCCTATAGTTAATTTAGCACCTGTACTTTCTCAGAAATGATAATGAAACACTGCACGATTCAGCCTTTATAGAGCAGTGACTTCTAATCCTGTTAGGGTGGTTCTTTAATTAAAATGTCTATTAACTTTTCTGCAGTTAATGAAATTATGGATTTATTACTTCTTGCCATTCTAGGAAAATTTTTATGATCCAATAATATTTAATTTATAAAATCCTACCTTAGGAAAAGAACAGCTCAACTGAGTAACATAAAACTATCCACTTCCAGAAATGAAGTATCTGTTTCAAAGTTCTGAATAAACAATGTACAATTAAAGGTCATTGGACTTCTTACATCCTGAACTGAAATCCTCGTTAATAAGTTAAGAACTATATTATAATTTAGTTTTCCATCATGGTAATCTTTTATCACACTTTCTGTAAATCTAGGATACTTCTAGGATATTTTCCTTTACATAGTGTATTCCATCAGTTTAATTTTTGACAGTTCAAACAACTTTTATATATATGTTTCTTTTCTTTTGATATGTGGAATACACTGACACTATCAAAGAAGTATTATGGTAATCTCAAAGAGTATTTCTTGTTTCCTCATCCTAAGAAATCTTTAAAATTTTCTTTTGTCCATATATGTTTTTGTGTTATAAAATACTGGTCAAAAAAGAGACATCAGTGAAAAAGAACTAACTGATTCTGTTACTCCCCTACAGGTTGGGGAGACAAACAGCAACATCACAAGCATCAAACAAACAGAAGCGTGGCTGAGATCTTATGCTGAGTGTACATTACGACCTGGTAATCCCCTTGTGGCCCACTGTTTACTGCTAACACTTTATACACTATCAGTTGCGTTGGAAATTCGTGTATTAAACCATTGGTTTTCAGGATTTTTATAGCTCCCTGCTTGCAGTTAATGCATTTTGTATTAGCCCTCAGTGTGAAGAAATCATAACTCCATATACCAACAGATAAACTTCAACTTAAATTACTAGAAAACAGTATCTGGAGACTTGGATATATGCAGTGGGATGACTGTTCTATTGCTTTTCCCCTGGAAAACTGAGTTTTCATCATATTTCTACCCAGACTTGAAACACTGTTTTTATTTTTTAAAGTGTGTTTTGAGACAAAAAGGTGGGAAAGTGTAGCTCTCAAACACATCAAAGACTTGATCCATTAGAATAGTCAAGACAGAAAATTACTTCACATAAGCTTTTGATAAAAGTCCTGAGAGTGAATTGCATTGTTTTATGAGTACAATTTTGTCCTGTTACAAGTTTTAGCATAATATAAATACCAAGTTGTGCAATGCAATATACATGTCATGGCTATGCAGCTAGTCCAAACTGTAAGGCTGCACAGCCATATGGAACTGTTGCCCAACAATACAAAATTGGAGGTTTCTCATATTACCCAGAAATGCTGTCTGGTACATGCCTGAACAGCTCTAATTCAGTCCAAGAAAGGGAGTTTCTGATGTGTGCTGAGGGTTGGAGTTGGAAAGATAGATATGAAGTTATATTTTATGGCCTTTCTTTCCCTTTCTTAAAATGACGATTCAGAGTTTAGCAGTCCCAATACATTGTATTATGTACTTGTAGAGATCTTGAAGAGGAAGTTATTTTTTTAAGGATAATTTGCGTTTTGGCCACCTCAGGAATCGCACTTTTTAAAGAGATGTATATTAACTGAAAAACAGTTTTTCGAATACTTAGGAAAAGCAAACTGTCAGCTAAGTCTGTACAAATTGCCACACTCTGACTGCAGAGCCCTTTTCCTGTTTTTATAAAGGCTGAAATGGCAGAAAGTTCTGCTCAGGAAAAATCAGAATCAAAGAAGATAGTGTCTAAAAACCAGAGTTTTTAACAATTATGCAAAAAGACAAAATTTTGGTTTTGCTCTCGAGAACTAAAAGCTGTTTTAGGATTTTGGAAATAGGACTACCTGAAATGGAACATTCTGAGGACATTTCATAGCAGAGGAATGACAGCAAAAGGTGCAGAATATTCCTGCACAGAAATCTCTGACTTTGTAGTCAGGGAAAAATCTTGAAGTTTGCCCCTTGACAGTGGGCAGGGGAACACTGGCTCATTTCATGTCTTATTGGTAGCTTTGAAAGATGGGGTCTAGCTGAAACAGGTAGGGGAGTGGTCCTGGGTTTTTTCCTGATGCAGGCATGTTGCACATGACATGGGAAGAGGTACAAGAATTTAAGGATATATGTTTATTAAGAGCTATTTGCTGATGCACCGTGTTTTACAATAATTCGAGATCGTGTGATATACATCTATACGTCGGGACTTTTTACAGTGTGGTAACATCCTCAACAGAATCTTAAATATAATTCAATAGTCTCACAGTCCATGTAAGATGAAGGAATGGAATTACTCTTTACCACTACTTACACTGAAAACCACTTTATGAAACTGCCTTTTCCAAATCTCTCCTACAAAGACATTTATCCTTTCAACCTACTCTATAATAGCTTAGGATGTTGATGTTCAATACAGTCAATAAGAACAAGCTGATACGAAATTAAAACTTGATTAAACTCGGTAGAAAATGTAGCTTAAAGTTGAATGGGCTGCAGTAGGTAACTACAGTGATGCCATTCTGTTTATCTTTGTGTCAAGCTGTCACTAAATCAAGATAAGAAACAGAAAACATTTCTTTTTCTTTTATAAAAATCTTCTAATCACTCTATTAGTTTTGGATGAACATTAACTGCTGCCTTTTCTTGTGAGTTAAGAGGAAGGTTGGAAAAGCAAACTGCTTTTATTTCAGCTCTGAAACACAGTTCACCCTCGCTACTCTTGTCTGTGTAAACGATCTAGAGTAGGAAACATTGGTAGAGTAGGAAGAAAGTGAGGATAGTTGCATGTGCAATGCTGTTTTTCTTTCCTCTAACTTCATTTTAGTGATAATAGTGGAAACTAAGAACCGAATAGCTCAGACATATTACTTGGAAAATATCCAACAAAAATTGCTAGTGCAGACCTTTTTTAATATTACATGTCTGTCATTTATGACTCCAGCACATACACAGATAATGCATTGCTAAGTGGTAAAAGGTCTTATGCCCATTCTTCTCAGCTTAGAGTACTCATAGTGATTTGTAGTATTATGAGCTAGACAATCTAATAAACCTTTCTATCACTAATTTCCTAGATCTAGATTCTAATTTTATATGCTCCCACAGAAAATTAATATATAATATAAAGTTATAATATAATATAATATATAATATATAATATATAATATATAATATATAATATATAATATTTATAATATAATATAATATAAATAATATAATATAGTAATATATTATATTTGATATATCAATATAATATAAATATATAATACTATTAATATTATATTATAATATAAATATATTATATCATATATAATTATAATATATATTATACTTATATATTATATATTATATATATGGGGCTACCAAAAGGAAAGAACATTATCCACACCATCCATTCTTAATGATCAGATAGTTCTTTCACTGGTGTATGGGCTACATACACCAGTGAAAGAACTATCTTTAATGGTTTTAAAGACTGGGTCATTGTATTTTATTTTGTTTATCACCATAGATAGCACTGGTCAGAAAAATGTTAATTACTTTGCTTTTTTATTTTTCATAAAAACTCAACAGGAATTTCCTATTAAACTTTACTTCTTCTGTGACTTACAAGAAAAACAGTCTTATTGACTTCAGTATGAAAATATTTCTGCGTAGTAAGAAGTACATAAAGAATCCATTAGGTCTAAATGTTACTCTGTTTTTCAGTAGCACTGTTAGGCTTTTCACATGTTTGTTGACAGTAGTTCACTTTAATCTCTCTCTAATTTCTTCTTTATGAAAAATAATAAGGAAAAGGGCTTAGAAGATCTGTGTCTTACAGTCAAAACAACCTGTTTACCTTCATTCTTCAGAGCACTTTGGACTTTTTTTTCTGAAAATGCTTCAGGACCTTTAGTCATACCACCTCCATGGTGATTATTTCAGCTGTAAATCTGGCTGACAATTGTGAATTTAAAAGTTCCTCTACCATAGCCTGTGAGAGGTCAGTGAAGATTTCTTCCCAGGATTTGTGGAGAACATTTACGTCTCAAGCTAGTATAGCACTACTTCCTAAATTACCAATTACAATTTACATTTTGTTCCTATTTCATTGTAATTTCATGTTTGTGTCCTGCAGACTGTGGGTTGTGCATTCTGAAAAGACCAACTTCTCCTGGGACTGCTGTTCTGCAGTTTTCCACAATTTCATTTATCTCCTCTAATAATTGCTTTCATTCTATGTAATATGTGTCATCTCTTTTATTTTTATGAGAAAGTCATTTATGCTTGAATTGCTCAACAAAAATTACTGCCACTTTTCTCTCGCTCTCTTTGTTTCCGAGGAGAGGGGGAAACAAACAGAAAGTATGTCCACTTTGTTTTTTCTTGGTGGTGGTGTTATTCAGTAAGTTACTATATGAGTTACCTGTTTATGTCTAACTGTTAGTAAGTTAAATATAAGCTGAGCATTTTAGGCTCCTTTTATAGTCAGTTAAAAGAAACTGATACTGCTGGATGTCATCTCTCTCAGGCAACTAATGTAGCTGAACCATCCTGAGCAGGTGCCTATTTTTCCCCATTAACTGTAAAAGGAATATAGGTTGATTAGCTTAGACATAGGTGTTTAAAACTTCAATTGGGTAAGATTAAGACAGCTCAGACTACACACATTTAATCTTAAGGGCTCCATTTTCTGTGACATACTTTGGTTTAATCTTGCTCAGATATATAAATATTTAATAGAATTTATCACATGTGGGAGAAAAGACCGATAATTAAATTATGTAGCGCATAAATGCTCTGAGTGGGTCAGTCATGACACTCATTGCTGCAAAATGGAAAATCTCAAAAAAAGAGGGGAAAAAAGTCCAAATCAGATTGTCATAAAAAGCACAACTAAAAAAATATGCCTGTTTGTCAAAATAATAAAAGTTTGAAGCAGAACTGATCAAATACATAAAGATTTTTCCTAAGTGCTGAAACAGTTGGAAAAGTATTTTTTCCTCCCAAGTCCTACTTTTAACTTCCTTTGATACAAGGTGGCACAAAGTCAAGAAAGAACTTGAAACAAGCCTCACATTAATATTTGAAAAAGGGCACCCAATGTGTTTGATGTGGCGCCCTTCATGCAAATCATGTAGTCTGAGAGAAATCCCAATAGGAAATAGGATTCTTTCTTCTTAGCACTTGCTTTTTTTTCCTGGTTGATAATAATGAACTTTTCACACTCCCCTTGCAACCCCCCTGAGCTATACAGAAATGAAGTTATTACTCACTAGGTGCTGCCTATTTGGGTAGGATTTTTTGTTGCTTTTTTATTGATTTTTTTTGTTGTTGAAAGTACAATCTCAGTTTAGCACATATTTTGTGCTTATTTTCCCCAGACTTCTGAACGATAAAACCCAGATGCTTTATCAAAACAACAAAATACCTGCTCTCTCCTAGGATTTTTAAATGTGGGGATACGTGTACATGATCGAAAATGTCATGATGATATAACATCAGGTATTGATTTGAGTGTGGGGGGGTGTCTAGGTATAGCTGAGCATATAGGATAAAGCGTAACTCTACATGGTAACATCTTTTAAAAAAAATTCAGTTAATTATGCTAATAATAATAGCAAGTTACAACTTCCAGAATTCTCCAGACATTATCTGTATGGAGGTCAAACTAATTACAATCCATCCAAAATCCAGAACAGTGTGGGTAGCAGCACTGATCACATTCCCTCCTTTTATTCTTGTTGTGCATACTTCATTCCTATGTATAGCAACTAATGTATCTCCCACATTACACCACCCACACACTTTCTGAAGGCACAGGAATCTTTCTCTACAATTAATTTCCAGATTTCATTTTGAAAAACGTCACAGATTAATTCTGGAAATTGTTGACAGCAGACCTAAAAAAGGGTCAGCTCCTCCAATAGACCCTAAGGGAAAAGAAGCCCTCAGGAGCCCCCCAGTGCAAGCTTGACATTGAAAAATAAATCTGATGAGGAAAAAAATAGATATTCAATGATAATAATATTTTTATTACAGATATAATTATTGTATGATGAGATATTGACATTCAGAACAAACTATTAAGATTGCCTAGGAGATAGATGCATTCTGAAGAAGGTTTAGTTTTGTTTTGTGGGGGGGTTTATTTATTTATTTATTTTTATTTTCTGACAGAACACTTTTCCTATGCTTTTGCAACTGAGTCTGCATGATCACAGGCCTTGATCCTCACAGGGAAATTCAGCCACCTGATATCTGCTGAAGGGACAATTCAGCAGCAATCTGTATTCATACTTACAAACAGGGAAGAACTGGTCAGGGGGGTGAAAGTCGGGGCAGCCTTGGGTGCAGTGACTGTGAGATGGAGGAGTTCAAGATCCTGAGAGGAGGGATCACAGCCCTGGACTTCAGGAGAGCACTCTTTGGCCTCTTCAGGGATCTGCTTGGAAGAATCCCATCGGAGACAGTCCTGGAGAGGAGAGGTCCAAAGACAGCTGGACCTCCTGGCTCACCTCCTCCAAGCTTAAGTCTATCCCAATACACAGCAAGTCAAGCAAAAATGGCAGGAGACCTGTATGGACAAACTAGTTGCTCCTGATCAAAAAGGAAGCTTACAAGAGATGGAAAGAAGGAAAGGTGACCCAGAAGGAATGAAGCGCTCTTGTCTGATCATGTAGGGATAGGATTAGGAAAGCCAAGGCCACCCTGGAGATGAATCTAGTAAGAGATATGAAAGGCAGCAAGTTGAACTGCTACAATTCCATTAGAAACAAAAGAAAGACTAAAGAAAATGTGGGCCTGCTAATGAATGGGGCATGGGAACTGGTGAAAAAAAGACATGGAAAAGTCTCAGGTTCTTAATGTTTTCATCACCTCAGGCTTTACTGGTAATATTTGCCTTCAGGAATCTCAGACTCCGGAGACCAGTGGGAAAGTCTGAAGCAAGAAAGACTTAGCCCTGGTGTAAGAGTTTCAGGTTAGGGCACATTTGAGCAAACTGGACACACCTAAGTGATGGGACTTGATAGAATGCACCCACAAATGCTGGGATAGCTGGACAATGTTATTTTGTGGACACTATTGATTATCCTTGAAATGTTACAGTGATTGGGGGAGATTCCTGACCCTGGAAAAAAGCAAATGTCACTTCTATCTTGAAGGGCAAGAAGGAAAATTTAGAAAACTACACACTTATCAGCTTCATCTTGATCTCTGAGACAGTGATAGAGCAACTGATAGTACTGAAAATAATTTCCAAATGCATAAAGAACAGGAAGGTCATTGGGAGTAGTCAGTGTGGATTTATGAAGGAGAACTCATGCTTGACCAAACTGATAGACTCCTACAATGAAATGATAGCCTTGGTAGATGAGGGGAGAGCTGTGAATATGGTTGATCTTGACTTTTGACTAAGGTTTTTGATACTTTCTCCTATGACATTGTTACAGACATAGACTGATGAAGTACAGGATAGATAAAAGGACAGTGAGGTAAACTGAAAACCATCTGCTGGGCTCAAATGGTTGTGACCAGTGGTACAAAGTCCAGCTGGGGCCAGTATGCCTCAGGGACTGACACTGGGATCAGTACTGTTTAACATATTCATTGATGACCTGGATCATGGACAGAGTGCACCCTCGGTAGGTTTGCAGATGACACAAAACTGAAGACTGTTTGAAAGGTTAGATGGTTGCACTCAGGAATCTCAACCTGGGGAAATGGGCAGAGAGGATTCTCATGAACTTTAACAAGGTGAAAAGGAAAGCTCTGCACCTGGAGAGGAATAACCTCATGCACCAGCACACGCTGGAGGCCGACTGGCTGGAAAACATCTTGGCAAAAAAAGACCTAGGGCTCCTCGTAGACAACAAGCTGACCATGAGCCAGCAATGCACCCTCACAGCAAAAAAGCCCAAGAACATCCTTGGCTGCACTAGGAAGATCATTGCCAGCAGGTCAAGGGAGGCGAGCCTTCCTCTTTGCTCAGTCCTAGTAAGACACATCTGGAGTCCTGGTCCAAGTCTGGAACCCCAATACCAGAAGGACATGTACATAATGAAGCAAGTCCAGCAAAGAGCCATAAAGATGATTAAGGAACTAGTGTCCCTGACATATATAGAGAAAGGCTGAGAGAGCTGGGACTGTTCAGCCTGGAGAAGAGAATGCTAAGGGAGATCTGATCAATGTGTATAAATATATGATGGGGAGGTGGAGTAGAGAAGATGGAGCCAGACCCTTCTCATTGCTGTCCAGTGACAGAACAAGACAGAACAAACAAACACAGGAATTTCCATTCAAAACATAAGAAAAAATAAATAAATATTGTTTTCCTGACAATGGTGGTCAGACTCTGGAAAAGGTTTCTGAAAGAAGTTGTAGAGTATCTTGGAGACATTTAAACATTGCACTGGACAAAATCCTGGATGACTGATCCTGCTTTTACCAGGCGATTGAAATAGGTGATCTGCAGAGATCCCTTCCTATCTCAATTGTACTGTGATTTGTCAATTCTGCAATAATATCCATAGTGTTCTTAGCCTGAGGTCTATGTTAGATTTGATCATCCCTTTGGTTGTGCCTTGACAATGAAATCCACAGACAAGTTTCGTTCTGTAAATTTTTCTCTAACAAAGAAAAGCAATCTGATTCTCTTCTCAAAACATTTGCTCCCACTTGCTTGGCTGTTGCAACAGCCAACAGCCAGAAATTTTCACACCCCTACCCTCCACCTTCTCTAATCCACAATCTATTTTGGGGGGATGTCTCAACTAAGAAAGAAAAAAAATCCTTCATCTCTTTATCCTTCAGTCTAGTGAGTGATTAGGCTAAGTTTGGCTGTGAGAGATCCCTGTTTGGTTACAGTAGATGAGAGTATATCATAGACTGATTCAGAGGAGGATAATATAGGAGAAAAAGTAAATGTTTAAGTGAGTGGAGCAGGACAGGAAAGTAATTAGAAAGGAAAAAAAAGATGGTGAAAAATAAAAAAAAGAGAGAGAACAAGATTCATGACTGAGGAAAGAAGACACAATATGGAAAGGGTGAAAGGAAGGATTTAAGAGGACAGAGACTATCACAACAATTATTATCTAAAATTATTTTGATTTCTGAATTTAGAATATGTATAAAACTGTATAAAAGCATTAATAATCACAAAATTTTAACTGTAAGATACAGACTGAGTGCTTCTGATACATATTCTATTTTCAGTTCATTCAACCACATTATCACTTCTTAATAAACCTTGAACTTCATGTTAATTTCATACTTGTAAATATCAATTTAGTCTATTTCCTTTTCTTTTGTTCTCTCATATATAGGCTTAATATTGATTTATCAAATCAATAAAACAAATTAATAAATGAAAAATCACTATGAAATATTGCTGCACAAACACAATTACTCTTTGCTTTCACACCTACTAGAAGTATTTAATTTATGTTGTATTATAAAAGTTGAAGAATCCCTAATATATTATGACAAACCTTACTCTGAACCCTGTTTCAACCTTAATGGGAAATATGGAACTGAAATTTAGTTCTCTGT
Organism: Balearica regulorum gibbericeps; assembly: GCF_011004875.1. Taxonomy (NCBI): domain Eukaryota; kingdom Metazoa; phylum Chordata; class Aves; order Gruiformes; family Gruidae; genus Balearica; species Balearica regulorum. The sequence continues at coordinate 43,621,314 of NC_046186.1, forward strand.
TGATAGAAACTTTCACATAAATAAGCATGAAAATGTTATTAAAAAGAAGAGTAAGAACTTGACCTCACTGAAATAAATTATTATTATTTTACTTCAAAAAGGGGAATTATTTTTAAGTTTCTTTCATACTTCAGGTAGATGTTCTTTTGAAACACCCAGTTAAGTGGCTCTTGGCTTTTATGGCTGGAGCACAGATGCAGGACACACATCAATTACTTAGGGGAGACTTGGACATCAGGAACTGAATTTTGCCTTAAGGGAGTATTAAGGACTCACAGGGAATTCTACAGAGAAGGGAAACCCACAGGGTTTCTTTTTGTTGAGGAACATTAGTTCACTTCTTCCTCCCTCACCCACACTTTCTTCTTTTTTTTTTTTTTTTTTTTTTTTTTTTTTTTTTGTTACTTTTATTGTCTGATCCTAGTTCCTCCTTTGGACAGTAGACTGGAGCATTGAACAGTAAGGAGCTTGCCACAAGCTGAAATAATGTACTTTTAAATGCAGCTTCACTTAAACATCTTTAAACTAAAGAAAACTAAACATTGTAATTCTGAAACCCAGTGACTTTAGCTTTCTTTACATATACACATGGTTTAAGATTGGGGAAAAAATAATACTCTCATCGAAAAAGGAAAACTTAATAATTCAAACAGAAATTTCTCATTTGAGGACAGTACCATTCCTGGATTTGGTGGGGTTTTTTTGTTGGTTTGTTTTTTAGTTTTGTTGGGTTTTTTTAAGTTTATGCCACCTGTTTGATCTTGAAGTATTGATTTCCTCTATTTAAAAAAAAAAACCAACAACCCCTTTTTATTTTAGAAATACAAAAGTATGTTAAAAAACCATGCTCAGTGAATGTTCACAGTTCTCAGTTTGCACACAGTTACATTGCTAGGCTTCTGCTATATTTTTTCTTTGCCTCTGTTAACACGTCTAATTAACCAAAGCAGCATGAACTGAGTATTACAATTAAACAGACAATTTTTAAATTGCTTTTGACAAACTGGAGATTAACATGTCCTTTTCCTGATTATTTGCACTAATGAAGATTGAGCACCTGAATGTTCACACACAGTGAAAACAAGCAAGTCACAGAGATATCAGGGACATGACTGAACGAAATATTCTTATGAAATCTTTGTCTGGAGAGGAGATGGGGAAAGAAAGTAAAAAGACGATTCTGTCATTTGCTCAGCTGTAGAAACAAAATCACTGTCAAAAACACATACATAGGCTAAAGGATGTGCAGCAAATTTTAGCTTTGATCTGAGTTGAATAGGCAGCTCTTTGCTTAAGATTGACATCGAAAAGGGAGCACAAGGATGTGAATTATCCTTGTTCTACACAGTTTAAACAAGTAATAAAATCACACATGGGAGTGAGAGTTTTTAATGAAACAAAAGGAATAGTAGTAGAAATCATATTTTGAACGAAGTTTCCAAACAACTTATTCTTGAATTGAATTTAGCTGAACATTGCCAAACACGCAAGTTTTCAAGAATGTTACCAAGTTTTGGATATTTTCTCATTAAAAAAAAAAAAATGTACATGTTTGCCTTTTTGTTTATTTCTCCTTTTTTGTCTCTTCTGACTCCTGTGAGCTGCAGAGGAGGGTATGGAAGCAATTGTCTCCATGGGGTCTGGAATGGAGTGTGTGTTTTCAAAGACAGACAAATTAGGTCACTGGGGGATGTCTCAAAAGTAAAAGTCTTTAGGCCAAAAGCTCTTTTTTATTTATTTTAAAAATACATGTTTGGAATTAAAAATGTTCAAAGTGAATAAATGACCAACGCCTGTGCTTTCAGAAAAGAAAAATGAAGTATGGATAGATAGATTAAATTAATTTTAAATTCTTGAAAATATGAAAGAAGACCTTCAAGCAGTAAGACATACTCACATTTTGGCATGTTGACTTAAATAACCTGCTTTCATTTTTGTGGGAAAATTGTGCAGAAGATATTTATGGCACATCTGTGGTAAATATTAGTCAGAAATCAGGAAAAAAGATATGGCTAGCTGGAGAAGATTTCTGATTTTGAGTCCAAGAGGTTAAGCAGAATATACTATTTTGATTTTCTTGTTTGAACACTGTATACTGAAGCACGGGTTTTTTTCCTTGGAATGTCATTACAGCCAAAGGAAAAAAGTGCTTAAACACAGTCCCCAGTTGCCTTACTGTTAGTAAAGGCCAGGTGTGATAAAAAGGTATAAATTACTACAAACCACATACTGCAATAACCATTACTTAGCTACTCTTCTTATCACTTTTTCCTCCACTGGCTTAAACCCAAAGCATTTAGATTTCCATTTCCCAAAAGAGCACCCTAAAAAGTACAGTATGAGCTGAGCCACTGTATCTCTCTCTCTCTCTCCACCTTTTCATCTGTATTTGGGCCATAACAAAATTAGAATGCAATATTCATGCCTCAGAAGGAAAGCAAGCAGGCATTCACTGTTTACTTCTGAACTTGCTTGGAAAAACGTGAGGATGCTAGTACACATCTTGGATAAATGTCATTGAATAAAAAGCAAGAATAACCCTGAAAAAGAGAACAATGGAATTTGCAAAGAGCAGAATAGCATTCCTCTGAACTGCAGTAAAAACATGTTTTATAGAGTAGCTACTGCCTGAACAAATCCCACATCTACAAATCATTTTTCATATCAGCTTTGAGGATTAATCACCTCTTTGTGTGTGAGTGTGTGTGCATGCACTCACATGTGTGTGATGGAGCTTTCTGGATCAGGGAGAAGCATTTTCCAAAAGATACACCCTTCTTTCCCTTTTGGGAGACTGAGGTCCGTACTTGTCTTTTTCCTTCCCTCTTCACACCGCCTCCATATTTTGCAGCAAAAAGAAGCATCTGGCCCAGAGTAGCTAAATCGTATGGTATGTCAGGGAGTTCTGCCAACCTTGGCAGAAGGAGTCACATAACTCCAGCTGGTTGCAATGGCTTTCCTTGTCCAAGAGATATTTATTAGATAAAAATAAAAGGTCTGATTTCAAACCCCAAATAAACTTAAATAACAGTTACAAAATGTATGAGCATGAAACAAGTTTTCAGCAAAATGTTTCTGGTTTTCATTGGCATAAAAAAAAAAAAAACAAAAACCCCCACAACAACAAAAAAAAAGAGGGTGACTCTTTTGAAGCCTTCTTTATGAGACATGATATCACAGAATTCTAAGAACATACACTTTTTCCATCCCAGAGGATGCTCTCAGCATTTTAAGGGGAAATAGGTCTTTACTCTCTGAAGCTGATTAACTGGGTAGCTCTGGGGTGAAGTATGCTGGGAGGGGTATGTATTGACACATAAATTAATGTTTCTCTATTTTATCCCTTTTAAAAACTGGTTTCAAAACAAGAACAATATATTACCTCAAGCCTGGCTTGAAGCCAAGGAATGCACAGAACAGCATCCTTTCCTAAGATGCCTTATAAACAAACAAAAAGGAGAATACCACCATTTTCTCTGAATCAAACCCGAGAGACAATACCCTCTATTTCATCTGTGGCTGTGTTGACCAAATTTAAAGTGCTTCTTCACTTCTTTTCATTGATGGTGATTGAGATAATGACCAAAAATGTTCTTGTCTCTTACACCAGGACTAGCGAAAAAGAGGTATGTTCATACCCAGGACCATTTTTTTCCTTCTTTTTTTTTTTTTTTTAATTAATATTGCTTTTCTTTAAAATACTTGTTTTTCTTTTCTAAACAGTTAAATCCAAAAGCATCTGACTTAATTCTTTAAATACCTACTGTAAACCAGTAAAGACACCTCTGAATAAACATGGCAAGCTACACTTTCACTTATTTTGTGTTTACATACCAGGGCCAAGCACCAGCAGAGTCTGTATTCTGGCACTCAAGCATGGAAAGTACGAGCCCCAGCAAGATGCACAGCAGAAGCACGACAGGCTCATGTATGGTCTGCTTATAGGGTAGATGCTGTGCTCCAGTAGCAACACCCAGGTCTGGCAAGGGTGGTGGGATGTGCCCTGGCTGGTGGCCCCTCAGAAGTCCTTGGCCCCCGCTGCACCCTGACGTTTGCCACCTGAACAGGGATTTTATGCAGGTTTAAATATGCTATAGAGTTCTCCATACCAACATTTAAAAAATATTATTTTGGCACATATCAGATGAAAAGATAATTGCAATGCAAGTACCTGAGGCTTAACTTTGTACTAAAGCCGTCTATATCTAGGAATAACAAGCTCGCTTTTTTTTTTTTGAAGAATTACATGAATGTATTACTTTATAGTATGGGAATCTCAAAAGGTGCATCTTATTTACTGTGTTTCCCTGTACAGATAAGATCAGTTCTTGTATAATCTAAAGCTAGTCTCTTAAGTGAAAGACTGGTTTTTTCCTTTGTGTATGGCTTCAAGGTACCAAACATCTGCTCTCTACCATCATTGTCAGCAACTTTCCTCCTCTCAGGTGGTAAAGGGTCACTAATAGTGGAATAATGTAGTCTGAAAGGGAAAGGATATCTTGGTGCAAAAGTATCCAAAACATCCATATGGCAGGGGTCTTTAGCTGGGCAGCAAAGTCTGAAAAATAGGACATAATGGCTACTACACAGGACCATCATTAAGGCATCATAAAACATCCTGACTCTACGATGGGCTAAAATGAACTCTGATCTCTCCAATTCTTGCCACACCAGTTGAAAAGGATGTGATGGACCTTCCTAGGGGCATCTTAGATTCAAGAAGTTCCATGACAGGTTTAAAAAACAAACAAACCCCCCTCTCCAAATCACACAAAGGTATTGCATTTTAAAAATACGTTTGTAAACATGTCTAGCACTGAAGTTCTCAGTGCTGAATGTAGCATAGCCAATCCAGGCTCATTGATCAAAAATCAGAATATGTTCACTAATTTAGACTTACAGAGAACTTTTATGGATTATTTCTGAGAAGAGTGATTTTAGAAAGGGCTTGGGTATCACAATGAATATCAAAACACGTATGATTTCCCACACTGGTGTGGGAGCAAATCAAATCAAAATGAAAGTGGTATTGTCAGTTTTAATGAGATTATTAACTGGCGAGACTATTAATTGGACACCACACCCAGATCTGTTGCCTACAGGTTGAAAAGTATGTTAATAGTTTGAAAAGGATTCTAAGTTTATATAAAATTATTCTGTTAGCCTGGAGTCTATTTTTCATCCAAAAGAGGAAATGGCTTGATCACTATCCTTGAATACTTCCAGGAGGCATAGAAATCAGATAAGGGTGCTATTTAAAGTGGCAAACAAAGGTATAATAAACTCTAATGACTGGAAGCCAATACCATCCACATTCATGTTTTAAACTCTGCGAGCAATTAAGAGTTGGCACAATTTCTGAAAGTTGTGACTGTCCAACGTGTTAATCATTTTATTGAGATAGAGTGCCTTTCTGAGAGTTATGCTCTAAGACAGCAAGAAGTCAGGAACTTGGTTCAGGAGCCAGTTGGTAAAATTATGTGCATTGTGTTGTGTGGACAGTCAACCTGACCATGATAATACCTTTTGGCCTTAGAAATCCATCAAGAAATCTCTTAGCTACACTGAAGTTGAAGACTTGCTTTGGTGAACATTTGTGTAAATATGACTTGCAATTAACAACTGTCAGAAATAACTAGTAACTGTCAGAAATCAGGGTGTGGAGCTATTCAAGTGATGGTTTAATAATATTAAAGTCCTATCAACATGATTTACTATGAAACTTCAGGCTCCTCAATTTAACGCATGCTCAGTAGTAAAAGAAGTCTCTTAAAATAATTCTGCTATATCTGAAAAGACCTCTTCAACATAAACACGCTATCTTCATATACGGTTGGAGGTTGCTGAGGATATTGTTGATGATATCTGAGCAGCAGTAATAAAACTAATTTTGTTGGATTCATCTATGCTGGAAGTACCATTCAAGCTGTTATTTTTAATACTTGATTATGCCAGTTTAGGACATGTCTAGAAAATACATGTAGAGAGAAAAAAAAAACAGAGAAAATTCATGTTATCCTGAACTTGAAACTTGTTTCATCTGTTTCATTACTGGGATGAACATTCAGGCTGCTGTTTTTATTATCCATAATAATTTGGTCAATCTTAGTTATAATCATAATAGCAGTGTATTATCTTTTAATATTGAGTTGGTAAGTCCTTCTCAGATGATTATTTATTTCAGTCCTTAAAATATTCTCAAAATTCATTCACAAAACCTGTTCATCATAGTGTGATCAGTCATGGTGCAGGGTGTGACCAAAGCAGGCAGGGTCAAAATTCACATCAGGTAAAGGTGCACAGAATTTCCTGGGAATGACTGAGCTCTTTGCAGGACTGTACTATTCTGCACGTCATTTCTGGGCAGGAACCTGTCATTTGTTTGGCACAGATCTCTCAGTGTGTAACATTGAGAATAGAACACTTACAGTAAACTATGAAATAAATCAATAATAAGGTAATCATGTTATTTAGAGGGCAATTTGTGTTTGAGGGTTTCCTTAGGAAGTGACAATAAGTATAGCAGTGTGAAAGATCACAGAAACAGCAATGTCAGTCGGAGGAAAACAAGACATAAATGACACTGCACCAATGTGGCAAGGACTAAGTTCCCCCGAATTAATGTCAAGTCAGGAGAGGAGGAGAAAATATTACAACAAACACCATGTGACAAGGAATTAAACTGATTTATGACTCAACGGATTATTTAAAAAACACCACTTTGCCTTTTCTTTGCCTGTTTTCTTGGCGTTTTCTGTCATTTTTGAGGTTAAAATGTGCTTATTCAAAAAATAGGGACAAAGTAGTTACACAGCACTAATTCTGTGGCTGCATCAGCAAATTAGGGCTGCATACAGGACCATGAGGTTTTTTCACTCATTATCATGCAAATTATTTCCCTATTTGTCTGTCATATTCCACGTTCATGAACGGTATTCTCAAAACACTACCAGTAAATATGTCCTGAATAGCATTTATATTAGAGGTAAATGCAAAGTTGATAAATCAACTATAAGATGCAATTTCCAAGAAAGTACTTTAGGTAACTGGCAGTAGCATAAATGGTTAATAAATTCACATGCTTACACAAACACCAGGAGACGGAAAGGGATCTTGTGTTCCCGCAACATTTGATTTTGGGAGGGACAAGGTGGGGGGAGCAGGGGAAGGAAGGTCTTTCAGTGGAAACCTAATAGTTAAAATACCAAGAGGCTTCCAAATTCTTTCAGGTACCGGCAGCAAATGATGTATTGATTTTGCTGTTAAACTGCACAGCTGTAACCAACACATTAGACATGGAAGATAAAAGCAATGACTAAAAGCACCTTATTTCATCTGTCACACCTGAGGCTCTGCCTTCTTCAGACCTTTAGTGTATTAGCACAGAAAATCAATTAGGTAAAGAGCTAAACAAATGAAGGGAAAATAAAAAAAGGGCTCATTCACAAAGAGTCAGGAATGTCAGGGAGCCCTGGAGACTTCAGCAAAATGTGAGATATCTCCAAATAAACCACAGCAACTTCTCTGAACTTTTTAAAAAAGTGATTAACTACTGCTTGGATACACCAATAAGCATCTGTTAGTGCAGGTCTAGCAGGTGACCAGTATTCACAAACACAAGATTTCTTTTCACTGAAAAGAAAATGTGAAAAATTATTTCTCAGTTTGTGCTATTTTGACTATGGTTCTTGTGATCCTTTTCAGTGTTGAATGATGGCTCAGTTACACCCAGAAATCAAGTTTTTCTGAGAAACACCATACTACACAGTATTGACACACAGTATTTCATTAGGGCCAGGGATGTATTATTGAAGCCTAATGCCATGCTACACAACAGCTTGTTCCAGTTTTAATGAAGCAAAGTAAGCCATCTTTAAGCCAAAGGTACTGTAAGCTTTTCAGTTGTCATCATATATTTTGTGTCCAGAGGGCAAGGCAGATCACAAATGTCTCATTAATTGATTCGTAGTGAACGGTAGTCCACAATGACACATTTAAGATGCCAGATTAAGATTTATCAGTGAAGCAGGCCTCAGAAGATCTGGATTCACTTGTGGAAACACAAGAAAATATGCAATTTTCTTCAGTTTCTCATCTACAACCCTGGGGTTTTCACCCCTTAGTTCTGTCCTCCTCTGTCCACTGACATTGCAAGCTCCCTGAAGATAATCTCTAAAGACAGGATTTATTCCGTGCCAGTAACTGGTAATACAGATTTGTCATTTCAAGTGGAGGTCAACAAGACTTAAATAAATAATTATTAAAAAGGATGTAACTACACAAACCTCAAATCTAGAATTTAATAGGGATCCCATTATTTTCTCTTCTAAAATTTTTTTCCCTATACATAGCTGCACATCTCAAGGTAACCTCTGCATAAATGTATGTCTTTTTTTTATCTGTGATATCTGAAGCAAACATATCTTTGGGGGGTTAGGGGAGAAATGTTCTTTTTTTCTTCTTTTTGCAAAGAATTCTAAAAAAACCCCAAAACTGCCTAATTGTGAATCTTCACACATTTCAGCAGTGCCACCTAGTGGAGAACCTCCCCACACCCATCCCCAAAAGGAAACATCCTGCCTAACCCTTACTCACATAAGGAAGGTTTCAGCTTCTGCACTAGGTAGCAGTTATGTAAAGCGTTCTTGAATCCTCAGAGTGCTTTTTATTACATTTGTCCAGATGGCTACCAGCTACTGCTCAGCCTGCTCCACCTGGAGTCTGAAGAACCCTGTTCTTTGAAAAAGATGAAATCATTTTCCATGCTTGTTCTACTATTTCAAAAGAGACAAATGAAATTTTTCACATTTCATCAACCCAAAACATGTAAATTCAGGATGAAATGACAAGCAAGGCAACTACAGAACTCTAGGAAGATTTGGAAACATGTTGCCAAGAAACCATTACAGTATCTATAATTTTCTTCCATTCATTTTTTGAGAAAGAGAGAAAAAAAAAAAAGTCCTTCCTCTTAAGAAAAGAACAGGTAAGGTGACACTAATTTTGAAATCAACTACCATTCAGATTTTGCATCTAGATTTCATGTGCTTTTTTTGTTGGTTTTTTTTGGTTTTTAATTACGCATCAGGTCTATAATGTAGTTTTTTCCATCTCCAAAGGCCAGAATTGGTACCTAACTGTAACATTGAGACTTAGTGTTAAATCGGCACATAGGTCTCAGTTTTAACCCATTGGCACAGAAAATCTTTAGTGCACTTTGAATTGTATGACACATGGACACTATAGCTATGTAGATACACATATAATTATAAACTCATTCTCTGAAAACAGATTGAAAATTATCCCTCACCCTCCTGAACAGCCACCTTAGGAACAAAACAGCTGAAGAGCCATTGTTGAAAAATACTATGGTGTGGCATAAGAGGCAGCAGATAGCACTTAGAAACTGAAGTATGGTAGTTTTGTGCTGCAGAGCATAGTCTAAAAGAGCACCATAAAAAGGAAAGATTGAATCATGAGCTTGGGTGTGTCAGAAATGATGCTCTAATGGGTGTCAGCTGTTAGCAGATTCCTGTCATTTAAACACTTTGAGTTAGTTCCCCATCACCACTTTCCTCTAGGCTGAATTACCAAATCTTTATTTCTATGGAAAATTCCACAATTCTTTGTCTAAAAAGTAGGAGTTCTTTTATATCTGTAGTTTGAACACACGCAAACATATATGCACACAAAACTAAGGCGAACTTCTGACTACACTGAAGACAACAGCTTTTTGTTACTGATTTCAGCAGAGACAAGATCCCACCCCAGGAAGTCCTGAAAGGATTTTCCTGCTGTTCCAAGGCTAACTATATTTCCTGGGCCAGGCATTGCACACAAACACAACCAAATAACAGAGGATGGAAATCTCTAGGTAAGCACGTGAATAAAACAATGAAGCCAAGTAGCTCAACGCAATTAGAAGTAGGAAGGGTGTCTCCTTCTGCACTGTTGAATTGGCCATTAATGTCAGAGAGGCTTTTAAATTTAGAGTAATTCTTCCCATCTTTGCACTACTTGAGGTGTTCACCCAATGTTTGCCTGTATTATTAAAGGATTGAACTCTGTCAGAGGGCAAAAGCAAATTACCTGCAGGGAGTCAGGGGCCAGATGAGATGTACCTTCACCATGCTCTTTCCTTTAGTACCCAGTGGTAAAAGACTACAAGGCTGCTTTTATGTAGATGTCACATCATTCACTAACTGGAACACCCAGCTGTGATAATAGCATAGGAATGGGGGGTGGGCAACCATTACTAATTCCTCCCTTATCCAACCTTGCTATTTGAATTATTAGCTAAATTGCCATCGTCAGATCTTAATTTTTTCTGGCCTGCAGGTTCAAGAAGTTTATTTTACAGCTCTTTGTTTAATTGTATATGTAATTACCTAACGTTATCAGTGAGTGCCTATTTTGCCTCAGAAACATTTTTTTCCCTACATTTCGTTAAGTGTAAGTATTTTGCAGTGCTTGATAGTCTCTATTACATATCCACAGGGTAAGCAACAATGAAAACACTATTTATGGATTTATTCTCTTTTGGAAAAAGACATAACTCACATTTGTCCTACAAAAATAATGAGACAAAGCTCAAAACCTCTTAGACTAATGAATGATTACAGCATCTGGAGAAAAAAAATAATCAATTAATTCAAATATACATGAGAAAACATGAAGAAGTTACTGGATGTGGACAAGACATGCAAGTTTGCGTTGATTCAAAATATTTTTGCTAATTTTACCCAATTAGTTTGATTATGAAAATGTTAAATGAAAATTCCTTTTTAAAGGAAATTGTATTTTTATTGTGTGAAGTAATGCATTGATTAATTCACATTAATTTTAGTATTGAAAATACAGATGTATTTAAAAGGAAGCAAGATATAAACAGTTTTAAAAATAGCAAAAAAGTAACTTATTGTTATTTTTCATTCCTTTTTGCAATTTCAAATATGCCCTAAAAATGGGATGGAGCACCTCTCCTATGAGGACAGGCTGAGAGAGTTGGGGTTGTTCAGCCTGGAGAAAATGCGGCTCCAGGAAGATCTAATTGTGGCTTACCAGTACCTGAAGGGGCCTACAGGAAAGATGGAGAGGGACTGTTTATCAGGGAGTGTAGTGACAGGACAAGGGGTAACGGGTTTAAGCTGAAGGAGGGTCGATTTAGATTAGATGTTAGAAAGAAATTCTTTCCTGTTAGAGTGGTGAGGCACTGGCACAGGTTGCCCAGAGAGGTTGTGGATGCCCCATCCCTGGAAGTGTTTAAGATCAGGTTGGATGGGGCTTTGGGCAATGTGGTCTAGTGGAGGGTGTCCCTGTCCGCAGCAGGGGGGTTGGAACTAAATGATCTTTAAGGTCCCTTCCAACCCAAACCATTCTATGATTCTATGATTCTAAAAAGCTCCATTGCTCCTAGTTCTACATGCTGTTAGGTATGGAGTTACTGGGTGCAGGAGAGAGGGGTAGTTGGGCTGTGATTCTCCATAGGCACTGCCTACACATTCCAGCATATCTCAGCTGCATATAGAGTTCACTCAGATTAGAGCTGCATTGCCTCTGGTGATATGGATGCATAGCATAACATCACAGAACAATTTCAATTAGTTACAACCGACTTTCATGTTTGTAGCTTATTAAAATAGCTATTAAAAGCAAAACAAAAAAAGCTATTATTTATTGTCTTCCCCCCCCCCCCCCCCCCGAAATTCACTCTCCCTCTATATCTCCATGCATCCTCCTAACCCCTTTCCTCTCCTTCATGATATTTTCAGCCTCTGAATTTCCCAGGCTCTCCATCAGCTTTTACACCTTGCAGTTTTATTTCCAATGTCTCTTTCAACCACCTCTGATCCTGCATAAGTTAGCTGAGAATTAAAGCTATCCAAAGACTTATTTTCAAATATGAAGCCAGGTTTTGGCATGGGTTATAACTATCAAACTGTTTGTCTTCCAGCCTGTCTTTGTACCAGGTTGCATCAGAAATTTTCCAGATTATTCAAAGGAACCTCAGAACCTGTTGGTCTTCACGCACTCTCAGTACTGATCGTTTTACATTCACATTTGCATGGTGTTACCTGAGGAAAAGGTTTTTCTTAGTAACAAGAGGATACTTGAAGGACTCAGTCCTCTTCACTAGAAAAGACCTCGTACATTGAGTTGTCCTAGTATGAAGCTATTCTACTTTCAGGAGCTCTCTGAACCATAAATGAGATCATGGCAGCACTTCTAAATTAATGCATGATAATTTTTTGCATTTCAACCAGTGAATTTACTTTTCACTTTTCTTTCTTACTTCTGACACTGATACTCTTCCCTTGTGTACTTCATGCTTATCTGCTCATGATGATTTAAGAGCTGCTGGATGACATTTTTCAGTGTCAATATCATGTTTTCTGATATTATTCCCACAGAATAAGATTATTTTTTTTTTCTTTTTCTGACTGATTAGCATGTGGGAGATGGAAATAATGTATTTCTTCACCCCATGCTGGCATACTGTCATATTCACAAGTGGGAAGAGAACATCTGCCCTAGCCAAATGTCGGTGTGTACGGATTGATTACATTCACGGTTGATGTAGCCAGAATGCCATTAAGGTTGTTGGGAACGTCACCCTGGGCGGGGAACGGACTCCCTTTGGCACTCTGAGGGACAGTTAATTCTCAGATGGCTTTTACAAAGAGCTAAATTGCTTCCAGTAGGCCTAGTATATGTCATTACAGTAAAACCACCAGCACTGCCACCAGCAAAAGGTCACCAGAACTCCATTCTTACCCAATACGTCCCCTTTTCGTTCACATTCATGTTAAAGAACGGTGAATCTCGGGAGAGCTCAAGCTTCTTTCAGAGGTTAGTATGGAGAAACAATTCAGCCTGAGCTCTCATTGCAGCCCCAGGGAGGTCTATGGTATTCTTTGAAGGCAAATTGAAGAACAGATGTAAGGGTGTAATTTTACTTTTACAGAACTCACTGATGAACAAGCTGCTCAGTCTGATTGTGCTGCTTAATCGTGACGAACAGTCATTCTGGCATAAGAAAAATCTTGACTGAGATCTGTATCTTTCATGAGGTTGAAATTTTATGATATTGAACATTATGTTGGACTCCTGTTATTGCCCTAGTTAAACTTGAAAATAGACTAGTACCTCTTATCATTTGATAATTTTTACCTTAGCTTTATGCATAAGTGGGAGGAAAAAAATCAAACAGGAACATGGGTAACCATTTAATTTGGTATTTGCAGGACATCTCCCACTGTTCTAGACTGAAGCTGAGCTCAGGTTTACCCTACAGAGGTGTTTCTGTAGTCCAAACATTTATGATTAAGCTAACTTTAAAGTATCATAATGAAAACAGTACTGAATAGTTCTTATGGAAATATGGAGGCATAAGACACTGATATCTCCTAAAATGTCAGTCATATATTTTATAACACCAATCAGAGTCCTCAGCTGAGGTCATGTTGCATATCAGATCTGATGTTTCATTACAGTCTATTTGAGAAGTGTTTTCCATTTCAGTCATATGAAGTTAAATTGTTTTACTTAAAAAAGATCTTCATTGATGGGGATTCAGAAATAGAATAATATCTATAGTAAAGCATAACAAAAGGAAAAATTCAAACATATAATACCTCTAGTTCAGACTGACCAAATCTTACAATAAGATATTGAAAATGAGTGGATATTTGATCAAATCTTTAAAAACAGCTCATCTTATGATATGATTGAATTTTAAATTATTATAAGTTATTTCTTTCAACTTGGATCCACCTCAACTATATGCATAAAAGGACACTTAATTAAATTACATCAGTAATACCTCAGACAGAAAGTGTGAGGTATCAGCACAATTGTCACTATAAAAATAGTAACGTAGAGTCACCTAGAGCAGTGACCAACAAAGAAACATTTTATAATAAAATTAAGATAAATTAATTTGTCACCATTATCCTTGGTTAGTCCAGAAACCAGGTGTGACTATGAAGGCCATTTGAACCACTAACATGAATCAATCAAACCTGACTCTCTTACCCAGTCTTTCTGCTCATATTCTATCACATCACACATTCCTTTTAAGTTTATAGATGTTGCTGAAACCTTTAGTTTGTAGATTTTCTGAAGTAGGACTGGTCTTTTTATACAGTACCTATAATCTACCTGCTAAAATGCCATTTTCATCTCTGTTTAGGGTTCATAGGTTGGTTATGCTGGTTATGGAGATCATTTTATATAGCAGTCAGTCTAAATCTACTTCACTTCTGTACCTATTCAAACCGCTATTACAGTGGTGTGATCCCCTCACCTTTCAGAACACATATTTTCATGTTATAGTTTCTGACCCAATGCTAGCTACAGTTCTCCAAATTGTTGTCATAAAACTTCCTGATAATGTAATATTTTTGACTGCTCAAAATTTTCCTCCCATCTTTCATGACTAAATTGTTCCCAATGTTTTTTAAATATACATTTATAAATATATATGTACTTGTGTGTGAGTTTGCAAAAATCATTTCTATTTTGAACTCTGCAGACTTTGCAGTTTTCTTCAGTAAAAATATCGCTTATGAAAAACATCTGAGCAAAGCTGGCTTGGAAAGAAGGAAAGAAAGCACACAAGGCTAGAGCATTCATTTCCCTTGCTCATTCATACTTTTAACATACACCGATAGTCAGAGGTCAGATATAGAGATGACTGAATTTAGCGATATTTGCATTCTCTTATCACCTCACAAGTGCTATGGGAGACCTATACATTGCCCGCCTCAACCAATCAGGGAGAGCTGTAGCTTTACACTAGGCTTTCGGAGAAAAGTAAGAGGGCAAAGGAAGAAGATGGATGGCCTGTTCATCATTTGGTTTACACGTTTTTTAATAATCCCTGCAAAGCAAAAGTAAATGTAACTGTTAGCCTGCAAATCACATGCTGGGAGGTATTCTTTGAGTTTAACTGATATTTTTTTGAGGCAATCCCAAAGATCTCTGACCTTCTTTCCCTACATTCTACCATTTACACTTCCCTTTTTTTTGCAGTGTGCTAACTGAACTCTGGGCATTGCAGAATCATGAACTTAAGTTCACATAATTTTAAACCAGACATCTAAAGACGGCCTTTCATAAGTTGCCAGGCATTATACTTTACAAAGTTGCGTATGTTCAGCTGTTTTCATTTGTTTAACATTATAACTGAAAGTTCTTTAAGGCAAAAAAGAAAAACAAAACCAAAATCTGTTTGTTCTATTCCATGACTAGGATTCCTAGACGCTACTGAAACACAAACAATATATAACTACTTCAAAAGGCAGAAACAAAGTTCTGTGTCTCATTTCTGTTATTCCTCTTTTTCTTCAGCTTCCTAGCAATTGGTTCTTGTCATGCCTTTCTGCATTAATTTAAAGAGTGCTCCTACATCCAGCATCCACACCCACCATAAAGGCACTTATACATTCTAATTCAACTCTCTTCAGAAAAGCCAAATATATCAAGCACTCCATAAAGGATTTTCTTCTAGCTCTTGAGCTATTTCTGCAGTTCCTTTTTTTTTTTTTTTTTTTTTGCTCCACTTTCCAAGTTTAGAGAACAGAGTTACATTCAGCACTTCAGTATCAGTGTCATCAGTGCTACGCAAAGGTGCACTCGACTTCTCACTCTTAGTCTTCAATTTACACCTCTGAGGATTGCACATACCATTTTTGACCACATTTGAACAACAGCTAATGTTGAATTGGTTGTCCAAAAGCTGACTTCTGTAGGCAGGTCTGTATATGCTGCTGTTGAAATCTTACATTTAACCATATGAAAATATTTTGAACATAGGTCCAGTTTGCAAAGAAAGCACATTTTTAATTTCTATGACTGCTTACATTTTGTTGTTTTCTGCATTGATGATTTTTAAACTGCAAGTATTTTATGTTTCTAGACAATCACACCATTGTCTCAGAACTCCGGTAGTTATGTGATGCCTTTATTGCGTGGGGGCATTGCATTGTCGTCTTTTTGGTTTTTTGGGGTTTTTTTATATTTTTTGTGACAAAGCTCAGGCTATGGTCTTAATCCAGTTAATAAGTACTTTTTGAATACTCTCTAGAACCCTTTTTGTCCTTTTGTCTGAATTTTGCATTTTAGTAACCAAAATGTTTCACAACAGTTTCAAAATTGTACATGCTCACCTGCTCATATCAGCAAATCATTTCATTTCATGAAAGAGAGAAATGGCAGCCTTAAGATTACTATACATCCACTTTTTGCCTCAGAATTTTTTGAAGGAATGTACCACGAGGGTATAGTATAAGTATGGCACTATACCATGCTATGCAGCCTAGTAAGATATGTATTGACAGTTTTGGGCTCTT
Organism: Balearica regulorum gibbericeps; assembly: GCF_011004875.1. NCBI lineage: Eukaryota > Metazoa > Chordata > Aves > Gruiformes > Gruidae > Balearica > Balearica regulorum. The sequence goes on from NC_046186.1 coordinate 43,637,666, forward strand.
CCAAGTAGGTTGGTCTTGGGTATAGATTATTGAAACTGCCAAAAGGAGCATTCTGGAAGAAAGTGTATAGCCCTAAAGGACTTGTGCTCTAGGTAATCCAAAGCCTGGACAAGATGGAAATGGAGAAATTCAGTCCTAATGGTGAAGAGAGACACTTCTGTTCGGGAGTGTTAAGTCACTGGAGCTCAGCCTACTTTTGGGTCCCAGCTGATAATGTCAGTCTTGGAAATGAATTTATAAAGATAAGAACTTATTCCCATAAATGGAGGTATGAATTCTGCAAATCTGATTTCTTATTTCATTCTTTCTGTATGAAGATAAAGAAATGCATGCTGTTGTTTACATCTGCTAAAAATAATATGATAAAGGACCAGTCACTAAAAAAAAAAATCTTTTGAAATAAATTATTTAAGTAGAATTATAAAAATAATTTTTACATAAAAGAATAGAAAAATGGAAGGGTTTTACTTTTTCCGCATACAGTACACAAACCAGAAAGTATATGTTTTTCTCAGTGGGAATACAAAAACTAATTTGTTCTTACTTTAATATACAGACTGAATTAAGAGTGCCCTCCGTTGCTGCAGTCAGTCATTTAGCAGTGTGTGGCCACTGAAATCAGAACAATGCTTTCAAGAGGAGTTGAAAGAGACTTAGTGCTACTGCTGCACTGTTAGTCAGAAATCTATTTTTAAGTGATCATGACATTTCCAAAGTCACTGTATATAAATGCAAGCAATCACTTCATTTTCAGCTTCTAGTTACACGAATCACCAGTGAAAATTTCTTTCCTAGAAGTGAAAGTCCTTATGTACCTGGCTGACACTGTGTTCATGCAACTACAGGCTTCACTTCTCTTTCTGAGAAGTTTACCTATTTTCTTTTTTGTGTACTCTGGCCTGTATTCACCACCACATACTCACCATGCTTTCTTAAAAAAAATACTTTTGGAGAAGAAGGAATGACATTGTATTTCTGACTAAGTCACCAAATAGTTTGGACATATTCATGTACCACTGACGATTAAATAATTTGTAGTGAACAATTCATCTTATAAATGCTACTTACAAATATTTCACTGATTAAATTTATATATTTATATTAATTTTGTCTTTATGTATGTATTTTGATTAACTGTACTTATATTCACATGACAGAACATGACTGCTCTGTATAACCTGTTTGGGGTTTTTTTTGGGGTGGGATTAATTTTTGTTTGTTTACAAGCCATGCAAAGATACATTTCATTGTTTTTATTCACCAGATAAGCTACAATTTTTGCTTAAATATGATGAGCTACAAATATGGGCTTAAATACAGGACAGAAAACCTGTTTGGAAAAGAAAAGCTATAGATCCATATTTAAATGGAGAAATAGATTCATATGTAGATATTTGTCTTAGAAATGCTAGGAAAGAAAATGATAGATAGAAAAAAATTTCATTGTTTTATCTGCTAGATTTGGGTCTCTATTTTTTTTTTTCATTAATGAAAAGTTGTTATATTCTTACACACTAAGCAGACATATTTGAGAAGGACAGGTTCATCTGCAGACTAACCAGAAGCATTGTGTTCACTGGAAAAAGGAGAATAATGTTGAATACTCCTGAATAGAAGGATCAAGACATACATTATATAAAGTACTTTGATCCCAAAACATGTCCTTAAAGTTATTCTGTATATGCATTATAAATTCGCTGTTTCTCCTTTGCTGCCTTGATTTCCTCTCATAAGAGGTCTGGCCAGGATAAAAAGGAGATTGTGAAGTTCAGAACAAATGACACCATCACTGTTATATGAGAAATCATGCTTTATGCATCTGTCCATATCATGATTAGCAGTTATAGCTTTTGACTTGCATTATGGCCAGCCTCTGAATTTAAAGATATATTATTACACTGTGATCTTTGCTTTTATTTTTATGCCATTATATTACTTCTGCATATGCATTTGAATAAGATGTTTGGAGAAGTACATAATATTTCTCACTGTGTAAAGAATAGTCATTCATTTCTCCACAAATAATATAGATAATGTTAGTTTATGTTAAAAAAGAAATAAAAATTTCTGATTAATCAAAACCACTGTGCTTGCTTTTGAAAAATGCATTCTTTTGAATAATGGTAGACACTCCTGAATGGAAAGGAGATCTTGAGTAATTTAATGAGATTTATTTTCTGATATGAAACTTTCACTGCAACCACATTCATTCTGTATGTGCCTTAATATTTTTTTGATAACAAAGTCTTAGACCTTTGTTCTTTTTTAAACTTACATTTGTTCCTATTTGTTCATATAATTGAAGTTTAAGTTAAATTTAAATAACCTTATAACATCTATTGTCCCTAATTTCTTCAGATTCTTCTACCCAGAAGACATCACACTTCATTTTTTCTTTTTGTCTGAAGAGAGACCTGGTTCAAGTTAAGTTTTCATATTTCTCTGGCTTCGTGTATTCTGCCTGCCCTCCCTCTTCCCTTTATCCTCTTGGCATACATTTATTATAAAAAAATGAATAGGACTGCCCTACACTGAATTCCAGATGTAGACTTATTAGAAAAGAACTAGAAACAATGTTTCCTGAATAGAAGAGGATCCTAAGACCTTAAGAGATCTGCCCAGTTTTATGAGTCAGTCAGCAGTTATATCAGCACTTATATCCTAAATTTTCTGTTAGATGGTAATTCATGTACTTTATATTTGCAGATTTCAGTCTTATTTCTTCTTTTGCTTAATTTAACAATTTTTATTTCAGATTGAATGGCACTACTGATAATTTATTCTGTTTACTATCTAGCCTGTAAATAGAACGAAGACAAGAAAAAATGTGTTTTCAATGTGTAATTTGTATTTATAAATTTGTATACAAACATAGAATTAGATCTACATCTTTATCAATAGGCTTTGCAATAAGATGAATTGGAAGAAACCAAGACAAGAGAACTGAGAGCGAGCATCACCCCCAGGAAGAAAGGAATGTGGGAACTTTCAGCAAACATAAGTGAAGGGCTTGGCTTCATGGAGGAAGGCAAGAGAACATCAAGTAAATTGAGAATTGAAGTGAAATTGTGGTGGAACAGTGGTGCGCAGACTTTTAGAAAAAGAAAGCAGTAACAGAAGAGGAAGAGGAAGGGACAATTCAGAAAGGAAGGCAGCCAGGGAGGATGATTCAGCAGCTCCCCAGAGCCAGAATGAAAGGGGAACATGGCAGTTAGGGGCTAAGGCTTCAAGATGCAACAAGAGGAGAAAGGATAAATGAGGATTGAAAAAAAAGTTAAAGAGATATCTTCCAGGGGGAGTGACTTTGGGTGAGTGCAGTGCGATGGGACATCCCTAAGAATCTGAAGTGTTATGAACAAGATTTTTGCAGTCAGTCTTCCCAACAAAAGGACTGTCTTGCTGAAATCAGAACTCACTTATAACCCCATTTTAATTATCTCTTGCCATGTTCACTGAATATATTTTAAGGGTGTCAGCATTAATGAGTAATCAGGGATAAAAACTGAATTTAAATACTTCATATTCCAGTTGTTCCTGGGTGGTGTATTGTCACATATTTCTATACTAAAGATCTATGTGCACTGCTGCAGCTTTTAATTGTGTTAAAGAGCTATGTAGAATGCTTTTGATGGGGATAGAATAACAACAAAAGAAGCAAACAAGTTTCATTGTCCTCTCATGTTATTTATTTTGAATCACCTGGGCTATTGATGTTTGTTTTGAGGTTTGTTTTGTTCTGTTTTTCATATCTGGACACAGTCTTTAACTGAATGAGGTGGGTATAGGCTATTGTGAAACTTTGAAACTTGAGCTGGAAACCAATGGAAAGTAAGTAGACTGGTCTGAAAGAAGAAATACACAAATAACCCAAACTGGAGCCACTCACCGTGGATATCACACTGCTTCAGGTGGAGAAGTCAGATTGGTGATGTGCCCTTTAGCAAACATCCACACAAACACTCAGCCTTATTCTGTTTGAAGAAGGCTGGCATTATTGACCACAGGGACACTGGAATAATGGATAGTTAACATATAACAGTTTTAACTTTTGTGAATAAGTTTTTGGCATTAATTTCTTAATTCAAACTATAAATACTAATATTGTAATTGGACTAATAGTAACTTTTTTGTAATTTTTTTTTTTTATTGCTCAAGTATTAATTAGACAAACTAAAATTTTAGTTCTACAAAAGATGTAGTGGCAAACAGGTTCTCCCTGTTGCCACTAAAACATTTTGAATGTAGCATAAGTAGGATGAACAGGGTTGGAGGATGAGCTACCTGATATGAACATAGAGACCCTGCCTGAGTATGCAGGGATGGAGTTAGAAAAGCCAAAGTTCAGGTGGATCTGCAACTAGTGAGGGATTTGAAAAGCCACAAGAAAGGTTTCTGTAGGTACTTTGGCAGCAAAAGAAGGCTAATGAAACTGCCATCCTACTGCTGCTCAATGAGGTATGTGACCTGGTGACAAAGGACATGGAAAAGGCTGAGATACTCAATGCTTTCTCTATAATAGTTTCTGGTAAGGTCTATCTTCAGGTTCTCTGAACCTAGTAGCACAGTGTGTGGGGGGAATAAAACATTACTTTAGAGCTCTCTGGTACACTAAAAATTTGAACACACCAGAGAAAATCCAGTGACGGTCTACCTAGATGGTGAGTGGCTGGAGTACATGACATATAAGACAGACACGAAGAGAACTGGGTTTGTTCAAGCAGATGGGAAAAAAAAAAAAAAAAAAAAAAAAAAGGAAGGGAATTGTTTTCTTCAACTACCTCTTGGCTGGGTATAGAGAAGACAGAGCTAGACTCCTCTCAAAGATGTACAGAGATAAGACAAAAGGTGGTGATCAGAAGTTGCAACAAAAAGGGTAATCAAGCACTGCAGCAGGTGTCCAGAGTGGCTGTGGAGACACCAGCCTTGGAGTTATTCAGCACTTCACCAGGAACAGCAGTGAGCAACCTCAAGTAATGTGGCCACACTTTGATCAAGGGGCTGGACCTCCTGAGAATTCTTTTAACCTAAATTATTAAAAATTATACAATGATTAAGTGATTTTTAAAATAAAAAGGGGATAATTAGGCTTTAGGTCAGCTTTGTATCTCAGGTACTAGGAAATTAGAAAGCTTATTCATACTGGTTATTTAAACTACTCATTTACAGCTAGCCAATGCAACAACATCCACTGATTATGGAATAGTTTAGAGGATTAATCTGGACAAAATGCCTAATTTTTGACTAAAGTGAGAACAGTTGAATTCTGCTTCCCCTAACAGCATTCTTGTCACAGTCCTTTCACCAGCTTGGGTGTATTACTGAACTTTTACTTCTAACAGTGTCTTGACTCCAGAGCTTTCCCAGACTGGGTCAGCACAAAACTACTCTCTTTTCTGATTGATTCATGTTTATACCATTTTTATTAGAAAAGATCTGTTTTTATATCTCAAATTCAAAAATATCATTACTCGTTCTGCTATCAGCTGATTCTTCTACTGATGCTGAGGTATATTTGACCTTCTCTTCCAGCCAGAGGGTTGATTGTATCGCTGACAGCCAAAAAAGAAACCACATACAAATGATCAATTCTCAGGCATTTGGTCTATCCAGATTATATTTCTGCCCATGCTATGACTGAATACTAATGTCTGAAAATCAAAGCAACAAGTCTAAAATTTATCCTTCTCTTGTCAATTTTTTTTTTTCCTCCAATGGACAGTATTTATACTTTTTTGTAAACACAAACTTTTCAAGTATGACAGCTTTTTTGCCCACCTTAAATACATTCTTAAAATTCCTGATAAATATTTGATTTTAGCAATAAGATCTTAACTCTTATTTTAGTGGGTTTATTAAAAAAGAATTTAAAAGAAAATGTGTTAGCAAAAAAATAATGTCCATGGATACCTTTATGAAGGAAATTAAAACTTGCTCAGTGAGATCAAAGACTGGAAAAAAGATGGCTGAGGAAATTTCTGGATTCTGATCATCTTCAAAAGTTGGGGGGTTGGTTGTTTTGTTTTGTTTTTGTTTTTGTTTTTTTTTTTTTAATGTGTAGGAATACAGAACTGACAGAGATAAAGGTATACTATTACAGTACTATCCATTCAGCTACACTTTGTGCATTATCTGAAAAATTGAATTATTCCAGATTGCTTTGTACCATTAGTAGTTCATTCATCTGACCGCTGTGATAGGCTTTCTGCATTCTTGTTGATAAGCACGAAATGGTTCCTGGAATAAATCTAAGGATTTTTTGGCTACTACTAGTTAACATTCTCCAGGATGAATTCCAACATTGGCTGTGTTTTTTTGCTTTTCCTGGTATTCAGGTATTTCTGTATGTGCCTTGTTTGACATGAACACTGCGACTGTGATGCTATTATTCATAAGCATTGTTTGATCCCTGCAAAATGGAGCAATATGCCTTGCTATCTCTAAGTATGGTGGAAAGATTTGGATAAAGTGGTGATACTCATGTCATGGTTTCCAGATGACTGAGTTTTCCAGTGTCGCAGGTACTCATGCACTTACAATTTCATTCAAACACATCCCAATCTTTTTTCAATGGATTTCTCCATTTGGACCACTGTGCACTCCTGGCAGCAGGGAACTGGTGGTCAGTTAGCAATGAGTCCTTTGCCTTGTTCCAAGGGAAAATGGAACATTTGCCATAACCCAGACTTGTCGTTCTGACTTGCAAGTCCATGGGAGATACAAATCCATATAGTGAAGAGGATTACTTAATTTCTTTGATTTGCCTCCTAATTTTCTGCAATAATAATAGCTGATGTTTTCTTACTCTTCAAAACAGCTTTATATCTCTTTAAGCCATTACAGATAGGCAACCTAGTGCTTCCTTGGGACGAGGTGAACTTTAACCTACTTTCTTGACATAAATCTATGTTTTTATAACATGATACATAAGTCAAACATAGTATTAAATGAAAATCTTTCCTTTGTATCATCATCATTGTTTCATAATATGTGAGCCTCACCATATATTAATGGCATGTTTATATATATGTGTGTGTATTTGTATTTAGATACATATGGATACTATCTATCTGAGACAGCCATGAATGTATAGATTGTGGCACCTCGGGCAGACTATAGCTAAAGGTCAATGGTTTTCCAGCGTTCTATTTCAATTTAAATATTCTTACAGATTCCTAAAAGAGAAATTATAACTTGAAACAGAAATTGAAACAGAAATTATACATATACTATGCCAACTTTTTTGGTGCATCTTTTGAGCTGAGCAATACCTAATTCTTAACTATGAAATGTTAGTACAGACAGTCAGTTTTGCCACAAAACTACTCCAAAGGAGTTGGGAAGTCTAGCTGTTGCAAGACTAGCACAACTGGTTTTACAAAACCTACCAATCAGCCTGGAGTGGTAGGTAACACAACTTTCTGCTAAATTTTCTGGATGCCTCAGACGCTTCTTATTGTTGTAATAATAGAACAGAATTGGGGCTTCCCTATATTCTTCCTTTGTTAAAAATAAGGGCAATATATATATAAAAATAATACTTGGAATTTCCTGTATATCAGATTTAGGATATTGCTCAAAAATTACCAAAAAAGTCTCCAATTATTTTTGCTTTTGATTCTAGATGAATATTGCAGAGTTTGGAGAAATATTTTATTCATAAATATTAGCACAGAAGTTCCCAACAATTCACAGCCTAATAATACACCCATTCTTTGATTACTATGGCCATTTTCTGGCATAAAGAAATACCATTCAGAAAAAACAATATATGAAGAGTTTACTAAATTGAGCCCATCACATCAGTCAATGACCAAGCACTTAATATGCCAATATTCTGAGCATACAAGTTAAGATAACAGAAGATTTTCAGCCTAACACTTACTATGACAGAATGTTTACAAGATTCTTCCTAACAGGTCATTAAGGATGCTATGAAAACCTCTGATGACAAAGGCAGTCAATGTAGTCAGAGAGGTTATAAACACTAGTGCTTTTCCAGGATGACAAGGACCTGCAAAAGAGAAAGATTATGAGATGGAAAAATACAAACTACAGAGACTAAAATGATGACAGTTATAAACATTGTGAATTGCACTCTGAGAAAGGCCACAGTGTGTGCCAGCAAACAGAATTGCTGGCTATCAAACCTTGGAGGGGGAGGAGAGATGGAAGGGAAGAAAAAAGAGGTGTATAGTTATAAACTGCCTAATGGGAACTTTTCTTGTACTTTGCTGGCCTGACAGAAATGTTTGGGCTGCCTAATGGCAGCTCTTTTCACAGTTCAACAGGCACCAGGTTTCCCATCGTATATGAGTTTTTCTAGTCTTCACTGTGATGTTTGTAAGTGACAAGAAGAAAAATAAGCTGGTTTTGACACATCCACTCCTCCAAAAGCCAGTCAACGAACATTTGTTGGTCATTTGTTGATAGTCAGGAGCTACGGAAAAATGAATTTGTTCTATATTTGCCACTGATAATGGGTGGACTTAGAGGTAAAATGGATATGAGAAGGGAGCTATGAACAACTCCCACTCTCTATCTTCTTTTACTATGATACAGTGGCAAAAAGGAAAATGGGCCGGAAGAGTAAAGACTAGGGAACTTTAGGAGACAATGATGGAGAAGAAGAAAGCCATAATAATCGCTCCACTAGGACTCCTGTAGTGCTTTTGTGTTAGACAAGAAACTATAGGCATATATAAAATAAAGCTAATAGCAGTATGATAAAATTTCTTGTCAATTTATCAAACTGTTGGTGCTAGTTTTCCCCTCAAATTTGTACATCTGCTGTATTTTCTTCAAGTGACATTTGTCAGACATCAACTCTATTTTCACAAGTGTCGTAAGTTTTCCACAGGAAAATGAAGTCCTTTTTCTCTATAAATCAGCAGAAGTCTCTGTATCTCTGACACAAAATACAGCTCTTGTGCTGCTTAAAAGCAATAATATATTAAACTTAATAAGTAACAAACACAGTATATCTTGTGGAATAAATCATTGCTTTTCTTCTACAGATCTATAGAAAAGGGCAATTAGGGACAAAATTTTAATAGCTTCTGATTCATGAAGATCATTAATGGCATGTTTTTTAACTAAACCTGCTGATTGACAAAATCTTGAACAAAATGTTCAGTATGAAGTGGTGAAAAAAGCAATCTCATTGCTGGACTATGTTAAAGAAGATGTAGTAGTTTTTTTGCTTATTTGTTTTAATGCAGTCTTCATCCTCAGAAAAAAGAAACAAAAAACCCCAAACACTGAAAAATCTTCGATCACAATAGGTATTATATAAGACTTTACGGAAAAGAGTGATTTTAAGTATATAGCTGCAATCAGTTTGTTTCTAATAGGGGATAGAGAGAATGAAGATGTTAGCAGAGGTGAGACGAGGGAGAAACTATATCAGTGTTAAACTGTTAAAACTATTAGTGAGGGTTCAAATCGTATTTATTTGGTCTCACAGCTGATGAAAATACAATAAATAAATAATCTAATATGCCAAACACAGAAGACTTGCTTAACTAAAAATGGTTTAGACCCAAAATACTTGATTGATTAAACTTCAGTCTGCAATCTGATAACTAACTGTCTAAACTGTGACAAAATTTAAATATTGAAAAAGACTGACCAGAAGAAATACAATGATACCCAGTCAGTGAAAAATAAACAAACAAAAACCAAACAAACAAAAAACCCAACAACAAAAAAAACCAAAGCAAATAACCTACTATGATTTTAAAAGAGCTATACACAGAGATACATGGGACATCTGGTCTTCAGGGAGCATAAATCCAATCAACATTAATGGAGCATGCAAATTCATGGCAGCGGAGGATTTGACCCCAGCTTTGGTCAATGATATTTTTTTTCTTTTTCTCTTATTATTGTGACTATATTTATGTCTGTATTTAGAAGAGAAAATAACTGATATTTCTTCCATTAAAGAATGCATTGTAGTTTGGCTGACTTCTCTGACAGTGACACATTGAGGACATTAGTCTAAGATTGTTTTTGTGGGTTTTTTTTTCTTCTAGAGGTCCCTGTGATAAGCAACAGCAGATTTTCTGGTAAATGTCCTAATGGGGAGAAATACAAGTCCGCTCATAAAGACTCAAAATAAATAAACGAACCAGCAATATATACCATTCAATATAGCAAGGAAATACAGTGCTATCCTAAAAGTGACATAGATGACATCTCTCTCTACATTATAATGAATTGCTGAAACTACATAAAAAGGAATTGAATTATATGAATTATTATAAAAAGAATTTCATAAAAAGATCAAAGCATCCACAGGCATAGTTGAAATAAAGAATTTATTGGGCCACAGATCCTTCAAAGTGAGCAGCAATTCAAGAATGAAATACTTAACCATTAAACAGTGAGTCATAGTGTGTTAAAGAGCATACATGCCTTTTTAATTTTACAATGTAGCGTGAGACCTTTTTTCCCCATTAAAATTAATGATAGAACACCCATTGACTTCAATAGTGCCAGTATTTCCCACATTATATTTGTAAAGTATGGATCATGTCCATCAACCGTGTGTAATATGGAAAACAACTGAAGTGAAAACTTTAAAGCAAATTTCTGTGACATTTTTAATAATTATTAGTATCTACACTGGCTGGCCAATAATTTGAATACTGCATCTCAAAATATAATCATCAGGCTCTCTTTGCCTCTGTTAAGGTATAATAAATTGTTGAGCTAATGCAAAAGTTCTTTTAAATCAATTATAATCTTTCCAGCAACTTCTCTGAATTTGCATCAGTTACCAAAAGTCTGAAAGCTGTAATAATATCAGGAGTAGCAAGAGAAAAGAAAATTACCCTGAAAAGATCATAAGATAAAAAGATATATTTTTCTGACAAATATTAATTGAAATTATTATTTGCCAAGTTCCTAGAGAGAGTGACATTGCATAACTCTGTATATAAACCATTTAAAATCCATGTAATTGTTAGTGTTTGCGTAGCTTTTGGGGGCTTATTGCTTGTGTGAATGGCACTTTTTCTGACCAAGGTCTTAGAGGACTACTTGCACTTATTTCCTACTGTTGGGATGCCTTGATAAGAGAATCAAGCAGTTCAGATTTCTCTTCCCTGTGGGAAATGGGAAGGGATCTGAAAAATGAAAGATTCATATAATCTTCCATGTGTTTTATCTGGGTAAAATAAAAATAATAATATTAACTGCCTTCACAAAATGCTAGAAGATATATAACAGGCAGCTATTATTATCATTCACACAAGGCCATAGGGAGTGTATACAAAGAATGAAAAGTAGTTGTGCCCAATGCTCTGTAATGCCCAAAGTATCTGTAGTAGGTTGGGACGACAACTTGCTGCTACCTTTTTCCTCCATTCATTGATTCTGGACATCAGGTTATATCAAGTGCAGTATCATTGATATGATCTACAGTATCTCTTGGTCATGGCAGATCATAAAGTAATGATTTATTTTATTGTTTGCATTGTGAAGCTGTTTATCATTGTATAAATAAGGAGTCAATCATAAATTTTACTATGTGGGTTTTAGTTATTATGGTTATTAAGCTAGTTTTACATATTTACACTGGTAAAACTACCAGATGAATTAATTTCAGAAATCAGGTTCTGTTCAAACAATTTTCTTTAAAATAAAATTTTAAAAAATTTCTCTGGGACTTTGAAATGAGAAAAAAAAATAAACAACAAACTACAGTAGAGCAGAATAATTTTATTTTCTGTGCCAAAGAGTCTCAGTTTGTAGTCTCCACATTCACATCCAATGGTGGTCCAAAGCTCCATAGAAAATCATCAGCTGCTGATCTGTGAAATCATACCATTTTTCCAGTTTTAAAAATCATGACATAAACACATTATGATCTATGAAAAATGATAAGTGTTTATATTGGTGCTTTGGTTCAAAAACGTTCAAAGATTAACACCAAGTGGTCCATGCTATACCGAAATAGCATATAAAATAATATAAAATGCTATTTTACATGTCATCTTACCTGTTTTTTTACAGTTGGAGATTCACATATAGAGAGAAATTAGGATCACAAAAGATGACTAGATTAGATGATCTAGTCTGATTTTCTGAGTGGATGACCTTTGAATTTTATCTGGTTACCCTAGTTTTGAGTTTAATTATGTAATCTAAGTTGGAATGGGCCACTCTAGAGACATCTGCATATACATAATTGCAATACAGATGTTTCAGCACATAGGCAATTCTTTATTCCCACAGTAGTTTATATCATTGTGATTTTGAAAGAGCAACCAGGAGGAAAATATGATACAAGTGTCACAGGATGTGAACATCGTTTGGTAAAGTGCAACAGCAAGTTGAGTAACTATTTCAAAAGGGTGCTGCAAGTTTTCTGAGTACGTTATTTCTAGAGCTGTGTGCAGCTGGTAATTTAGAGTGATGAAGAGTTCAATACGCCCTTGTCCCAGCTGATATTTATCTATCATGCAGTGTGTGACTAGATCCCAGTGGAGTATATATAATAATTAGACCTACACTTTCCTAACTGTCTACTCTTGATTCACTTGTAGGTTAAAGGGCACAATCTGAAACTCTGTTCTGTTAAAAACATATTAAATATTATATTAGTGGTCTAAAGCTATATACTTCCCTGGAGAGTCCCCCTTTTAATAACCTCCAGGATAATAGATAAAACAGAGGGCAGTAATCATTACTGAAATGGATTTTCTGGCAGAATTAGACATCACCTCCAGGAATCAATAATCATTTTAAGCTAACGGGGTGATTAAATGACCTTCTTTTTATTTTCCTTCATGTTGAGGTGCTTTTTATCTTGATTTAGAGCCACACAGCCAGAACAAAGATAAACAGAGGACTGGCAGCATTACAGAATCACAGTGAGGCCTATCCCTTATACAAGTAAAGCCATTTTACTTTAATCAATGCATTTGCTGCTCAATCTGTAACTTCTGAAGAATTAAACTAAAAATTCTAGATGCAGAATACATTAATGGATTATACCGCAGGCTAGTTCTTGTTTTCAAAAGATTTGCACCATTAGCTTTGCTGCAGCAGGTGCTATATTTTTATATTTAATAATTTATTGCTCTAGAGCTTGCTTGAGGATATCTGTGTTGAATGATAACACTTTCATTAATCCTTTCAGACCATATGGTCTTCTTCCACATCCGCCTGCTTTCTGTGAAGGAGTATTGGATGACTACATTTCTTTTTTTCCTCCCAAAGGAGATAGATTTAGAAGGAACTAACTTCAGTGTGCTATCGTGTTGATGAGCTACAGCTAACCAGATAAGACTGTTGAAAATATGACTTTAAATTCTTGTGAGATTTAGTTTCACTTCTTGAAATCCAGAGATCTGTGGGGTTTTTCATGTCTTCTGAAACATATATTGGGTTTTTCTGGATTTTTTTTTGTTTTGATACAGGATGCTAGGAGGGGTTAGTTCTAACCAAAAGATTAGAAAACTGCATGATAAATGTCTACAAAATAATGTACAGAACAGAAAAGTCTAGAAGGACACTCACAGAAAACTTAACAAAAATAATTGTGTGGTCTGTATCGGTTTGAATGACCAGAGAGAAGGATATGTTAATAGCATGTAATATAGTGCATAATCTATAGGGACAGTGGTGCTTGTAGAGTACATTGCACTCTGCATTAAAAGAACTGTTTGAGGCTGACTTTTGAGCAGCTGTTAAATCTTCATTGTTGAGGTTTTTTGCAAAAGCTTATCAGCAGAGCTAGGAAAGTGCCCTCTTTTGTCCTGTGAAATTGAGTTCAGGTTTCACTGAAAGAGCAAATGTAACCATTTTAAATACGATTTTCATCTCTAGCTTTTTTTAGAATAAATTGTGGACATATTTCAAATACCTATTCTGGGACCCTACAGATCTGATCCAACACCAAACACCAAAACGTCATGCCCTTTGAGGGGAGGGGTTGATACTGGTGAGGCAACCGGAGCAGAAAGAGAATGTGGCCAAGTGCCATTGCTCTCCTCATTCACTCATTCTTCAAACTCCCATTTACTCTTACAAACATGAGCAGTGCCATTCAGATACTGACTTCACTGCTTTTCCTCTGACTGTGTCAGATGTCATAAGAGCTTCTTAAATTCCAGATAATGCTCTGAGGTAGAGGATTAAGACAAGATAGACTTTTCTTGTCACCCAAAGGTAGGAATTGGCAGCTTATCTTTGCCAGTAGAAACTTCCCCTGGGACAGCTTGATTAAATTACTCCTGCTGCCAGATGAGAAACTGTCTGCATTACAGTGTTGGAGGGCTTTAGACTCTGATGTACAGTACATAGCTGTGATGGCAGCAGCATAATGGTTGCTTCCTTCCCTTTGTTCTTTCACAGGAAAACAGTCTGAAGAACTAAGTGTAACTAAGTCTATCACATGTCAAGATTCATGAACTAGAAACCCCAGGATTACATTTGTTGCAGATAATTTCAAATCCACTCCCTTCTTTGCATATTTTTAAATATTCTTTTAAAGTTAGTCCACATCAAGACTGTATTCTCATGAAATAATGATGAAAGTAATTATTTCATTACTATGAAATAATTAAATAATAATTACATGGCTTCATATTGCCTGATTTCAGACATCATAGCTAATTATTAAAGCTACTCTCAAAATCAGTAAAGAAAAAAAGGCACCTCATTAGGGTGGGAAGAGTTCACCTATCGAACCAGTCCAGATTTAAAGTGTAAACTAGATACCAAAGTTTTAGAGGGCCAAAGTCATGTGAGAAGAATCCTCCCATGTTGATGTTCATATAGTCCCTTCAGGAACTTTTGTATACATGTTAGGAACACAAATCCTGAAAGCTTCCTTTCAAATCCCATGCTTAATTTTTAAATAGCCAAAAAAATTCATTATAGAGCAGCAAACCTTTATAAAGTCAGGAAATTTAAATGGAAAGTTATAAGAGCCATACCTCTAAAATACGTATTATTAATATACCATTCATGTCCAAAAGATTTCAAGAGGCAGGGATTCTGGTCATTCCAAAGAAGCAAACCTGGCTAATAAATTATACAGACAGCTTAAATTGCTAACCTTGTCAGCGGTAGTGATTAGGTGAATTTTTTCATTGTAATGAGATAAAGAAAGGAATGATGAAAGTATTTTTTGAGCCCCTTCATACACATATTTCATAAGAAATTATACAAAGAGATCAGTAGCCATTACTCCATTAAATACATGGGTCACCACAATATCAAGTGGATGTTATTTTCCATGGTTTGCATCTTAAAATTTCAAGACCCTTCTGTCACTGCCTCATCCATGCAGGCATGCACGAAGCTTCTTATAAGACACTAGGTGAAACAACTTAGCTTTATTTAACAACATCCACTATTCCCTCAACAAAGTTCAGACACGTCACTTCTGATCTCCATTATCGCTCCTAAATTAGTTATGCTTACCAGATAACAACTTTCTCCATGTATTAAATGGACAACTAGAGAACCAAAGGAAGTCTTCCTGCTGTGAACCAAGAGTATCAATCCAGTGCCAGAAAAAGCCTTGAAGATCTTCCTACAGGAAATAAATGATGTTTAATGCCCAATAAAGTGGTTTTCTTCGATCTTCTGATTAGCTCAGTAGGAAGGTAAGGTCTGTGAAATGAAGAAGTACCATGGCATGTTACAAAATCTACCCTATTTGTGAATACACACAAATGCTGGAAATAATAGGCAAGCCAACTGATTAGGAATCAGGCACCTCTAAAATCATGTACTTTCAGAAGGACTGAGAACTAAACACTATCTCGCAGGTTATGTATTATAGATTATATGCTACAGAGATTGGTCTATAAAAGTGGAAGCAGGGACAGCAGTAGAAAGAATGAACCTTGAATTTTTCCAGCGAGAGCTCACCTCTTCGTAACAATGTCCAGCAATTTTCAAGGAAGAGAAAACCTTAGACCAGGAAACAATAAGTTGTTAATTTCTGCTTCCAGCTGCCTACAATAATATATATTATCTTTATTATTTTTGCTTGCTTTTGGGGGCTTTTTAGAGTTTTTTTTTTTTATTGTGAAAACTTGAGGCTGAACTCCAATTAATAGCCAGGAAAATTGGAGGTGGGGGAGTAAGATAAGAAATATTCAGTGTTAATATTTTAAGCATTTAAGATAAAGAAGATAAGAAAGCTAATACACATGGAAATCACCCAAATAAAGAAATAAAATGCATCACAGTGAACCACACAACCCAATAATTAATTCTGAAGATATTTCTATATTCCAAGCTTGAAATAGGCTAAATGATAGTAATTAAGGTCCATCTTTCATAGTTAGAGAACACAGGTCTGGCTCCTCAGCCAGTGCCAGTCAGCTCCATTCACCCATCTGGGAGAGATGCTCCCAGCTCCGTCCACTGCTTCACAGCACAGCCTAGGATGAGCATGGTTTGTCTAGCTCATGTGCGCTGCCTGACTGTGCAATCGCTTCTGAAGAAGAGGAAGGAAGGAAGGAAGGAAGGAAGGAAGGAAGGAAGGAAGGAAGGAAGGAAGGAAGGAAGGAAGGAAGGAAGAGATTAATGTTGGAAAGCAAATATTCCATCTGACGTAGCATGAGTTCATGCCTGATGGAAACACAGGCTCATTAGTAAAATAATTGCAAGTGTTTTGATGCAAATAAATCAGAAATTATACAAGTTATTCTTGAGTTTTATTTCTCTAATTATTTCTCTGTTCCTAAATGTATTAATTTTTAAGTGTTTTCCACAGTAACATTATAACACAGACACTGGACAGAGTTAACAGCAAATGTGAAAAATATATGTATGTTGCATATTTGCAGTAATGAATCTATTGGTTCATTGCTGTTAATAATACAAAACTGGAATCTGACTGACTTCAACAAATAGATTTTAATGCCTTTGGAACCTAAAGGAAGCTGTATTTATGGAGATGAGGTCTAATTTCTAACTATTTTTTTCCCCCATGGAAACAGAATTGGTACTTCCTGCAGTAACTTGGGGAGTAAAGTTACCTTTATAACAAGGGCTTTTATGGTAAGTGCGTAAGTGAAGTGCACATTCTGTGCTGTTTATAATATTAACAATAAGTAGTATGGCAGTCCAGGAACTTAAAATTGTAACATGCTACATGAAAGAATTAAGTAGTCTAAAGAGCCAATCAAGTTTACATTCACAATCAAAAAAGCCATCGTCTGGTCTCAATCCAAAATGTGCTTACGATGATAAAGGGAAATAGAGCAAGAACATTTCATAGCTAGTTCACATTATTGGATCTTTAAGAAAAAACGGGAGATGTGGCCATTGCCAATAACAAAATCAAGCACGTTTAGGCCGTTAATACTTTACATGTCTCAATATTATTAAAACAAACAAATCAAACCAACCAAACAAAAAAGACACAAGGTTTATCTTAATTTGGTTGATGCTTTTATAAAACCTATCAAGTTTCCATGCAGCTGTCTTCACAGTATTTTGCTGCAAATTGTGAGAATTGACACTGAATTAAACAAAATGGAGATTTAATATAACCTATAGTCTTTACTTAAATGAACCTGATGAATGGAATTCATAGATCTGTATCCCTTATTAATAAAGAATAAAATAATTATTCTCTGATTGGAGGAAAGTCATGAATCATATCTTAGTATAAGTAGAATGTGTGTTACCAGTGTAATTTAATTTAAATGTGTGTGTTATGGCTTTCAGAATGCTTTTATTTTTAACTATAAAAGTAACTGTAGAGGGGTGTTTTGTCTTCTATTCCTTTTTAAAAAATACCTGTTTTCTGTTTTGTTTTATTGCTTAGAGCACAATTCCTCAGTATTAAACTGACATTACACAGTAGGTATTTAGAGGACTAATACAGTCAATTAGTATTTAAAGTAGTTTAATGTGTGGATTTTATGGGAATATATGCAAACACAGTGGTATAAGTTGAGAGACAGAGAAGCTTTGTGCAAGTATGTTATGCATTATTTTGATAACCGTGATTACAGCTAAAATACAGTGGAGATCCTATCTTCAAATGCATTGCACAAACGGAGTTCCAAAAGGAAGGAAGAAATCTGTCTGGCAACTAGACAGCAGCTCTGTTAGGCATTTATCCAAAGCTTCCCAGCCTCCAAGAACAGATAGACTTTAGCAACTGAAACATTATTCATGGTCATTGCACTGTTCTAGATTTCTGAATTTAAGCGCTTGAGGGCCTAAAATCTCTGAATTTAGAACAATTCAGTAAGAACTGTAAGGCTTAGTTGTGAGTTTTGTTCCTTATTCTGCTGCCATATGATGAATATAGACTAAAAAAACACCTTTTTTGCTAGAATTTCCTGATTCCTGATTCAGTCTGATTGCAGTTCCAGGAGCAAGGACTGTTTTGAAGAGAAATTTAATAGTGATAGAAAGTGGACTAAGTCTTCCACAAAGTTTGAAGCTGGCACTTAGAAAACACAAAGTTCTTTTGGAGTATTCATAGAATATGCATAGAATCTGGTTCCTTGCAAAACTCAATGAAACAAAAAGGCATAAGCCTTTGAGGAGGTTCATTCTAAATTTGATAGTCAATTTTGCTTTTATAATGGTGTGGTGGGTTGACTCTGGCTGAGGGCCAGGTGCCCACCAGAGCCACTCTATCACTCCCCTCATTCACTAGACAGGGGAGAAAAAGTACAACGAAAAGCTTGTGGGTCGAGATAAGGACAGGGAGAGATCACTCACTAATTATCATCACGAGCAAAACAGACTGAACTTAGAGAGGAAATTCATCTAATTTATTACTAAGCAAAACAGAGTAGAGGAATGAGAAATAACATCAAGTCTTAAAACACCTCCCCCCACCCCTCCCATCTTCCCGGGCTCAACTTCATTCCCGGCTTCAACCTACTCCCCCTTCAGCGGCACAGGGGGACGGGGAATGGGGGTTATGGGCAGTTCATCACACGTTGTTTCTGCCGCTTCTTTGTCCTCAGGGGGAGGACTCCTCTCATCGTTCCCCTGCTCCAGCATGGAGTCCCTCTCACGGGAGAGAGTCCTTCACGAACTTCTCCAACGTGAGTATCTCCCATGGGCTACAGTCCTTCACGAACTGCTCCAGTGTGGGTCTCTCCCACAGGGTGCAGACCTTCAGGAGCAGACTGCTCCAGCGTGGGGTCCCCCACGGGGTCACAAGTCCTGTCAGCAAACCTGCTCTGGCGTGGGCTCCTCTCTCCACGGGTCCGCAGGTCCTGCCAGGAGCTTGCTCCAGCGCGGGCTTCACACGGGCCACAGCCTCCCTCAGGTGCCTCCACCTGCTCCACTGTGGGGTCCTCCACGGGCTGCAGGTGGAATCTCTACACCCCCTCATCCTTCCTCCATAGGCTGCAGGGGGACAGCCTGCTTCACTGCAGGGGGATCTCTGCTCCGGCGCCTGGAGCACCTCCTGCCCCTCCTTCTGCACTGACCTTGGTGTCTGCAGAGTTTCTTACATCTTCTCCCTCCTCTCTCCAGCTGCAAAAGCCCTCTCTCTAGCTGTTTTTTTCCTTCTTAAATATGTTATCACAGAGGTGCTGATTGGCTTGGCCTTGGCCAGCAGCGGGTCCGTCTTGGAGCCGGCTGGCATTGGCTCTATCAGATACAGGGGAAGCTTCTAGCAGCTTCCCACAGAAGCCACCACTGTAGCCCCCCCCGCTACCAAAACCTTGCCATGCAAACCCAACACAAATGGTTAGACACAAAGCCCATTCTCTCTCAAATTTACTGAAAATTTGAGACAATTCTACTTCCAATGTTTAAAACTTTATTTTATTTTACTTTATTTGAATGTAGGCTAATCATAATATCCAAAGACAAAATGTTGTTAACATAGTAAAAATTAAGTTCTATTTACCCTAAAATCAGAAACAGTATTCATAATTTATATCATCATTATCAATTTATGTCAGATTCAGTTGCAGTGTGTATGTCAACTGTATTTTCTCTCCTTTAATAGAAAGTAATTAAACATATACCAGGATACAATAACATTATTATGGTAATCACACAGGAATATGAATACAGAAACATAAGAGGGGACCTTCCAAAGCTTTCAGATATACTATGACAGAAACGATGTCTGTGACTCTATAGTCACCCATCCCGATTTGTCAACAAAACTCTTTATGGATTCTACCAATCTCTTCTGCAGTTAGTACCTCAATTTCTGTCAGGCTTGTATCCAAATCCTGATGTCAATAGCACCCTGGCTTGTTGTGCTGGTTTTGGCTGGGATAGAGTTAATTTTTGTCACAGTAGCTAGTACGGGGCTGTTTTGCATTTGTGCTGGAAACAGTGTTGATAACACAGAGATGGTTTTAGTTGTTGAACAGTGCTTATGCAGAGCCAAGGCCTTTTCTGCTTCTCATCCCACCCCACCAGCGAGGAGGCTGGGGGTGCACAAGGAGTTGGGAGGGGACACAGCTAGGAGAGCTGACCCCAACTGACCAAAGGGATATTCCATACCATATGACATCATGCTCAGCCTATAAGGGACTGGGGAAGAAGAAGGAAGAAAGGGACATTTGGAGTGACGGCATTTGTCTTCCCAAGTAACTGTAATGGAGCCCTGCTTTCCGGGAGATGGCTGAACACCTGCCTGCCCATGCGAAGTAGGGAATGAATTCCTTATCTTGCTTTGCTGGCGTGCGGCTTTTGCTTTACCTATTAAACTGTCTTTATCTCAACCCACGAGTTTTCTCACTTTCACACTTGTATCAGGAATAGTGTGGCCAGCAGGAGTAGGGAAGCGATCATCCCCCTGTACTCAGCACTGGTGGGGCCGCACCTCGAGTAATGTGTTCAGTTTTGGGCCCCTCACTACAAGACAGACATTAAGGTGCAGGAGCAAAGAAGGGCAACAAAGCTGGTGAAGGGTCTGGAGCACAAGTCTTATGGGGAGCGGCTGAGGGAACTGGGGTTGTTTAGCCTGGAGAAAAGGAGTCCGAGGGGAGACCTGATCGCTCTCTGCAACTACCTGAAAGGAGGTTGTAGCCAGGTGGGTGTTGGTCTCTTCTCCCAAGTAACAAGTGACAGGACAAGAGGAAATGATCTTGAGTAGCATCAGGGGAGGTTTAGATTGGATATTAGGAAAAGTTTCTTCACCAAAAGGGTTGTCAAGCACTGGAACAGGCTGCCAAAGGAAGTGGTTGAGTCACCATCCGTGGAAGTATTTAAAAGACACGTAGATGTGGTGCTTAGGGACATGGTTTAGTGGTGGATTTGGCAGTGCTAGGTTAATGGTTGGACTTGATGATCTTGAAGGTCTTTTCCAACCTAAACGATTCAACGATAATTTAATTTCTCACAACCAAATTCAGAATAGCACTAGAAACTGCTGACATACACAGATTGGCAGATCTGTAACAAACTCTATTATTTTCTTTCCAGAATATTTTATACCCTCCTTCTCCACTGCATACCTCTACAGCACCTGGTGCAAAAGCAACATAAACAGCCTTCTAGTAGCCTGCAAAGAATGGCAAATCTCCCTGACTCTCATCCATCCCATCCACATGACACTCTCCCACCACCAACCTGCCCTCATCAGCTGTTTGCAGTAATATATTTGATAGAAATGCGAAGCAGAAGGTGGGCAGGGCACACATTTGCAGGAAAATAATCCTGTCAGCTGCCTCTGCAAGATTCAATAGAGTTTTTTTTCTGAGAGCAATAGAAGCTTGAAAATGCATTCTGTTCTCTGCTGTCAGTTGGAAACAGCGCCGTCAAATCTTTTGTTATGGCAGTGACAATTTCTGAGTTGTCTGTGTTGACACAACCCTCACGCTGTCCTTGGCTAGGTGAGTCTGGCTCTCAGCTCTTAGGAAAGGAAATGAAGTTCCAAACCATTCATTTCTCATTCCACAAATGACAAAAAGCTGCAGCCTGCTTAAGACCAGTGACGGCCTTAGTAAAGTCAGAAATTATTTTACTGTCAAATATGAGTGAGATATAAAATGTATCTGTGTTCAATACTAAAACAGATAAGCTAGGGTGATGATAACCCCTAAGAAATGTTATCTAAATGTTATCTCTTTCTCAACAGCGTTGTTTAGGTGGGTTTTTTTCCTTCTTATAGATGAACACTTATAACTAGATTTTTTAACATGAACATACCAGTTCTGCTGAAATTTTTGTACAGAAAGGTTTTTCCTAAGCCAGCTGGTTAGTGGGTGTGAGTCATGGACAGTATGCAGAGAGAAATACTAGCATGTGATGATGATACTCTGCTGAAATGTAAGTGAAAGAAAGTTTCTGCTTTGTTTCTCCTCTCAGTGGCAGGTGACTGTTTAACCCCCAAGCCACTGTGTTGTGGGTATCTCTCATGTTGGACCTATTCCTTTTGTGTAAGTAAATAAACATTCAATAGCAGAGAGACATGGACAACAATCTTTAGATGAATGCTTTTGCTTCTGACTGTAGTCAGTACCAAGACCCTAACTGTAGCTATTAAAAATATTACAAATGACCTGTGTTTCACCTCAGGATGGAATTATGGAGGAAAAAAATAAGAATCCAAAATATTTGCATGCTATCCCCATCAGTCACATTTAGGAATGTACGTTTCTGCAGCATACTGATGCTCAAAGCTTCCAATGGCTGTAGTGTGAGTACTGCATATGAAATTCTGTGTAGCATTTGGCTGATAAAGAATATAAAGAATTCTAAATATCTACTGTAGGAAAAAAAAAAAATGTGTCAGCAGCCTTAATTAACACTTATTGCACAAGATCTGCCAACCTGCTGTGCATAGGCAGTAAATAAAGAAAGGCAGGGAACCGAAGGAATAGTCCATGCTCATTTACCCATCTAAGCTGAGCCAAACTAAGAGTAGCTGGCATTGAGCTTTAACAGAATAGCATCTTAATTGCTTATCAGGATGAGAAAGGTGAGTGGCTAACCATTGCCAGTGAGAATTCAGTCTGTTCCCTCAGGAATCTGTCTGTTTTCCTTGGCTGCATTTTTTATTTTTACCATCAGTGGTATATTTTTATAAGGTTAGCAGGTTGCAGTTAGCAAACTGTTGAATTCAATTTATTTTTGTTTTCATGATAAAACTTTATCCTCTGAGAATTCTTTTCACAGGATTTCTCCTCTTCTTTTCCAGTGACTGGCAGCAGGGACACTTTGTTGAATGACCTTTTCTATTTAGCTGGGTTGGGAGTATACTCAGGTACCAGAGAGAGGTTTTGTTTCATTTTTCTTGCTATAATTCTACTGAAAAGTTAAAATTCAATAGCTGAATTAATCTTTGTTTTGAGATTTTAATTATGTTTGCTGTAGCAACTTGCGTCCTCACCTTAGTAGGGTTAGATATTTAAAGAGTCTGTAGCTTCTTACTCAGCCAAAATACTTTTAGAAATAAATCAGTTTTGCTTGAATGAGTAACACTAAGAAAAGACGTTTCAGATTTAAATGTAGTCAGCACATTCTAAATATTGGAGTTATGACACTTTGTTATAAACTGGTGCATTTCCTACACTTTTAAATAAATGTTTCAAGTGTAATCAGAACAGTTTTATTGCACCATGATCACTGTTATTTCAAATCACACCTTCACGTACCGATGTCATTGTGTGCAAGTTGGCAATCTTTCATGTAGAACTTAAAGCTGCTGGATCTTTAGAAGGTCAGTGAGTTCTACCGGTATGGAATGTCTTTTCAGAATAACACCACTCGGCAAGCTCTGCATTCTGATGGAAATACCCAAGGCATGGATACTCTTGAGCAGAGCTGCTAAGCTACCTTAGGCAGGTTATTCCTACGGGGTTTTTTGTTTGTTTGTTTTTTGGGTTTTGGTTTGGGGTTTTGGGGTTTTTTTTACATGTTGATTCTTTCCCCCTTGTTCAGGATCAATGTTTGGAAGAGGGGATTTTTTTCTATTTATTTTATTTTTCTTATCTGACATGTGTTCCTTACAGGGACAAGCGCGTGTGTGAGGGAGATTAAGATGTCTAAACACTAGCATCTAGTGTGGCTTGGGCGTTTCAACTATTAGCCAGGTAAAATACCTTAGGTTGTCTAAAATTGCACCGGACAGCTATGTTTGGACACGTAAATCTCTCACGCGGTCTCAGACACAGATTCTTTTGGGTAGAGTGCATAGTTTAATAACATAGGTGGTCACTAGGTGAAAATTTCTAGTAACATTTACTGCTTTCATGCCTGTGTTCCCACCACCTTGCACGGATAGGGAGGTAGTATTAGCCATATAGGTCCTAGTGAAGGCTTATGTTTACTTCCCCAATATTTCTTATTGAATTTGCCAGCACCATTCAGAAACATAATCTTGCTATACATATTGCATCTTCTTTATTTCTGTGTTGTTTCGAAACATGATGTGCTAGTGAATTTGTGTGAAGAGCCTGGCTTTGTGAATCTATAACAAATGAACAGTTTTAAATAGTCTGTTCTGGATCATTTAGCAGAATACTCATCAGCTTCCTAACACTTCTGCCCATTTAAGAGAGCTTTGCCTATCATCTCTAAAGCTGATCTTCAGCTGGTATAATTTATGAAGTAAAACTCTACACGTACTGATTGTCTGTCATCGTCTTTAGTGCTGTCAGTTTGTCCCTGAGCCCAGTTTTATGATGCAGCTGAAAAGGCACAATTCTGCCAAATAAGGTAGTATCCATTAGGATGCCATGAGCTGACTGATGCTGCTTTTTCTTGATTTGTGATATGGTTTTCATATCAGTGTTACCAATAGAGAAATATCTAAAATTTTGTGTCTTGTCTTTTATATTATTCCTATGAATTCCTAAAACCTTGGAAATGGTGGTTTGAAAAAATGTTTTCATGGATCAGGCTGTTGTTTGATTAATATTATGTCATAATTCTATAAAAAGTTCAAGACAAACTTAGAGGCTTTATATTTTATAAGACATATATTCAGGAAATACTTTTTATTATATATGTCTTATTGTATCATGAAAACAATGATAGAAAGGCATGTAAGCTGGAAGGTATATACGAGTTAAAAAATAAAAGCACGACAATGCCAATGAAACATGGAAAATGTACTGAACTGCAGTTCAGTGCCGCTACAGTTTGATCCATGTTAAAACTAAACTGAGAGAGAGAAACATCTTGAACACAGAGAGAAAATGTAGTTCAGAAAAACAACATTAGCAATGGAGAGAAAGGGCATAGGTGCACTGGTTGTCGAAGTAATTTTAGGTCCTATTCAGAACGCTGACATCCAGAAGATGGATGAATGCTCAGCTGAATTGTGCCTTTGTTTATTACTGCTCATATATATCTTAAGGACCTTAAATGGTAGATTGCTTTGATGCCAGCAAGGTAATAAGGAGCATGTTTTACTGTTTAAATTTCCTGATTTAGTAACATTATTTCTGGCTTTGTAATCAAGAATTTCAACTTTTGCATCTCTAGATTAAACTTGCATGCTTTTGACTTTAAATTTCTGCATTTTTTAAGAAAGAAGTTGGAGAGTCTGAGAAGTATAAGACACTTGCTTACTGCGGAAACAAATTATGTATATGCAATGAGACATCCCGACAAAGTCTCAGAAGCTAAAATGAATCTAGGAATATCAGGAGGATGCTTCTGGTTTTGCTGCAGGCGTCAGTTTAAGGACAAAGTGACAGCTTACATGGCAATGTGTCCCCAGAAAGTCACTGCCTAATCTGGTGAAAAAAGCCCAACATCTGGCAGCTCTGGTAATTTATACACAGCCAGGTGCAGGCTGGAACAGTTTCAAGAGTCCTGGTGACTGCTGAATCAAATCTTTTCCTGGGGTCTATGAAAAGTCCCTCCCAGCTATAATTTCTTGACTTGGACTGAATAATCTTTGAAACCAGAAGGCAATCAGAAGTAGAGCTTTCATGTCTCTTGCTTTTTATTTGTCTACATTTTGATCCTATGTTAAATGTCAATCAGAGTTCAAAATCTGACATTATGAAGCCAACCTTGGCAGTTTCTAAGGAAGGAAAAGGAAGGGAGACATATAATTGATTAGTTGTTAGAAATCACTTGATCATTTTTGTTTTTCATTGCTGGTGCTCTTCTGCTGTGTGTCATCCTTTCAATGATTTTTCTTTTTATGCATAGAAACAGTGGCTGTAGCAGAGCAAAGCAGTTAATCTAAAACCATGGATGACATCTGGTCCTTGTGCTTTCCAGTTCTTTGATTTTAAAGGTTGTCTTAGTCATTTTTGTTATTTGTGTTTACATTTTCGTGTTATTGAATCTCCAGTTGAATTCATTTGAAGTTGTGCAGTTCAGCTAGATTCTCCTACATGTCTCTCCAGATCTTGATAATGTATTCTGGGTCTGTGAGCTGAGGTTTTCCGTGACTGATCTTCTAGAGATTTCTTGAAATAATCTTTTTTGGCTAGCACTGCAAAGAGTGTTATTTTAATTCTTTTAGCCTGCCTTTTATTTTTTCAGAGACAGTGATATATGGTTTTCGTTCTTCTATGAATGTTTTGTTGCCTGACTCCTATATTCTTTTTGAGCATTTCCTCCTTGTTTCTGATGTTATCATCTTTGCAAATAGTTTGACGTTGATTTTTCCATTCAAGAAGCAAGGCACTTTATCTATTAACTTGGAATTATTATGATTAAAGCCACTTGCTTTCAGAAAAAGGTAGAAGAATATATTTTTTTTGAAGTAGATCAAAGGTAAAATAGCATTAAAAAGCACAGTGGCTTAGTTCAGTTCTACCATAGTCTTTTGTAACCAAGTTAAATGAAAAAAAAAAGTGAATTAAATATGGAATTAAGTACTCAGGTAGAATTTATGTGTCATTAACCTCAGATTAAATTCTATTACCAAGAAAATAAAGCTTCCAGGGAACTCAGTACATTTTTAAAGGGGAAATGGAGGGCAAATAATATTTCCATAATTAAAGTCTTAAATCAAGTTAGAGAGACTGATCCAAATAAAATTACCTACACATTGCAATATGAATCAGAAGTTGTAGAAAACACCATTCAATTTAGTTACTAATTGTAAGTGATTATTGCTTGAGTGATGGTGTTAAATTCTGAAGTTAGATTAGAGCTAGAATATTTTAGGCTTAATGTTATGGCTGGCTGACAGATTTTCTCTTGCTGCATGTGACAGCACTACTGTATTTAGTCCAAGGGTTTGAACTTGCATCTGCTAATTTTAAAAGAAGTTAGTAGCAGAAACAAGGCATTTGCTGTGAGTGATCCTTCACACAGAAAGCCATTCTCTACTCCCTCTGTCATGATTCACTGAAGGCAGACTCATTAACCTTTCTTAAAGTTTATTAAGGAGCTGCTCTTATTTCTCTGGCTTATGATGAAAGGAGTAGGAAGGAGTATCTGTTGGTTTCATACAAGACATTCTTATATCTCATCACTAATATTCCATTTATCTAGATTGAATGTATTTTATTCTTCATTCTTGCATATTTCAGTAGAATCAGGAAGGAACAGGAACAGCACCATGAAAGACATTTGGATAAAATTAAAACAACTTATTAAAAAAAAAAAAAAAAAAAGTGTTTTTCTAGACCAGTAACCTAAACATCTATTAGTAACTATTCCATTTGCAAATTAGGATATGAAAGTAAAACTACATTTGCAAACAGAAAGCCAAGTACCTCCTCAGCAGGACAAATACATGGACTTCTTATGAACAGTTCCACTGCTTTCAAAGGCTTTTGTGTTATGATGGAAAAAATGTAAGCACACATACACACAGAGTCTCAAATATACAAATAAACCACAGAACCTGCCTTACATTTTCAAATCCTGAAAATGTATCCTAAGTGTCGTGTGATATATGCCTCCAAAACTTTAGTCCTGGGATAAGGTCAATGCACCAGAAAACTGGTTTCTAGGTTTCAAATACAAAGTAGCTACTCTTCATAATTTCAGCACTGAAAAAAAAAAAAAAAGTCAAATAATTAAACTGATGCAAAAGAGGGGGGAAAAAAGTATCTATCTGCCAGGTTTTGGTCCAATCTCTTGAACAGGACTGGAATGTTGTCTTGTAAAAAGAAGCAATGTAAACATTGTTTCTCTCATTTAATATACATAAAAGCTGTTTATTAGAAACATTCAATATATACTGTGTAATACTATGCATACACGTACGTTGTGATATACTGACAGAAGGAGCCTCGTAAGCACTCTTCTGCTTTTTGGATAAAGGCTTTTACTTCTTTTTTTCCTTCATGAAGTAATTCAAACAGTTATAGATCTTAAATTAAAACTGAGTTAGAATTTTTGATACACAGAAAATTTGTAACCTCATCCTCCAAAAATAGAAAACAAACTCTTTTGTGGGGTAGAGGAAAAACACATTCATAAACTTTGGTCAAACTGAAGTCTAACATAACATAAAAATGGCAAATATAAATATTGGAACACTCTAGATATTTTTATTAGGCAAAATATTGTTATTTTTCGTTTTGAAATGACATTTTTATTAGTAAATTAACTTATTCTGCCTAACCCAAATTTTTCTGGTATCACATTACATTTTTTGCCAACCATTGAACAAAATATAGTGGAAAAAATGCAATTGTTACAGTGTTGGATAGTCCTCTTACCAAAGATAAGCTATTTGACATCTCCAAAAGGGAAAGATCAACAGAAAATCCTGTGTTTCAGGGGAATTTGATGTCAGTCTATTACTCATAAATTTGAACTTATTTTCCATTTTGCAGGTGAATAAATGTTAAGTACCTGGCTTGAATTTTCCATGTATTCTTTCTGAATACATATTCATAGACCTCTTTATTTTTTCTATTGGGGAAGGCACAAAAAGTAACAACTTTAGATTTAATGTCACTTAAATATTTTCTCTCAAAATTAACCATATGACTATGCTCTCTTTTTCTGCATTTAAAGCCTTACCAAGATTGAAATTTGCCTCCACAATTTGTTACAAGTGACAGTTACTGAACTTTTATTCAATATCTTCTCTTAGGGAGGAAAGGGTTAACTATTATACAAGAATAGAATTCTAAGCATGAAACTTAGTATTACTCTTGAAATTTTGACTTAAAAATTAGATAATAATTTGGTTTCAACATTACACATTCAAATTATTGTATTGATTGACTTGACCAAATTATCTAATTAGAATTTATACCCAAGTAGATAGCAATCTTCTTAAAATTTATAAAGATTAATTATTTTTTATAATTAATCTCATGTTTTAATTTTAATTCTATATTGAGTCCACCTTGATTAATTCAATTTTGATATGATTTTGATCTGACAGTCCTAGTGAAGCTTAGCTTTGGGGAGATATTTTTAAAAGAAAGAAAGAAAAGAACCCCCTGCGCACACACACATTTCTACAATGAGCAGCATGGGTCCATAGCTGTGCAGGAACTGGGTGGATACCAGGTGGCCAACTTAAATGGCTAATCTGTTTTCCCTAATTAGTCTTTGGTTCTCACACATCTACCTCCTGTAATGCAACAGGGTGCAGCAGAATCAGCACAAGCACATGTCAGAGCAGAATTAGTTTCTGTCACTTGCTCCTTCCTCTTAGACACGACAACAATTCACTTCTTGTTTACTAGGCTGTGTCCATCTACTGCAGCATCCTGATGGCAGCTGCTGATCCTCTCTAATCTGTATCTTAAATCATTCTCATTCTTAAATTGCCCATTTGAAAGCAGCCCTCCCACAGGGTGCATTTTTTGGTGGTGGTGGTGGGGAGTTTTTTACCTGGCTTGAAGAGTCTGATGAGAGCTAGCTAGCAAAAGTGCCCACTAAAAAGCATAATGGATATCTTCAATGCTATTGACAGAGCAGTCATCATGTCCCATAGGTGTAAATTCCCTATACAACCAAATCCCAGAATTTTTTTGTAATCCAAGCAGATTGATACGCTTAGCATACTAGTGTTCAGACCTGAATTTAACACTAGATTTCCTTTATAAACTGTCGCTCTTAAATCTTGAAGGCATCTGTCCTGAACTGTTTTGACCTTTGAGACATTTTAAGGCTTTAGATTTAATGCAGGTTACAAACCACCTGAGGAAGTCGAGACTGTGGGAAGCTTAATCAGCCCCTTGATAGTCCTGCAACAGGAACAACTTCCCGAGCACCGCTCTCTGGCACTTCCCAACCTTAGCATTTAGACCTTTCATGAGCTCTTGATCCACTTTTAACTCCTTGAGTGTTGAACTATGAAGTGTGGGGGGTTTTATAAGGTGCATTGATTTAACCTTTTGGCAGCCCACTCTTTAACTGCATGTGGAGGATTTCACTTACTCCAAGTTTTCATTCAAACTGACGTTTTCCTTGACATCTGACATGACTGCCAGGACTTCATACATTTAATTGCCCAGATGCTCAGCAGGGATGAACAGGAATAACCCCTCAAACTTCAGCAGAACAGTATGAATTTAGACCAGCTGACAAAGCTGGAATTATATTGGCATTTTGAGACAGGTTACTTATTTAGAAAAGCCCATTCTACATGCACTCTTACCAAATTCATACATAATTTTTAGTTCAGTACAGTCCTAATAAATAATAAAATGGAAACTTTTTTTTTCCTTCAGTCAGCACCAGCCTTTACAGTTTTGGATGACCTCAAAAAGTAATTCTGTCGTTTTCTTTACACATAACACCCCCATGGCCTCATCATCTGATGTAGGGCAGCCAAAGGATTTCAGTGAGATGATACTCTGGGATGTTCTCCAATTTTGACTGATTCTCAGTGGAATTTTTTCAAGGGCACCGTCAACTCTCATGTCCTCAGCTCCCAAAGGAAATCAAAGAGACTTTGCTATATAACTTCCTTTTTAGTCTTTGAAACTTTTCTTTTGAAATAAGGTTTTAAAAAAGAAATTATATTTCTAAGCTTTTACCTTGACCAATAATATCTGCATAGTCTTCAAATGAAAGTTACATGTAAAAGGGTAGTTTTTATGACTTTATCAAATAGTGAAGATGAGAAATCAAGACACTTTTAGATGAGAAATTAAGACACTTTTTTGACACTTTCATAAACTTTGGTTTCATCAAGTGAGTCCTGAAAAAGAATCTAATCATTTTAGTATTGCAAGCATTTCTTAGTGTGTGAGATGTGGCAGAGTAGTTTCTTACTTGCCTGTATGATACACTCAATGATTTCAAATCCTCTGTGGAATGTTGTGTTGATTTTCACTCAACTATCTTACTTTATGAATTCTCTTACACAGATTTTCATAAGTCTGTCAAACACTTAGTTGCCTAAGACTGATCTGAAGCTATCTTTCCTTCCTCTTCTTTTCCTTTAACTGTGCTACTAATTAGTTTTGCTCATAAAGGTGTAATCTGGGTGTAGAGATGGAATTTTGTGTGCTTTTTGATGAATTTTTTGGAACGTGCAATAATAAAGTTCTACCAGGAATTTGGGATTCATGGTAAAGTGACAAGAATGATGTTGGAAGGTCTAATTATGGTAATTCCCTAGACTGGGAAATGTAATTAGAATGTACCAGTCATCATCTCATATCACTCATTAACAGTGACAAAAAAATTTAAATAAAGCTTTTCATATAAGCTGAAAAATTGAACATTGTAATTATGAAAACCTTTTATTTCAGACATAGTGGGTTTCATAAAATGTAGAGGGATCAACCAAAATGACCAAAAGAAGCTATCAGAGGCCTCCTCTGGCAAACTTTAAAAGTGCAAGTGTCGATTCTTGATGAACCTTGAGAAAACTGAATGTAACAAGTAACTTGCACTCATACAGTAGCCTGAAATGCCATGTGCACCACATGCTGCAGTAAGGCTGAGTGGTCTTTCACCCAGCACCTATGGCAATGAGAATAAAAATGGTCCAAGGATTTTTAAATAATAGAATCCTTCTCTTATCCTAGCATAAACTTTATATACTATGCAAGAGTCATCTGTTGGCTGTACAGCCTCTGCTCATTTAACCTACATCTAGACATGGTGAATCTCCAATCTATTATGACAACTTTTTAGTCAGAGGAAGGACTGGTGTGATGAAAGCATTTGCAACAGACTAAAACAGTCCTGGTTTTGCCCCATCTCATGTATAGTTTTCTCTGTTGTTTTTTTTTTTTTCTATTTCCCTTCTCGAACTACCAAATTTCTAATTTGTTGTGAAGTATGTGTGATAACATTGACCAGGACAGGCTCATCCATACTGGCCTACCATTACAGTTTAAAGCTGATCATTTTTTCCTGAAAGTCTCTCTTAAGGCTCTATACATAAAGAGCTATATCCTCAAGGCCACTTAGGTTTGTTCCTCAGGTGTTCTCCTACCCTTTTGAGTTTTATTTTTAGACTCTCTAAGAGAAGTAAGATGCCACTGAGGAGACCTGTAACAGGAATATTAAGATCTATATGAACTATGAATGGAAATGCATACATGTAAACATCAGAAGAAAAAGCAAAACAAGGGATAAAAGAGTGGTATCTATTGTTAACAAAAACCAGCATTCACAGCAATAAAATTGAAAAATATGTTTTTTCTTCTATCAAGACTGGAAGGCCTGCAGTCTGTAAGATCACAGCACAGACAACTTGTTGGCAGAAGGCACTGCACTGTGACAACAGGAGGATGAAAACAAAGTTACAGCACACCACACATGCCATTATTTCTTCTGTTTGTCCAAAAGGAAGACAGGCTGTAACCATAAAGGTTTGTGCATTCTAAACAAAGACAAAGAGGCAATGAGTTGCAACCTTGCCTAATATTTATTAGAGGCTTAGATAAGCTAAACTCTGATGAAAAAGAATCATATAAGTAACTGTTGGAATCTAAAAGGTCTAAAGACTAACAGAAAAACTAGTTTGTCATCACTAATCAAAAATACCACAAGAGATGTGATGACAACTCGGTAGCTGGCATACAAGTGGTCGGGGCCAGATTGTCTGAATCCCCAGCTTGCAAAGACAGGAGTGTGAGAATATGAGAAAGTGAAATCACTTAAAAACTTTGCAAAACAAACATCACCTTCTCCTTCCATAAATTCTTACAGTGAGTTTTATTACGCTCCTTTCCTACACCACAGACTCACAGAAACTGGAAAACTTGGGGAGGGCAGAGAAAGCGGGATCATGTAAACTGGCCTGGCAGACTGATGACGAGAGCTTGTTGGACTGAAATTAAAAATTGCTCTGTGTGTCTGATACCAGAATTAAAAGAATGCCCAATTTTATCCAAGATCCTTGTCCCTAAATCTTCTTCTAGAATTAAGCATCCAAAACTGCTTAGCTTTTACTGACTTCTATATTAGCAGAGCAAGAGCTTCTCTTCTCACATGAGTAACAGGCACAGAGCCCTGGGGTCACTCCTCTACCCTGTTTGGGTTGATCATGTCTGGTTGCTTTTTGCCCAAGGTCAACTCCAGTAAATAAGACAGAAGAATTTCTACTAGAGAAGACCTTTTATTTTAAAATAGTCAAGCATTCTCCACTGGTACGGTAAAGATCTAGTTTAATCACATGGAACTACAAGGACTTGAAAAATGTCCACATACTACTAAAACAAAAGTGCCTAAGGATTTTAAGTATCTGAAATGTTAGACAGAAAATAGCCACATTTCCGAGGATGTCAAGTGGCACATAAATTTCCACAAATTCCATTTTTAATTTCCAATAAAATCTGAATTTCTTGCTAAGTTTGTATTTCTTCATTTATTAGGGGTTTGGGGGTTTGGGGGTTGGATTTGGGGGGTTTTTTGCAGTATTTGCTTAATTTTTAAACCCATTGTCCAATTTCATCAAAGACAGCAAATGAGAAGTGGTCTTAAAGATAATTATATTTCTACAAGATTTGTAAAGTAAATGGCTAATTAGAAGAGTTAGTTAACCTTGACTGTCGACAGTATAAACTTCCATCTTAAAATCTCTTCAACCTAAAATTTTCACTGTCCATCCTAAGTTTCAAGGAATAATGATTGGTTTTATAGAACCCTGCGATTTGAGTTTAAAATGTAAAAATTTACAAAACTTTCCAGACATTATTATTTTTTGCTTGTTTCAGTCACACATCTTTCTCTTTTGCACTGTCAATCTGAAATGATCTCACAGACTTCTGCTTTTCTGATTTAAATCACTAAAATTAAAATCAGAATCTGGTCCATGGTTCAGTGACAGCTGAAAACTATATTTTGCGCAAGATTCTGTACTATATAGGATAAATTACTGATATTTTCTCTAACTTTTTTCATCCCGTTTTGAGATTTATGTATGTTTAATCACTGAGTGACTTTCAGGGACCCTCATTTATTATAGTATTTTTTTTTATTTTTCATAAAAGAGAAAATATTAAATGCAAAATGTAAAAGTAAAATCTTAGCAGGAAATTAGAAGCCCTATCAATTCCACTTTTTTTAAAAAAAATGGCAAAAACCAGTGTGCAATTTCAGATAATTACATGTAATCCTTAGTAATCCTCCGCAGACAGCGTGAACTGGCAGTCATTAGTATGCTTTGAGCCTTTTATTTTGCATACTCACCAGGATATGCAGAACGTTAGCGTCCTTGTTGGCTTTCCAACTAAAATATGGAAAATAAAGTAAGATAAAATCAAATCAAATAACTGTTCAACTTCAGTTGAGAACTGGAAGAAAAAGAATACTGAGTAACTTTTTTCCTCTCAAAGACTGAAGGAAAAATACAATGCAGAAGTCTGTTTTGGGGAATTTTCTTTTCTATTTCAAATCCAGTGGATAATTGAGTGCTCGCTGTTCTGACAGTTCTAAAATAAATAAATTCATAAATAAATAAATAAAATAAATAAATATACTTGATTCAGTTTGTTTTTTTTTCACATTTCTTGAAAATCAAAGAAATTCTCAAAATTAAGAGAAGGGTATTGTCTCAAGTCTACAGATTTTAAAAGGAAATTTTTAAATGAATTAGTATACCTTTCAGCATTCATTTTTTCATGCCACCTACCACAAACCTTGTGATTCAAGTGCTCATCTGGGAAGGGAGGTAGGTAGCTACCAGGTTCTGAATTAATAAGCATTCAATTTATACAAATTGGAACAGCTTCACACTCCAGGTTACTCTATAGCTTGCAAACTAAGGCATTTTGCTGAGAGTGAAAATTCCTAGTGCAACTTCTGTTCTGAGATAGGAAGAGACAGAACTCAACAGTAGCTTGTCCCTTCCAGTAAATTTCCCTCTGCCCACTTAGTAATTCTGGCCTGAATTTGTGGAATTACACCTGTATCCCAACATGCAGACCAAAATCAGAATATCTGGGAACAGCTGAAATTATCTTATCTGATATTTTTTAACGTCTCATGTATTTTTGTTCAACTGATATTATATATTTGATCCGAATTTGTGAGTAGTTTCAGCTACTAGAAAAAGTTTGGTGAATAAGTTCTTTCCAAACAAACAGAAAAACCCCAATCCAACCCCTCCCCCCGAAAAAGGAAAGAAAAGAAAAGAAAAGAAAAGAAAAGAAAAGAAAAGAAAAGAAAAGAAAAGAAAAGAAAAGAAAAGAAAAGAAAAGAAAAGAAAAGAAAAGAAAAGAAAAGAAAAGAAAAGAAAAGAAAAGAAAAGAAAAGAAAAGAAAAGAAAAGAAAAGAAAAGAAAAGAAAAGAAAAGAAAAGAAAAGAAAAGAAAAGACCTCCGATTTATTAGAATTTGCTGTATAGTCAAGGAAGCCAAAATTTCCTAATACAAAACTAAAACCTATTTTAATAGCTAAAATACTTGCAAATGCAGAGACTTAATACTGCAAAAGTCTGTTCAGGTCAATCTTTTCACCCAATCAACATCACTCTTGAAGGCATTGTGACTATTCTATTCTAACATATTAAACCTCCCCAAATCCTTCCTTATCCTGTTAAGTAGTTAGTCACTTAGCATGATTTTGGCCTAATCAAACCAGTATTATCCCAGACACTTTCTAGACGTGGTTTGAAGTGAGTATGAAGGCCAAGACAATTTCCAGTTACTAGTTTGAATGCAGATGCCATATTCTGAAGGATAAGAAAGTTTAGTAATGGCTAATTAGATATGGCTTATTTGTGTCAGTTGGCCTGAAAGCCAGAGAGTAGGTCTTGACACTGTTTAATTTACCTCTACTGATATAGCTATGTGTCCTGGTTTCTCTGAACATGCCTTTTTTTAATTTATTTTCTTTTTCTTCCCCCCCCCGCCTAGAGGAAAAGGAATTTATCTAGGTGGGAAAGGAGGAATTTGGCCATTTATACTGGATTCCCAGAAGTACAGTTGCTCCATCAGAGCAAGAGCAATTAAAATAAATTAAAACAAAAACCAATTAAAACTCTCTGCAGTTGCATAGATTTGAAATAATAAGGAATTCACTGGATTGTTCACAGAGTGTATCAGTAAGTGCTTAACACACCTGACACATTTACAATGTGCCGAACTGGCTGCATGTGTATTCAGTGTCCACATGGTGTGTGCAGAATATGATATGTTCATCAATCAAGCATTGCACAGTTCACAGCATGTTCACTCGTATTTCTGCTCCGGATTTTGGAGACAGCAGGGGAAAAAAAAAAAAAGAAAAAAAAAAAAAAAAGGTTTGGTATTCGCAAACTGACCTGAATATTTAGATTACAGTTTAAAAGCTTGATAATGAAATCCAGTTCATGGTGCAAAAGCTGTCATTGACATCAGGGGGATCCAGATTTCTCTCTTTCTGGTATTGTAACTATTACTGCATAATTACGCTGAAGTGTACAAAGTGCCGTAACTGCAGTAGGTTTTGGATTATGTTGACAGTGTAAAAAAGAAAGGAGATTGTGGAGCAATTAGATTAGAAAGCTGTTCAGGCTATGCACTGGACAAATGACAGAGACAGTATGCAGAAGTGAGATGTCTCATCACTCGGAGTAGCTTCAGAATAGCTTGCTGTGGTACAAAGAAGGTGAAAAACAATTATGGTCATTGGCATATATCTTTACTTAAGGCATTCTTGAATAGATTGAATAAAACACAGCGGGACATAGAAAATTGTCTTCCAACCTGCATATAGTCAGTTAAGAAAAGAGTATATAATATGATAACCAAGCTGATAATCTAAAAAGCGGTAAATATTCATCATGTGTACAATATGAGTGTGTATCACTACACCACTTGGAACTACTTCAGTATATGAAAGCGTTTCTTATGTCAGATTACGTAATCTATCAGTAAAATGTGTCTTAAAACTAAAGAACATTGAGCGTGGTTTGATAGGAATGCAAACATATTAAGCACTTGATACTTCTCAATATGATACATTTTAGATTACTTCTCATAATAGATTAAATTTTAAGACTCTTTAAAAGCTGTTTAAACCCGTGTTAAACCCATCTGAGCATGAGGTATTATTTAATATGATATGGCTATTAAAGTACTTCAATACACTTTTATATATCATTTGCATCACTGAAAATATCTAATTAAGGTATATTTGAAGCTTATAATATTAATTTCTTAAAATACATGTTATTGTTTAGCCTGGAGAAAAGGAGGCTGAAGGGACACCTTATTGTTCTCTACAACTGCCTGAAAGGAGGTTGTAGCCAGGTGGGTGTTGGTCTGTTCTCCCAAGTAACAAGGGACAGGACAAGAGGAAATGATCTCGAGTTGCATCAGGAGAGGTTTAGATTGGATATTAGGAACAATTTCTTCACCAAAAGGATTGTTTGTCAAGCATTGGAACAGGCTGCCCAGGGAAGTGGTGGAGTCACCATCCCTGGAGGTATTTAAAAGACATGTAGATGTGGTGCTTAGGGACACGGTTTAGTGGTGGACTGATGATCTTAAAGGTCTTTTCCAACCCAAAAGATTGCATGATTCTATGTGTTGTAGTTCAATAGTATTACATAGAATATTACAGAAATCAGACAGGTATCTATTCTGAAGTATTGTTTCTTATTTCAAAGCATATCCACTGGCTTTGTCAACCTTTTCTTGTATCATTAAATGCTCTAGTGAAAGAAACCGATTACCACTGATAGGACCAGAGCTGCTGCAAATGCTTTTTCTACAACTGCTATATAGAAGCAAGTTCCAAATTTGAGTTTGACACGTCTTTTCACAGATAGGAAAAAATGCCTCTGTGTGTCACGTTCAATTACGGGGAAATATTAACATGCAGAAGTAAGTTTAACATTTATACAATGATCATTTTTTCCCCTTGCACATTTATTCCAGGTTCAGCAAAATGATGCAACTGGAATATGGTAGTGAAATAGAAAACCTGCTCTTTATTAGCCCAAATGAGAAAACAAAGAAACAAACAAACAAAAAAACCCCAACAAGTTTGGAAGTAGACAGTTGCAGTTTAAGCAAAGGAAAGGCAACAGAGACTGAAACAAAAGATGGAACACATTTGTACTTTGTGGAAGGAAAGTGACAAAATTCATTAGAAAAGAGTGTCTAAACTGAAAAAGAGGAGGTATTATAGCACACAAATAATTTGAGCTATTAGAATTTTACAGCATGATTTCATTTTTACTTTGATCTTTTTTTTGTAATGATAGTTTGAAAGTGCTGGAAATTGAACTTTAATTGTCTGTTCTCAAATAACATATTGACTTTGTCTAATTAAGCAAAACTGAATGTGCTCATAAAATCATAAGCTTCTTGTCTCAAATCACAGTATGTGTTACAACAATTAAGAAACATGTGTAGCAGTAAAGATGCTACTTAAAAGGAAGAAAACAGTAGATTAATTTACTAACATTTAATTCCAGGTAGCACACTTTTTAAATGTTAACTGAGGCCACAAAAACCCATTAATCTGACAATATCCTCCTATTCCCTAATAGTCTGCTTTATGACAGGCCTCTAGAATTTGAAATAGCTGACATTTCCTGCCAACTAGGCTTTCAGAATATTTTAAGTATATTATTTTAATATATTTTTACTTGCTGACCTCCAGAAAAAGCAGTCATTCATTGTTATATACGTATCTGGTCTTTTATGTGTGCTTCAGCTGTGTTGCACCTTAGGAATTGAAGGCACTATGACTTCACTTTAACTTTCCTTGCAATTTTCACTCAGAAATAGAGGCTTATGTGGAATGTGTCAGGTGCACATACAATATTTGTGTCTTGTGAACTTGCTAGTTAAATCATACCTACACTGACTTGTGGTGCCTCACTGTGTTCTAACAAGGTAGATCATCTTGCCTTTGTTCCTATGGCTAACTCTAAAATTCCAAAAATTCCTGGATCTACCTATTGCGGACTACCTATTGTAATCAATTGAGCCTGATGCTCAATAAGCAGTTGAAAGTAATCACTCCACAGTAGTCTGCACATGTATTATACCCATGTGTGATATTTCAGTAATTCACCTACTTATTTTATTTTCCAGTAACATACATGTTTTGTATTGCTATAGAAATGACCTGACTTGTAATACTGGAAGCTCAACACCGTAGTTCTCCATCAACTCATATTAAACTTAATTGCCTGTGACCTTAGTTCATTATTACTTTTAATGTCCAATAGTTAACAAACAGCAATTCTCGTTTTATCACAGGAGAAAAAAAACCAAAATAAACCAACAAAAAAAACCCCAAACCTCTCAAAGAATCTAAATTTAGTGTGGTTTTTATATCACCTTCGACTAAACTCTCCTTTTCCAGAAATACCGTTGTTTGAATAAGGTTGTCTACCCCCACCTAGTGGGCAACATATTTAATGAACCGGTGACAGAGCAGTCTCTACACTCAGCAAAACCCTGAGACAGCAATTGTTCCCATTATAATTGAATAATGAATACAACTTACAACATCTGCGTGGATTAAATAATTGAGGCTCATCTGTTCTGTTGATAGCTGTGATTTAAAGTGGACTTTAAATGGTCTTAGTCAGCTTTATTGCACATTGTAGGTGTTGTTTCAGCTTTGTGGAACTAATTGCTTAAAAAACCATGCAGGCTTTCTCCAAAGAGTTATCACACCTCTACAGTCAAAAAAATACCTAAAAACATTTTTCACAAGCTATGTCATTAAAGGAGGATAAAAAAAAAAAAAAATCTATCAATCTATCAATAATACACTTCAAGAATTCTTCGCATCTTTCTGTTACTGAAGTTCTGACCAGAATATTGGAATCCACCTTCTCTCAGTGATTACCTCCCATCTGGTCTGGTGAATGGAGTGCAAAGTCTGCAGTACGAATGAGCTAGGGTTTAGGAGGAGCCTTGCTTATTAAAGTGGATGCACTCTGCATTGTAGGGTAACATGA
Organism: Balearica regulorum gibbericeps; assembly: GCF_011004875.1. Taxonomy (NCBI): domain Eukaryota; kingdom Metazoa; phylum Chordata; class Aves; order Gruiformes; family Gruidae; genus Balearica; species Balearica regulorum. Next base: position 43,677,839 of record NC_046186.1, read on the forward strand.
GCAGGAAACTGGAGATATGGGCATCTTTGAATTTTTCTCTTTCTGTCTCCTCAAGCTGAAGGTGAATTCATCTGCTTTGAATCCACAGAGTAAAAACATGCTTTCAAGGAACTGAGCAGTTCTTATGCTCTTTCACATAATAAGGAGGGAAATGGAGATGATGTTTGCTTGTTCTACATGGCATTTAGAACACTTGTTAAGCAAGTAAGACTCCTAGATTTAGTTTTTTCTTTGTTTACAGTGTTTTAAACTCCACTGACAATATCAATTGTCTTTCATTTATTCTCTTTCTGGGCTTCTGAATCAAGTATTCCTGGCATTGCTTCAAAAGGACGAATGATGAGGACATGGAGCACCCCATGACCTTGTGATCGTGGTATTCATTAACTGTGTCTATTCTACGAAATTAAGCAGGGCCAGGGCATATGGTCTAATACTGGCACTTTCTCATTCATAGTGTTCTATCATCAGCATGCTTTCAGCATGGTTTTGGCCCATACCAGTCCATACCATACTAGTACTCTCTGAGGCACAATTCCACATAGCCAGACCAGGGTTTGTTCCAGCTAAACAATATGAATGGAACCAGCAAGAGAGTTTCAAGGTAAGGACATGAGGTATGCCACACCACTTACCCTCACGGCCTATTTACTTGTATAGAATAGACAGAGGAGATGAAAGTTCAGACCTTCCCAGGTTAAGGAGACCTGAACCAAGTACTATGCTGCCCACAGTGTGCTCCTACCACTTAAGTATTTTCCAAAAAGGTAGAGTTTCTACCTGCTTGTATTTTAAGTGAAAAACGTGACCTGTGCGTATGAACCGAAGTGGAAGTTGAAAACCCTAAATCCCAGTCGCACAGAAGCAGCTAAGGAAGACCCTGCAGAAAGGCACTTTCAGATGCACCTCTGTCTTTGATGCTTTTTATTCTTTCTGCTAAGAAAAGCATCCCAGAATTCAGCATTCTGGCCAGTCTTCTCTGCATCAGTCTCAGTCTAATTGCATCCCATCCTGGAGGTGTAGGTACAGGGATACCTGTAACACCTCAGTGAGAAAAATGAAGTGTAGTTTCAGAGTTAGGTGCATAACTTACAGACTTTATAACTCAAAGTGTCAAAATACCTAAGTCTACTTATTCAGCTGACTATGGGTATTTTAATAACAGTGCCAGGACATAAGCCTGAAGATTAAATGGTGACAATACGGAGGTTTTCAAAGTCTTTTTTTATATATATTTAGATGTTTAATGTCTACTTGTGATATTAAGTACCTAAGGTCTTAACATAGTGAGTGTGTATTCACAGTGCTAATAAGCTAGTCTTAATTTCTAATATAGAAAATGTATTTAAAAGATCAGCAAAATGTTCAAGGCTTTATTTATTTTTTATTTTGATTTATCATTTTTAGTCATATATTTATTTAAAACATAACAGAAATCTGAAAGAATGTATTTAATCAAATAGATAGGGATAAGCAGTCTGGAGTAATGGGTGTCCAAGATGTTGAACAGCAATAGTTGACATAGAAAGAATACTTAGGTAAGAGAAGGGACACAAATCTTATGCTCAGAGTGAGTTGTATTTAATCTATTTTTCATTATGCCTTTATGTGTAACAGAGTCATAGAGGAAAGCAAATCCTAATATTCAGATTTTGCTGTTGCAACAGCAGCTGGCAGTAGTCACATGACCAGATACAGATTTTTCTTCTACATTTCTCTTGCTTTTACATTTTCATGGCTTTAAAAAGTTCATCCTTGCCAAGTGTGCCAGGATATTGCTCTGGAACTGTGTCCATCCATTAAGACAGAAAAGTTGGTCTGTATCTGAAATGTGCCTTTGATATAAATATGAATAGGTTTTGTGATTTTTTTTGTCACTATACAAAAAAAACCCCCACAACTGTAAAGAACTTCCTAAGGATTTTTCAGCTGTAAAAAAGCTGTATCCCCATTTAGCTTACAGGATGTATATTCTCAGGAGATAACAAAAAATGTTCATCAGTGGAAGGATAGCATAAAATCCCTAGGTAAAATTTTGACTAAATACCTTTTCTTATGTTTGCTTTAAGGAACCAGCACTCCCAAATGCCTAATTATAGTCTAGATGCAATCCATGACCTTTTATAATTGCAATTCATTTAACACTTGAGGTTTAACCTACTGATCATTAGTAGATGTCATACATAATTCTAACACATATAATGTGTGTTATGTGAAATTTGTTGAGACTTTGGATGTAAAGTCAATGCAAAGAAGTTGAATGTATTAAAGAAAAGCACCTTCAAAAACTACTTAGGAATTTATTTTAAAATAACAAAATCTGATACATAATTTGTCAAAGTAATCTGACACAGTGACAAAGCAGCAACGGTCCTTTTTAATATGTTGTCTGTAAAAATTAAATGTCAGGCTACAAACTATTGAGGCTTTTTTCATGTTACCTCCCTTGTCAAACTGCAGACCATTGTTTAGAAGCCATGAAATGATTTCATCAAGAAATGCTGAGTCTCCCTTCAGATCAAGAGGAAAGGGAGGTTTGCCAAGCAAAAGAAATCTACTCTTAGTAACAATAAAGAATATCTTTCTGCCGAGATTGATTCAAATATCCTGCAGTAGGTAATGAACTAGAAGTTCTCCGTTTCATTTTGTCCTTTTTGTCATACATCAGTGTGCATTTCAAGCAATTTAATTCTTTTGCAATGCAGTCTGTAAGGAAATGGAGCTTTGGTTTAAAAAAACAATACAGAATGTGAAAACTTTTGACCACTCTAATTACTTATTGACCTAACAGTCATTCTTAGAGGCAAATACTTGTAAAGTAGTATTCAATAGAACATATAGGATCATGAGATCAAAGATTAGGAGATTTTACCTGCATAAGGGCTAATGTTAAATTACATTAAATTAGGACTTGGGGATTTGATGCATGGGCATGTAATTTAGACATTATTAAACTTCACTTACTGAATGTTCTATCTTATTACAGGTTTGCTAAGAAAGAAACAGTATAATTCTTAAAATCCATCAAGAGCACTCTGCATTGAAAGTGCTGTAACTGTCATGCGAAAAAACAGAAATAGCTTCCATTTTACAAATTAATAAAATAGAGCATAAGAGACAAGCAATTCTCCACACTCATTTGAAAAATCAGTAATATGGGATTTTCATGTGCACAGGTCTTTTCCTGTTCCTCCAGATCCCTGCATCACTAAAACAACCTCACGACAATCAGCTGCAGACCCTCTTCTTTCTGGGGGAGAAAGACTAGTTTGATTTCCTCCTTAATAAAAACCATCACTGAAAATCTTATAACAAAAGAGGTATGAAAAGGACAAGTGCATCACCACAGCCAGAGAGGATTACTTTTTCTTCTATCAGTGTGTTAACTTGCTATTATGTCTGTTCTGCAGAAGTAAACAGCGTATTGAGGCAAAAGCACATTCAATATAAAGAAGAAAGGCAGGGTGCCAAGTTATCAGGAATAACATTAGTAACAGTTTTTGTAAATATGACCAGTTAGGTTCTCTGTGACACATTTACTGTCTAGAAGAGCTGCAGCAGCCTGAGGGAAAGGTAGAGCCTTCTCCCATGTACCTCTGAAGAGAAGCCAGTGGAGAGAAAGTAGGCTTTGACCTAGATGGCTGCCACCAGCAGAACGTGAAGCGATGGGCCGTAGGGGACCCTTTAGGGAACAAAATGCTCAGGAAGAAGCTGCAGTGTCTCAAAGGACCCTAAAAGTAGAGGACTTGGGGAGCAGAGGAGACAGAATGAGTTGCTTCAGTTCTATGATCTATATCTTCCTAGCTGATAACTAAATAACAAAGAAATTTGGGCACCACTGAATTTAATTAAAATAAATATGAATCATCTTGTGTGTAAAGACCATATTTTGAGACTTGAAACTTTTTTCCTTGTCAATAAATACTATTCTCCTCTGTGGTAAATCTTTAATTTCTGCAAGTCAAGACACAAAGACAATCTGCTGCACCAGTGGTGCTGGGGATAACAGCTGGGCAGGGTGGAAGCAAGGGACAGTAATACTTACCAGATTTACCTTTGATGTAAGTAGTAACGTTGCGTCAGAGTAACTTGAAGCCTGGATTTTCTGTTTGAGCAGATATGAGGCCACTTCAAAGGACAATAATTTTCAGCCAGTACTCTGATATCCACCTGAAAGAGTATGGTATATACACTTAAACAGCCAGTATGGTATATGCACTTAAACCCTCCACTTAAACACGAAGGGTTTTCCTGACTGTGTGGTCTCTGAAGCAGACACTCCTGGGCTGGCAATGGCACTACAACAACTGTCCATCAGGAGTCTTTTAGTCTGAATGTGTCAAGTACTGTTGTACTTCCCCCGTCATCCCTGCCCTACTTTATATGATTTACTGATTTTTAGCTCTTATCAACAGCCACCAATGAAATAACTCACTGATATTTTATTTGCACTATCCATCAATGTGTTCTGGAAACTCAAATTAAGGTTTTTAGGAACTAGCTCTGTTGTTGTTGGGTTTGTGTGTGTCTCATTTTAAGCTGCACCTGTTAATTTTGGACTATATTAAAAGCTAAGATAAGGATCCATTAGTATAAGGGTAGCTTCCTTCCTCACTGTTGCTTGGAAGCTGGAACCTAAATCTCCATGCACAATAAATTACTTTTATCCACACATATTTGGAAACTCATATGTCAGGAAATAACCCTGCAGATTAAAAAAAATAAAATAAAATCATAATCTGAAATGTTGTTGTACAACTGAGTAGCTATTCCCTTATTCATTAAAGAAGGTAAGCATATTGAGTACTTCTTTGCACTTCAGAGGTAGAGTAAAAGCATCCCAGTACATATTTCCATTGTTTTTTAATAAGTATGATGAACCTGCTCACTCACACACACCTTCTCAGCTGATTTTCGTGTTGCACTCCTACCTTTCTGTGATTCATCCATTTATACCCACTTACCATGAGGTGATATAACCCCTTATTTAAGTCGCCTGTGAATCCTCTCATGAAGGTTTATATTTGTAGAATCACGATTAATTTGTATTAGTAGAATCACGCATGAACCTGGAGTTTCTTAGGATGTCTCAAGCAGATTAAGTCATTTTAAAACCATGCTGCTGCAGCTATAGACCACCCACACCCAGCAGTTTCCCTTGGCCATGCCTTCCTCCCACCCCTCGCATGCTGAAAAAAAATAAAAAAATGAAAAAGTTGTCAGCATAAGGAAAGCAACAGAAACACACAGTCAGCTTACAAGATACAGACTGGGAAACAGTTGGGTGGATGCTTTCAGCCCCACTCCAGAGCAGGATTATGGTAGCTCAAAAAGGTTGTTGCAACTCTTTGTACAAAGTTATATGAAGTTAAAAATAAGACAGACACTTTTAAGACAAATATTTCATGGTTTGAAATTTACTAATTTTGTCTGTCTTGTAAAATGGCTAACGTTCCCCTTTTCATGAAGTTTCCTTCAGTTTTCTGCTCACCATTAGGGCCAGGGTCTCCCAGGGGGCCACCAGCCAGTGCCTGTCCCACCGCAGCAGCCAGGAGCAGGGCAATCGGGGGACAGCGAGCACCTTACTGGGGATGGGGACAGGCCAAGCTCAGGCTGGGACATGGGTCCACAGGCGGGCCTGGCTCAGGGACCCATGGTCGGGTATGGCAGGGCTGTGGGGAGCTGGAGATGCGCCCTGCTGGGACATCACTGGGGTAGGGGCTGGTGGCCCCCAGGGTGATGAACTGGTGTCCTGGTCCATGGGCAGGGTGAGGGGAGCCCCAGGGTGTGGACAGGGACAGCAAGGACTGGCGGCACACTCAGGGGCCCTCACAATTAGGAGTTTTATCTGCAGTAATTGTTCAGAAACTGCAGGCTATGTGTTTCAGAAGAGGGAGAAGCAGGGGAGCAGGAGCAGGTAGGAACTGAAACATGCTGTGGGTCTCCTCACATGTGAGCTGAATTCAAGTTTCCACCAGTGTGGGTTTTATGAGGAAATGCATTCACACAATCTTTCTTGCCAGAAGGAATTGTGAAGTTGTTAAAATATTTTAAAGAACTCAACGGTATCCTTTTTGTTTTTTCTCCTTTGGCATTAGGTATAAGGGAGTTAAAATTTATACAGATCTTGGTGCTTGTGGGAAGCTTCTGAAAGGCTACTCATCCTTGGGCTAAGTCCAGCTGTTTATAGACAGATACATCAGCAAAATCTTTACACTAGTGCTGTGAACTGCCCTCAATTAAGACTACCTCTGCGGGGGTGACTACAAACCAGTGGCACTTGAAGCCTTTGAGCTCTGACTGGCGAACCAAGGTAAATAATCTGGTGTAGGACAACATGGCTGACCATGCGCCTCCTGATCCATCCTGAACCCTGCAGCCCATCTGCGTGACTCAGACTGTCTATCTCCCTCTTCCTTCTCTTTCACAACAGAGGGTAATTTTTCCGTCCTGGTGGCACAGTGCCACTGTGCTCGGGGATGCTGCCTGCTCAGGGCTGAACTGCCGTCACCAGCTGCACAGGGTTCACTGAGCAGATTGATTTTAAAGTAAATGTATGCACTTGTTTGGGTGGAGGGAATGTTAGGCAGTTGTATTGTAAATGTTAAAGGAGGAGGAGTAATGTAGAGGCAGAGTTGTGCTGTTGTTAGGCAAGTTTTATTCTCTTCTTTTTTATCCCTATTTGGAAAGGAATGGAAAAGGACAAATAAGTGAGAAAAGATGGAGACCCCTTACGTGCCCACCCAGAGGGAAGATGGAAAAGAAAAAGCAAAGAGCAAATAAAGTATTAGGCCATGAGTTTCTTCTCTGCTTTTTCTCACAGAAAGGGAGCCAGATGAGGTAATGTGAAAAGCAGCAGCACCACCAACTAACCATAAAAGAAAAAGGCCTCGCTGTAGTTTGACCTGAAAATAATGACAGGTGATGTAGACAGAGTTTAAGGCACAGAAACAGCAACATCCTGGAGGTCTAATATGAATTACCACCATGGGGGGAATGACATAGGGGAGCATATACAAATAAAGAGAATCAAGATTCTGTGGCTATGACAACTTTCTTGGAGTGTGTCCAGCAGCCTCCTTGGGGCTCCGTAAGTTCAAATTGTAAACCTTGCTGTTCCTGGACAGGCCAAGCAGACTCCCAGGGGTTCCTTGAATATATAAGACGTCGAGGAAAACCAGAAGCAATGGACAGCTCATATAAAATCACAGTCACTGTCGAAACAAAAAATCAGCATCTCTTCTCTAGATATATTACTCTTATGACATAGCAGTGGGTCAGTATCCCAGTGCAGTTAACATACTCAACTGGAGGGTGGAAGACTCAAGTTTAGATCCCTTTTCTGAATCAGACAAAGACAGATGTAGTGTGAGAGTTGGACTAGGTATCAGCATGAAGGCTAAGCACCTGCTTATTGAGCACTGCAATGGCTATCTTTCCTGTTAGAGTGGGTTAACTCTGTAAAGACTTTTTAAATAGTCTGTGAGTCAGAGACTCATGCACTAGAATGATCTTTTGGGTTTTATCTAATATATTCACTAGAAAAGGCAGTGATACCAGTTAGGAGTTTTTTTCAGTGGCGGTCCAATTATTTATATGACATGAACTAGTTTCCTTCCTCCACCTCACCATTCTTCAGCCTTAACGCAGAATTACAGGTAGCACTACAGGTGTCAGTATGGCTTCAGATCTCTTCAGACAAAGTAGGGAACTGAATCTATGTCTCGCAGTCTTGGGTGAACACTGTAATTCCCGAACTGCTGGATAAAATATATATTCAATGAATCCATTTTTCTTTACCTTTAGATTTCCTACAAGAGCCCGACACCAAACATTTCATTTTCAGTTCAGATGGAACAATGCATTCAATACCAAATGAAACAAAATTGTACATCTCTCTGCATGATTCTGCATGATAAACATTGCTTTTTGCTATGCTTAAGGAAAAAAAAAAACATGCAACAACTGAGCTTTAAATAACAAATTGCAGGTGTTTAAAAATAGCACACTGAATCTGAACAGCATGTTTGGTTTTTTTGCAGCATCTAAAAGATACAGCAGGGTGTGTTGTTTTGAATGTGTGCAGGTGTGAATAATTAAAAAACACATTTATGTGTCTTTGATTACATGATTCTCATAGCTACAAGTGATTCTAATCAGCTACACTGAGGGGTGATGGGACCTTTATAAATAGCATATACAGTAAGCTTGTGTAACCTCTGTGTAGTTTGGATCTTTTTCTTAGCATGCACATTGCTGAACAATAATAAACTTATAACAATAAACTTCACACATTTTCAGAACCTCTTTTTCCTCTCATTGTAATTCAGCCTTCAAAATAACTATCCATTCAATATTAAATAGTTGTGCAACAGCAATTTCCTTCCTCCAAACTGATCCGAAACACATACTGACATTCTAAATGTCTCAATGACAATTTAATTATAACAAGCTGGCAGATATCTATTATTTTGATAAGCAAAAAACCCCAACCCACACTGAATGAATTCTTCCTCTCTTTTTTCTATTCCTTCAAAAAGGAAAGGAAAAAACCAAACAGATCTATGACACAGTTTTGTATTTCTTTACCTTATCCAATTCAAAGAATGATGCCTCATTCACAACCAAAGCCTCTTCATGAACAATACCTCTGGGGACATGCTATTGTACTCACGTATAATCAACTTTTTTACAGCTCCTAAGCATTAGTCTTTGCCTTCCCTGAGTCCACCTTGTCTTAGTTCTCCTCCGACCTCTTTAGTGAAGTAGTGACATGCTGACCCATAAACCTTTAGAGCTTCCAATGGGTCTACACATACCAATTGTGTAGGTGACCTTATCTATCCACCCGTCACTCCACTGTTTTTATTAGCGCACCAGTACCTGGAGGGTCTCAAGGAAATAAGACATCCAATGTCCCAACCACTTTATAAGTTGCCCATGCCTCAATGAATTAAATTATCTCAACACACATGACAGACATAACAGATAGAAACCTGTGAAGGCAGAAGGAGAAATGACCAAAATTACTCATTTCAGATCATTTAGGAATCAATAGAAATAGAATTTGGATCTCAGGATACCTATTCAGTGCCTGGTCCCATCAGTACAGTGTCACAGTATAAGCTATCTGTCTACATTCAATTCATTAATCATAAGCCTTAAGGGTCTACAAGATTTTCTGATATAGACTTATCAGATGAGATTTATAAAACAGGAAGTGATCAACAGGTAAAATAAGTTATATCTCCTCACAAAAAAACAGGAGTTAATCTGGTCCTTTTTTGCATCTTAATTCTTCCAGGCACACTTGCCTATCCTGGATAGGATCTTTTTACTAAAGTGGTAAGAGTGGGCTCTGGTAAACTATAAAAATAGGACAAGACATTTATATGGGAAAAATTTCGCACCCATAAGACTTGTAGTCACTTTTCCAAACCACTTTGGTAAAGAGAGGTCAGATGATTGCCTAAAGCCATGAGGTTAAACATAAAGGTTTTGATTAATTCCAACACAATCTAAAAGACACAAAGCCTGCTACTCACGTTTTACACCCATAATGTAAGTTTCACTGAAGGGTGTTCAAAACACAAGCCTAGCCTAAATGTGAATATTGATTTTGATTAAATACACAGTAGAAATAAATTTGAAAAAGGGAAGAAAAGTTAAAGGCTCTAAGGATGGGATAAAATGAGGTGTTATTGAATCTGGCAGTAAATGAATTTAATTTCTTACCAAAACTATTTTAAAATTATTTTTTATATTACTCATTTGATAACATATTAACAATCTGTGCTATACTGCTGCAACTGTGAGGCAGCTGCTTTCCTCATTTCACAATACCATATAACTTATGAATAATATAACGATCTGACTGCTCATCTGTGAGTGGTGAAAATACTGCTTGAGTCCCATTTGCATTAGTTCTAACCTCACACAAGCACAAAACACAAAGCAAAGGAACAGGACTTCAATAAGACATTCATATGTCCAAAGTGTTCCTTCATCTTTGTCCATAAAACCTCTTGGATTGTAAAGGGAGGAAGACAGGTGATGAAGAAAACTTTTAAAGCCTGCAATGACACATTTGAGCCCACAGTTACACACCTACTGCATGTAAGAGTTTGGGATGTATGTTAGCTGTATGTTATGAGTACCTGTCCCCTTAGAGTTGGGTGACAGTACCCTACTTTCTTGAAGGGTGATGCAGCACTTTTCCCAACATACTCCCCCATCTCCTTTCCTGCCTTCCTTAGCCCCTTGAGGAAATAATTACTTTGAGGCAACAGGTTAAATATTGAACCCTGAAATTCTTGCTTTGCCTGACAATGTTCAGCTGTATACAAATTCACAGAGTTGTTTCATTCAAATTTATTTGCTTATTTTTGAACTCACAATAATGATTCTTACTTTTCATTTTTATAATATGAGCAATTGTTCTACATTGTGGATCCCAGGGGAACTTACAGATTCCCTATAAATCAGAATTGTGACAAAAAGAGCATTGTCATTTCCTTTGAAGCAGTGTTCAGGATTTTGAAATTGTCAATAGTGAACTATCAGCCTCCTTTAATGTTGAACAAAATTACTGAAATAAAAATAGCACTGGTTTTCATTAGAGAGAGTGGTCTCTTATTGCCTTTTTGGGGGGCTAACAAGAAAGCAAGATATTAATGATATGTCCATTTAAAACTATTTTAAAACGAATATAAATATCAAGGTCTCAATAGAAAATAAAATAGAGGATATTTATATTAGTGGCAAAAAGTTCTATTTTTTTATTAGAATGATCATTTTACAGAAAAGTGAGAAATAAGGTTTGTATATTTTTACATGTACTTCAGTAACACTACTGTTTAAGTTAAGTTTTTCTTAAGTTTGAAGTTTGGGGGGTTTTGCATAACTTCTAGAAAATATAGAGCATTGCCTACATAATTCTATGAAAGTACTATAGAAAAGTTCATACTTATTTTTCAGCTGTTCCTTCAATTTTCAAATAACTAGTATAAAAGTAGTTTATGAAATACCTATACGTATAAAACATAAGTGTTAAGGAGCACAATAATTGTACAAATAACTGCAGTCACATCACAGGATTTTACCTAGAGCACATGAAATTTTCCCATGAAGATATATCTTGAAGAAAAGTTATTTTTGTCTAAGTTTCTGAAAAGACATTTTTCTTTGACATTTAATTTATTTTATAATCCCTACTTTACCAAAAATAATTAAAACACCAAAAATATTTCTGTTGGAGAAGCAGGAAGGATTATTTTAGAGAAAGTAAGTGGAGAAAAAAAAAGTTAAAATGGGAGGTATGGAATCTTAAAAATAAAGTTAGGTTTTGGTCGGCTTTTGGGGTTTTGTTGTTGTTTTGGCAGAAACAGAAAAAAACCCCTATTTTCGTTTATAACTTCTAGTGTTTTGAGGTTTTTGTTGCTTTAACATGTGAAAAATAGTTGATGATTTTCAAGCTGTTCTAGTCTGATCCTCTGTTGAGTTGATCCGTATAGATGAGGAAACACTAGCCTAAGGAAAATGTTGTGATAACCTGGCTATATTTAGTCACTATTCTTTGTGTGGTTCCCCAAGAACCTTTCTCCTCTGTCCCTTGAGGTCAGATTCAGATACAGAATCAGGTCAAACAGCAGCTTCGCAATCCTCATTTCAGAATTCAAATCCTAGAGCCTTTGACATGTTATGGTTGCCCACGTTTCCACAAATTATATCAATAAATTGCATGTGGTCCTTTACTTCTGTCACTGAGCATGCACTGATATTACCCCAACTCTTGTAGATTCCGTAATCACAGAGAGTGAGCAGAACCCTTCAGAGAATTAGAGGAGCAATAGTGTTGAGTTGTCTAAACAAATATCCTCCAGCTGCCACCCCAGAAGGATGTGGGCCTCTCACAGGGCCTGTGAGAGCTGTAAATTCCAAGCAGATGTCTTGAATGCCCCAGCGTGTGTAAAATACACACTTTTTTATGCTTAGGCAACTCAATCTGTCCTCACTAGTCTGAGAAAGATACAACAACCATATCAGAAAGCAAACACCAGGACAGTATGTTTTCACCAGCCCTCTTTTATCCAGCAGCCTTTGTCTGGACAATTAAAATTTTAATTATCTTTTGCTATGTGGGGAAGACACACACCAACATGTTCCACAGAAAATATCCTTTCCACCAAGAAATAAGCCTGGGGCTATAAAGGCTCTTTCTATTCCTGCTATGGAATCTCCACCATATTTGTGTGAATTAAGTAAATATTCTCTGGGTCAAATAAAGAGAAAATTTAGAGATCAACCAGGTACCCATTCAGTCTTCCTTTATGCCACTGAATCTTTCATTAGGTGTACAATGCACCATGACTCCACAGCAGAAACTGAAGTACATACAGTGATTCAGAGCTACCTGTAGCCTAGCCTTGGAATGAGTTAAAGCTGAGTCCAAGTCCTTATATTATATTTTTTCTAATATTATATTTTTTCTTTTCCTAATTTGAAAACAGGTTCCCTCAGAGAGTATCAAACCAAAAGTGAGATGCTTAGTGAAAAGAAACTGTGGGGAAATAGGGTCCCAGTGTAATCATTTTCTGGGACTGCCTTTTGCCCAACAAGTTCTCACCTGGTTTGAATGCTTATCTCCTACTGCAGAGTAAGGGAGATTACACATTCCAATAGGAACTCGCATATAGCAAACATTAATTACCCTTACTTATCAATTGCTGTTCTTTGGATGTAGATGTGAGTACTAAATATACCTTTTCAAATATAATTGTATATAAACCAAGGTTTAGGTAACTCATTAATAATGTTTTGGGTTTTTTTTCCCCACTGACCTTCTATGATACAATGATTTGTGAATCCTGTAGCTTTGAGTTAGTCACAAATGCACAAAGATGAACGAAAAGGTCAACACGTTTTCTACCACTTGCCATCATTATCTTCTGTTACTTCTGATAGACTCTAAAGTAAATGCAAACACATGATATCATTTACAGTTATGTAAGTAGATTATCTACATCAGCTACTTTACTTTTATCTATGCCTGGTATCATTCATCACAGGCAATCCCTGTGTGAGACGGTGTTTAATAGCTCATCTTTAGTAGGAAAGCATGCTGGTACCACAATAAATTCTCCCTTATTGCATCTTGGTAATGAACTAACACGTATACTCTTCATATAGTCTTGCACTGTGCAGAAAGCAAATTAAGCAGAACTTGCAGCTGTTTTCATTTTTAATAAAAGACACAGAGTACCATTAAGAGAAAAGGACAGTAAATAAAATCCAAATATAATTTAGTGTTATTATTTCAGTGTTACTATTTTTAAAGATATGTCCTGGTTTCAGCTGAGAGAGCTGGTTTTCTTCACAGTAGCTAGTACAGGGCTGTGTTTTGGATTTGTGCCGGAAACAGTGTTGATAACACAGGGATGTTTTAGTTACTGCTGAGCAGTGCCGACACAGAGCCAAGGCCTTTGCTGCTCCTCACCCCACCCCACCAGTGAGTAGGCTGGGGGTGCACCAGGAGTTGGGAGGGGACACAGCCGGGACATCTAACCCCAACTGACCAAAGGGATACTCCATACTATATGATGTCATGTCCACCTTGGTTTTGGGGAAGACGGAGGGGAGTGCAGTGGTGTTCAGAGTGATGGCGTTTGTCTTCCCAAGTAACCGTTACCCGTGATGGAGCCCTGCTTTCCTGGAGATGGCTGAACTCCTGCCTGCCCATGGGAAGTGGGGAATGAATTCCTCGTGTTGCTTTTTTTGTGTGCAGCTTTTGCTTCACCTATTAGACTCTCTGTACCTCAACCCATGAGTTTTCTCACTTTTGCTGTTCCAATTCTCTCCCCCATCCCGCCAGGGGGGGAGTGAGCAAGCAGCTGTGTGGTGTTTAGTTGCTGGCTGGGGCAAAAGCACGATGAAATATAAGAAAGGCTTTTGAATGAAAAAAAAGAAAAAGCGCTCATGGAGAATATTCATTCTAAGATTACCAGTGCTTCTCTAACAGACACATCAAACCCAAATTCAAGTCTCTATTGCTGAGCCACCTTACAGCAGAATGGAATTTGGTTCATTTCATTCATAACAGTTCAAGCAAATGGTTACTATAGTGGGAACCCACTACCAAGGACTTAATGAAACATTAACATGATTCACCTCCCCATGCTATAAACAATTCTTCTTATAGCTGACATTCTTGCACTTTTTACACTAAAATATAAGGACGTCAAACTCCTAGATATTGGCAGCTGTGTAACAAGACCAATTGTCATCTGTACACATAAGCATATCCATTGGCAGATTTCCAGAGTCAGTTTGGGGCTTGCTACTTCTTGGTCATGCTTAGCCCTGGGAGACGCATGGGGTATATCTGCATTAACAAGCAGCTACACAACGGGAGCAGATCCATGTAAAGCAGCAGCTGGTGCTAAGGATCCAATGTGCACAACACGTTTCATGAAATTTTACTTCTCACTTGCTGTTTTGTGAACTGAGCATTCAACTGGGCACAAAGTGTATTAGGTGGCTCCCAGAGTGAATCATGTATTTTAGTTTCAGCAGAAGGAAGTCTAACTTATGTGCCCAAGATCTTATTGTGTCACAATTCAGTACCAGATACAACAGGAGATTTCCTTCAAACATATGTTCCTGATCCAAACTAAAATGCTAATATAGACTCATCCTAAAGCTACTCAGACTCTCAGCAGAAGCGCCTCTCTCATTTACATGCAGGTAAACTTGCAAGTCTATAGGTCCCCTCCTCTGCCCTGGTAAGCCTGTTAAGAAACAGACAAAAGCAGATCATTTTTTGGCAACTGACTTCCTGAGTACTTCTTATAGTGAAGCGACCTTTTTATAGGAGGGGATTATCTGAACTATTGAATCCAGACCCCTGAATGCAATTACATCACAGATTATTTGTTAGTGAATAAAATACCATTTATGAATCACTTTTTGCCCTCCATATTCTCACTGGAAGGCTATTGGACTCTTGTATGGTAGAGGATAACTTAATTAATTTAGTACCATCATTGCCCACTAATGAAAGCAGCTATGCTTCTGGTTCCCTCAATATCACTCATTCCCTACACCTCTGCCCATACACACTGACCTACCATGTCCTCCCTTCCTTCCTTTTTCTAGACCTTTGCTAAACATATTTACATTTTGTACACCATACATATATGCTTGACTTTCAGGCACACCAGATCATCATAGTAGTTCTTGTTTGCATTTATCGAGGTTAAATTTATCCTTCTTCAACATGGGTGATTTGCGTGACAGAACTGCTCACACTATCTGTTAAATTGTAGGCTCTATATTTTGTTAATATTTTCCAAACCTGACTGGAAATATTTAGACTGACATTATCTAGGATCACATTTCCATTTTCACAGCCATATGATACATGTTGCTCATAGTCAACCTGTAATCAATTAATGTGAAAAGTTCTTTTTCTTCCTCAGTAAATTCCAACTGCTGACATTTCCAGAGTAACGCTTAGATTGTTATTATTAGTTACTAAGAGTCTTCTGAAATCCTTACTATTAAATTTCATTCATATTCATTAGACAAGTTCTCAAGATCATACAATTTCTCTTGACACTCCAGCAAGCTTTCATTGCAGTAGTATCTCTGAACTTTAGGATATCAGCAAATTTAAACAACACATTGCTTCACTGATTTTAACATTTATCCTATTTGGATCCTCAGGGAAATCTGACAGTAATATAATGATCCTGACATCACTATCTATTGTAATTTTCCTTTTAGCTAGCTCTTTCTTATGCATTTCTCTGGTTTAAGTAACCATTTTCTGTGTCTCTCCCATGGAACTGATACTTTACTAAAAGTTCAGAAGCATGGCATCTACTCTGTTTCTTTCACTCAGAAAATAACTTTATTAGATAAAGTTACCAGGTTAGTTTGTCAGCCACTATGTCTGCTAAAATGATGTTGCACCTTATTTCAACTGACTGAGCTGATGAATCATCATCATAATACCCACAATAGAAATAATAATCAATACTTACATAGTATTGTGAACTGTTTAAAAGCAATACGATAGATACTTTGCCATAGAAAAGGGTGAATGCTTTTTAGATATGGTGAACTTAAAGACAAGAGAAAAATTACCTAAAGCTGGTGTCAGCACTGGGAACAAAACTCAGTTGTTTTGAAGACCCAGGTTGATGTTCAGTATTTCATTCCACAAAGTATACTATGCACAACATTTAATAACATGGTTGCATTTTATGAACTTTGTGGTAGCTTATGGAGTGGTTTGAGATGATTAACATAAATTACAAAAATGACCATGTATTCTTTTGGTAGAAGATGTTGAACACATATGCTTTTATGGTGCCAGGATGAAGAGGGAAACAGAACAGAAATTAGTAGAATTCATTGGGCTTCATGAATACTTGCTGGTTGGTCTGAAAACATAGTATCTATCAAAACTTTTTTTCTTTTTTCCTATATTTTTCTAGCAGGGCTTCTGACAGAGCACAGATTTCAATCAGTACCATAAAATTCTAATGTCATCCTATTACTTGACTCTGAAGATTACCAGGGTGAACTGATATGAATAGTTATATAACGGGAAGAATTGGAGCTTTTTCTGTTCAACAGGGGACTTAAACAGCTTTATTCCTCTTAAGAGAAGATTTTTTAAAAAATCCCAAACATACAGATACAACTGTAATTTCACAATGTTCTGCTTAGCCGTTCCAGCATGTTTTCTTTCTATGCCTATTAGCTGGGGCTTTTAACATGTAAAGTTTTAAGAATTCACTGTCTACATTTCAATCCAGCAAAGTATTTTATGATCTCATGTTACAAATAATCATTAATTTGCAGCATGTGGCCATGAATTCTGGAAAGATCATTTCATGTGTGCACCTTTCATCTTTGAAGCTCTTTGGGATGCTTGTTTTTTTTTTCTTTTCCTGAGTAACTAGTACTCTGAGAGTTTGTTCAGAGGATTTACTGGCTTCAGACACAACTATCTTGGCTAACTATGCTCTACGATATTAATAACCCGCAATAATTGAGCTCCACCCAATGAACATGAGTACAAGCCTGTCAAGGAACCTTCTCATTCTTATCTCTACCACTTTGGGTTTTTAAAATTTCCAAGCATCAAAATGTTGAAGAATTAGCTTTATCTCTGTAAACTTCACAACATTATAAATAAAGAGTAAAAGAACTGGTAATAATCCTTTCACCAATGACTTGCAAATCTTGCTGGCTTCAATCCTGCATAATGACATGACTGTGCATGTAAATACATGCACACACATCATTGCTCTTTATTTAATAAATAAATAAATAAATCTGGTTTACCTTTTATTTCGGTGCAGAAAGAGTTACAACAGACAAGATCCTATTATTCTCAGATCTCTTTTATCTTTGTCAGAAAAGTCATTGAAATAAATGAAAAATGCACTAACCCAGAAGCATAATCACCCATATTCCCATTTGTAGAGAATGGAAACTCAGGGGAAGGGGTCCACAAAGTCCTGTATAAGAAGTTCTGTCTGTATCCAGGCACATGAGTGCTTGCATCCAGCAAGCTAGGTAGGAAGAAGCACCAATGTTCATGAAATTGAAGATGTCCCAGCTGACTGACAGACACATAATCATACCAGTTATAGCCTGGATCCCTCAGGAAACTACATTTATATGATTGCACTGGGTATGTGTGTCTACAGCTTTTGAACCACTGGTCAACTTCAACAGGTTCTCAAAGAGGGCTAAAGGTCTTTAAGCCATAAAGTTCCTACAAGTTTTATGAAAACCAGCTGTCTTGTTTAAGAATAGTACTATTAGTGACCTTACTTGGGGAAAGACTATAAGGTCAGCTTGGCCTTATAATGCTCGAGACAATCCAAACATATTTTAGATGTTACAAAGAAATTCTTTACTGTTAGAGTGGTGAGGCACTGGCACAGGTTGCCCAGAGAGGTTGTGGATGCCCCATCCCTGGAAGTGTTTAAGACCAGGTTGGATGGGGCTTTGGGCAACGTGGTCTAGTGGAGGGTGTCCCTGCCCATGGCAGGGGGTTTGGAACTAGATGATCTTTGAGGTCCCTTCCAACCCAAACCATTCTATGATTCTATAATGCAGAAAGCTATAGAGAACAAGCTTTTGCTTCTCACAGGATTACATTAACTTTATGTTATACATAGGAAATTAGGGCTCAGTTTACAATTCTATTGAAAACTTCCTGTATAGAATCAGATAGTAGTTTAGGTTGGAGCGGACTTCTGGAGATCAGCTACTCCTGCTCAGCAGCTCAGTGCCACAGACTCTCTGTTCAACCCATTCCAAACCTTAACAGATCTTTGTGAAATTTCTGTTTTCCTGATATCCAATCAGATTTTTCCTTGATTCCAATTTTGTCTATTTTCTCTTTTTGTTTTGCTGCACACCTCCAAGAACAGTCTGACTCCATCTTCACTATACTCTGCCATTAGAGAGTTAAAAATGGACACTAGGATCCCTACTTAGCTGTCTCTTAACAAAAGCAGGTGTTACTACCCCACCATATAGATCTCATATATATGTATCTACAAATTAGTGAAATGGCAAGGCTTCCTTTTCCTAACATTAATTTGCCTTACATATTCTGATTTCTCTTCAATCACTAAATAAATAAATAACAGTCAGATGCTTAATTGGAATTATAAAATTTCATGAGAAATGTAAGGAAAGTGTGGGTTGTGTGGAAAAATTATAATCTAATTAAATTTAAAGGTGATAATAAATCTTTTTTTTGTTGTTCTTTTGTGGTAATGAAGTAGTTTATTGGCTACATCTGCAGTTTTTCTTTTTAATTGCAGTATGACATATTATAGAATCTCTACTTAACAATGAGCAATGAATTTTACACACCTCTAATAATCAGTCCCATCAACTCAAGTGTGGCCAACTGAGGCACCTAACTTCATTCTCATCCCACACCATGTGAAATTCAGATTGAAAAGGGAGGCGATGTCATTTTTTAAAATCCTGCTTTGAAGTTTTCCAGAAAAAGATCCCAGCAAACCTTTCACACATCATCAGAGTAATAATGAAATGCATTAAAACTAATGTTCATTTCTCTTTTGCGCTTTGAAGCAGAAGAAGAGACCAATGAAATGAAGATTTATAACACTTAGTGACTCCCTGAAAAATGCAAAACACATACAGCTTAAACTGTGCTGGATGGGACCCAGTATCTATGCTCTAGTAAGGCCATCTTCTAATGTAAAAAATCATAATCCTTTACACAGAAGCTGTGAAACATAAGAATTGGCAACTGTCATACATATATGTCAGATGTATAATTATTTTTTAAATAATTAAATAAAATCAAATATATGGGGAACACTATGACAAGTAGTCAGCAGCAGATAGTAGCGGACCCAAAGCTAAAAATGTATGAATCAAGCAACTGTAGTTGAACTCACTGTTCAAAAACATGTGTATAACAGAATGTGCTTCACACTCAATTGGAGTCAGTCCGGTCACATCATGGTGAACATAATACCACGAGAAGAGTCAAGCATCAAGATCTGTTCAAGCAAATATATCTTTTTAGTGCAGGGAGGGGGAACACGATGGACAGAACAAAGTAGGTAACCATTAATGTGATTTTTTTTTTTCCCATAAAATCATAAATAAGGGAGAATACTGATATTGACAACAGGCAGAATCTTTAAAATATTTCACTATCCTCTTCCCATCTCATCTATGTGCATGAGTATCACCCAGTTTAACATAAAATTTTGTGCTAGTAAGATATTTTAAGCTATCATTTAAGGCTGTGATCTACTGAGAAAATTTAATATGCATTATATGTAGTAGACAGTATATAATCCATCAAATAAACACAATCTTGCTGTGGCAACCCACCTAGAGAGCAGGTTGTGATCTGGATTCATTTTGGTTTTGAATTTTTAGTCCACACCCAGTTATACAAATTGCAGCATGACAGTTTGGAAAAGTCAAATACCTCTCAGGGATGGTAGAACTTTCCCTGAGGGGTAAGGGTAAATGGGCCTGGAAAGGTGCAGACAAAAAGTAAAATTTCTTTGCGAGGAAATTTTCTGAATAATTAGAAGTAATAGTAAAATCAGTATGATAATAACTCTACAAACTACTTTAGCTATAAGACAGTAGAGAAGGACACTCAGAGTGACAATCTGCCTGTCTTGCAGGCATGTTTTTCATGCCTCAGATCTGGTCCTCAATTAATACCTGCATTTAGTAACAGGATTTTTTTTATTGGGTTCTAGAAGAAGATCCAGTTCATCTAAGCTTAAGCAGCTACAAGTTTTCCCATAACAGGCTGCAATCAAAAAGAAAGACACAGAAATTTATGGTTGCTTCCCTGCTAATATAGTAAACAAACAAACAAACAAACAAACAAACAAAAACCCCAAAAAACCCACACAAACAAAAACAAAACAAAAAACCACCAGACAAGCCAAGGACTCATCTCTGGCACAGAAGAAGAACTTCATAGTACAACTTATATTCATACAAGTTAATTCTTATCCTTTCCAAACCACTATGGCTTTGACCTTCCTGATTGCTAATTGGGAAAGCCCCTGGTGTGTCTGTAAGTGCTAATTAATCATTAATACAGTTAATCAAGAGCTGGTACTTGAATCAGTGCCCTTACTGAATTTGCCAAAACAGGCAAAGCCTGTGTGAGATTCTACCTTTTGGAGTCCAGTTGGGTATGTGCCCAATTAGGTGCACCCAACTTGCACCTGAGTCTTTCTTGCTAGTGGTCTGTTTTCTTACACCTCTGGATCCTAGATGTTTCACCTTCTCTTGCCATGTCTGCAGCCAGGGTCCCAAAGACAGTGGGTTAGAAGTGGATGAGTCATAACTTCCTACACCACTTTGAGATTTTAACTAACTGTGTGAACAACCTGAGCCCATTTCTGTGCAAGGCACCTCCAAAGGTAGTTCATACTCACCTGTTTTGGTTTTGTAGTGAAATGGACAAGGTATGCTTACATGGTTGGTCACTAGCAGTTACCATCAGTATCTCATTTTGGAGAAAGTAGTCAACTGCTTCTTAAACTGTCTCTAAGCTGCAAATGAGGCTGTAGGACAGACGTCTTCCTTTGATCCAGCTGGCTGAATATCTGACGTTGCTCCTCAACACTTTCATGAAGCATGTGAATATTTTGCAAATCTACCACGACTGCAGCATTGTGAAAATCAGCTCCATTATTTTTGACCAAAATTTTGGTGTTAAATTTTTTCAGCAGATTAGGGGGGTATTCATAGAAATTACACCACTGACAGATCAATGAAGGCCATAACTTTTTAGGAAGGCATGACAAGCAGCTAAAGAAAGTAACCTTTTCTACTGCTATAGAGTGATCCAGAAGAAGATACCTGCTTTCAGACTGATTACGTGAATTTATGTGCCCTTTTTTATGCAGTTATTTGTCTGCTAAAACCAATTTCACTGGTGGTTTCAACTAATCTGTTAGATATCTAATTGGAGAAACAAAATAAGAGCAATCACACTGAGATCATGCATCAGCTGGGAGACAGTAAATTCAGTGGGATAATCCCTATGAAACTGCACTTCCCAAACTATGTTATGCAGAAAGTTCTAGGACACAGATTTGTGAAGCTTTGCTGTTAGCAGAGTGTTATAACCTTCAGCTATTCCCTGAACTTTATTTCTTGAAACTTTCCGATGTGCATGTGGAAACTCACAGGTCCTTACTGGAACACAAAGGTGGCAGATCAAGAAATTAATCAGTCATAATCTTGCCCTGGACCAGTGATATAATGCGGATGTGCCACAATTTCTGATCAAGCCCAGCAGATAGTTTATATTACTTCTACAAAGGTTTCCATTTGGTCAAAAGTCAGTTCATCATGTGAAACTAGATAGAGAGTTCTGTTTTCCATTAGACTTCCATTTCCTGAAATTTTCAGAAGAAGATAAAATAAATGTCTAGGACATCTGCTTTAGGCAACTGTAAGTTATTTTGCCTAATTCTGATGATATTCTATGGCCTGTCATATGTAAAACCCCAAATCAGTAGGTCTAAGATCTCTTCTGGCTTTAAAAATCTATTTTCAGAAGTCCATTAGGTTTATGAAGGAGAACTATCTAAATATGATAGAAGACTTTGCTTATATTTACCATAAATGTTTTGTATTTTGCATTCTGGCAGCAAAATCTTTGCAGTTACTTTTTAATAGCTGTTTGGACAGATATTTTTCTGAGATTTCTAAATGTAATAAAGTGCAAAAGAGATGTCTGTCTTGACAAATAGAGTTCAGCAAGGCAGTTCTTCCCTCATCTTCCCTTATAACGGAGGATTGTAAACCCAAAAATGCTATAAAATCATTCTGGGAGCTAAGTGAGCATGGTAGTCTCCAAAACAAACGATGCACTTTTGGAGAGATCATATGGGTTTAAATTATAATTTCTAGAGGATATAACTGAATCTTTAGGATCTCATATCTGTGTATGTGGGAATTGTTTTCCTACTTAATGGTGTATATGACAAGTGCCTATTTCAAAACATCTTATTTCTTGTTAGATGTTAATTTCTTGTTCAATTTAAGAGACATTTCTTAGATTGCCAAACACAGTTTAGGAAAAAAAGTAGTTAGTGAAAGGAAGAATGAGAAAGGAAGAAAGAAAGAAATAACAGTCAGGGAAATAAGGGAGGACACAAGAAGTCTAAGGAAAGCACATCTGTTTTGACTTGCATACAGAAAACAGTGTATGTTTAACTTAAAAAGTGTGTGCATAAATCACTTGCTTTTCACAGTGGTGGTACCAGATACTCAACTTAAGGGGCTGCAAAAATTCAAGGCTACTGTCTAAAACTCAGGAACTACAATGGGGGTTTTTTTGTTTGTTTTTGTTTTTGTTTTTGTTTTTGTTTTTTAAAATAATGATAGTAATATGGTGGGTATCCAAGGGAAGCACAGTGAGAAAAGCAAACTACTTTTTCTTTATTACCTGGAAATATAGAATTTTTCTTCTAATTATTTACACTAAAATTCAACCAATTCTTTAAGTAGCAAAAGTACTTTCTTCCTCAATATTGTGATATGTCTCATTTACTTTTAGCTATCCATAAATTTAGTATCCAATCTAAGCTACTTCTCCCAATTCCCTCTAAGGCAATGGAGAGAGGCAGTCACTTCCTCTGCTGATTTATCTCCTCTGTTTTAAACACCTGTTTTAGAATAGGATGAAATGGCCTCCAGAGATGCCTCTCTCTCTCTAATTACCTAGTTATACTCGAGAAACAGTGTCCTCAACTTACACACATGAATTAAGCAGCAGAGAAACCAAGGTCACACACGAAATCTGCACCTGAGCAGGATTCAGTACAATACCCCTGAGTGCCACTGACATGCTCCATGTACTAGATCAACAAAATACAAAACTCATTCCTCAATTCCTCTTTTCTCTCTTTCTTTTGCATGATTACCCTATTTTTAAAAAATATCTTTCTTCATACGAAAAAAAGGTTCTTTGTGTAGTTGCCCGTGTTAGAATCTAAGAAAAGGTGACAATTAAAAACAAGAGTGAAAAGGACAGCCCTAGCACCAGTGGAAGAGAACTGTCTAATGACTTATGGGCAAACATAAGGGGGAAAAGAAATAAATGAAAAATTAAACAAACAAAAGCCACATCCCAAGGTGGCTTGGTTGAGAAATACATATGTAAAACATGGAAATATGTATTCTAACTTTTTATGTAGACAGATTGAATACCCAAAAGGTACACACAGAATATCTCTTCTCCAGTAGAAAGTTTAGCTAATCTGTCAGATCTGTAATTCATCTGTCACTGAAGAAAAAACCAGAAAATTTCAGCCAAAATGATTCAGACATTTCTAAGAACAAGTGAAGTAAAAATATTTTCTTTGCCTATGTTAAAAATACGCTGGCAGACTTTTCTTGAGAACGTTTAGCAATTCTTATTTGAGGATGACAATATACGCGTTGCTGGCTGATGGAGATGATCTTTGTGTCTGGGATGTGTTCTTGCTGCTGATGAAAATCCATCAGTGTGAAGCCAGACTGCTGTGGGTTTGGGGAAAAGAAAAGCAAAGCTTGCAAAAGTTTCATAGGTGCTCTTTTCTACAAAGAATAAAAGCATGAAGGTGAAGGAAACTGCTTGATGTTTCCTCACTCTGCAGTGTTTGATTTTGCCGTATGTTCTGTAACACCTTGTCTTTGTATGTGTGATTGCGTGTGTGTATACACAAGCGTGTGTGTTTGCACTGTGTATTTGACACTGACGTTACTTAGTTCTTTGGGAAATAAATCAAGCTATCTTTTTTATATGTACAGAATCAGTTACCCGAGGTGTTATTGATGCAAAACTAAAATATATCCAGGAGCAGTAGTATTTTCTGAAAAGGTATATGTTGGGTTTTTTATTGAAATTACCACACACCAATTTCATTACTCACTCAGAGTGTACTCAGTTTGTCTATTTACTGCAGATATTGATGGGAGTGCATTTTTCCTTTGTGTACACATATATTAACAGGTCCACCAATGTTCTTGGTATGCTGTTTAAAGCACTTTAATATTCTGTCTTACAGGTTTAAAAAATGGTGTTTGAAGAGTGCAAGAAGTGCAGAGAAGAAAAGTCAGCACATTGCAAGCAAACCCATTTCAAATCAAGTGGATTGTGTAAGGATTTTAGAGCCGTTTGTTTCATAGTAAAGAATCATAGAATGGTTTGGGTTGGAAGGGACCTCAAAGATCATCTAGTTCCAACCCCCCTGCTGCGGTCAGGGACACCCTCCACCAGACCATGATGCCCAAAGCCTCATCCAACCTGGCCTTGAACACTTCCAGGGATGGGGCATCCACAACCTCTCTGGGCAAACTGCTCCAGTGCCTCACCATTCTAACAGTAAAGAATTTCTTTCTAACATCTAATCTAAATCGACCCTCCTTCAGCTTGAACCCATTACCCCTTGTCCTGTCACTACACTCCCTGATAAACAGTCCCTCACCATCTTTCCTGTAGGCCCCTTCAGGTACTGGAAAGCCGCAATTAGATCTTCCCGGAGCCGCCTTTTCTCCAGGCTGAACAACCCCAACTCTCTCAGCCTGTCCTCATAGGAGAGGTGCTCCAGCCCTTCAGTCAGCTTCGTGGCCCTCCTCTGGACTCGCTCCAACAGCTCCATGTCTCTCCTGTACTGGGGCCCCCAGAGCTGGACGCAGTACTCCAGGTGGGGTCTCACAAGAGTGGAGTAGAGAGGCAGGATCACCTCCCTCCATCTGCTGGTCACACCTCTTTTGATGCAGCCCAGGACATGGTTGGCTTTCTGGGCTGCAAGCGCACACTGCCGGCTCATGTTGAGCTTCTCATCAATCAATACCCCCAAGTCCTTCTCCTCGGGGCTGCTTTCAATCCATTCCTCGCCCAGCCTATAGTCGTGCTTGGGATTGCACCGACCCATGTGCGGGACCTCACCCTTGGCCTTGTTGAACTTCATGCGGTTCGCACGGGCCCACCTCTCAATCCTGTCAAGGTCCCTCTGACATCCTTTCCCTCCAGCGTGTTGACCACACCACACAGCTTGGTGTCGTCGGCAAACTTGCTGAGGGTGCACTCGATCCCCCTGTCCATGTCGCCGACAAAGATGTTGAACAGTGCTGGTCCCAGTACCGACCCCTGAGGAACACCACTCGTCACCATTCTCCACTTGGACATTGAGCCGTTGACCACAACTCTTTGAGTGCGGCCATCCAGCCAATTCCTTATCCACCGAGTGGTCCATCCATCAAATCCATGTCTCTCCAATTTAGAGACAAGTATGTCTTGCGGGACAGTGTCAAATGCCTTGCACAAGTCCAGGTAGATGATGTCAGTTGTCCTTCCCTTATCCATGGACGCTGTAACCCCATCATAGAAGACCACCAAGTTTGTCAGGCACGATTTACCCCTAGTGAAGCCATGCTGGCTGTCACCAATCACCTCCTTGCCTGAGCATAGTCTCCAGGAGGGTCTGCTCCATAATCTTGCCAGGCACGGAGGTGAGACTGACTGGCCTGTAGTTCCCTGGGTCTTCCTTTTTTACCCTTCTTAAAAATGGGGGTTATGTTTCCTCTCTTCCAGTCAGCAGAAACTTCGTCAGACTGCCAGGACTTCTCAAATATGATGGAGAGTGGCCTGGCCACTTCATCCACCAGTTCCCTCAAGACCTGCAGATGCAACTCATCAGGTCCCACGGACTTGTGCACCTTCAGGTTCCTTAGATATTCTCGAACCTGATCTTCTCCTACAGTGGGAGGTTCTGCATTCTCCCAGTCCCTGCCTTCTGTGACCTGGGCAGTGTGGCTCAAGCATTTGACAGTGCAGACTGAGGCAAAGAAGTCGTTGAGTACCTCAGCCTTCTCCATATCCTGGGTAACCAGTTCACCTGTTTCATTCCGGAGGGGACCCACATTTTCCCTCGTCCTCCTCTTATCACTGACATACCTATAGAAACTTTTCTTGTTGTCCTTGACATCCCTGGCCAGACTAATTTCTATCAGGGCTTTGGCTTTCCTAACCTGATCCCTGGCTGCTTGGACAGTTTCTCTGTATTCTTTCCAGGCTACCTGCCCTTGCTTCCACTCTCTCTAGGCTTCCTTTTTTTTGTTTGACTTTGCCCAGGAGCTCCTTGTTCATCCACGGGGGCCTCTTGGTGGTTTTGCTTGACTTCCTCTTTGCTGGGATGCATTGCTCCTGAGCTTGGAGGAGGTGATGCTTGAATATTAGCCAGCTTTCTTGGGCCCCTCTTCCGTCCAGGGCTTTGTCCCATGGTATTCTACCAAGAACTGTGATATTTTAGAATAAATACACCTCTCAATGTGACATCTTTATTCTTGCTTGGACAGAAATTGTAGCACAAGTCACAAGCCAATCCTGAACCAATTTCAGGTAAACCAAATAGAAGGAAAGGAACAAAAGAATTATTTAAATGCAGAAACAGCCTCCAGAGACACTATTTTATTCATTGCAGCAGAGATCAATTAACAGGGAAGTTCAGAAATGGCCTTGTATTCAGTGGTAAGTCTGGCCTGTGTTTGAAGGAAGCTGTCCCTATCATATTTTCATTAAACATACTGAGAACAGATTAGCGACTAGAGAAGAAATCATAGAATCATAGAATGGTTTGGGCTGGAAGGGACCTCAAAGATCACCCAGTTCCAACCCCCCCTGCCATGGGCAGGGACACCCTCCACCAGATCACGTTGCCCAAAGCCCCATCCAACCTGGCCTTGAACACTTCCAGGGAGGGGGCATCCACAGCTTCTCTGGGCAACCTGTTCCAGTGCCTCACCACCCTCACAGTGAAGAATTTCTTCCTTATATCGAATCTGAATCTACCCTCCTTCAGTTTAAAGCCATTACCCCTTGTCATATCACCACATGCCCTTGTAAACATTCCTTACAGTTCTTCTCCAGCTTTCCTGCAGGTGCCCTTTAGGTATGAAAAAGCTGTCTTCTCCATTCACAGGTATCTGATTGAAAATTTTTCTTTTTCTTTTTTTTTTTTTTTTTTTTTTTTTTTTTTTTTTTTTCTTTTCCTTTTTCTTTTCTTCCCAGTAATGTCTAAGGAAAGGACAGGGAAATAACTGCTGGCTAATCCTGGCGTCACATGCTTCTCTTCTGAAACGACCAGGAGGAGACCAATGTCTAAAGCACTGTTATGATGTTGAAAGCATTGTGTCCCCTGACATAGTTCAGTAGCCTCATTAGTCCCATTCATTCCAGGATCTGAAATGCTTTTATTATACAATATCATCATTGCCACAAGGCCAAACAACTTATTTGTTCAGATCAAAACTGCACCCACCACTCTTTGGGTTGGTGCACAGAACAGGTTCAAATAAGAATGTGAACAGTAGATTCATATATAGTCATCACATGTGTCCCACATTAATTGAGTTGAGATAAAAATATGATTTATTTATTTATCCTGATCAATATAACCTTGAATAAATTTGATGGTTTTGTTGCATCGATGGTTGTTGTTTACTAAAACACATTATTGAGTACCCAGTACTGTTCTTTGAGTATGCTCTTCAGACTTTTTTTCTCCTATTACATTTATCCTGTCTGTTATTGTCCATTTTGAGCATAATAAAAGCTGTTATTTACAGTCCTGGCCTATTTAAGAGAGCTCAGTCAGACTGTCCACTCTAGACAGGATATCTGCTTCTTATTAGCCAGACTATGCGATGAATATGTCTGTTTTCCAAGATTTTATTTTAAAATTTAAAAATAGTCATAAGATAAACAAGGGATCACTAGGAAGATGCACACCTCTGCTGAATTTCTACAGTTCTAATAAAAGCTGGTTTTGCAGAAGTGTAGAATGATTGAATGAGTTGTCACATTTTCTTTTGTTTGATTGCTAAGACAAACAATGCAGTCTTTTAAATGCAACATTTCTAAATATGTTAGGCTGGCTACATAGTCCTTTCCTGCTTATAAATTGTATTATTGCCTTATAATGAAAAAAAAATATGAAAATGAGAAGAAGAGATATCATTAAAAGATAATTGTTTTATCTGCAGCTTAATCCCTTGAATATCAGGCAACAATCTCCCTTCAGGAGATGAAATACTTCGAAATGGCACTGCTAATTTGACTGGAATATCAGGACATTAATCAAACATCCATAATATTACTTTGCTGGGTAGGCATGACAAGTCTTTAAGGAATTGAGCTGGCAACCTGAATTTCTAAGGCATCTGGAAATACAAAATACAGTGGATAGTTATAAGTCTATGCAAACTGAGGTGTGGGACCATCACATTTACATGCATATTTAATTCCAAGGTTAAATGAGTTGTGGAGGAATAAAGCAGTTTTGTTTGCAGTTACTATGCTAAAAACAATATGCTTGAAGCCTCGACTAGCTATATTCTCTATATTTTGTTTAATTCAGCTGTCAAAGTAGAACTGCCCTCAGCATGTATAAAATAACTCACTAAAAGGTCATCTTTGAATGTATTTTCATATTGCAGATAATCAAAACAGAGTACAGAAGAATTTTGTTGGTAACTGATGGCAGAGCAGATATGAAACAGGATCACTGGGATGTGGTGATGTGAGTAGTCCTAATGAAACGCCACTAAAGCTACTAACCATTTAGACTGGAAACTAGGCTCATGTGGGATCTAATGTTTCACTCATGGTAAAGCTTGATTTTCTGGCTCAGTAGCTGCCAGCCACATGGGTGGTGTTGCACCTACCTGATACAGTGGCTGAAACACACCGCTTCACTCTGTTCTTCCTCTCTATTTCTTTTGAATTGTCAGGGTTATACAGGCAGCTGTTTCATGCTGCATAATTCACAGTATGTGCTTTTCTTTAAATGCAACATTACATTTACATTTCCAGATTAACATTTGCAGTTTTGAGAAGACAATAATATTCTTTAAAGTACTCTTTATTTTGGCATATTGTTGTATACTCAACTTCAGATTAATTACATATTTTTGCATGTAAACAAACTGAGAAGGAATGAAAATCATAGAATCATAGAATGGTTTGGGTTGGAAGGGACCTCAAAGATCATCTAATCAAACCCTCTGCTGCGGGCAGGGACACCCTCCACTAGACCACATTGCCCAAAGCCCCATCCAACCTGGCCTTGAACACTTCCAGGGATGGGGCATCCACAACCTCTCTGGGCAAACTGCTCCAGTGCCTCACCATTCTAACAGTAAAGAATTTCTTTCTAACATCTAATCTAAATCGACCCTCCTTCAGCTTGAACCCATTACCCCTTGTCCTGTCACTATACTCCCTGATAAACAGTCCCTCACCATCTTTCCTGTAGGCCCCTTCAGGTACTGGAAAGCCGCAATTAGATCTTCCCGGAGCCGCCTTTTCTCCAGGCTGAACAACCCCAACTCTCTCAGCCTGTCCTCATAGGAGAGGTGCTCCAGCCCTCCAGTCAGCTTCGTGGCCCTCCTCTGGACTCGCTCCAACAGCTCCATGTCTCTCCTGTACTGGGGCCCCCAGAGCTGGACGCAGTACTCCAGGTGGAACGCTCAATGTAAATGGTTACCTGCCTCATAAGACCCCATGCAGCCTCAGGAGACTGAGGATCACGGCTCTGATATAAAATGGCAAGAAAGAATCATATTAGGAAAAATATCACAACCATTGAATTTATCAGGGTCTTCTTCTGGGGGATTATCACACAATGTCTGAGTTTGGAAGGGACCTCTGGAGACTGCCTAGTCCATCCTTTCTGCTCAGACCAGGGTCAACGAGAACACCTTGCTTGGGGCTGTGTCCAATTGGGATGCAGACTCCACATCTTCTCTGGACAACCTATTAACTGTCATTATCAACCTGTAGTGTTATCATGTTTGTCAGTCAGTAGAAGTTTGGTCAGATCATGAAAGCAGGATTTATCCTCTGTAAATGAAAGAAGTGAATTCACTCAAACACATCTGCAATATACCCATATCTAAATGTAAAACTTGGAAAAGGTTTGGAAAATTCACTTTTTTTTTTTTTTTTTTTTAATTGTTCTCATCCATTTCACAGTTTAAGGCAGAAGCAGGAACAGAAATATGAACTCCATCAACTGCCACCTTCCTGGCCAAGCAACAGAGTACCAAAAGCAAACAATCTTCTCAACGTTACCAGGAGTCTAATCAATTAATTTGAGAATTCCAGTTTGAATTGCCAAGCTGAACAGCTCAGAATTGGTTTGTATTTGCATCTAATAACTAAGACATATATCTGAGTCGAAAATTTAATTTTTTCAAGTTGTGTTCACCATTTGTTTGTGTCAGTTAATGATTTTTTGGGGTTGTATTTAATCTTTGAACAACACAAGTTTTCTTCTTTATTAGTCACTTTAACAATATTGACACCAAATTGTCAGGAAGATACTTGCAACATCTTTCAAAATAAATCATATTATCTAGTTGTACAAATCTACTTTCAATAATAAGAAGGAATGGACAGTGCTAGCTGTTGATGAATGAATTAGGGTTTAGCTCTGGAAAAGATCAAAGATGGCAGTTTTTAATGAAAAATAGCACCTGCAACTTAATGGTTACAATAGTTATTATCCTACATGTTCAAATAGATGAATTCTCTCAAACAAAAATAAATTAGCAAGAAATGTTATTGGAATTTAGAGAATTCCACTTACTTCAGTGAACTTTTGATCTGTTTGCCATTTTTTAAGAAGAGCTTATAAGCTCCAAACGAGAGCTTCCAAACTAAAGCTTCTAAGCTTCCCATCTGTAGCTCTCAGAGTCAGGCCAGCATGAATCACGAGGAGCCAATTACTGCAAAGTGTTGCCATGCCAGCGGTGGCATTCACTTTTCTTTAATATTTTCACTAACCTTATTTCCCCTGCGAGCAAAATAGCTGCTGCTGTTTGTTCAGACTTGGCGGCTGTGGTAGGACTAGCTGTCAGAGAGCCTGAGTTCCTCTTGCTAATTTCAAGCTCTGTTGAGCAGTACTGTGGTGGCAAGACTATCACTCAGTGTTTAGGAACAGCCCTGGCAGGGGGTGGGGGCGTGGTAAAAAACCCCCAAAACCTTAAGGAAATCTATAGATTTTGCTTATCAGAGAAAAAATGTTGGAGTATTTAATGTAAGAAATCACTGTTACTCACTTCTTTAAGCAAAAGTGACTAGAAGGAATCATAAGACACTGGACAGCACCAGCTGCCAGCATATGCTAACATATGGTATAGGTTCTATTAGGAAGATTAGAAATGTTAAGATTATCTGAATGAGAATCATTTAGCTTACTGAAACTATTCATTCTATATCATGGCCAAGGTAGCATATATCTGATCAGCATAGGTACAGAAAGACAAAGGTAAATTTAGAAATAAAGAGACAGGCATAGTGATGTAGAATACACCTACCACAGACAAATAGGTCAAAACCATGTTGTTGTCTTTTTTATTTCCCTTTATTTATTTGTTTTTTATACGTGACATAAATTAAATGTGACACTATTAACCACGGAGAAAGTACACAGACTTCCTAAGTAGGCCCACTTCCAGGCCATTGGGGAAAACCATTTCCTGGCAGGAGGATACTGAGTTCAATAAAGGGAAATGGCCAGCCATGACCCTGGAGAGGAATAAGCCCAAGCTGTGGGGCCATGCAGCTGAAAGGCAGTTTTGCAGAAAAGGACCTGGAGGTCTGGTTGGACAACAAGTTGAACATGAACCAGCGATGTGCCCCTGCAGCAAAGCAGGCCAAAAGCATCTGTAGTTCCATCAGGGGAAAAGCAATGCCAGCAAGTTGAGTGAGGTGACCTTTTCACTCAACTCAGCACTAGTGAGACACATCTGGAGTGCTGGGTTCAGGTCTCGGCTTCCCAGTTCATGAGAGACATAGCCAAACTCAAGCAAGTCCAGCAGAGGGCCATGAAGCTGATGAAGGGTCTGATGCAACTGATATGCAAGGAAAGGCTGAGAGAGATTGGAGTTGTTCAACCTGGAGAAGAAAGGACTCAAGGGGATCTGA
Source organism: Balearica regulorum gibbericeps (assembly GCF_011004875.1). Classification (NCBI taxonomy): domain Eukaryota; kingdom Metazoa; phylum Chordata; class Aves; order Gruiformes; family Gruidae; genus Balearica; species Balearica regulorum. Next base: position 43,710,375 of record NC_046186.1, read on the forward strand.
TCAATATATATAAATACCTGATGGGCATGAAGTAAAGAAGACAGAGCCAGACTCCTCTTGCTGGTGCCCAACGACAGGACGAGAGGCAGTGGGCACAAGCTGAAACACAGAAATTTCTCTTTGAACATAACAGTGTTTTTAATGTCATGGCAACTGAGCACTGGAACAGGTTGCCCAGAGGCATTGTGGAGTCTCAATCCTTGGAGATATTCAAAACCTAACTGGGCATGGTACTGGGCAACCTCCTAGTTGACGCCACTCTGAGCAGGGGGGTGGACTCCAGATCTCCAGAGGATCTCCAGAGATCCCTTCCTACCTCAACTTTTCTAGAATTCTGTGATTCTATAAAAGGCTGAAAATATTCAGCAGACAAGATCTGACTAGATAGGAATATCCTGAACCTCCTCCAGAACAATCTGAAGTAAAGAAGTGAGCAATAATAGGAGATAGATCAGGCGGGTAGATAGCTGTGTCTGTGATGACAATAATGAGAGTATGTTGACTTAATACAGTGAAGAAACTCATAGTCTAGATAGTGCTAACATGGAAACTATGGTCATGGCCCATATTTGTAGCATGCCATGGGACAGGAGAATAGAGATTCTGGAGCCAAAATTAAATGAGTGGGTGAGAAGTAAAACACCAAGACTGACCAAAGTTATGCACCAGTCTGGACAGATTAAGTTTCTGTTCATGTATAAGACAGTTGTATGGGCAAAATGTAATCAAACTCATTAGAAACTGGAAAAATCTCATTAAATAGGTGGAATATCTATTTTATGAAACTATTATTTTAGATGAGCTTCATCTAAGTGAAAATAGAATCATGATGCTGAAACTTAAAGGTTTACGGGGAACTTTTACACTAAGCACAATGGGAAAGTCCAGAGCTGCAAAAAAACACATAGATCACTTTGAAATAAACTCTTTAAGTAAAGAGCAGTTAAGATCTTATAAAGCAATGAAGAATTAAAAGGCCAAGCTCATTTTCAACAAATGAAACTCCTTTTAAGGAATACATATATAAGGAGACAACGATCCCAAGAGGAACTAGATACATTCATGTATTTAAATGTTTGAAGTGTAGAGCATAAAATGGGTGAATTAGATTGCCTGATTTTTAATGAGGACAGTAACTTGACAGACTTATCAACTTGGGGGAAGGAAGCTAATCTTTCAAACATGTCATGCCAGGTTAAAAATACTTAAGTAGGCCAGACAAAGGTTTTGGCTATAGCAAAGAAAGTAATAAGTCACATGGCTAAAAAATAAAAAATTAAAATATTTACATTAACAGGAAGAGGATGATATTACAACTCTCATAACCATTTTCTGGTTACTAACTGTGACTAAGGGAGACCAGAAAACCTGCAAGAGCAATAAACACAGTAACGATGGGAAATTATAGTTATTTCCAGGAAGATTTGGGTAAATATCTGAACAGGTAGTATCCAATCAAACTTCAGATGATGGAAGCTACTTTGTTAGACTTCAGCTGCTTCTTAAAACAGCTGTTCAGCAAGCCTACACTTGTGAGTAACAGTTCTTGTGAGATGTACATTGGACTTGTTTCAAAACGTGTATCTCTAAGTGTGATACGCTCCAGTTCAAAACTACAAGAGGAGTGAAAGACACACACAAAATAAACCACTACAGAGATGTTCACTTTCAAAAAAGGGAAATCATGTAAAACTAGAAAACTTGCTAAAAGTAGACCAAAAGAACCAGCCAAAGAACAAAACTTCTGTAGATAGTATGGAGCTTCCTTCAATACACCTTATTAGAGGGACAAAGTAACTATAAAATCAATCTATCTGGTTAAAGAATAGAAACAGTAGACAATAACAATAGTTAAACAGTAAAAATAAAATGGATAACAGAAATAAAGTTATCTTTCAGAAAATGAGTATTGTTTCCAGATAAGGTGAATGGAAAAAAACATAAGCTCTGGCAAATTAAATCTGAAATTTTAATAAGCCAAAAAAAAGACTTTGAAGACCAATTTGCCAAAGGCATGAAGTTATTAACAAGATGTTTTCAATCATGCTAGAAGGAAAATACTTGCCACAAAGTTTGCAGAGTCAACAGGTCCTTAATATAGGCAAGGAAGGATACTTAATATAGGAAAGGAATAAGACCATGGTAGAAAAACTGAAGCAGTGATTGGCGTCACTTTTCACTACAGAAAAACCTAGGAAGAGTCCCATGCAGGAGCCTTTCCTCACAGGAAATGACTTGGAGGAACTGTCTCAAACTACAGTGTCAGCTGAAAGTAGGAACAAATAAATAAAATAAATAGTAACTTCTTGCTAAGGCTAGGTAGTATTTAATTCTAAGCATTAAAGGAACTCAGAATTAAAAATTCTTTAATTAGGAACTGTGTTATATAGACTAACATTTAAATTAGCTGGAGAATTGGAGGAATGAAAGACTAAAATCACAGCCACTTTGAAAAAATGCTTCAGGGACAGTCAAACTATTACAGACTAATAGGTTTGATTTCAGAAATAGGTTAATTGTTTAAAATTCTAAGGAAGAACAGAACAAGTAAATATTCAGTTAAATAAGCTAACATGGAGAAAGAAGCAACAGAGGTTTTGCAGAGGGAAGCTATGTTTCACAAACCTATCAGAGTTCTCTCAATTAGTCTGCAGGTTTGCAGGGTGATGATCTATTTGTTAAACACACTAGACTTCCAAAAGCTTTTGGTAAGAAAGTATCATCAGCAAAAAAGTTTGCTGATTATGCATAATTATACAGCATGGTAAAAATGAAATTTGATTGCTGAGAGATGCAGAGAGATCTCACAGCATGGGGGGTCTGGGTAATAAAATGACAAATTATTATAATGTAAAAAGCGCATAGGTAAAACAATATTAGCTATTGATGCACAGTCATGGGCTCTGAGTTAGCTGTTATTACCACTCTGAAAGGAGAGCTTGGAGTCACTGTGGATAGATTTATAAAGTTACCAGCTCAGTGCTCAATAACTAATTGCACTGAAGACATACTGCATTTTGAAAATTATTAGTAAAGGATAAAGGAACAAAATAGAAAATGACATTGTGTGGCTATGTAAACCTCTACAGACGTTTGAAGTCTGGATGGAAATCTCAAAAGGGTAACCCTTGAAAGGCCTAAAAAAGAAAAGGGTAGACAAGATCATCAAGAGAAGGGTAGGTTTCACATTTGATTGTCCAAAGAGTATTGCATATAAAAGCAAATGTAACTTTTTATTTAAAAATATAGAAAGGACACGAAGTTACCTTTACAGGCTTATGACTTCAGATTTTTCTACAAAGAAAGAGACAAAACTAAGCAATAAACCAGAACCCTTTTCTCCAGGACCAGGGCTGGCATTTGGCCAAAGCTAAGAATAAAAAAATTCTAACATGTCTAGCCAGGAAATATATAGCTTGCCCTGAGTAAGATGTAAGATGTCTGTCACTAGAGTTTATGCATTAATCATCTACAATCTAATTCATATGCTGATGTTAATGTGCAAAGAGTAGAAATTTAGGAAAATATCTCTTAATAATAAAAATTTGGCATTCTTATTAAATATTTAGGAGAAGATCAGAATATTCAGTGATGTACAGAAACAGGCAGGAGACAATTTATATCCTAAAGGGATATTAATTAAAAGAAGAAAGAGCAAACAGTTTGAAAAGTAGTCAGTACAATGTCTTCAGTATTATGACCCATTTGACAGAGAAGGATAGACTCAATGACTGCTCAAAGATCACTGACTACTCTGTGGCCTGGAATTCAGCTGAGCATTTTCCATCTCTTGGATCATTTTCTATATTTGTCACGATGAAATGTGAAAAGTATCCAGCAAGCACTATAAAATCATTAGATGATTTTGGTAGAAGGGCTGAAAAGGAATAGTTGACATTCAAACTTCTGTGAGTAAAACACTTGTATGAAGTCCTGTAATGTGTACAGCCAAGGACAAGTGACTCCTCTTGCTTCAAAGAATCTGTCCATGAGTGAACAGTTTCTTAACTGTTTGAAATCAAGTTCATGGAGCAAAAAAAGCCTTGTTTAGGACAAGTCATATGCAAAAGAGGAAGTTTTTAAGATCATGTGCTTTTGAATTACCCTTACTAAGAACAGAATTCTTGAATGGGATTCATCTGCCCCAGTTTAGGCATTTAAAACTGAGACAGCTGAATTTCAGGTAATCTCATAAGATTTTCCTTATAATTAAAGGAGATAAATAGGCATCCTAAGAGTGCAATTCAGCTTCCCACTTTCCCTTATTTTAAAATCCTGTTTTGGAATGAAATGAATAGATCTCTGGAGGTGTCTGTTTCTCTCCACTGAGAGGGACCCTTAAGTTACTAGACCTATGTGGCTAACTTTTAGACACCTAAATTAGGGGAGAATAATCCCATCTTTATTAATATTTTCTTTTTCCTTGGGAATTTTTTTTTGCCATTGTGCATCATTCAAATGAAGCTAATTATTTCCTATTAACTTATAAAGTGCATTTCTTATAAACTTCAGCCAAGAAAGTTTTGGATTAAAAAGTCAGACTTCTCCAGGAATTTATGTCCAGGTGGAAATAGGAGTTTATTACCGAAAGAAATTTTGCAACCTTAACTTATAGAGTTTGACTATAATACACATGTAAGAACAAATTATGTTTTGTTGCCAAGACAACAAAAGTAAAAAGCAGGGAAACTAATGGAAGCAATTTACAGCTCTGTGGGACAGCCAGAGATACAATAACATACTGCATTTCTTAGAGAAGAAAACAATATGATCTATCAAAGTTCTTATTTTATTGCAAGAAAAGACACAGCACATGACAATAAGGAAAATCACATTTCCAATAACCCAAAGTAAGGTTTATTTAATAGTCCATCAGGTAAATATAAGGAAACATATATATTTCAATCTAAGAATTCCATCTCACTCACCCCTACCTATCCCATCCCATACTAGGGGGACAAAAATACTCAGTTTTGTTGTTGTTTTTATTGCTGTTATTGCAATGAAATCCCTGTTCCTTTATTCTTTCTTCTTCCAAACAGTTTAATATTGTTTTCAGAAACATTTAAAAATTATAACAAGGACAGTGTGATCCAACATTTTTATTGCACAGCTACTCTGCAGAAGACTAAATAGCCTGTAGGCCTAGAACACAATAAAAACAAAAGAATGCCTGTATCTGAGAAAAAACTAAACACTTTTCCTAAAAACCTATGGCCAAATTGTGGCCTCTGATTTTAGAACAAATATGCTATTACAGCTAGAAAGAATTACAGGTCCAATGGGAAAGTTTGTCTTCCAATATGTTTCATAGTCACAATCACATTTAAAAAGACGGCAAAAGTGGCAAAAATGTAGTTTGAAAGTTTTCTTTAAAAATGTTGCAGCAGCATCTAAAAATTTGACCTTGAATAAACTTGCCTGGGTCATAAGGCACTGCCAAGAGTCATGCAACAGAATCTATCATTGAAAATTATGGGATTTTCTGCCATTAGTTTCCTAAAATACAGCATATCAAACCCGGCAGCAATAAAAAAGTAGCACTGAGTCCATACATTTCCTCAAAACTGACATGTTTGCTTGATCATGTAAAAAAAGGAAGTAAATGAAGAAAGAAAATTTAAAGCTACTATACGACTTTAGTGGTAACAAACTGGGTCTCAGATATTTGTGGATTTTTGGAGGGATTGTGATTTTATTTTTTTTACACCTCCAGTGACATAGATCTCATTGCCATTTTGTGACTGAAAACTAAGTCATAAGTAAGCCCATATGAAGATGATGTCTACAGTTCACTTATAAAATCTCTGAACATTAGCTCACCTGAACTAAATCTGTTTAAACCTCAGAAGCAATAAGATATCAAAGATATAGAAAATTCAAATGCTGTTTCCTTCCCATGGAGTTCAGAATTACATTACACACAGAATATAATTAACTCTACTGTATTCTATTCTAAATAGCAGGTTCAGAGAATAGAATTCATCTATTTGCATAAACAGAATTAGAGCAATGGCATATACTACGTTAACTAAAACATCGGCAAAATTGAGATACAGGGGAAAATGAGGATGTAGGCAAAACGCATAGTCTTATATCTAGGGAGTGATTTGAACTATAATTAAAATCACAAACTAGAAATTAATACAGGAGTCTGGAAGATGATGGAGATTTTCAAATCACTGATTAATATAGGCAGCAGCAGGAGAAGCAGAGAATGGAAAACTGTCTCTCTGTAAAGAATAATATGTCACTGGGGCTATGCAATTCCCAGACCTTAAAAAGCAAGAGATCAAAAGACAGAATGAGAGTGTGACATCCTAATGGTGGGATTCATCTCAGTTAACTTAGTCATCCAAAATCTAGGCTGCTCTAATAAGCTAATTATCAGGGCTCCTGCTACTGCTCACTGAAAAGGTGGGCTACTCAGGGGAATGATCACCCTGTATTATTATACCGGGGTGAATTACTTGGATGCAGTTTATGTTTCTTTCCAAATGCATATGGAGGGACCCTGGACAGGCCCATGAAACTACACTTCTGCCTTTTAAATAGCTAATATTAATGTCAGTTAATCCCAAAAAAAAGTAAAAGAGCTTTTGTGCAATGCATACTTTATTTTCAAATATTTAGTCTTAATCTGTGCACAAAATAGTGTTCAGCAGATTTAGTATCTGAGACACTTTAGTAAAACAAACAAAGTGAATGCATACCAAAACTTTAAATGAATTCTGCAATGAAACTGAAAGGAGAATATTTGCCAAAACAATTAAAAATCTTGCCCCTCAAAAAAAATGTGAAGTGATATTTTTATAGACACTGCAATAAAGAAGACAGTATGTAACCAACAAACAATGACAGTCAGAAAGGCTGGCTGTTGAAACTTATGCCATTACTGCTGAGCAATAGAGAGTGATGGAAAGGCTATATTTATACTATCTAACATAATCACGTTTGTCAGAGAAAAGTGGAAATGTTTCCAGGAAAGATTCTCACTCATTTATACAAATTCAAAATCACAGATTTGTGTTTGTTGTCCAAGGTCTGTAAAATCCAATACATTCAGCCCAAACACATTTATGAAAAGGGTAACACAAATTCCTTATATCTTCTGGGGATTTTGCATGAAAACAATATTTTGAAAGTGTAAATTTTTTTATTCAGGTAATATAAAACACGGCACTTCCTGCAATGTGCAGTTAATCCCCGTTCAGTCTGTGTCATTCAGCCCGGGCCTGAAATTACCTTTGCCCTCTGCAAGAAGAGCATTTCTCCCTAAGGGAGGTTTTGAGGACTAATTCCTGTAATGGAATAATTCTTATTCCTGTACGAAAAGAATTTCTGGCAAACGTCTAAGCTCTTGTAAAGCTCACGTAACAATAACAGCACATCAGAACAGCCTGCTGTGGACTATATCACCTTAGTGGTGTGCAGTGTGGCATTAACACAGGTATGCACCTTTCATGCACACAGTGCTGGAGGTCAAACAAATGCCTAGGTGGTTTTGCATGTGGCAGAGTTATCCAGCTCACATCTCAGAAGTCCAAGCAGTGGAAAAAATGATGTTTCACGATGTAAACGTCTTTACAAGGAGCAGGAAGTATAACCTGAAAGCTTACTTAGTCTTCTTTCTTTCATAAACATGGCTGTTTGAAGTCACTGTTAAAGAAGGGACAGCCAGAAACTATGTTAAAAGCGGATTTATTTTCAAATACAAATAATTAACAGCATCCACTCTTCCATTTCCCCCATAAAATTTCTCTTTTGCATACGGAGGGCCTCTCTCTTGATACGCCTGCCAGACTGTGAACAGACATACGCTGAGGTAGCCCCCATCCTAGGGAACCCTGTCACAGCTGAGAAAGTGCCGCACCATACTGCCAGTCATAAAATGCGGGATTTAAAATCACCAGATATAAGTGTGGTGTTTCAATCTCAATATTGTATGTCTACTCTATTCTCAGATGTAAGGCTTCATCCAAAACATATTAAAGTCATTAAGAATCTTTCATTTGGATCCAGCGAGCCGTGAATCAGACTTCCAAAAGCAAATAAGTTGCTTTTTGATACCATCTCCTTGCTTTTACAGTAGCCAAATGGAACCAGAGCTTACTCATCTTTACCACACTCTGAGGCCCAATCATGCAGTGTTTACTCAAATTAAAATCCCACTGAAAACGGTGTGGATTTTTTTTCCGCCTCTCAAGTGTATGATAACAGGTCACAGAGAAGCCAGCAAAAATCAGCAATTCTCTAGTAAGCTTATTAAAAAATGGAATGTCCTAATTAAGGATGAAATAGGCTTCTCTGTGAAATCTACTGCCAGCAGTGAAAAGGACAATATCACAATAGTGTCTTTTCATGTTAGGCTCAATCTGTGACACACAGCAACTGACTAATGATCTAGTTTCTTTTAAAGGTGTAGACCAGATATTCAGCTAAGGTAGACTGATCTGCCTCCTATTCTTCAATAAACCTATATCTACTTATATCAATTTGAATCTGACCCATTATTTTGTGCTTTCGCCAGTGCCCACATGCCCTAATTTGTCTAATAAGCCACACAGCTTTGCTCAGTCAGTAAAATACGAAATCCCTCTGCTCTTTTGCCGCTGCTTCTCTAAACAAACACAGTGTCAGCAAGAAAAAGTGTGCTGGTGCTTTTTTTTATTTTTATTTTTTCTATATGCATGAACTATAAAAGAAACAAACAATAGATACAAAAGAATCATATGCTCTTTTTCTAAGGAATGCACCTCATCCAAAGATTAGAAATCATATTAAGTGCTGACTGCAGAGAAATCTGAAGTTATTAGCTTCTGCAGAGATGAGGTTTTGGTTTTTTTATGGTTGTTTGCTTTGATTTTTTTCTTTCTAGTTTCTTTCCCTTGGTCTACCTTAGTAGAAATGTAGAACATAAAATGCTTAAAAGAAGACATGTATCTAAACAGAACAAGGCAATACACTGACTAATGAGCATCTCACTAAGTACATCTATATGAAAGAACAATTTTGAAACTCTTCATTCTCTAAACATGTTCATTATATTCACTTAGACCATGTAATTGTATGGCAAATTGAATCACACTAGTGAGCTGAAGGCAACTTAGGAAAGATCATTATTGTTTTATTATTCTTGTTACAGAATTTAACTTAATTTGAAATCTGCATTATTGCCCTGACAGTGAAAAGCACTGAAATCTTATTCTAGATGCATTATATACCATTCGATAAGCATATCTAAGTGTGTCCATAAGAATCATTTTATTTGTCCAACTAAATACATTTAGATACTGCTTTTTTGTGTGTTGCTTTGTTTGGTTCTTCCTGGGCACCATAGTCTTATATTAAATATTTAACTGTATTTTCACTGTCTTTATTAAACTTCTTTTCTGTAAAACTACAACAAATTTGGGGATTTTTTTGACAGTAAAAGGAATACATTTACATTTCCATGTATCTAGCCAGATGCACGAAGTATCTCTCTAACACTGAATTGATGATACTCTCAAATGTAGAACTATTTTGTCCTTAAAAAAGAACTGTTCATGATTTCCCTGTATACACTCTATTCAATATGGCAAATTAATATGATTTTGAAACTCATTTACATTGGTGTATATCAGAGGTATCATATGCAATAAAATGTGCAGCACTATCCTATCCTGTTGTAAATCAAGCTTATAAACTTTAGAATATCACATTAAATAACGCATCAAATCCACTCTCCGGATGTGTCAAATGACTGGTGCTTCAGAGAAGGGCAGATCTGGAGTCCAAACATAAATCCCAACAGCCAGGCTAAACAGGCAGATCTGTGGGATGAGCAAAACAGGAGAGGACACTCAGCCCCCTGTTCCTTATGTTACTGAGCAGGAATAAAAAGAACAAGAGAGCTGTACCACAACAGAACAACATCTATTTACAGCCTGAGAGTACTCTGCCGTTACACTCTGTGCCCTCTGAAAGTTGAAAAAGTATTTTAGAATAAGAAGATTCCATCAACATGCATTTTAATTTTGTATTTTAATATTAGCTTTAGACATACCAAACTGAACTTAAGAGATTTTCCAGACTCTTACTTTGTTCTCAGATCCTTGGTTGGAGAGACTTGCTAGAAAAAAATATCAATTCTTGTCATTATAACAAAAGAAAAGGGAAGTAATGATGGGTTTAGGAACAGTTGTGCATTACCCTGCTTGTATTTTACCAGACAGCTCTGCCGTGTAGTCTCTGAATGTTAGTGCCCTGTGAAGGACTGTGTCCTTGAATTTTCTTTGAGAGACTTGATTATGATATGTGCCAGTAGAGAACATAGAAGCAAAAATCTGTCTGTATTCTACATTGTTTAAAAGCTGTTTCTCAACAAACAGTATTAATGTTCTTTTCTTTTGTGCTGGTTAAAATATGCTGTTTTCCAAAATTTGTGCAAATGGATACCCTCTGATGTAGCAGACTCATATGACAGAAGAGTTCAGCATTAAAACAAGGCATTAGAAGAAAAAATAAGGTTTTTAAGTCAAAATGTGGCTTGAAGGATTTATTTTTTATTTGGAAAAAAAAAAATCATCTGTTTCCTGTGATAGAATTTACTGAAACAGATTGAATATATGGCAGAGCATCTGTCACTGCTCTTTAATATAAACAGAAAAATGCAGTTAGTCACTTATTGCTAAGCTGCTTTTAATTTCAGTAATGTTCATACTTTTTTCACAAACATGTTTGTGTTTTGCTACAAAAATATTGTGAGCTGTTTTCTAAATTAAAATCAGACATTTTAATACTGTATTTAATTGTTAGGTATTATGACTTCCTCCTGTATATATATGGGCCATACAAAGTAGGATTCATCTCATCTATTGTCAGTCAAAGTTAGTCCAAGCAAGAGGCTCGCTCTCTGTCTCTCTGTCTCTCTCTCGTTAAAGGGTAAGAACAAATGCATTCAGAAAATGTGTCAGGCACCTATATTAAATTTCTATTGTAGGATGGAATTTGATTGTAGAAGGATATTAGATAGCACTGGTTATTTCCAAGAGAAGTCAACTGAAAGCTTGGATTTGATTTATATATCATTGACTATTGATTGTAATTCTCTAGAAGTTCAGTGTCAGGACTTCTCATATCAGGACCATCTTCCAAAGTTATTTTATCAAAGTCAGCTCCATAACCATGGCCAGCAGGAGTAGGGAAGTGATCGTATCCCTGTGCTCGGCACTGGTGACGCCGCACCTCAAGTACTGTGTTCGGTTTTGGGCCCCTCACTACAAGACAGACATTGAGGTGCAGGAGCAAAGAAGGGCAACAAAGCTGGTGAAGGGTCTGGAGCACAAGTCTCATGAGGAGCGGCTGAGGGAACTGGGGTTGTTTAGCCTGGAGAAAAGGAGTCCGAGGGGAGACCTGATCGCTCTCTGCAACTGCCTGAAAGGAGGTTGTAGCCAGGTGGGTGTTGGTCTCTTCTCCCAAGTAACAAGTGACAGGACAAGAGGAAATGATCTTGAGTTGCATCAGGGGAGGTTTAGATTGGATATTAGGAACAATTTCTTCACCGAAAGGGTTGTCAATCATTGGAACAGGCTGCCGAGGGAAGCGGTTGAGTCACCATCCCTGGAGGTATTTAAAAGATACGTAGATATGGTGCTTAGGGACATGGTTTAGTGGTGGATTTGGCAGTGCTAGATAAATGGTTGGACTCAATGATCTTAAAGGTCTTTACCAACCAAAAAGATTCTATGATTCTATAAGATTTCAGTACAGGAAAAGGATAGAAGGATAGTTAGGAGAATGAGGACAGATGACCTATGCTAAATCAGGGATTGTTAATTTACAGTTGACTGAAATGTCATGATATTTGGAAACATACATTATATCCTAAACCACTCTGCAAATCTAGATTTCTTTTAAACAAAATCAGGAGTGATTCTATAAAATTGAGAAGTATTTGGACAAGGCAGTTCATCAAAATTTAATAACTTTGTTTAGCAACAAAACTCTGAAAAACTGCGTACATTCTACACTGGACAGCTCAGGAATTCAAATGATACTACAAGAATGATAATTAGGCCTTGCAAATCTTTTACACATATTTCATGCAGTTACAAATTTATATTATTAGGCAAACTTGTTCCCTAAAATCTGATATGCACAGCTAAACAGAGTATCAGAGTGTTGGCTGCTATCAAGTCATTCATTTTCATTTTAAATTCCCCAGTGCTTATTACATTTAATAAGTGACAAGCAAGGTAAGAGCAAAATCTAAAGTTTACAAAATTATTTGAGTTAATCCAAACCAGAGGATTAAGTAAAATGTTAGAGAGAACTAAACAAATGAAGTGAAGGCGGAAATGATATTCAGAATAAATAAATGCAAAGCAATTTATACATGAAGAAAATCTTAAGCTGCTTGCTTACTTCTGTCTCAGGAAAGGAACCATTAGTCATTGCAGTAATTCAGAGATATTTGCTTAATTTACAACTGCAGTCAGAAGGCAAACAAAACATTAGGCTGCATAAGAAGTAAGATGATGAATAGCACAAAGTTTCAAAGTTCTTTTGTATAAATCAATAGTTTGGCATCATCTGGAACAATGTATGCACTACAGCATGGTGCTGGGAGATAGATTACACACAAGATCCCAGCCTTTATGTATTATTTCAGCTTCTACCAGACTTTACAAGATCAAGAACAAATCTGTGCACAGCTGAAGAGGATGGGTTGCCAATAATAATAAGACACCTGGGGATGAAGGTGAATGCTACCTAAATCTCCTCTCTCCTGTTCCAAGAAGGTCCATGGTTTTTATTGGTTACTTACCTCAAAAACACTACATGGAGAAGAGAAGCCTGGAAAGAATGACCAAGATCAAGGAAGACAGTCATTTGAAAAGAATTTGAAAAGCATGAGATTTTTTTACAAAGAACATTCATAGAAAGAACTATGATGAATGCATATCAAATAATGAATGGCCTACAGAAGATAAATGTCTGTTCTTCTGGTCTTATACCACAATTAGAAAGACAGCACAATGATAATAAAAGAATTAGGGTTTTTAAAAAACAGTAGGAGAAAATGTTTCTTCACATGATGTGTAATTAGACTGTGGGATTCATTTCCAACAACTTAAGAATACTAATGAGGAAACTGAGAAAGACTGCTAAGCCCTTTGCCTCAAGACGTAAGCTGGACACTTACTATGAGAGACCACTTTAGTGGAATGATATCTGTTTGTGAGGATATCTGGTTAGTGTATATTCAGCCTAGTATGAGACACAGGAAAAGGAAAAAAAAAAACCAAACATCCAGGTATGTAACCCCTAAGGCACAGGAGATAAGAGACATTACCAGAGATCAGGACTCAGGTTCCTGACTGATGGCCAATGGAAAGAATCACCCAAAGCCTTGAGGAAGTTCAGATTGAACTTGCCAACTGATAAGAAGGAGGAAACAAGATTAGCCTCATGGGAAAAAGCAGATTTATTGTGGAATAGTTGAGGTGTCATGGGATTATATAAAACATTTAAAAGAAGAATGAAAGCCATAAAAAGGAAAGGATCCAGGTAATTTGGAGAACAAATGTGAGAAAATGGAGAGAAACAGGGATAGAAGAGCTGCACAAATATAAGCAAACTGCCACTATGCCTTTATGGCCAAGCCTGCCCCTGACTGCTGCCGTATCTCCTCAGTAAGCTTTATTCCTGACTGTTTGCTGTGTGAGTGGACTCTCCACTGTGTTTGTGTGTGGTGTATGCATGCAGTCTCCAGCAAGTTTCAAGCCAGAGCAGGCGGCAAGCAGGACAAGAGCCCTGGATGGCAACAACTGGAGAAGGGGCTATGGGCCACAGGGGCCTGTTTGTTGGGGGACCAGCAACTAGGACTGGGATCCCGGGGCCAGCCTTGGATGAACAAAGTGACCAGGGTGAACTACTGGGTGAATCTCTGAGTATATGTGTGTGTGCATGAGAGATGTTAGCAAAGCCCCATCCTGATGGTGTCCATGTTTATGTAAGTGCTGCTGGTGTTTTTCTGGGTGCCAATAAGGCACTGCTCTGCAGCTCTGTTGAGCTACGTGGTGGTTGTGTTGTTGTCTGTGCATCTGCATGTTTGGAGCTCTTTATTACTGGTCAGACCTGCAAATGTGAGCAGCAGCAGCCACTTCTATAGACTGGGACAGGAGGAACCTGCAGGTGCAGAAGCCCACTGGGTTTGGAAACCTTTAACAGTTAGAGCACAATGTGGCAAAGACTTTACTCAGTTCTGCTTATGCTGAAGAACTTGCACTTCTTTTGAAGGCTCTGGCATTGGTAACTGTAAGTCAGGCACAGGACCACATGGCCCTCAGGTCTGACAATATATACTGATTTCTTTCTGAAGACTTCCCGTGTGAAAAAAATTCTTCTTAACTACGAAAATTTATATGAACAAAGAAAATACAGGGCATGGTGTAAGAAATATTCTCAGTAAACAAGAAATGATGTTGACTCAATTTTGCTTTTTGTAATAAATAAAAAGAATGTAAGAACACTTTGTGCTTAGTATTTGTACTATCCTTACCTATAAACTTCCCAGTTCCATTTCACTGTGACAAGCAGCCTGTAACAAAGAGATTATATTTACTATGGTAAGTACCATGCATAAGGATCATATTTCATGCAAGTTATTTTTCAAATTTAATGTTATGTAGGTAGCAATTTTCATGGTCATAAAATTAAGTTAACTTAAGAGAGACCTATAAAAATTAGACTGTGTATATCAAATACAGTGGTGAAATGTCACACCAAAATCCATTGCAGCAGCCTGTGTAACTGTGTATATTCAGAGTATTGGTTCAATTCACTTTGGAATTAATAGTGCAGTGTACAAAGAACTGCAACTTCTGTTGAATTCAGTGGTGATTTGACAGGAATAAAAATAAAAAAAAATAAAGAAAGGTTTTTTTTTGTTTTTTGTTTTTTTTTTTTTAATGTATTACATGTTACTACAACAACCATGTTCCAGGTCAGCTAAGCACTTGGGAAAAATCATCATTTATTTCCATGGTTTTTAAGCATATACTTAAATGATATACTGATGGACCATCAAACAGCAGAGCACTGTCAGGATTGTATAAACAATCTCTTTTAAACAGGAAGAGGTAGATTTTCAGAGAAAGATTTCCATATGCACATAACAACAGGTGCAAAAGTAGTAGCTGCATCAGGGAAATCCAATAACATATTTGGACCGTTCTTTATCCTGATACCATCAATACTATCTCCCATGAAATGATAAAACTTTTCAATATGCTTTAATTGCCTAATTTACCTTTTCAGTGAAGAACAAAACTCTATAACATATGAACAGCGATTGAAATAAAAAACTATGACCCAGTAGTGAAGGCAACAGTTCAATAGTAATAGGTAACAAGCTGGGCGGGGGGAGGTTTTTGGTTTGGTTTGTTGTTTTGGGGTTTGGGGGGGAGTAGTACATCTGAAAACATTTTAGTTCCTATTAGAAATTTGTATACTGGAATGTAAAATTTGATACAAGTGATGAATGGCCACTTTTGGCTTCAATCCAACTGCCAAATGACCACAGACAGAAATACAGAAGTTATTGTCTCTAAGATCTTTTTCAATCTTTGGTTTCTCTGCTAAGATTGCTTAAATAATGCTATTTGTGATGATCTAAAATGGGCATTTTTGCTTTTGTGTTAATCTTGGAACAAAACAAAGCACCTTAGAAAACAGTCTGCAACTGTAAAATAGCCAATGCATACTGAGATATAGAAATATGGATTGCTATAATACATACACAGTGTTAGACCTTTACATATATATAGCCCACCCTGTCTGTCCCTTTCTTTTGAAACATATAGCCACCTTAGAAATGTAAAATAACTGTCACCAACTACTATTAAATAGTTCATAATAAACTAAGCCACATTCAAACTTCTAAATGAGATGTGAAATGCTTTGTAGTCTAGTATTCAACCCATCAATTATAGCGGTCCTCAGTATCTTCCACTTTTGAAAGACTAACTGCAAACTGTAAACATCACCCACTTCATTTTTCTGTCATCCTCAGAGCAGTGCTTCTTCAGAGAGAACACGTTTAATCTAAAACATTAGAAAACTACATTTTTTGTACACTGAGAGCTAAGATCAATTTCTTGTCAAGTAGTAAGACTTACTAATTGTGGGTTATCTCTTCCTCCCCCTTTACTTTTCCAGTCATCATCCCTTCAACGTATATGAAGGTTTCACAGGAACCAAGGCATCTCAATATTTGAGGTGGGTCTACCCAGACTTTTGCTTAATGTGACGGTTTGAAAGATGATTTGGAAGCTTATAAAATCAGGAAAAGCACAGGGGTTTTTTAATAAAAATTAAAAACTCCATGTGGTGGGTTTTAGTATCTTGGCTAAGGGCCAAAAGCCCACCCAGCTGCTCTCTCACCCCACTGCTCCTCAACAGGACAGGGGGAGACAATAGCATGAAAAAGCTCATGAGTGGAGGTAAAGACAGGGGGATCACTTACCAATTACCATCACAGGCAAATGGACAGTTTGGGGAAAGTGAATTTGTTGCCAAGTAAAATAGATTTGGGTGGAAAGAAATAAAGGTGAACATTGTCTGCCTGACGTTTACTACCTTTTCTTAAATACTCTTTCCCAGAGGTCCCACCACCTTGGCTGAGGGGCTCAGCCATGCCCCGTGGTGGATCGGCTGGAACTGGCTGTGTCTTACACGGGGCAGCCCCAGCGTCTCCTCACAGAAGCTCCTGCAGCTCCCCCCCCCCAAATCCTTGACATCTACATGCTATGCAAACTCAAGGGACAGGCTGTAGTCTGGTCTTTCTTGAAATGTGAATGAATATCCCTAAAATTCCCAATCAGGAGAAATAGAAATGCATGCTGATACTACCAGGTACTGATTTACTGCTATTCAGCAGAAATGTAGAGTGGCCTCTTTCTACCGTCTGACTCTCCTCGCATCTAAAAAAATGTTCTCCTGCAAACTACCTAGACCCTCAGTTTAGCTACAAAAGCATCGTTATTATATGTTGTGTTTCCTCAAGATCTTCAAAGTATTACTGCATCCAGCTCTGGACCCCCCAACATAAGAAGGACATGGAGCTGTTGGAGAGTCCAGAGGAAGGCCACGAAGATAATCAGTGGGCTGGAGCACCTCTCCTATGAAGACAGGCTGAGAGAGTCAGGGTTGTTCAGCCTGGAGAAAAGAAGGCTCCAGGGAGACCTTATAGCAGCCTTCCAGTACCTGAAAGGGACTACAAGAAAGGTGGAGAGGGACTGTTTATCAGGAAGTGTAGTGACAGGACAAGGGGTAATGGGTTTAAAATAAAAGAGGGTAGATTTAGGTTAGATATGAGGAAGAATTTCATTACTGTGAGGGTGGTGAGGCACTGGAACAGGTTGTCCAGAGAAGTTGTGGATGCCCCATCCCTGAAGTGTTTAAGACCAGGTTGGATGGGGCTTTGGGCAATGTGGTCTAGTGGACGGTGTCCCTGCCCATGGCAGGGGGGTTGGAACTGGGTGATATTTAAGGTCCCTTTCAACCCAGACCATTCTATGATTCTATGATTTCCAAGTCGTATAGTATATAGACATAGTGCTCTCATCTGTGATGGATAGCTGTCTCATTCTTATTTCTAGAGTAAATGTAATGACATAGTGAAGGTGTAGGCATTCAAGAAAGGAGTTAAAAGATGAAAAGGTGGGAGATCTGTTTACAGAACCTACAAGAATTACGTGTAATTTGTTTG
The DNA here is from genome assembly GCF_011004875.1 of Balearica regulorum gibbericeps. NCBI lineage: Eukaryota > Metazoa > Chordata > Aves > Gruiformes > Gruidae > Balearica > Balearica regulorum. The sequence goes on from NC_046186.1 coordinate 43,728,133, forward strand.
CAGTTTTCAGTTCCCTGCATACGTTTAACAATTTATTTGTGTGGATTTTCTTGTAATGGCAATAAATTTCAAAGGAAATGGATACTCTTAACTACCAAATAAGAATCCTTGATAATAAAAGGATTTTATATTATTAGAAAAAAGAATTTATTGTTTCGTAGGGAAAGTAAAAATATAGATTTTAGTCTCATGAGATGCATTTCATTTTTGTTTTCAATTAGTAATTTAAGTTTTCAAAAATCTAAGTTTAATCTGCGGGTATTCACGAGTCTATAAATATTTTTATTTAGGACTGATTACATTTCTCACTTTCTCTCTACTGTCCCACAGCAAGGACATTTCCTTTGTATCGCTTTTATTACTATTTGCTCATGTTTTAAATAGCCAAAGATGTTTCTTTAGGACTTCGATGTATGGTAAGAAAGGCAATTACATTCCTCAAATCATCTGGAAACAGGGTCATGGAATGTGCAAATGTACTGAACATTCTGCCTATTGAAAATAGGCTTAAAAATCAGCAAGCATATGGAATTGTAAATGTTAATATTAAAAAATAAATTATTACAATCAGTCCTCATTTATGTTTTTTTGCATGCAAGATCAGAAACAGACATTCTTTAGGATTAAATACACACCCACAGCAATCATTGCTCTGACAGCTAAATGAGGGTATACATAAATTACTCTGCCGAAACTCAACATTTATATAAACAGGAATAGTTCTCAGATTTCTGAAAATTTGTACATGTCCTTGATCCCTTTTTTCCCCTCTGCTTTTTCACTTTGTACCTTCACACTCTCTGGGATATGCTGAAAAGACCTCCCCTATTCATTCAAATTTCAAAATTGATTGGACTTTTATAAAACAAACCAAAAATTTTATTTCAGACCTTAAAGTAGACTCTATAGATTCATGAGATTTTTAAGTTAAAAGCTGGAATACTAGTCTAGACTAGAAATAATTATCTTGCTACAAAATAATGACAACTGCTGGAGAAATAAAAACAAAACAGTTGCTTTCTTTTATCCTATTTCCCTTTCAGAGGCAGTCTGGAATTTCCCGTTCCAAAACACTCCAAATTAAAGCACCAGGCAGAAGGAAAACCTTTTTGGTGTCTTTAATATGCCTTCCTATTCCCTTCTTCCAATCCAGCTTTTTTTCTGCCATCTTGCAGATGGCTTCCAAATGTCACTAATTCCGCCTTATCATCACTTCCCATTTTCCACTTCCCCACTTTCAGTGCCAATAGTTTAACTTTTGTTTCAACTCAGAAATAGCATAAGTTCTCATAAGCATTTCAGAATGCAGGTAACCTGGTTTCATAGAGAAATTTTTAGTTTACTTTGATAGCCTGTGACAGAAGGAAAGTATTCTTGGAAAACAGTACATTGAGAGGTGTCTGCAAATAAACACAGTGGAAAAAACTTAAGGCACACCCATGACAATAATTTCACACAGCACAGTGCCATACCATCCAAACTTATCAGCTCAGGCAAAGAGTGAATCCAAGTTAAAAAATCATAGAATGATAGAATCATTGAATCTTACAGGTTGGAAAAGACCTTTAAGATCATCAAGTCCAACCATTAACCTAGCACTGCCAAGTCCACCACTAACCTATGTCCCTAAGCACCACATCTACGTATCTTTTAAATACCTCCAGGGATGGTGACTCAACGACTTCCCTGGGCAGTCTGATCCAATGGTTGACAACCCTTTTGGCAATGAATATTTTCCTAATATCCAATCTAAACTTCCAGTGGTTTAACTTAAGGCCTTTTCTTCTCATCGCTTGTTACTTGAGAGAAAAAGACTGACAGCCACTATGCTAGAAGCAATGCAATTGAATCTGTGTTAAATATGCCAAATATGATTTCACTGTGTGGAGGTATCCAGACAGTTTTGATATCCACCAGAAAAATAACTGAATACCCTTGAAGTGAAGTCTACAAAGAACACAGTGATTATAGGCTAGCAGGATTTACGAAGTGGCAAGGACGCTGCAGTCAGGCACAGAAGACATCTAGTAACATCATTGCCATCAACCTACCAGCCCCCTATTGGTTACACTAAAAAACAGTGAATTCATACTAAAATAGGTTTACAACTGGTGAAAGGACAGATTTTTCCTTTATAAAGGACAGCAGGGACATAAAATGTAGTTATTTGCTTAACTACTTGTGTTGGGTTTGCGTGGCAAGGTTTTGGTACCGGGTGGGGGCTACATGGGTGGCTTCTGTGAGAAGCTGCTGGAAGCTTCTACTGTGTCTGACAGAGCCAATGCCAGCCGGCTCCAAGATGGACCCGCCGCTGGCCAAGGCCAAGCCAATCAGCACCTCTGTGATAACATATTTAAGAAGTGGGAAAAAAACCCCACCATTTGAGGGAAGCTTTTGCAGCTGGAGAGAGGAGTGAGAAGACGTAAGAAACTCTGCAGACACCAAGGTCAGTGCAGAAGGAGGGGCAGGAGGTGCTCCAGGTGCCGGAGCAGAGATTCCCCTGCAGCCCGTGGTGAAGACCATGGTGAAGCAGGCTGTCCCCCTGCAGCCCGTGGAGGAAGGATGAGGGGGTGTAGAGATTCCACCTGCAGCCCGTAGAGGACCCCACGCCGGAGCAGGTGGGGGCACCTGAAGGAGGCTGTGGCCTGTGGGAAGCCCAGGCTGGAGCAAGTCCCTGGCCGGACCGGTAGACCTGTGGAGAGAGGAGCCCACGCCAGGGCAGGTTTGCTGGCAGGACTTGTGACCCCATGGGGGACCCCACGCTGGAGCAGTCTGCTCCTGAAGGTCTGCACCCTGTGGGAGAGACCCACACTGGAGCAGTTTGTGAAGGACTGTAGCCCGTGGGAGAGAGTCCATGCTGGAGCAGGGGAAGGTTGAGAGGAGTCCTCCCCCTGAGGACAAAGAAGCAGCAGAAACACCGTGTGATGAACTGACTGTAACCCCCATTCCCTGTCCCCCTGTGCCGCTGAGGGGGGCAGAGGTTGAAGCCGGGAGTGAAGTTGAGCCCGGGAAGATGGGAGGGGTGGGGGGAGGTGTTTTAAGACTTGATGTTATTTTTCTCATTCCTCTACTCTGTTTTGTTTAGTAATAATTAGATGAATCTCCTTTCTAAGTTCAGTCTGTTTTGCTCGTGATGATAAATAGTGAGTGATCACTCCCTGTCCTTATCTTGACCCAAGCCTTTTGTTATACTTCTCCTCCCCATCATACTGGGGGAGGGGTGAGTGAGCGGCTGTGTGGTACCCTGCTGCTGGCTGGGCCTAAACCATGACACTACTGTATCTAACAGTCTTACCAAGATATTTTGGGTGGAATAATAGAAAATATGAAATTATGATATGGCAATCACAACATTATAGGAACATTATAACATGTTTTTATTTTTATGTCAAATAAATTTATTCTTTGGAAACCAGAGCAGTGACATAATTATAGAACTAGAAATAACCTCTAGCATCATCAGATGGTGTTTCCTATCATTGTCATTAGCTTTTCCAATTCCATCCAGAAATACATTTAATTCTCTGCCACTACTGTCATTTAAAAGGATGATCCTGATTGTTTTATAACCTAGGAACTCCCTCTAACTTTTAATTTACTCATTGCCAGCACACACTTCCTGTTTTTCTCTAATCTTTTAAAAACACCTGATTTGTAATGTTCAAGGATAACCATTACCTTCTTTATGGCCATACTGCATGCATAATTATTAAACTTTGTGTTTCATCATATTGAATCTCAGGCATGTCCTTTGACTAATCAAAATGGACAGATCTTTTTGTTCCTCTGTCATTTTCATCTACTTTGCCCAAGTTTATTTTGGATTTTCCTATTAAATCCTGAGAAAGTGACCTTGAACTTTGTTTTATTATTATATTGCATCCAATTTCTGCTTCTTAAAGCTTCAAAGTAGCCCACTTTTCCTGTATAACATTTTGATCATCCCCTGTGTTGAAATGCCCTTATATCACCACCGGATTTCACTAGCTCTTAACAACTTCTTCTGTCAAGGTCATCTAGTAACATTGTTCAAAGATCAAGATTCAGATATTCACTGAGTTTAACAAATGCATGTTGTTGAGGAGGTTTTGAGGCCTCAGCACTCTTTGTCAAAATATCAGAAGTAAAAAACGTCCTAAGATTCAGTATTTCTTTCTTTTTTTAAAAAAACCATAATTGCTTCACAATAAAAAGTCAATAACATGTTTCAGAAACCTGAAACAACTCTTATGTTTGAAATCCAACCCTAATATTCAGTACAGCTCCAGTACTGTGAGTGTGACTTGTGATAAGTACCATATGTAGTTGAAATAATTCCCTTAGTCTATCCTCTCAATCACATTTGACTAATTTACAGTCTGAGAGTAACAGGGCTGTTGATAATTCTAATTTGTAACTACTTGGGCCCTTTATCACTAAGGTATTTAAAAATATGCTAAATGTAAGTATGAGTGTAGTTATCAAGGGCTTCTCTAGGAATGGTATAATAGTGGAAAGTCTCTGGTATCTCACTATATTTCCAAAGATTTGAGTCTGAGTTTCCCTCTGGAAGCATGCTGAGAGCTGCCCCCAGTTAAAACAGGTATAAATACATTTCAGCCATATTGTCTTGAGAGTCAAAACTACTAGATACAGTACTAATTATCTCATTTGATTCCACACATTGGCTATAGAACGTGTCATTCCTTAATCATACTAGGCCAGTTACTATTTTTGACTTACATACTCTGCTGAATCAGGACTCTTGGCTCAGCAGGCCTATTAGGATATTTTTTATTCTTCTGGTGTCCTACACAAAAAATAATCAGTACTGGAATTCTCCAGTCAGCACAAGTGTCTTGAACAAATACTGAAACAGGTTTAATACTGTGGAAATGTATTATACAGTATATATTACAAACTTACTCCAAAGCTTTACTTTTTCTCTCAACAAATATTCTATAAAGCAAGCTGCACTCAGAACCCTGAGGCAGTTCAATTTTTATGGCAATAAAATTGTTTTGCTATTTGATTTCCTTACTAGAAGTGAGGAAGAATTTCTGATTGATGATGTTTTCTGATGTTCAATTAATTATATACAACGATAAAGAGACAAGTTTGTTAGCTAGAGAATGGTAATATGTCAAAAATTTAGCAATAAAGCAGTAAAAGCAACAGAAAATCTGTAATATAAAATTTATTGTGACCTTTTTCATCATATTGTGGTTATAGAAGAGATTAAAATTTGGGGGGCAAAAGACTAGTTTATCTAGTGCAGTAAGCATGAATATCAGTAAGCTTCTGTGTGCATTCTTCTCTTCTCTTCTCTTCTCTTCTCTTCTCTTCTCTTCTCTTCTCTTCTCTTCTCTTCTCTTCTCTTCTCTTCTCTTCTCTTCTCTTCTCTTCTCTTCTCTCTCCCCTCCCCTCTCCTTTCCTCTCCTCTCCGCCCTGCCCTCCCCACCCCTTCCCTTCTTGACAAATTCTGATTTATGGAACAAAGTACTATGTTGGGACTAGAGTTGTTTTTTCACATGCTGCAATCTGATCCATTCCTGGACATGGAGGCATCTAATATTTCTACATTATGAAAGGAAGGAATTCCCAGTCTTCATGAAAGGGGTGGCAAGACTGTCCAAGTAAGCAACTTCTGAGAATTAATCAACTATAATTCCAAATGTAGCTATCATTCAGTGTGGTGACTCAGTGACTCCATTTATAACACTAAATAGTTTCATTTACCAAGACCAGCTGGCACGAAACTGCCGGTATTTCTCTGAGTAACTCTCTTTTTCTCCAGAACAGGGTGGGTGCATGAAAATTGCTTAATGAAAATGGTTCCTGGAATGCTCTGATTTTCTAGGAACAGTTAAGAAGAAATTTGAGATGATCCATTCTAACAGCTTATCAACAATCACATTGAAGTGCCATTGAACATTTCCGGGTACTATTTAACAGACATAGACTTAGAATCCAAATATATACTCTAGGTCAATTAAGGCTAGCGTTCAATACTACAGATAGTGACAGAGAAGGTGAAGAAACAAATAGAACAAATAGGGGGGATTTTTCTGTAGATTTACTCCCACTCAGTAGGGAAGAGTTACTTGAAGAGTTGAAAGACAATGTGGGAGTGATCTTCAAAATCTGTTATGATTCTGGAAGAAAATTTCAAGAAAATTATTCTGAATAAATTCATCAATTTCATGAGAGGCACTGCATGTGCAGCAAATCAAAGGAAGAAAAAATGTCATGAGGAATTGACATTGTCTTAAAGAAATTACATTTGAGGCACTCATGAAAACTATGACAGCTAAAAGAGGTAGCAAATGAACTACTTGGATAAATCTGGTGCTCTTCATTGATTCAAAAGCAAGGGCAAAGCATGCAAAGAGTGAATGGACAACCAAACCAACCCAGCTCCTCAAAACCAATTGGAAGTTGATCTGACATGAGATCCACATAGGAAGAGACATCCAAAGTATGAAGAATCAACTCCACAGTAATAACAGTAAAAATAAAAACAAGGCAGTAATTGGTCACTACTCAATAAGAGGGAACACTTGATAACAAGCAAGTGACATAAGTATAATTTAGGAAACCTTCGCTCAACTGAGAACAACTTCAATTAATACAAACAACAAATTTTGAGATCTTCAGACAGAAAATGAAAATGGCAGCTAAGAGCATATTTAGTTTTCTTAGATTGGCTGGGTCTGATGAATTTCATGATAAGGTAATGAAAATATAGCTGAAGTAATCTCTGAAATGACAGCAGTTATTCTTGAGAATTGGTGGAAGATGGCAGATGGACCAAAAGACCAGAAAAAGGAAAAATGCAGTGCTGAACTTCAGCAAACAGGGGAATACATCAAAGATTATAGATCCTACCTTCAAAAGATCTTCAAAACAAATAATCAAATAGTCAATTCATAAATATGAGGAAGATAACAAGCAACTGATACATATTTGTCAGATTAAATCATGTTAAGAAAAGTACACGTTTTTCTACATTGACTAATAGATCTTGTGGGTAGAAAAGAAGTAGTATGGATATGCATCTTGACTTTAGGATGGCTTTTGACAGTAATTAATATGACAGTATTGTAAGCAAGCTAGGGAAAAAAGCTTCCAGAACAAGTATAAGATCCTCCACAGGCAGGCTGCACTAATATAGGGGCGAGGGAACCATTATAATATAATTTATATAAAAGATGTAATGTTGTTTAGCCTAAGAAAAGGGAGGAAGGATAATAATGTTCAAGTAAAAAAGAAGCTGTTACAGATGAAGAAACCATCTTTTCCCTTTTTCCCTAGTGGATATGAGAAAGAGAAAACTGCAGGAAAAAAGATTCAGGGAAACTCTTGGGAAAAAGCATCAGTGCTTTGGAAAAGAAAGTCAGACCCATGGGCACCAGGAGAGAGAGGCAGAGCAAGCAGGGCCCTCACTGCCATCAGAAGGCTTTACAAACAGAGAGGTAAATGTCTGTCAGGAATGGAATAGGTACAGTTGATACTGCTTTGAGTAAGGAGCTAGACAAGAATAGATTTAGCACTGTACAACTTTCCTATGGTAACTCCCTCGCCAGTGTCTGCTGTTCACACAGTACAAGCTTTCATGTTCTTTGGTGAGTATGGTAGGTTCAGTTTTGAACATTTCTCTAGAAAAAGACAGATATAGCAGCCTCAAAGGTATGATGGAATGATTTGGAACCTGATACAGATGTGCTGCCTCCTTTATGCTTAACCTTAGTGCTGCCCGGCACGAAGCTGCAAATTCTGAGGTGTATGTGTGTTTGCAGGGAATATCGCACTGCAACAGTCACAAACCATTAAAAATAAACAAGAACTTCTTTGTGAAGCAGAAAGCCTCATTTCAGGCTTTGGAACTCCCTTGTTTACTTTACCTTGTTTGTAAAATGCAGATGATTATATTTTTTTTATTTCTTGGGCATTTGTGGTGGGCATAATGACTGTATTTCAGCAAAGTAGCATGACAAAAGGATTTGATTTGAAGACATACCTTAAGCAAAAGCCCTGAAGTAGAAAGGCTGCCAAAAATAGCAAGAAATTCTATATTTCTGACTCTTTTTCATCATTGCTTGTTTTGTCTGTTTCTGTGAAAAATGTCAAACCAATAAAAATCTTAACATTTTCAGCCAGCTAAAGAGAATTTTAATTCTATTAAGCTTTGGAAACTTAGAATAATTTCTGGTTACCTCCAAGCATTTATAAAAAGACAAGCCAACTTGACATTTGACTTCTTTGCAAATCATGCTAAAATCAATAGAAGTGCCCTAGGTGCAGAAGATCAGAAAATAAAAAAATATTAAATGCAATTCTCTGAATTGCAGGTGGTGTTCTATCTTGAGTGATGTTGACATTACACAATCAGATGAGCTTGGAAACCTAGAGGATCCCTCCTGCATTGCCTGGACCTGCTGCAGCTTCCTTCGAGTCTGACTTAGTCGCCTAGTCTTTCCAGTAGTCAGGCTGAGTGTGTACTCCTGATAAGTAGTTTATGCTATCTACAGTATATATGTATATATACATATATACAGGTCTGGCAACAGATCACAGACAAACATACAGAGCACTCACATGAACACCAATGTGTGACAGGTCTCACGCCTGGACAACAGAGCTGAGGCTCTGCTGAGACAGCCCAGGAGGGGCCTGGGCAAGGTGGACGCTGCTCTAGAGCCCTTGATTTGGGGTCCTGCCTGTCACTGTGCCCCTGTGTTCCTCTGGTCCTGTCAAGATGGTGGATCTTTTGTTGCTGGTGGTCTGGAAGCAGCCAGGGCAGGTTACTGAGTTTCCATTGTTTCTCTGTTCTTTCTTTGTGTGTGCAGGTGAGCTTATCACTTAACAAGTACTACATAATATTAAGTTATTCATTGCCTTGAAATTATGTAAGGATCAGAATACAACTACTAGAGAAGGAAGGATTTGTGAATATATTTTAGTGTAGTCTTCTCTGCTTTTATGAAAGGTAACAATATTAATCTTTTCCTAAACTACTTTGATAGATTTTCATCTAAGCGAATGGCTTAATCCGAAAATACAGCAGTATGTATGGACCTAACAGATGCTTCATTTCCATATAATAAAAAGGATTATTTTTTTTTATTATTGGAGATAAGAAGACAGGAAAAAAATGATAGAATTAAATAGGCATTTCAAAACTGTTTTCACTTTCCTAATCTCCATCCCACTTTAAAGAGTTTTTAGAAATAATCTGAAGTTCATTAAAAACACACATCAATCTCCCTTTCTTCTTTGCTAGCAGCAATATTCCCAAGGAAACATGATGCCAATAGCTCGTTGCCCCTACTGGCACAGTTGCTAACTCTGCCAAGACTTCCTGGAGTGCAGAGCATGAGTTATTTTTAATCTAATATCTTTCATTTATGCTGGATTTCATAGCAGAAAATTCACCTTGGTTCATCTGAGGAAAGCATACCTTGTTTAGCATCTGCTCCTTATCATCTACACTTCTAAATCAAGATTGTCCCTGTGATATCTAAGAGAATCACAAATGTATTAAACTAACAGAAGGAGATCTCTTTATCTTTCCTTCCTCGCCTTCTGCATTTCTCTTGTAAAGGTTATTTTTTTTAAAAAAAAGGAAAAGTTCTGCTTTGGTTTATTACTTGGTACATTAACTCAAGAGATTTTCCTGTTGTTGCTTGGAGACAGTTGGAACGAAGGGGGGATTTCACATTGTGCAAGCAGGTTTAGATATGTTATCTCTCATTCTGCCTACCTTTCCATGTCACCTGATCCAAACGCCGAGCTGAAATCCTCAGGCATACAAGAAACTTGTCCCATTTGCTATGCTTCTTTTTCCATGCACTAAGGTACACCTCATATTTTTCTTTCTTCCTTTCACTGAAGAGAGAGGAAATATCAGTACTAAATTCACTGTGAAAGAAACTAATTGAAACTGTTGCCATTACAGTGATACAGTCCAGGTCATTTATGTATGGATAAATTGAAATGTTTATAGACACATTCATAGACAATACAAATGCTGTGTACAGCAACATTAAATAAACAAGATGTTACTCATAATTCCAATGTTATGTTTTTTTCAATACCTGTAATTGATGTTCTTCTTGAGCTTCATTCACTATACAATTATTCAATTCTTCCATATGAATGAAAAATATATTACAAAAAGAAGATACTGGCTAATTTGTAACATTTATTGCATGGAGAAATTCCTTTAAATGCATCTAAGTGTCTCTGTTCCATGCTTACTGGAAAAAAATTACATGGTTTAGCAAAGCTGGTTTTGATCTCAATGTGAAAAGAATTTCAGCAGCTCCATTCCCTTAATCGGATTTGCTATGCATTGTAAACCAAGCAGTACCTTTCACTCAGCTGCAAAAATAAGTCAAGCTTTAAAAATAGTGCAACAGTAGATATTCACAATATGCATTGAAAGTCACTAACAGGCCTGTGCATCTTTATTCTTCCTCACATAAAGGCTAATCAATGAATTCATGGCTGCTACTTGTAGAACATAAGGGTTGGGTGCTGCAAAGTACCAAATGTCCAGAGATGTAGCTGTGTGATTCTAAATGTTCTTACTCCCAGCTGGATGTGAATTACCATTTAAACTGAGGTATGTGTTTAAGTGCTTTGCTGGATGAATGTAAAGGTTTTGAGTCGTCATGAGATCAAGCCCTAGGAAAGAAGTAGTAATTTCTTCCAATTCCTTTTTCAACTAAGGAAAAGCGTAACATCATAGAAATGTCAACATCATATAGAATATAATGACATACCTAAGACAGATGTATTTGAAGAAATTTGTGTATTCATAAAAATGTATATCTATATCTACTGTTGAAATACGTGTCTTTTTAAGTGGTTATTCTAGCATGATATGTTATAGTAGCTAGCCTCTGAGAGTGCTGGGACATTTAAAAAAACCCCACAACTGTATGGGCACATCTGTCACCACTGTGACCAAAATGTTTACCTTAGCAAATAGTACTCTATTAAATTTCAAAGTAAGTGAAATATTTGAATTTGAAATTTTAGAATAAACCTGGCCTGCTTTCTTGCAAGCCTTTTTGGTTTAAATATAAAAATCTGATGATGGCTTTGAAGTCCTGAATTAGATGCATCTTGCACTTGCTGTAGATTTAGGCAAAACAGAGGACATAATTGCTACTTGTTATTACTTATTCAACTGATAACCAGTTCCTTTCACCTTTGACTGATCCTATTTTAGCTAGACTCAAATCATTCCTCTCCATTTGCAAAGTCCACAGTCCTTCACCTGTAAGCCCTGAGAATTTTTACACATTTGCATGCAAATATTCGCACCATCTCATTGCAAGATATATGTTTTCCTAAATTGTGCTTAAGCTACACAATAGCTCTTGATGCTGCTTTTCCTTGAGATTTTTCCAGTCATATTTTTTGTAATAGCAAGACTAAGGTAAATTCCTATTTGTAGCATAGATATTTGTTTTAATGAGTATTAACTTGGGTAAATGAGTGCCTGCATAATTGAGTAACACAGAGGCCAGATATAATTAAGCATAACACTAAATTATGATGTTACCTGTTTACAAATAAAAGCCATTAGTTCAATGTTTAGTTTCTTGAAGCATCTTCTCAAGATCAAATGATTATATTGCTGTTGTGGGCATCTCAAGATTCAGGTAATTTATATCTACAACCTAAAATATATTTTATAATAGTCAGTTTTATGAAGAGAACAAAGTCATTCCTTTTAATAAGGAGAGGAAGCGGCTCCTTTCAATAAAGAAGAAGCTTCAGGCTGGATTCTTCCTTGGGCTATATGTAATCTCCTGCTAATTCCACCATATCTAAATGTTCATGGATATGACTACAGTGTGCATAAGTGTTATCTGTAAGAATCTGCACAAGCTTCTGTAGGAGGCAAGAAAGGTTACAGTATTAGCAAAAGACTTCTGGCACTTTTGTCAAATTCCTGGCTTCATCACAGGCTTAAACGTTGAACTGCTACAAGTTATTCAGAGACTAAGCCAAAACAAGGATCTTAGCTCCCAAAACAAGATTGTTCAGACTACGTAAACTTCTGTGGTCCAGAGTACCTCAGGCTAGCACCACCACAAATCAAATTGCACAACCTAGTGAGCAACACCCAACAGCCCCTGAAACATCTGTAGTTCTTCACTGTGCATATACCTGGAAACATTTTAACTGTGCATATACCTGGAAACATTTTAACCTGTGTTCAAGTCCCATCCAAACTGCATAAGAAAATAAGCAGACCAATATATAAACCCATTGACCTGGTCAGCATCGGCAGAACAGCGCTAACTCTCTCAAGAATAACCTCACTTTTCAGAAAATGTTACCGAACTAAGTCAGGAGAAAGAAAAAGAGTAGTAGTGGAGGAATGAGAACTCAAGTGAGGTCTTACTTCCATTCTATTTGAATGTATCAACAAATCATGCTCCTGTATAGTTGTGTAATAACAGCACAGCAGGAGATGTATAGGATTAATTTACCCAGATTATCATCTACTGGGTACAATCCTGTGACATGTGCATTTGAATCCCCTCACGCTGGAGAGAATACTGGATCTGTGATTTCCAATTCCCAAATTATAAATTCTTCCTTTTATTGATTAGTTAACTTTTTACTTTTAAAAAAAAAGCATGGCTTTTTAAGACATTTAAGAAAAGATTTTTTAATTTATGTTATAGCTGAGGCTTAGGGTGCATTAGGTAACCCTAATCCAGGAATCACAGCATTCTAAAGTAGAGACGTTTCAGATTATGATTATTCAGAACATAAGTCTTTAGATCACTTTTCTGAGGTACTTAAGGCAAGATTTTGGATTCCAGTATTCAAAGACTCAGTTTTCAGACATCAGGGTCTTTTACTTGATCTAATACTTACATTAAATATTAATATCTATTAAATGACTATGTGATGTTCACATATTACAGCATGATATCTTCCCTATAATCTTTATTCTACAAAAAACCTCTTGTTTTCCTTTGTCCTGAATTGAAATTTATGCTATATTTATAACATGGATTGCACAGAAGAGTGAATTTAGGCTTTGGAGATTGATGCAAGATGGAATGAGAAAAATTATTTGATTATATTAAAGATGAAACAGCTTCACTTTTTCTCCCGTCAAAGTAAACAAAAATGAAATATTTTGCATGACCTGAACATAAACATTTTGTTCAATGCAAAATGAAATGGGTTTTTTTTGTCATTAGAATGAATTTTTTATATTATCTTAAAATTAAAGAGAAAACTTTTAAACAAAATATCAAATAATGAAAAGCAGAAACAGTTTTAAACATTGCAAAACACACCATTTTGCTCAAAATAAGAATTGAAGAGAGCAGGAGTTGAAGAGAAGGCAAATTATTGGCCAAACTCAAAGTGAATTTGTAAATAGTTCTACTTGCCTCCATACTTTAACTCTTGAAAGCCGGAGAGGGACTGTTTACAAGGGCATGTAGTGATAGGACAGGGAGTAATGGCTTTAAACTGAAAAAAGGTAGATTTAGATTAGATACTAGGAAGAAATTGTTTGTTGTGAGGGTGGTGAGGCACTGGGACAGGTTGCCCAGAGAAGCTGTGGATGCCCCCTCCCTGGAAGTGTTCAGGAACAGGTTGGATGGGGCTTTGGGCAACCTGGTCTAGTGGAAGGTGTCCCTGCCCATGGCAGGGGGGTTGGAACTAGATGATCTTTAAGGTTCCTTCCAACCCAAACCACTCTATGATTCTATGATTCTATAATTCTTTTATTAAAAAAAAAAATTAAAAAAAAATATCACATGGTGCCCATCACAATCCATTGAATGAAGAAAGGCAGGTTGAGTTGATCAGCAGATGGAGCTATAGACAATAGAAGACAATAAGCTTACAGCCACAAGAATAATCCTCTTTGTTTCAGGAAGTCAGTAAAATCAATTTATACGAGCCAAGGTGGCTTATATATATAGTAGAGTTATATTTTTATTAAAAAACAAACCAACCAAAACCCCAGCATTCAGTAGTCAGTGCACTAGAGAGGAGCGTTTAATTGCATTTTCTTCCCTTTCCATCTTCTGGTGTTAAGGATCATTCTTCATGGCTCAGGAGCCCACCTGGAACCCCAGGGTGAGATGGTTGCAATATTGTTTAAGGCATTTGCCTGGAGGATGAAAGCTGGAGATTTGGAACCTCTGTTGTTAGTGGTAAACTTGAATTCAAGTCTCTCCCTTCCAAGCACATTCTACTTGCATATTACATTAACAATGGCCCCTGTCCCATGCGTGATCTTGATGACCTTCAACAGAAAACAACTGTTATATGTCTATACTAATTTTTTTTACTTACTCAGGGGTTCCAAGAAGGAGTTTCTGGGTAATGAACCTTATTTCCTGTGGTCACTTATGTCAGTATTGAATGCCTGTTTTGTACACACTTGAAGATCCCCCAAATCTATCAACATCATGCAATTATTTTCTCCTGGGTAGCCAGCATAAATCCCAATGGCTTCAAGTTAATTCTGAATGATTGAACTATGAACAGGTTTTTTTAAATTCATTTTTAAGGAGATAGCCATAAAGTAAAATATAATTGTTTAACCCTTTCTTAACTGTCAAAACCCATAACAATACCTAGTTTCACCTTCACGTTTGAATGAAAGTTATTTTTAATGCCTAAGATGTTCTAATGATTACTGTAATCATCATAAAAATGAACAATGCTGCAAACTTAGATCTAATTCAAAGCCCATTGAAGTCCCTGAATAAATTTCATTCTCTTCATTGATATTTGGATCAGACCTCCTGATATGAGGAATAATCATAAATAATCAGTAAGAGAACAAAAATAAACCTGCACCTCATGAATACAGGGTGAAAGCTACCATGCATAATGTGAAAATGCAGGTAGGAAGGAAAAAAAAACCAAAACCCACACAATGGGAAATCCTGAACTGCAATCAGATCATTTCAATGATATGCTTGCTGGTGAACTTCCACTAGGTGATAAGCATAATTGGAAAATGTAATGCATTATGCATTCTAGTGTATAGTCCAAAAGCTCAAATTTCCCCTTTGTCCACCAATCATTTGTTCATATGGGGAGAGGATCAACGTTTCATAGTTAATGTGATAGTACGTTATTCCATATGTACTTAAAATCTGTGAATTTTACCTTAAAATAGATACCCATGCTCCAAATAATGTCTTCTGGAATTTGTAAATCTATTATATTATTTCCCCTCTTCATTCTAAATGTGTACAATACTCAATGGAGATTTCAATTGTGCTTCTGTCCTGATAAAGACAAAACCTTTTCCATTACCTCAAACTTTTCCCTTAGGACTCAGAAGCTGTCAGATTCATGTTTTTGTCTAGACTTCATCGTCATCTAGAGACAACTTTATCCATGCTGGTAAGGTAATTTTTCCTATAACCAGTGTTATCCCTCCCTACTGCTACATTTTTATGTAATATATGTAAGTATATTTTAGTATACATTTCGTATTCAATTGTTATTTCTTTTTTCCCTTAGATTTCTACACCTTTCAATTAATAGACATTTACTAGTTCCTATTAAATTAACCTGACTTTAGTCATCTAGTTAGTCATCTAGCTTTATGACTTAGGTTTATTGACCTTTACTTGCTAGATAATTATACCTTTTATCATCATTTTGGACGTTCTGTACTGCTCTTTAAATTGATACTCCCATTTAGATAATCTGCATAAAAAGGAATGAAAAAGTCTAAAAGAGAGGATTAGAAAAGGCAAATTCTACCATGTTGGCATTAACTCTCTCAAATTAGTACTTGGTTATAAAAGTCCACCGTTTGCTAATTTATAGCTGAACTGAAAGGCTAATGTACAATAGGCAACATCAAAACCCAGAAGGAGCTATTCCTATCTTAGAGGCTATTTATAGTTTCAGACAGATTCTAGGTCTGCGTAGTGAAAACCTTTACAGAGGATTACCTAGGTATGCTGCTATTCCATTTTAATTTTTTGTTGTTACCCTGAATGACCTCAACGTTCAAAATTGTTCAACAAGGCCAATGATTATGTTATCAACTATAAATATTGGGAAGTAGCAATGCCATCAGAAGGGAGAAGGATGTATATCATGCTGCAATTTTTTATTAGAACATATTCTGGGAGTGTCTTAAAGATCTGAATCCCTCATTATTATCCTGTAAGATGAGAATCAATTGCCTTGTATTTAGATATAAACCCCTCATTATTTATGAGGATTAATGATTTAAATAGTCATCCATTAAACAGCTTATGATAGTAGCTACTGATCTTGAAATCTGTGTAAGTATTGCTTTCTGTTTACTGATAATTGTGGAAGTTATTTAGTTACCTAGTTAGATAAACTATTTATCACTAAGGCTATTTTATAAAAGGATTAAAAATAAAACTTTTGTGCACATGTATATATGCATATATAAAAAGTAGGTTCTGGAAGTAAGTGCTAAGGATCAAATCATACAGAACAAAAGAGATAGACTGCAATCAAATATCATGACTCTGTGGCTGTGTACAACTATGTACAAAATAATTTTATGTAACTGTAGAGACAGACCAATCAAACTTTTACCTGGGCTACATTTCGAGAGAAAGCACAAATGCAAAACATCTATTGATTTTAGTGGTATATTTCAACAGTCTGCTCAATACAAAGTATTTTAGTCCCAGGAGATACTGTCTAGGATACTCAGGATTTAATTTAGACATGTTGTGGAGGTGTTTGAAAAGACTTATTTTTTGCTTGATTATATAAGAAGAATCTGTTGGCAAGATGAGCAATCTATTTTGGCATTATCTATAGAAATTAAGGTCTGCAGTTCAGTAAAGACTTAGCCATGAATGTCTCTTATGTAAGTGAGCCTGTCAATTTCCATGGAAGTGTACATATACACAGTTTGACTATAATGTAAGATCTCAGGATCATGAATCTTAACATTCATGAAAAAAAAGGTATTTTGAAAAACCTATGCTAATGGAAGCAATATTATGAGGTTAGTGTATTTTAATAGTTCCTTGTTGTTCGTTTAGACTGATATTTCATTAATCCACAGTCTAAGATTTCTTGAATTCTGTCACAAAATGTGAGCTTTCAGAAGAGCCGTGGTCATTTTGTGTACCTCGTGCAAGGGCCTGACCCTGCAAGCTACCAAATGCCTTCTGCTACCTGGAAAGACTATCAGCACCTGGCTGCATGGTGAACCTTGCAAAAAAAGATCTAAAAGCAGACAGTGTCAGTCAACAGAGAGCTCAGAAAATGAGTCGTGCAATCCATGGTATGACATTTATGTTGGAAGCAGTGAGTACTGGGAAGAGGAAAGGATTTGGGAAGAGCATAGCGCTGCAGGGGTGCAAACCGCATAATTATTCGTCTTGGCAGTTTGCTTGTTTTCTTTTTGATGTGTCACATTTCTAATTTTTAATTAAAAATAAAAGCTCTGTCATTATTTTACAGTGGCTTAATTGACACAAAGGCCAAAAGCATAAGTAAACAGGTCACAGAAATTAATATCTATGTAAAACTACAAGAGTTTCAAATGCTGCAATACCCTTCATTCATGGACAGTACAGAGAAAAGAATCACTCTTCAAGAAGTTGCCAGTACCTTAGTTCTACAACAAAATGTAGGTTAGCTTCATTGTAAGAGACTGACCCTGCATACAAATACTCAAATTCAGCATTATGTGGAAGGCTGACATCTGTTACTGCTTTAAAACTGCTTATTGGGATGTATATATATGTGCACATATGAACGTACATATGTATGTACATCTTAGTTAACTGCACAGCAATTAAATAGAATTGGAGATAGAGAAGTTGGCTGAGAAGCACTACGCTTGAGATATTGTGTCCCTACTATTGCTTTCTGCATGTTCATATCAACACGTTATTTTCAGTTTTAAAAAGAAACAGCACCACCTTGTATCCTGCAATAAAGCTACAGCTATTCAGTATCTTAGTAGCTATACAATATATACATATGCATAGAAACATAATTAAATGTTTTTTATATTAGAAATATCAAAATATAACATTAAACCTTGAAACCTTGGTTCAAGACACATGTATTTTTAGAAGATTACAAGTAGTTTGACTCAAGTGTTTCTTTTCATTACTGAAGGCCCTTGAATTTTGTTTGTGAAAGAAAAGATTAGGTTCAATTTGCATTATCCACAGGATCATACTACTTGGTTTTGTTATCTAAACAGTGATAGATGTTGGTGAAAATGCTTCCAAAAAGGTCTGTATAAATTATTCATCAACTATAGCCATTAGCTGATACTTGTTTTGCTGCACTTTCTCATTGAAAGCAGAGATAATACAATATGATGTAGGTAACCAGCTGCCTACCACTGAGTAAGAAAAACAAATTGTTATGTAGTCCATAGCTGAAAAATTAGTTGTCCAAATTATATAGTGAAAATTTATTAATATAAATAAATTATGATCGATTCATAAACTATAATTATAAAAAAGAATTATATTTGTAAGGAGAACTGTTTGCAACTAATCTTTAAAAGTACTTCTTAGAGCGAGAACTATTTCCTCACTCATCACTAGTGTGACATCGTTGCTAAGACAAGGATAGTTGGAAAACTGCCCTTCAATTAAATACACTTTTTGAAGTATTGCATTAGTCAAACAAACTAAAAAATCCCTTACAGAAGTGGAACTCATTAAAACTGCAGTCAAATACTGTGTCATGTCTTGTTTTGTTTCCTCTCCATCGCTTACAGTATCCTGCAGAAGGCAGGAGAGAAATTTTCTTTCACTACCAATTTTGACTTTTCTATTTCTAAATACTGTTTTTTCCCATGTCACTCACCTTCCAAACTCTAAGGGCAAGATTTGACTGCCATTAGAGCTGACTGAACCACTGAAACAAAAATTTAATCGTTTCTAACTCTCAGAAAAGAATGCAGGTCTGACCTCTACTGTTGCTAATATTAACATTTTAAAGTCTCAGTATATGCACCAAAATATAGTTACTCTGATGCCTATAAATGCTCTTGGATAAACTCTTAGGTACAGGATTTTCTGAAGGGTCCTTTCATGGGAACCTGTATAATATGTAAGTTTGAACTTGAAGGAAGGGCAAAGCAGTTGGAATCATGATATCAGCATAACCGAAAGTGCTGGCCCCTTTTTCAGAAAGCAAGGGGTGGTCAAAATTAATTGAGTAGGAATATTGCTGAGTTAGGGACCCATTTGATTCACTAGGAAAAAAAAAAAAAAGTATTTTGATTTCCTGGCTTGTAGAAATTAAAAGAAAACTGATGTGGGATATATGCAATCAGTTCAACTGAAGACAGAAGACTCCTTGAGAACTTGGCATCATTTGTAAATCATTCAGTTTGAGAGATTAGTGGGAAAGCGGTAGAAAGATTAAAGCAAAGAAGGAGGCTAAACACAGTGAGAGAGGTGACTGGAGAAGAAAAGGAAAAGATATATAAAATTAGCATTTTTATAAAAAAATCAGAAGAACAACAGTTATGGCATTATCTGAACCAGAGAATGATTTCAGATCTTTCCAATGTTCATTGGAACTACAGTTACATAGGCCTTTCCTGATGTTTTCTGTATTTTTTATTCGCAACTTTCTTTTGATATATTTCACATGATTGGGACAGATTTTTATTTCTTTTTCAACTCGCAAGCATTTGAAGAAGGCTTAAGCTGGTTTGAGGACGTGCTTGAATTCACGCTGCCCCTCACTGGTTGGCCTCAGGACCTAGTTGTGAGCTCTCTCATGTAGAACCACTTTTTATGAGCTGTTCCACTTCTTTTTCCAATGGAAACTGAAGTGTTATCCCAAAACAATACATAATTCTCTTCAGTATCCATAGAATCCATAGCTGTTGTCAGAGCAATTCTAAAACAGGCCAAGAAGAGGAAAAAAATTCACCAAATATAGTGACAATGACTAACAAAACACAGAAACAAAACCACGCCAGGCAGGGTTTTTTCTCCATTTTTGTATGAAAAAGCCAGGGAGCTAATGTATTCATCTATGAGAAGAGAGTTATGTTCCTGATTCCAGGACTTTTCACACAGTAGATCAGATAGCTGTTGAACAATGTTTAAAGGAGTTAATAGGTAGATGAGAAATTTATTTATAGCAATTATATATTGCTATAAATAAGGCAGATATTTGCCGTCATGATGGCAATATGGGTTTCCTATCATGCTTTTTCATAATATTTTCATCTACTTTTATTTTCTTTTTTTCCATTTTTTTTTTACCCTACAAGGTGGTAATAACAGTGTTTTTTCTGTTTCTTGAAATCCCTGTCATGTGGGACAAAAAAACCTATATAAAGTATGCATATATAAATGCATTCCTAGAAGCAACTGGTGAAGATACTGAACAGTAATTGACTGATTGACTGTGCCTATTTCATAACATTTTTATAAAGTAAATAATGCAATGCTGTTGGAAATGTTTAACCACATTTTGATTTAAACATACCGTGGTATTTCTACAATTCAAATTCAGCAGCAGCAAATCTCTCATCTTAATAAAGAGCCCCACCCTGCCTCTTTCAGTTAAAAATACAAGGTACATGAATATAATAAATCACTTTGCTGTGTGTTTTTTTCAGAATTCTTAATAGTGACTTCTTCAATGTATGCAAAAACATACATATCCATAATGATGTTTACAGCATCATTAGTATTTAGTCATTGTTCTGAGACTATAATTAAGCATTACCACTTTATATTTTTTGGGAAACAGAACAATTTCTACAATATTCCATGATATATGGGGGTTTTGGTGGGTTTTTTCAACTACTGGTATACTTTTAAGATTTTTTTTTTTTAATTGCTGGAATTAGCTTTTATGCTTGCATTTTCCCAATTATTCATAAATATTTCTCTATTTTAATATTCTTCATTAGCTAAACAAGATAATTTTGGGCTAGTAAAACACTAAATTTAAATAAATGTAACCACTATTTTTCTAATAGCCTGAACCGAAACAGTAAAATTGTGACAGACATATCCATTTATCTACAGTCCTTTTCAACAAAAAACAACCATCACTTAAGAGAATGGATAAATTAGTGTTGAAAATGGAAAATGGAACAAGAATGTTCTGAGGCTGAACCAATGACACTATACAATATTGTGGTGTTTAAAAATAGTTGCAAGTTAACTTGTGTTCAATATTTGCTTGCATCGATTACTAGTCTACAGTCTACGATACTGTTTGTTATGATTCTATGAAATGCATTTTATTAACAGCAGAAAAATACAGGTGCTTGTTTGTTTGTTTTAATCAACGCCTGAACAATGCAACATATGCTCTTATTTGTGTGTACCTATACAAAATGCATCTATCTCAGCTGCAGGCAAGGGAATATTCTACCTCTTCTACTGAAGTTGAGAGCATGAATCTTCACTAGAGGAGGGAAGATGAAAGAAATGTATTTCATATAGTCCTTGCACAAGCATCTGTCCTTCCCTGGTGATACAAAATGAGTGAAGGGAATAACAATGGCTCCAGATGCCCACAGTGACATAAGAGACCGATTGATGAGGAAATGCACAGGCTTGGTGAAAGCAGTGGCCCGAAGGAGCTTCATGCAAGTGAAGGGAAACATTCTGCATCCCTTCTCAGTTTCTCCTCCTTGGCCAGCAGAACATGGCTGCATGTGGCTTCCGTTTCATCTCCACCTGTGGTTCATTCCAACATGAGCACTTGACACATGCGATAGTTGCTTTTCTGTGGTTTTCTCTACAGTACCAGACACATAAAATAAAAAGAGCATAGGAGGAATAATTAGAAACTGACACAACAATAATTGTCCTTGGTAGAGATGTTCCTCTTCCTCACTTCTTATAAAGTTATTATATTATTAGTGTGATTACTGTATGAAATCCAATCACAGTGTATGAGAAGAAAAAAATAAATACAAATTTGAAACTGGAACAAGCAGCTTAACAGCTTTCAGAGGTGTTTTGTGTGCTTTTGGTATTTTTCTCACATCAGACTCTGGCAAGAAGCCCGAGGCCTGAATGGCTTTGTACATTTTACTTATTAAAATACTCTGGAAACAGATTAACTTACTTTGTGCATTATTTATTATTGTTTCACCTGCCATCAAGAGGAATAGCATGCACACTGATGAATATACTGAAGGTGGCCTACTTTCAGTGTAATGAAACCATAGATGCTTGTCATTCAACTTTTGCAATGCTATTTCACAGGACACCTTTTTGAACTCGCACAGAAAAATTAGAGTAGGGAGATGCTTCCATGAGGAATCAAGGAGCTATTATTCCATCTTCTCAGCGAGGCTCATCTTTTTCTCCTGGATTGATAGTTGGTACTGCTCTTGGACGTAAGTTCTCTGTTACTTATTTTGAGTGAGGTCTATAATATGAATATCAAACTACAAAATAAATTCAATTTAAGCTATAAACCAATGCAGAAATGAAACAATGTTTCTGTTGGAAAGGTTTTCTATCCATTTCCCTTTTTAGCCTTGTTCATTGAGGATACAGATCTTCCTTCTGAGACATTAATTTCTGCTACCTGGTTCTCTGATTTTATGTTTGAGGTAGATGAGGAAAAGTTACAAGGAGCATTTGGATATTGGTGCAAAGTCTCCATTGACCACAGGGATTCTGCCCTCATCCAATACTTCTTACAGTGCAAATTCCAAAAGATATAATGTACACCACTGTTTGGAGTTCCTCCAAAAGTCAAGTCACTGTCCAGCATTTGCCCTGACAGTAGGTTTAGCTTTCCTTTTTTATATCACAGGTAGATGTATCATACTTTTCTTAAGTAAAAGCAAAATGAATAACCCAAGGCAAATCAAACTTTCTTGTTTACAAGCAAAACAAAACAATGAACATGGAATGTGACCTCTAAAAGTGATGAAGCTGCATCCCAGTAGTAACAAATTTGCTCCTGACTGATTTAGAGTATATGTGTCAAGGTTTCAGATACCTCCTCACAGTACACATGCTGCTCGATTTTCACACTTGCAAATGCATAACCTTCTCATTTATACACAATTGTTGGCATGCTATTTACTTCAGGTATCTGACTCAGCCTTTACCTCTCAGTTCCTGGATCTTTAGCATCATTGTCATCTAAATATTTGGAATGATGTCCTTTTTTAATTTCCCTGATAATTATTTGTGTTCTGTGGAATTTATACCCTTTAAATATCATATCAAGTCATACCTATTGTGGCTGCTTTATGTACGCAGTGTAATTAGCTTATACTGCTTTTTCTTTTATTCTCAGAAATCAGTCCTGCCTGGTTTCCAATCATTTTAGAACTTCTCTCTCTGAACTATCTACCTAGAAAACCTCTCAGAGCTGTCCATATAATTCAGGTGTTGAGATGCCTGGAATTGAGCACAGAATTCCTGACATGACCTCATAAGAGCTATGCAGAGATTAACACTTCATTTCTGCATGACTTCATGTTTTAGTGCAAGCAGGCAAAAAATTCCACTCGCTGTTCTCCCCTGAGATGCACTGAATGAGTTCATCCACAATTTACTGTCCAATTTACTGCAGCACACTCATATTGAGCTTGTTGTCCACCAAGACCCCTAGGTCCCTTTCCACAGAGCTGCTCTGCAGCCAGGTGGATCCCAGTCTGTGCCACACTCCTGGTGCAAGACCTTATAGTTGTCCTCGTTGAACTTCATAAGGTTCTTGTTAGCCCACTCTTCCAGCCTATCTAGGTCTTACTGCAGGGTGGCTTTCCCTTCCAAAGTGTCTTCTTCCCCACTCAGTTTGGTATCATCATCCACAATCTTCACCACTTGATCCCATCATCCAGATCACTTATAAAGATATTAAACAGCTTTGGTCTCTGGGAGACCCTGCTTGTTACAGGTTGCAGATCAAAAAAGAGCTATTTACCACCACTCTCTGGGTGCGGCCTTTCAGCCAGTTTCCCACCCACTGCACAGACCACTTGTCTAGACCATAATGCATCAGTTTCTCTAGCAGGTGGCTATGGGGAACCATTATCGAAAGCCTTGGAGAAATCCAGGCAGACAATGTCCACTGCTCACCCCACATCAACTGAGCAGGCGACTTTGTCGTAGAAGGCGATTAGGTTTGTCAAGCACAATTTGCCCTTGGTGAATCCATGCTGGCTTTTCCCAATCATTTGCTTCATTTGACTTGTGATAGCCCCCAGGAGGATTCATTCCATAACTCCCAGGAATTGAAGTAAGACTGATGAGCCTATAATTTTCTGGATCCTCCTTTAAGGCCTTCTTGTAGATGGGGGTGACATTAGCCTTCTTCCAGTCTTCTGGGACATCCTCCAATCTCCATGACTTCTGAAAGATAAGGGAGAGTGGCCTCACAATGACATCAGTCAGCTGTCTTCACACCCTTGGGTGGATATTGTTGGGGTCCATCGATATGTAAGGGTCATGCTCCTGTAATACTTTGCATACCAACTCTTCCTTCATTTACAGTGGGTGCGTGTTTGCATCAACCTGGATTTTTGTTCCCAAGGCCTGGGGCCCAACAGTGCTGGTAAAAACAGAGTTGAAGAAAGTGTTGAGAATCTCTGCCTCTTCAGCACTGTTGATGACTAATTCACCTCTCCAGTTTAACAGTGGGCCAATATTATCCTTCTGCTTCTACTTATTGTATACATACTTGAAGAACCCTTTCTTGTAGTTTTTGACATCTCTGGCCAATTTCAATTCGAGCAGAGCTTTTGCTTTTCTAACTGCAACTCTGCATGCTCTGGCAATGCCATTATAGTTCTCAAAAGGTATTTGTCTGCTTTTCTGTCTCTGGTACACTTCCCTTGTGGTTTTGGGGTCTCTTGCTCTGCTTATTTCCCTTATCTTTAAAGCAGATGAATTGGTTTTTTGCTTCCAGGAGAGTCTTCTTGGAAAACTACCAGCACTCACTAGTTCCTTTACCCTCCACAGAAGCTTCCCACGGAATCCTTCCCAACTGAGCTCTGAGTGAGCTGAAGTTTGCTCTTCTAAAATCTAAAACCTTTGTCTTAGTATTAACCTTCAGCATGCTCAGCAGAATCCCAAACTCCACAATGTTGTGATCACTGCACCCAAGGCTGTCACTAACTGAAATATTACAAAGCAGGTTTTCTCGGTTTGTGAGTAGCAAATCCAGCATTGCCTCATTCCTGGTTGGCACATCTAACAATTGTATCAAGAAGCAGTCCTCTATGCATTCCAGGAACTTGATGGATGACATGTGAGCTGCTGTATTGTTCTTCCAACAAATGTCTGGATAGTAGAAGTCACCCATAAGAACCAGGTTGTCTTGACCTGAAGCTTGATTATGTGAGCCAAATATTGCTTCGTCAGCCTTATTGTCTTAGTTTGGAGGTCTGTAGCAGATGCCTACTGTAAGATCTCCCTTGGAGATGACCCCTCTTATCTTGACCCAGGGGCATTTCATAGGGCTTCCACGATCACTGACTTCTATACATTCAAGGTTCTCCTTAACACAGAGGGGAACTCCTTCACCTCTTCTTCCCCGCCTATCTTTATGAAACAGCTTATAGTCATCAATCAGATTTAGATTAATTCTTTATTATACGAAGGGGCTGAACTTTCCAGAAAGCCATAATTTTCATCTAACTTAACTATGGTTTTAATAATATTTATTTGTCCTAATTTTCATATAAGTACTGTGACTCCGTACCGTCCCTTAACCTCACAAAATATCACATGCATGTCATAAGTATCACCCCAAAACTGTGCCCATTATGGAAAATGTGGTACAAACACAAATTAGTCAATAATTTCCACCTCAATTGCCTGCAATCTTCACATAAGATAGGCTAAAAGAGTTAAGACTCAAGCTAAGTGTTGTGGGTTGAACTTGGAGGGCTGCTAGATGGCTAGACACCCATCCAGCTACTCCCCCTCCTCAACAGGGTGTGGTGGGGAAATAAGATGAAAAAGATCATGGGTCGAGATAAAGACAGGGAGATTGCTTATCAATTACTGTCATGGGCAAAACAGACTCAGCTTGGAGAAAACCGATTTAATTGGTTACCAAGTGAAATACATTTGGACAGTAAGAAACAAAACCAAAAAAATTAAACTCCTTCCACCAATCTGCTTTTTTCCCAAGTTCAGTTTGTCTCCTTCATTCCCAATTGTTGTACCTCTCTCACCAAGCAGAGCAGGGGGATGAGAAAGGGGGGAAGAGGTGAGCCCATAACAGCACCTTTCTGCTGCTCCTTCCTCCTCACACTTTCCTCCTGATCCTGCATGGATCATCTCCACTGGCTGCATTTCCTTCAGGAGATATCCACCTGCTTGGCATGCAGTCCTCCATGGGCTGCAGGGGAATGTCTGCTCCAGTGCCTGGACCACCTCCTGCCCACTCCTTCTGCTTTCACCTTGGTGCTCACAGGGTTGTTTCTCACACTTTCTTCCCTCACTTCTCACTGCCATGCAGTGTTTTGCCCTTACTTAAGTACACTTTCCCAGAGGTGTCACCACCTTGACTGCAGGCCTGAGCTGTGCCCTGCTGTGGGTCAGTTGGACCCGGTTGGAACCGGTTGTGTCCGGCATGGGGCAGCCCAGACGTCTCCTCACAGAGGCCCCTGCAGCCCCCGCTGCCAGCACCTCGGCACTGACACCCAATGCACTAAGAACCAAAGGCAGGCTAAAAATATGAACAGCATGATAGCAATGAGTGAAATATTTGTGTCTAGAGATTTTGTTGGGGGGGTTTCAGTGGATTTTCATCAGAAGATTAAACACAGACTGAAAGCAGGAAGAGGAATCAAAGAAAGAGGGCAAGGGAGAAAAAGTAAAAAAAGTATGAAGAAGATAATTTAATGGAGAGCTTGTGAAGGTCTGAGTAGAGAGGATTTGGACCAAAATGGTAATCAGTAAAGGAAGGAGAATGATACATCCACCTCCTTTCAGAAAAGACAATAGAAACCTGCGTCCCCAGATGTGAGTGTTAGAGAAAACAGGAGGTGGCAAAGAAAACTGGTTTGCATTCTTAAATAGAGCAGCTATGAGCAAGTGCTTGCTATAATAAGTAGAATAAATAACCTCCATTACAGCAATGTATGTTTTCCCTGCTGCTCTCCATCACAGTTGATAGCTGTTCCCTTTAGATTTCCAAGTCTTTTTAGCCTACACATAAAAACAGGCATTTTATTAAATTTCACCTGTTTATTCCCTTTTAAAGATAAAAGTAAATGTACTTTGCTACTATCATTCATGTTAGTATGCCCATGTGCTCATGAACCACCTAGGTATTCCTTACAAATAAGACAAATGCATCTCTAGGGGGTGTTCTCCAGATAACTAATGTGTAAACTATATAGAAAACTGTATTACAACGTCTTCCAGGCATGATACTCCCACTCTCCATATGCGTTTTCAACAGAATTTTTTTATTATTATTTATTCTTATTTCCTAGTCATGCATTTCTTTCTGCTCTGCTTGCTACCCTTCGTTTGAACAAGACTTTCTCTCTGACACCTATCCACTCCTTGGTTCTTTGTGTAGGCAACCTGAAACAGGATTAACAGATGTTCCAGGCTTAGAAGATGTTTTTCAGGACTGGTTGATCTTCCCACTTCCGCAGAGGTAGGTGTTTCTTGGATACAAAATAGTGTAGGAATATGAAGGTAGTGAGAACAATACAATAGAGCTGTTTTATGTCAGCAGGCAAGAGTACACATGCAAACTCACAAGTTGAAAGATGAAATGCCTTACAGATGGAATTTGACTGGGAAGCCTGGAGCATCACTCTTACTTCTGATCCCAGATTTGTACAAGGTATTTTTGACTGTTTAATGATAAAGACAGTAGTACCATATTTAGATTTATATTTAGATTGTTCTAATGGCTGTAGAGAGAATAGTGACTGAATTGAACTAACTTTTTTTTCCCCCTCACTTCTTTATAGTCATCTATGACTTTAATTATCATCTGTATTTGTTTTTTCCTTATGAGCTAACATAATATACACAACAATTCTTTTATAGGGGGGGGAATCTCAAAGTAAGGAAAAATTAATTTTTATTATCCCATTATACCAGTGAAAGAACTCAGGTATACAGCATGGAAGGGATACATCCAAAGATATGCAGTAGAAGAGTAACACATATAGGCATAAATGTGTTTAGGCATAATTATAAAAATAATAATACAGGTCTCTTATTCCTTGTTGTCACTTGGGGTAGAACGGGGGGGAAAAAAAAAGCACTACTGTTATTTCGTAATGCACTATCATCAAGTTTATTACACTTCACTTATATTTTCAAAAACTGAAATCACACCAACAGGCCACTTCTTTCTGGGGGACTAAAGAGCTCAAGTCCAGGAACTGGTAATGCATACCACAGTGCTGCAGGCTATGTATGTAGTTCTCTACGTCATGGAGGATTAATGGTATTATTATTTACATTCACTGTAATAGTAACTGTACATCAATATAATGGTGGATAAGTAGCCATTGGCTTTTTCATCTTAAGCATTAAGGATGTTGTTTACCATCTCTCATTTTCACAGTCTCTGTAAAACAAATACTGTAGGCAAAAAAGACATCTTGAAATATATATGTGTATTTTCAAAGTACAGAAGGGAGAGGGAAGGTCACTGAACAATGTAATTGATGGCAATAGCAAAATGTTTCCTAACCTGCAACGTTGCTAGACTATGTTGATCACAAATGCCAAATCAGATCAAAGTATAGAAATGCAAGGTAACACCCTCTATTGTTCACATTGATTGCATCAAAGGAAATAGAATGTAAATTAGGAAAGCTTTGATGAATGGATAGGCAGCCAAAAGTGTTGGGTTTCTCCTTCATAGCAGAAGCATACACTGCATTACCCAGCTAATCAAAATGCACAGTGCATATTTCAGCAGATTGAAATCAATTGTAACATGAGATAGCCTTTTATTTTATTCATCTTGACTCTACTGAGTGATTACTTTACCTTCTGCTGTTCAGCAACTTTCAGAATAATGCACAACTCAGTGGACTTAATGCTTGTGTGTTGAATCTTTACTTATTTAATGTATTTACCAGAGACTGGTGGTGCAGAAGACTGCAGCCTCATATGCTTCCTTGAAGGATATGAGGGTCACAGCTTCACCAGAGGAAACTTTGATTTCTGTGCCTGATACAAAGTTTGCACATTGATGGAATCACATTCTTTATCCTTACAGTAGAGACCGATGGCTATACCATTTTAGCATTGCTGCCAGCCAATTAGCGGAACACCATTGATCATGTAGTTTCACAAAAGGCCAACAGGCTTCCCACATTGTAAAACAAGAATAAATTCTGTAAAATTTATGGCCAAATTACTGGCAGCTGAGGTGCACAGTGAAATGTAGTCAATTAATGTGATCACTGTAAATCATGGTTACAGCTTGCTGTGTAAATAACAGTTTATAACAAACATAAATAACAACACAAGTGACTTGGTTTAGAGGTGGCACAAACTGTTGTTGATGGTCCACATACTGAAGTGTGGAAATGAAAACAAGGTAAATATATAGCAGAAAAAAATGTTTAACCACTAAGACAATGTTTTAAGTGACATACAAACAAATGACAAGGTACGAAGTGGCAGGCTGACAGAACATAACCAACCAAAGAAACTCAATGACAGAGAAAAAAGAAGTCCAAAGATGTACAGGAATTAATGAACTGAGATACATTTCTAAACAAATTTCTAAACAAATGCCTATCACCAGTCTCTTGAGTCATACTCATGGGTCTCATACCCTCTTAAATTTACCAGTCTTTTTATCACAGTAACACCTTATAACCCAATAATTGCAATCTATTTTTTCTTTCACACTGCATACCACCCAATGGAATCAGCTATCAAAATTCAGAGCTTCAAATCAAAATTCTATTTTGCTTTAATGAATTGAATGAAATTTCCCTTGAAAAAATGTGTCTCTATTTTTTTAAAGAATAGCATGCATGAGATCCAAACGCCTCTATGAAATCAATGTATTTTCTTGGACAAATATTACTGATCATGTAAGTTAAACATGTCTTGATCTTTCTCTTTCATTGAGGGAAGTGTAATGATGCCTTTTTAATAAAAAAAACCTCTCAGGTGTATCTAGTTTAACAGAAATTAAGAACCTTACAAATATTCATGGTAAACAGTTTATGCAAGTTCTAAATGCTATTCTTCTCCAAGTTTGTTTCTTTGTTTTTAACTCAGTATAGAGGGTGTTTTAATTCTGGTGTAGAGTGGAGAATTTTTGAAGGCATGCGTTTGTATTTCAGAATGGAAAAGTTCAAGGTTGTTCAAAGCCAGCTTTCTGATAAGAGCTGTTGTGAAGAAGGCTAGAGCAAGTCCAAGTGCAGAGTCCACACAAAGAGTTTGACTTAAGAGCCTCAGCAAGGACTCCCCCATCCTTTGCTTGGGAGCTGCTTTTAGAGGAGGCTCTTGCTAGTCAGCTTCCACCTCAGCTCTTTTGGACCTATTTTGCAGCTGTGCTTGTGCCGTACCCCACCAGGTACACCCTTGGTCCAGACTGTGACCCGTGCCTGCAGGCTGACATCCCAGCCTGGCCTCAACCGATTCTCAGAGCCCTGCCTGGCCATCCTGGGACTGTGTCTGAACCTGAGTCCCCTCACCAGACCTCATGCTGACCCCCACCTGTGGGCCAATGGCCCAGCCTGGCCTCTGCCTGTGCCTGTCCCAGGGAGGTGCCTGATGCCTGGGGCTGGAGCTGCCCCTGGTGCCCCTTGGCTGTCCTGCCGGGGATGGTGGGATGGGTGCTGGCTGCCAGGTGCTGCCCTGATGGACTCCAGGGAGCCCCTGCTGCCCCGTCAGCAGGGCAATCCTGGCCCATGAGGCACCTTGACAATTAAATAGAAGAAAAAATTCTTCAGCAGAAAGGTAGCTAAACATCATGGCAGGTTCCCTGTTATGCAGAACCACCGGAGAGGCTGTTGAATTTCCATCTTCAGAGATGTTTCAGAGCTCAAATGGACAAAGCTCTGAGCCAAGAACAAGGCCAAGCTGACCTTGATTTGACTGGGGTTTTGGAGAAGATGACCTTCAACCACATTGAGAAGAGACAAAGAATTTTATGTGTGTAAATTAAAGAGAAAACTCAAGGCATCTTTTCATGACCACAGTTTCTAGCATCTGGTTTTAAAAGGAACAGACAAGTCAGCCGATAATGCCCTGAGACATACACTCAGGAATCAGCCACAGCTCTCTCTTCAGTGGAACTGTAGTGCTTTAAGCACTGCACTGTAGGAGATGACTCAGTATTTAAGTTAGATAGCTACATCAGGTTTGTCAGTTACAAACCCAGAGCAGGATACTTTAAAATTATCCTTTGCTATACCTAAGTTTTTTTGCAGACCTGAACTGTAATGACTACTGACATTCTAAAATAAAGTGTAATTAGTAAAACAAAACTAAAAAGGGCCCCAGAAGGAAAATTTTCTCGGTTTATAATTGTTGGGGATTCTTTGTGTGTTGAATATAAGATGTATGAATTAAATTCCTAAGAACTGAGGAAAAGAGAACTTGAAAAGCCTGAGCTGATAGCAGGCATCAAGCCTTGCTATCACCGCTACCACATTTTATAATCTCCAGTTTAAAAACAGCTAAATTTTTTCATTCTAGTACCCTCGGAGAACAGATCCAAAATCTGAGTGCTCCATTGGTCAGCAACATTAATCTAATTTTCAGCCTGGATTTATTCACAACTAGTTTATACCAATCTGTTCTGGTGCCAAAATGATTCTTTAGTTTAAAAAGCATTTCTTCTTTTTTTTGGATATTTGTAAACAAACTCATACCCCTTCTTAACTTTGCTTGGCTAATTAAGCTAAGCTCTTCTATTAAAAGGTAAGGTCTCCTAACCAACTTTGCAGCCCTTCTCCTGGCCTGTTCCAGTCTCAGTTTATCTTTCTGGAATGTATCTGATCAGGATTTTGCACAGGAGAGGTCTTAACAGAGTCTAATACAGCAGTGCTACCTCTTCTCATTTTTGCTAGCTCTTTTGATTTGATTCAGAATCAAATTTTACATTTGTAAACTGAATCCCCTTGGAAGCTCTAGCTCAGGCTGTGGATCAGGTACAACACCTGAATAGGGCCCCTTTGCCATATGCGAGTGATGGTTGCTGAGCTTAAAACAAACTTTCTGCCATGGATCATCAAGGGCCTGACCTGGCATTCTGTCCTTTTTAATTTCATACTTTTTTTATTACTTCAGGTTTAAAATGTACTTTTTTGGTTTGGTTTGGTTTGTTTGTTTAGGATATTTTCTTGATTTCATGAAGTCTACAATCTTCTGCTTTGATAATAACTTCTAATTTTTGTGTTAGTATTTTGTCAGCACAATATTGTGTCACAAAAGCAAATCTTCAATATGAAAGAACTGAAAGGCACTCTCCTTGGAGCTACCTCCAGCTGTCCTGTGTTTCAAAGCTTTACTTATCCCAGAAAGACTAGTTCAACATTCCTAGTTCTATTAGTTATCTGAATAGATAATCAGTTTTATCAAGTTATATATGGGTCAATTTGACAAGACTATCTAACATTGATAATTCATATATAAGTTGCGCTGGGGAGGTTTAGATAAGATATTAGGAAAACATTCTTCACCAAAAGGGCTGTCAATCATTGGAACAGGCTGCCCAGGGTAGTGGTTGAGTCACCATCCCTGGAGGTATTTAAAAGACCCGTAGATGTGGTGCTTAGGAACATGGTTTAGTGGTGGACTTGGCAGCACTAGGTTAACAGTTGGATTTAATGATCTTAAAAGTCTTTTCCAAGCTAAATGATTCTATGATCTCTTTCTACCTTTACCATCATGTTTTTATTTTCCTTTTTCTTTTGTGCTATTCATTTTCTTACCCTTAAGAAAATGCAATTCGGTTTAGAGTGCAGCAATTCTCCTTTTATCCCCTTTCTTTCTGCTCCCAAGACAGATTCTTGCTGATTTGGTCTTCCCAAAGTTATATTCCAAAGATCTTTGGTTTTTTCCTCCTTAAATATATACCATTGCTTGGCTGACTTCAGTAGACTCAGGAGTCCTACTGTAATTGAAATTCTTACAATATTGTTATACCAATTAGGAATAAAACATTGCTGTGCTCTTATATTTTTCTGAAGTAAGAACTCTCCTATGACCTCAAGTATATCTGTTTCTTTTCACATGAAGTTCTACCAAATTCAGCAAACATTATTGTGTTTTAATTGAGAAAAATAGTAGTCTATTTTGAATAAGAATACTACCCAGTTATGAATCATGACTATAGGCATAAAACATCCATTTATTTTTGTTAGTGCTAAATGAAAGGAGAAAAAAACCACCACATTTTCTCAAGAAAATATAAAAATGTGCCCTCTGTATTAACAGCATGTTTATCATTACATAGTTTGCCTAATGTCAGAAAAAATCTAAACAAATCTATCATTATTATGTGTAGAGGTTTACAGCTTAGGTCATCTGTCACAGTATGTGGTTATTATACACTAAAGGTCAGATCTATATCAAGAAAATGGAAAGTTTATTTTCTTTTCATTGTATTTCTTAGTATTTGACTTGCTTAAGACCAAAGTGTTTAATGTGGACTTTTCTGATTTAATTATTCATGATAGAGACTATACTTTTAAAAAATTTGCTGAAGGTAATATACAAAGGATAATGAAAATCAAACTCAAGTGAGTAGTTGGTAAAAAATTACTCTTTTCTTCTTCATATGAGTTGAGGGTATTGCCCTGTAATGTTTAAAGGGAAGAGGAGGTAAGTCAAGAGGCTAGAAATAGACGATCCACTGTAAAAATGTGCAGGCAGTGAACAGTGGCTTCCAAGTTATTCCAAGCTAAGAAGAGTTCACTTCTGCTATATGACAAAGGACAATTAAAGATTAAGTGTATAAATACCAGCAGACAACTGATCGTGTGGCAAATCGAAATATATGCGTACTTTGGCAGATCAGTCAGCTGTTTGTGCAGTTGCTTGCTGCCTATGGGACTCCAGAGGATTAATTACACTGTGGCAGCAGGCCTTTTCGTTACTTAGTTTTGTCTGTACAAGTAATTGAGTGTGCAGCTATGAACAGTGCAAGCTGCTGTGACCATAATAAAGACAGACAGTGAGAGACAGGCGTGCCATAACAACACAGCCTGCAGACCACAGTGCCATCCCAGGAAGGGGAACTGGGGAGCAAATCACACGTTTTCCCAGAGTCTAAGGTTCAATTCTGTTGCCCCAAGACAAGTTGCTCTGGTTAATTGAAAGCAACTTACGTAAATGGAATAATAAAGAATTCTAGATGATCCCAGAATCATTATTGTTTTCATCCAAAGTAGAACACCGTAGGCCAGATCATCAGCTGCAGTAAATTAGCACAGTGCAGCTACATCGACAGCTATATGAACTTACACTAAATGAGAATCTAAGGAGCTGTGAGTTTAGGAGCTTTGACTGTTTGATTCAAGCCTGGAGTATTTTAAATTTTACTTAACTCTTAATGAATACTTTTCACCAGGATGTTGGTAAGCTTCTCTCCATATATCCCTTTATCTGCATAATCTCTTTATCTAAAAAGGATAAGATTTTTAAAATTATTCATAGTAGTAGTACTATTCTAAATATTTTTAAAATAATATGCACATGGTCCCACAGGGTCCAACCTGTTGCTACTGTACATGCTAGGTACGTAGGATGGACTGAACTTTCTGGTGAATTTTAACATATTGGTAGTATAGGATGACAAATCCCTTCTGAGGTTGCCTCTTCCTCACTGCTCTTTGTACTGATTTCTGGCTCCCCTGTAAAAAGTCGCTGACTATTTCTGAACTGCTTTCTTAATTACAGGACCTCTATACATTCTTCATCTAGACACAATATATGTTTTCAGCCCTTATGCAATCATTTTAAAGACTTTGCTAGTAAAGCTAGAGAAAAACAGATTGCATATTTTTTAATAAACTTTCTGTAACTATCTCAGTTTGCATTTCGCTATTTGCAGTACAGCTTTGGGCTGGAGACACTTGCTAGTCTCAATTTCATAGAATCATAGAATCATAGAATGGTTTGGGTTGGAAAGGACCTTAAAATTCATCTAGTTCCAACCCCCCTGCTGCAGGCAGGGACACCCTCCACCAGACCAGGTTGCCCAAGGCCTCATCCAACCTGGCCTTGAACACTTCCAGGGATGGGGCATCCACAGCTTCTTTGGGCAACCTGTTCCAGTGCCTCACCACTCTAACAATAAAGAATTTCTTTCTAATATCTAATCTAAATCGACCCTCTTTTATTTTAAACCCATTACCCCTTGTCCTGTCACTACACTCCCTGATAAACAGTCCCTCTCCAGCTTTCCTGTAGGCCCCTTCAGGTACTGGTAAGCTGCAATTAGATCTCCCCGGAGCCTTCTCTTCTCCAGGCTGAACAATCCCAACTCTCTCAGCCTGTCCTCATGTGTTGGTTTTGCGTGGCAAGGTTTTGGTAGCGGGAGGGGCTACAGGGGTGGCTTCTGTGAGAAGCTGCTAGAAGCTTCCCCTGTGTCTGATAGAGCCAATGCCAGCCGGCTCCAAGATGGACCCGCCAATCAGCGCCTCTGTGATAACATATTTAAGAAAGAGTAAAACAGTTAGAGAGCGCTTTTGCAGCTGGAGAGAGGAGTGAGAAGATGTAAGAAACTCTGCAGACACCAAGGTCAGTGAAGAAGGAGGGGGAGGAGGTGCTCCAGGCGCCAGAGTAAAGATCCCCCTGCAGCCCATGGAGGGAGGATGAGGGGGTGTAGAGATTCCACCTGCAGCCCATGGAGGACCCCACGCTGGAGCAGGTGGAGGCACCTGAAGGAGGCTGTGGCCCATGGGAAGCCCACGCTGGAGCAAGCTCCTGGCAGGACCTGTGGACCCGTGGAGAGAGGACCCCACGCTGGAGCAGGTTTACTGGCAGGACTTGTGACCCCGTGGGGGACCCCACACTGGAGCAGTCTGCTCCTGAAGGTCTGCACCCCGTGGAAGAGACCCACGCTGGAGCAGTTCGTGAAGGACTGTAGCCCGTGGGAGAGACTCACGTTGGAGATGGTCGTGAAGGACTGTCTCCTGTGAGAGGGACTCCATGCTGGAGCAGGGGAATGATGAGATGAGTCCTCCCCCTGAGGATGAAGAAGCAGCAGAAACAACGTGTGATGAACTGACCGTAACCCCCATTCCCCGTCCCCCTGAGGGGGGGCAGAGGTTGAATCCGGGAGTGAAGTTGAGCCCAGGAAGATGGGAGGGGTGGGGGGAGGTGTTTCAAGAGTTGATTTTATTTCTCATTCCTCTACTCTGTTTTGCATAGTAATAAATTAGATGAATTCCCTCTCTAAGTTCAGTCTGTTTTGCTCGTGATGATAATTAGTGAATGATCCCTCCCTGTCCTTATCTCGACCCATATGCTTTTCGTTGTACCTTTTCTCCCCTGTCTAATGAAGGAGGGGAGTGATAGAGCGGCTCTGGTAGGCACCTGGCCCTCAGACAGGATCAACACACCACACCTCATAGGAGAGGTGCTCCAGCCCTCTGATCAGCTTCATGGCCCTCCTCTGGACTCGCTCCAATAGCTCTATGTCTCTTTTGTACTGGGGCCCCCAGAGGATGTCTTGCGGGACAGTGTCAAATGCCTTGCACAAGTCCAGGTAGATGATGTCAGTTGTCCTTCCCTTATCCATGGACGCTGTAACCCCATCATAGAGGGCCACCAAGTTTGTCAGGCACGATTTACCCCTAGTGAAGCCATGCTGGCTGTCACCAATCACCTCCTTGCCTGAGCATAGTCTCCAGGAGGGTCTGCTCCATAATCTTGCCAGGCACGGAGGTGAGACTGACTGGCCTGTAGTTCTCTTGGTCTTCCTTTTCACCCTTCTTAAAAATGGGGGTTATGTTTCCCCTTTTCCAGTTGATGGGAACTTCGCCAGACTGCCAGGACTTCTCAAATATGATGGAGAGTGGCCTGGCCGCTTCATCTGCCAGTTCTCTCAAGACCCACAGATGCATCTCATCAGGTCCCTTGGACTTGTGCACCTTTGGGTAAGGGAGTATCAATAAGAGCTGTAGAAAAATTTCTAAAGATCCTGAAAATTCTGGATATCCTGAAAATGACTGGAAGACAGTGGTTTTCTGGAGGAATAACTCTGAATGAGGACAGGCATGCATCAGACACTGAAAAATTGCCGGATGTTCGAGTGATGAAATAGCAGTAATTCACTGAAGGAGACACAGGCTACAGTATCTATCCCACCAGATGGAAGCATGGCTCATGACGAGTATTAGGCCCATAGTACTGTACTTGAAAGTAGATTTCAAATAAAGAACAGAACTGGACTTTCCGTTCTTGACTCATCAGAGGCCATTAATCCTTTCTGCAGAAGACATCTATATATTTTCCTACCTATGTTGTTATGGCAGTTCTAATGCAGTGTGAGTTACGTACCACAAAACCAGCACTTGGACATTCCAGAAGACTGGCATGCTGGCAAGTGTTTTGTTAGTCTCTGCTTTATTTAGTACTTTCATCAATGATATTCTAGAAACCATTTCCAGGTTCACATCTGATAGGATAGCACTTAAATGGCTTTAAAGAACTGTTCTTCCAAAATCGTGAAAAGTATCTGAACATGACCTGACTGCCACAGATGACTATGGCAAGAAATCTGCATTGAAAACAAATACTACACCAACTGTATCAAAATGTTCAAAATATTTCTATTAATAGCCTGCTTAAATTAGAACTGAGCTAAGAATAACTTCTAAGAGCCAAAGCTTAAATTAATGCAACTAAGGAACATCCTAGATCAAAATTTCACATACATCAAAACTAAAATAATTTCTGCTTTTCATTTCTTGAACTAGTTGCTGAATTAACAGGAAGGATCAGTGGAGAGCCGGTGTGGAAACAAGGCAGGCTAGTCCTTTTCTGCTGCTATTCTGTTAGCAAATGCACTCAGCCAAACCCTGTCTAAATCAGATTAAAAATCATAGTTTAATCATACTGTGGTTGTTATCATAGGCACAGTCAAAGGCCTGTAACTGACACTGTCAATTTCCAAGGCAATCTTTTTTCCTAAAATTCATTACATGACTCAGTTAAAGAATCACATGATACAACAAATACCTAATTTTCTACTAGTCAAAGATACTTAGGTTTTATTTCATTAACAGGAAATGAGAATAGGAGAACGGCATGGTCACATCCAGGAGATGAGCAGGCTTCAAGTTTCAGGTTTAGCCTTTTCACATTTCAGGTTCCCATACTGCCTTTGGAGCAACTTAAAAAATTCAGCATGGTGTTATCCAAGTTGCCAGAATTAGCCATCTTCAGGGCACCTGTGACCCCTGTCTTGTGGTGGAGATTGCTACAAATACATTGCAATGACCTCCATGGTGGTCGTCTTGTGTTGAGTACCACTGACTCAGAAGCCACTGTCTGACTCAAGGACATTTAGATGTGTTTCTGTGAGTATTTTCTACTGATAGCTTTGCCTATATGAATTACAATAAAAATATTTTTTCTTCTGTCATGATTGGATTAGTCTGAGCATGATTACTCCAATAGGTACCACAATCATACCCCGTGCTGCACCATACTACGTAGCACTAAAAAAGAAGTGAGAGGATGGAAAAGAGATCCTGAATATGTTCCCTTGCAGTATAAACTCTTCATCATTGTAAATCTCCATCAACCTTTGCAATGTTGATTTCTGTATAGCTTCAGCTCATGCCACTTCAGAGGCTTGCTATGCTGTTTTTCAGTGTTGTTTTCTTCCTTAATGGACTGTATTTTTCTGAAGTCACACATTAAACAAATACAATGACCATTTCAAGTACACTCCTCTTTCTAAGCAAAAACTGAAGAACTGCTGTGTAGAAAGTTGAACTAGTTCTTCAGATGCTGGTGTCATGGACTGGACAATCACAACATCAATTTTTCTTCTCTCATAAATTAAGCAACTTAACATTTTCTCCACAGAACCTCCAAAGCTATAGCCTCTGTGTACACAGAACCACTGAAAAGCATGCAGATCACAAAACCTTGTTTCCAAGCCAAAATCTTTCATGGTAATAACTCAGACATTTGCATTTTCAGATTATTGTCCTTTTTTTTTTTTTTTTTAAACTGTGTAAAATGCAAAATAATCTTCAGTTTAGCATAGTGATCATGATTCAGAAGGTTAGATTTCCAGTATAACCTTGGGCCAACTATAAATTTTCTTCATCTTAATGCCTCTTCTATAAAGTTTGTGCAAAGTGAATGTAATAAAGTTGGTCCTTTAGAGGCTGAGAAAAGTAGTCTGTGCTACTTGACAGTATATTATCAAGCATTGCAGAAAAGTCTGTATTTATAGATAAACTAGCTATACACTAAAATTGGTCTATTTGCATTCTGAGTTCCTGAAAGTTTTTGGGTTGTTTTGTGGCTTTTTTTTTTTTTTTATCTTTGCCCCAGTGTTTTATCTCTTCTGTAGTCAAATTCACCAGAGGAAGTAGACGAAGAATTGTCACATGAAGTCTGGCAGCAAAGAAATGAAAAGCATCTCACTGCAACAAATTTAATCTATTTTATAGGCTAGGTATAAAGAGATATTATAACAGGAAAGAGATGATATCTAATGTACTGTGAAAAATAATGTCAAGAAGGACAGTTAAAAATTATTCAGATCTCTTTTCTCTACCTCAAAAGGGACTTTTACTGTTTTAAAGGCATATGGTTTTTCAGCTACTTCTCTGAATGCCTTTGCAATACTGAAAAGTAAGTATAAAGAAATCTTGTATCTGATTAATATTATTTTTACATGATTTTTTTTTTTCAAAATTAGCAGAATATGATCCATTTATAGCCTACACATTTCTAAAGAGAGTTGCATGGTGTTCTAGTGCTCTAATAACAATAACCAACCTACCATTTCACCTGGAAATGATAAATTTTTATTTCATCTTCCACTTTTTACAGCTACTAAAATGTAATTTCCAAAAGTTACTTTAGTTCAGTAACTTCACAAGCTGTACCTGCTTGAGTATTGATCCTTCCAGAAATATTTCAGGTGTCTAATTCTCTCAGTTGACAAAATTACAGTGTCAGCTGGAATTTTCATAAACTGGAAGCAACAAAAAACCTAGTACCCTTCTTCAGTTTTTGATTACTGCAGCTGTTCTCAAAGCTGCAACAAAGTGAATCATCACAACAGCAAAGCTACACAGAGACTGATGAGAACTACTACAACAAAGAAATCTAGATTAAATAAGTAGGTAGTGAATTTCAGCTAGTTTTGTAGGTCTTGGCTTATAACATATGCCATCAAGCATAGGGGCTCATGGTGAGGGAGCATAACAATAATTAGAAGACTACTTGGAAAAGTAACTGGGTTCAGTAAGATAACAAATACAAGGGTTTCTGGCAGAAGATGTGGCAGGAGGTGGTTATTGTTATTATCCCCTCTTCTCTCCTTTAGAAGTGCAAGGCTTTGGTCAGTTTTTTAGAGGTGTGAGGTTAAAGAATTTTCATATTATGAGATTTCACAATGTTGCAGGTTTTTTTTTTTTTTTCTTTCTTACAAGCCTGCAACCCCACACATATGATATCTTCTAGTTTTGCTCTCTTAAATAAATATTACACAAACACACATATGCACACATACACAAGAACACATATTTTTATAATGTGCTCTCTGTGATCATATATATGATCAACATATACTTCAATGACCTGGATGAAGGGACAGAGTGTACCCTCAGCAAATTTGCTGATGATACAAAACTGGGAGGAGTGGCCAGAACACCAGAATGCTGTGCTGTCATTCAGTGAGATCTGGACAGACTAGAGAACTGAGCAAAGAGGAACCAAATGAAATTCAACAAGGGCAAGTGTAGGGTCCAGCACCTAGGGAGGAATAACCTCAAGCACCAGTACAGGTTAGGGGTTGACCTGGTGGGAAGCAGCTCTGCAGAGAAGGACCTAGGAGTCCTGGTGGACATCAAGCTCTCCATGAGCTTGGACAAAAGCCACAAGGCTTAATGCACCCTGGGGTGCTTTAAGCAGAGTGGCCAGCAGGCCGAGGGAGGATATCCTCCTGTGGAGGATGAGGCCACATCTGGAGTTTTGTTCTGGAGGATGTGGTGAGGCCACATCTGGAGTTCTATCTCCACTTCTGGGCTCCCCAGTTCAAGAAAGACAGGGAACTACTGGAGAGAGTCCAGCTCAGGGGTCCAAAGATGATTAGGGCACTGGAGCATCTCTCGTATGAGGAAAGGCTGAGAGAGCTGGGTCTGTTGAGCATGGAGAACAGAAAACTGAGAGGGGGTCTGATCAATACTTATAAATATCTAAAGGGCAGATGTCTAGAGGAAGAGTCCAGACTCTTTTCAGTGATGCACAGTGACAGGACAAGGGGCAACGGGTACAAACTGGAACACGGGAAGTTCCATCTCAACATGAGGGAAAACTTCTTCACTCTGAGAGTGACAGAGCCCTGGAACAGGCTGCCCAGAGAGGTTGTGGAGTCTCCTTCTGTGGAGATATTCAAAACCCACCTAGATGCAATCCTGTGCAACCTGCTGTAGGTGATCCTGCTTTAGGAGGGGGGGTTGGACTAGATGATCTCCAGATGTTGCTTCCAGCTCCTATCATTCTGTCATTCTGTCATTCTGTGATCATTCATAAAGATGCTTAAGGAAGCATTTGGTTTTCCACAGGCCCTTGGGAAGTGTCTGATGGGAACAAACTCCCAAGTCTGGTAGGGTGGCCTATTCATGATCATGAAGAATCTGTCCAATACCACTCCATAAATAAATATTTTAATAATCCGCAAAGTAAACTTAACAGACGTCCACTCCAGAGTACCTTTTAGCAGAGCTTAGAGTCCTGGAATGATTTGAAACTAATTTTCTCATACCAAGAATAAGTGCTTCACTGTCTAGGGCATGGAATAAAACAGAAGGTATTTGCTTCTTTACATATACAGCACTTTATTTTCCACAGCTACTAGTGTCTCACCCCTACCAATTTTCTTCAGTTTAAAATAATTCTTAATCTACATTGTTTCCTTTATGTTTTAAGGCAAAAAAAAAAAATCTTTATTTTTAATAATACCTTATCAATGAGCTCCGTGAAGAAATGAAATTCCCTGGCTTGTGCTGGAGAAAACTCAGTTGTGTTGTAATAAATGAAAGTGGATAATTTCACATATTTAATGTAGATAAACCCCAGAGTATATGATTTCTGTTTACTTCAGCTGTTTTACCAAATGGCTCTGGTTAGCATTAAAATAGATAAATAAAATCCCTTAAGTTAGTACTGTTGGACAGGGTAACAGTGAATCACACCCTTCTATGTTTTTCCTTATTGCATTTCATATATGTCTGGGTATGTTCCTACACCAGCTAAAGTGTTGCAATGTACTGTACTTCTTTGTCTTTATTATTGACAAATAGTTTGAAAATACTGAGCACTGAAGCCCCTGAGAGCAGGAGAATATCAATGCCAAAGAACAACCTGCATGTTTGCAATACAAAAGAAGGATATATTGATTTGTGGGGAGTTCACCGAAATTAATTGTGCCAGCCAATAAGAAGACACCATCAATTATTTGTTTAGTTTGAAAAACATCAGTTTTATGAAAAACAGACTTCTCCAAACAGAGTAACAGAAAATGCACACATGTGGAAGAAAACTGCACAGTCAAGCATAAATCACTGTGAAGTACCACAGCTACATAATTGTTTAAAACAATTTTATTTTAGTAAAACAGGATAAAATAGGAGGAAGAAAGGAAATTTAATTAATCAACAGGGAATCTAGTAGTAAGGAAAAAAAATGTGTATATTAGAAATGTATATATAATACACAGCAAGATGAAAAAAAAACCTGAACCAGAATATCTAACTGATAATTGTTTTGACATCCCTTGATAGGAAAAAAAATTAAAAGGAGGTTTGATGATGACTGAAAATGGTGAAGAGCAAAGGCTAGAAAGAAGCAGGGGTGATTTATCTGAAGGGAAGAAAGAGAGCTCTTTTTTGCCAAAATCTACCATACACACAGCCAAAGGAGGCACTAAAGGCACTTTCTGCATTAAAGCAAATGGGGAAATCATCCAGAGGTTACAAGCTGAGTTCCAGCTTTTCATGAAACAAGAACTGGACTTGAGGAAGACCATGACATCATAAATGGGCTCTGGAAACCCTGTGCAGATGCCAATGAAATAAAGACTGATGTCAGAGACAGACATCATATCCACTGCCAACTTCAGCTAGTGTTAGTACATATTGATTTACCAATCCCACCTTTACTGGAGATCTATCTCCAGCTTCAATCCCCCAAACCTGCAAATTATGTAAAAACAAGTTGAGCTGCAATAAGAAAAAATGGTTTCACCCACCAGTTCAAAAGCTGATTTAAAAGAGAGATTGTTTAATCTAATCCATTCTCTGTTGCTCTTCAAAACAAAACCAAACCCACTTGCAGTTAAAATACACAGGAAGCTAAACAAACAGCTATAGTTAATTTGTTCCCGGTTACTAATTTAGCTGAGCTTCATATACTAAGATTTGAATTCAGTGTCCACAGCAGTACAATACCAGTACATCAATCTGTTTAATAACACTGTACCTCAGCATAAGCCTTGGATTTGGTGTGCCCTCTGAAGATAAAAATGAGGAATTTGATTTTCAAACAGCTCAGTAGCAGCCCATCAACAAGAAATTAAGTTTTTCAAAGTTATTCCTTTTAAAAAGTCATTCCTAAAAGTGAGAAGTTTCCCATTTCTATCATTGCATTTTCATTTGTGGCCATAATGAATAGTTCTGCAAAAGAAAATGTAATCCAGTTTAATATTCTGTGGCATAAAGTATGCATTTGTCTAAAAGAAGACAAAAATACTCTATTAGCTTATGCTATACTGCAACCAATGCCAAAGGCAGAACGATATAAAATATAAAT
This sequence comes from Balearica regulorum gibbericeps, assembly GCF_011004875.1. Lineage (NCBI taxonomy): Eukaryota > Metazoa > Chordata > Aves > Gruiformes > Gruidae > Balearica > Balearica regulorum. The sequence continues at coordinate 43,772,076 of NC_046186.1, forward strand.
GTAACATTTTAAAAAATAATTCTTTTCATCATATAACTTTCATGCAACCAGTAAAAAAGCTATTTTAACTGAGCTTTCTCCTTCTTAGCATTTGATCTGAATTATCTTGATGAGAAATTCAATCGTATTTTGAAACATCTGCTTCAGAAAGATCAGAAGGATTTGCAGTTCTTGAAATACCTCTGTTAAGTGAAAATATGTATCACCTTTGCATCAGCAAATGAAGTGCCTTAGAAGACAGTATGGGGTACTGAGTGAAACATATAGAAATCAAGCTGTAACATAGTTTCGCATTTTGCAAAAAGGTACCTTTGTATTTTAGTCACTCAAATCAAGCACAGGTGTAACTGTAAATCTGTGAAATAAAAATGTAACACTAACGCCCACAGGTAACTACAATAAATTCCAAAATACTCCATTGTTTGCTTTAACAAAACCATTACTAATGGCAGTAAACAAATGTGCAGTCCTCCAGCGCATAAAAAATGGATCACACGATCTTACAGTTATGAGACAAGCCATATACCTTGATAGATCTTTCTATTCTATGCAGCATGGGAAATGCAATATAGTTCATTTCCACCCAGGTACATCTTGCTATATGTCTCTGCAGGCATCCCTTTTGTGGAAGATTTAGATGAGGAGAAAACAATAAACCTGTGAATAGGTTTGGAAAAACATCATTCCTTATTAGAAAGGAAACCGAAAGTGAGAGTAGTCATCAAATTTACAGGCATCAAAACTGACAAAAGCAAGAGGGCACAAGAGATGATCCGAAAGTACAGAATGATTGACCAAGGGGGGTAATACAGGGCCGGACCATAAGAAAAGCTCTGTCAGACCTGTGGTCCATCTGACCCTCTAATTTGCCTCCAACAGTGGCAAAAGAAGAGATCTTTTGAAAATATTTGAGTTTGACTAAGTAAACATGTTCAAGGAGGAAAACAAAGAAAAGAAAAAACCTAAAATAACCTCATATTCTAAACATTAGTGGGGGGAAAAAATCAGAAAATATTTTGTAGCTATTTTTATATTTGAATCATTCTAGATATTCCCAGCTAAACAGTAAACATGATTGTAAAAATATTGTAAATAACCTATCTATTTACAGCTTCAGTACTGCTATTCCTAGGCTGAGCTTCCCCAAATTCTCTTCTGTGATCAGATGCAAGTCACATTATATCTGTAATGTCATCATTGAAAAATAAGATCCTGCTTTAGAAATCAGTTCAACAACTACATCTTTCAAGGTCAGTGGAAGATCTCATTCTTTTTTATCTGGTTTTCAACACAAATAAGATAACTACTTTTGAAACTAAAACACAGCAAATCTGAAAAGATCAAAGTAGTGATGGAAGTGCAGTGATTAGTTCCCAGTTTAGAGGACTGGAGATCTTAATGATCTACATTAGGAAAAAAAATGTCTTCCTGGTCTTTCTCTAAGCTTCTCTCTAACAAGTCAGTCACACATGACCACACATACAACTATAATCATGGCTTCATTCTGAATAGAGCACATTATCAGCATATTGTAATAAGTGTATAATGATCTTTCATGAAATGGGAGTAAGTGTAATTTCACGTGAAGAATGACATTCAAGGGAGCAGTTAGTGTGTCAGTGATTAGTTTTTCTTTAGAAATGAGCATTTTATGTCATTTAATGTGATGGACAATAGATATGGGTCATACACCAAAAGACAAAAATATGTTCTGAGTGCCTATTTAAAAGTGAGTAAAAGGTTTATGCTTGGCAAGATTAACAACTGTCTACTGGTTGTTAAAGCGCTGAGAACCAACATGTCTTTTTTCCTCAATCAACAGTGTATCTGATGAAGCCTGCATGCTTCCAAATTCAAACTTAACTCCTTCTTCACATAAAAATTACATATCATTTAATTAAACATATTTGAGCTTGCTAATAGACCTTTCATCATTCTTTTTTTTCCTCTTGCTTTGTTGCAACTGCCAGGGACTTCCCTGAAGTATGGTGCTCAGAATTAGAGACAAGGCTGTAACTGTGGCCTTACAAGGGCTGGATACTGTATACTGGATAATCCAATAAATATTTCATAAGGATTTACTTGAACCTTTATACTTAGATATATGTAAATCTTAGATGTAGAAAAGTAAGGAAAACAACATAGGCTAGACTCTCTCCATGACTGAAAAGTCTCAGATTTCAGCAACAGAGAATTTTGTTTCTTCTAATTCTGCTAAGAAGGGCAGTCCTGTATGTATAACCTGTACTTGCATATTATTTTCACAGAATAGTTGCAAGGGACCTCTGGAGATTGTCTAGTCCAACTCCTCCGCTCAAAGCAGTGTCAACTAGAGCAGGTTGCCTGGGGCTGTGTCCAGCTGAGTATTAATTGTCTTCAGGGATGGATTCTCCACAGCTTCTCTGGGAAACCTGTTCCAGCATTCAATCACTCTCACAGGACAAAAAAAGGGGGAGGTGATGGGGATGGTGGTGGTGGCGTCATATTCAGGCGGAACTTCCTGTGTTTCAATTTGTGCCCTTTACATGTTGCAGTTCTGTGACCAGACACCAGTGGGAAGAGGTTATTAATGAGAATAACAAGTAAGAACTTTCTCAGTGGGAATAAGGAGATACAAAGTACATTTCTTAGACAGAATCAGAATGCGAAAGGTAACCTTTATGGAGAATGAGAATAAAACAACACTGATAAATGGAATCAGCCCAAGAACAGAGCTGAGCTTAACTAGTCTGCTTCACAGTCTATAAAACAGATTCTGCTTTGTCCAGCCCTTGTAAGGCCACAGTTGCAGCCTTGTCTCTAATTCCGAGCACCATACTTCAGGGAAGTCCCTGGCAGTTGCAACAAAGCAAGAGGAAAAAAAAGAATGATGAGAGGTCTATTAGCAAGCCCTCTCAGGAGCAACTGAATGACTTAGGTTACCTAGCCTGAGGTAGAGAAGACTACAAGCAAAAGAGACAACTGCAAGATGAAATTCATGATATACACAATGCATAAATACATATTTTTTTCCTTAAGAGAGTCGTTCTTCATGCCTGTGGCAGACAGAACTAGGGATAACACTTTCGCATCGCAGCAAGGAAGATTCAGATTAGATATTAGAAAGAATGTATCTTTTGCAAAGGTAGTGGAGCACTGAATTAGATTGCTCTGGAAAGCGTCAATCTCCAAAACTGGAAACATATGGAAATATATATTAGGAGTGACATAAATATGGATCCCTGTTGATCATAGGCTAACTTCATGCAGTCCTATGAGCCCATAATATTAAAATTGCATAAACAGTCAGTTATTAATTATACACACATTTAAATAAAGTTAATCTGTACTGATTTAAAATTATTTTAAAATTAATTTTAAAAACAAACTAAGAAGCATCAAGTTATCTCTTGACAAAAATGAAATGAAACACAGAGGAAGGACTAAAATTAATATGGATCCATAAGAGTAAGAACCAAAAGTGAATAAAATTCTAGAATTATCACTTATATCATGTTTTTCTTAAAAGCTGAACTAAAATTAAATTACTCCCTGAGGAACAGAATAATAACTGGAATCAGTTCTTTGTTACAGAATTAAAGCAACACTGCTGTGCTGCTGATGCTGACCCAGTATTTTGGGCTTCCTTAATCTATTTCTTCCTAGATATATGATTTATGACATCTGAGGACTGACCTTTAAATTTTTGCCCTAACAAGCAGGTTTATTTGCACTCCTTGGTGATAAAAAATAAAGACCTCTAGGCCAGTAAGTATTAACTCATTTAAGCATACCACATTGTCTCACATATAACCTCCTAGAATTTGTGACAATCAACACTATTTGAGCTCTAACTAGTTTCTAGTCTTCTAAAACAAATCTAATTTATGCTGTCTAATGTACCTTATTTTGTGATCTAACAGCTATTTCTAAAAGCAGCAGAAAACTACCCTTCTAAATCAAACTGGCTTATGAAATTCAATGCAGCAAAGAAAAACACAGAATTATTTTTTTCTAACATGGCCATGAAAGAAGCATTTCTATTAATCTTAAGTTCGTCAAACACCACGCATATCAATTGTCTTTCTACTTACAAACTATAAATGTCAAATTTTCTCTTGTTGTCTCTTAAGAAATGTGACATTAAAGTTAATGAAAGCATTTATTTATACAAATTTTTATATAGAGGCTAGGCTTCTTCAAGACAGATATTATATACCTTGGGCCTTGGGTATGGTGGCTTGAAATCCATGTGGATAAAAATACATATACATGTGGACTTATACCAGAAGAAAGTATGACTCTTTATTTTCTCTTTGGCCATACCAAATTGTTTTAATATCACATCAGGAGTTGAAGACAGTCATTTGATTAGATGTATTTCTTTAAATTATTCTGAAAGTCTATATTGGTTTATGTCAGTTACTAGGGTAGAGGCACTTCTGAAAGAAATCTCAGTTGTGTCATTAGGTTATTCCAAATCTTCACTTCTGCTCTTAAAGAGGAAAGAACTTTGGCCATTAAGCTGTAGCCCAAAGCAATGGACAATGCAAAGTCATATGGAGAAATGAAATCTCCAAGAGCACCATAGCATGTAGGGAGAACTTACCTGCCATTATGATGATTGATAGCCTTTTAAAATGAAGATTTACTCAGTAATAACAAAACAAATGGCACCATTTTAGCTAGAATAACAGGTTTTGAGCAAGCAGCTGCAACAGATTCCCACCAATGTCCATAAAACACGAAAAGGAACATAAAACCCCTACTGATTACTGAGTTATATGATTTTACAGGCAGTGGCCTCCTTCCCCCTGTTTAGCAACACTGATTATGTAGCCAGTGGGTAACGGGACTGACAGTGGGGAGAAGACCCCTCATTTCTCTTTGTGTATACCTACATCTGGAGGAGGCTGAGTTACACTTCTATGTCTAGACTTACTGCTTCAGTCCAGAAAAAGCCAAAGCTGCAGCACTGGCCTGGTTCACAATAAATTTGACTCACAGTGTTACCCTAACTATGAAGATGTTAAATTCACTGAGGCATATTAAATAAAATATGTATGAGGACTAGTATTATGAACAATAAGCCAATACCACTTGACACAACTGTTCAAGTGCTTGAAATTATAAAAATTGATTTCACTAACACAGTTTAACACAGACAACACACTTTTCATTAGTTTCATAAAGGGCTAAAGCATTTTGGTGAAGTGAAACCAACATTATGATAGGAACAAAAGAAAGCAAAGAAACAAGTGATAATTTTCCCAAGACACTGACCTACCTATAGAACCTTGCACAAACAGTAACTATTTGAACAGACATTCACCATCCTGGTCTCAATACAGCAGTGAATTGTCAGAAAACTCATTAAGTGAGGTTATGAAATGTATCAGAAGATGCACATACACTCATGCACTTAACGTGCCAGATTAACACAATTTGCAAGAATGTGCACTAAAAAATGAGTCAACATTCTTTCTAATTGAATCAATGGGTTATGGGTATGAAAAGAAAGATAACTAATGCCTTCTACTATACTTGACTGAAGAAAGACTGCAGTAGGAGAAAAGGTTTTCAGATATTTAGGTCTGTAAGACACTAAATACCAGAAATAGATAAGTTAGGCTTATAAACATGTGCATCCTAGATGTGACAGTGTCATACAAATACAGGCCTAAAAGGAACTGGCAAGGTAAAATGACTTTACTTTCAGACTCCCACCAGCTCAGACAGACATGCAATACATGTTTATTCCAGCAGGACCTTTGAAAAAGAAATTGTTGGTCTCATCAGTCAGAAAGTGCATTCCTGAAGAGTTTAAAGTTACTTAAAAAAATATTAGAGAATTTATGAGAAAAAAAAAAGAGGCTCATCCAATGACTAATTAAAATGACAGAGGCATTCATCTGACTCATTGGTTAGTCACAGTATTCTAAGCAGTAAAAATAGTGTCTCATTAGTCTTTTAAACATGTATTCCTTATTCTACATGAAATTGATACTTAATCACTTTTCTAGTGTACAGCAGGCACTTATTACACAGGGAAAACTCGGAGAATGGAAAGTTTATAAAATCTCTGTCAATCTCTCCTACATGTTAGGAATGATTCATTATAATGGGCCATGTGCGGCAGGGTGAGTCTGAATGGAAGCCTGTAATTAACTTTGCTTCATGTTTTATTGATAGCATTTGCTGTTTTCTGAGATCTGATCATACATCTTGAGCAATGTGCAAACCTATGGATCATGCTGTGCTTAGATACCCTGGCATTGGGGGATATATATATATGCAAAACTAAATAGATTAGATGGAAAATGTACCACATCCCTTGTGATCTGTATACACATTTAGATTCTCCCTTTTCTGCCACCTGTTTGATGTTGTTTCTGTCTCAAAGCACGGTTGACATTTAGTATGAAACATGGAAGTCAAAGTTCTTTTTTACTGTCTTCGGCCAATATTTACCTACATAAGTCATGGTCATGCTGATACAGAAGAGGAAAAAATGCAGTGTCCCTTACAAACATCTGTATTTTGAAATGAAATGCTATAGATCTTACACTCCAGAGCAAATATGGAGTTGTAGACAATTTGCAGTTTCAAACCTGAGGAGAGATGAATAGGTGTGGATGAGCCTTCTGTTATCCTGGCAACAAGTCACCCACAAATTGGGAAAAATATGTGGGTTTTTTTGTAAAATGGGTAATTTGGCAAAGCTAAAAACAAATTTACAAAATCCTTTAAAAAACCATGGATTATTTAGGAACAGATGGTGTGAAAGACATTTGAAATCCCTCCTGTAAACTGTGTTCTACTTCATATAAACAATATAAGCAGAAGCTCACAGACCAGGATCTTCCTCCAGTTTTGACCCTAGTCTTCACATCTCATCACATTCCTGATCAATTAAGTTTTGAGTTTTATTTTCAGAAGGAAGTAATGTCAGTGGGATTACCTATCAGAAGACCCTCTTGTCACATGATTTGGACAGTGGAAAGTTAAAAAAGTGGCTTAAATTGCCTACTATCTGCAAAGAAATGTTCTTTTGAAAATTTGGAAACGCTGGTTCTGGCTGTGGCTATTTTTTCACAATCGAAAGAATTTGCTATGATTTTTTTGAATAATTTTTTAGTTATCATAATAGTTTCCACTGTGAAGTTCCACTTCCCAACTCTGTTCATTATTTCAGCAACACACTTTAATGAGATCAACTTTAGAATCACAGGCTTCATTGAAAAAATTGTTTGGTTTTTTTTTTTTTTCCTTTTGTCTTTCTTTTCTGAGCTCCTATGGTACATCCACTTCATGTTTCTAAACTTCGATAGCTTCCTTAACTATCAAGCCTCAGTGTGAGGAGGTCTCTCTAGAGTCATGAATGAAGCAAATATTATTGGGAACAAAACCCCCACAGTATAATCACATAATTAAAGACTTCATTATAGACAAGAGAGAAATTAGAAATGCAGAAGCACAAATATTTCTGAATTTCTGAACTATTGACTTGTCAAGTTAGCAAACTTAATGCTATTCCTTCAACACCATTTTTCTGCCTGTGCACTTACTTACTCAAATTCAGACTTCACTAGTGATGGAAGAAGAGGAAGCAAATTGACAGACAGTACTATGTCATGGTTATATGGAATATCCTCTTAATTAAAACCAAACTGAGAAAATAAATAATGGGCAACGGGAAACCTTTTATCAGAAACAAACACAGGTTATATTTTGATTTCACTGACAAACCTGGAACATGAAAGAGTGGACCAAAACACAATTCTGTATACTGGCAGCCACAGGCATTCAAAAAAAAACTATGACTGGTTTAATGATCATGAAGTTTTCAGAAATTTTTACATGTTTTCCCCTTGTATTCAAGTTCTTCAGTTTTAATAGCACATTTAATTTGCATTTCCAAGCATTCTTCTGTCAATATGACAGGTAGATTCTCATACAAGCTCTTGATTCCACGAGTTGAGTTTGTGACAATGCACTGAAATATATGAGCCTTGCAATGAAATCCCAAGATGGAAAGCATTGCTGCAGTCTCATACTGGTTCCAAATCATTTTTCTTGATGTAGTAGAATCATTAGGGAATTTTTGCTCCACTCTTTTCAATAAACAGTTCCCTAGTTTGACAATCATCTAAGCTGTTTACAGTGACTTTTAATAGCTATCTATCAATAGCTCATCTTTTCAAGTAATTTAAAAGTCACACACGCATATATGCCACTCAACTTGTATTACAATCATCTACCGTGAGTTATAAAGCACCGAAATTTTCCTATGAGACAAAACATCTAACACAGCAAAGGCCTAAGCTACTTTGACTAAACTATCAAGTTCATGCAATGACTCATTAAGTCATGGTAAGAGTTAGTGTGTAGCCTGGAGGAGTAAGCCCAGGTTTTTAAACCAAGAAATTCTGCCTCCAGAATTCTGTCTGTACCATAACTTTAACCTGTATCTTTAAAATAACTTAAAAAAACCAACCAAACAAACAAAAAAAACCCACAAAACAAACAAACCCCTTTAGTATATACATATTTATTTATTTTAAAACATTTTTGTATTCAAGGAGAGTTACAGCTAATGAGTAAGCACTTTCCTCACATAGGCAATGTTAAACCAGATGCTAACACATAACTAACTCTCCTCAGCTTAAGTGGACCTTAGGATTCCAAAATCCCTGCAGATGTTTTACATAAAGATGATAAAATAAGACGTTTTCCTGTAAGGTTCTAATGTTGGTATCTCTTTCTCACATGAAGAAAAATGCTTATTTTTTTAGCCAAATGTCAAGAAAAGAGAGATGTGACTCACTCTAGTCACATATACACACACACATCTTTTGAGTTGTGTTTCATTGTAAAAACTGAATGTATCAGGGAAAACAGTTACTTGAATTGATCTCATGTGCATCCACTAAAATGTAAATAATCTTTCAATATACACTTCTTTACACAATTTTTTCAACCTTCTGATAACCTTTCAGGAGTGCTTTGAAAGCAGTCAGTCTTGTAGCTTTTTCTATCCCTTCTCCAACCCACGGCCTTCTTCTCTTCTATATAGAAGAAATGAGGGAGATGCTATAATCCATTCCAGTGCTACTCAGTTGATGCATTTGCCAATTACTGTATGAACCATCCTCTGAGAACAATATTTAATTACTGCAGATATTTAGATGATATCATGAGATCCCCACCAAGCCTCAAATATTTTAAAAATTACCTAGGTAACATCTTTTTTCTTAATTATTAGCCCACTCCCTCTGAAGAGCAAGGTCTCTAAATTAAAGAAATGTGGTGGACGAAATGTTATTTTTTGCCACCATCAGCAAAAAGATTTTCCTCTACGAGGTTGTGTCAAATAAAAAGCTTAGTAGGCCACTAATGGCCATGACCTGTGGCAGCCTTGTTGTACTGTGTAACTGAATTATTTCCTTTTCTAAATCTCCAAGCGTGCCATTGAGAATGCTAGGTCAGCATATATAGTAAACAAATCACCAATCACCCAACAGCTACTGTACCGTCTGCTTCCAGAATGAAAGATCTCTTCCCTAGCTTGAACTTTTGGACCTTGAATTTGACCCTGTCTGAGCTTTTGTTATGTTAACAAATGATTTTGATGGTAAAACTGTGAATCTACATGTAGGACTGGTGAGGGAAACACATCAATAAGGAATTACTTAAGTAAGTCAGGTTGCTTGACCCAAGCGCAAGCTTTCTAAATTTATTTCCTTCTCACCCTTCTGTATTGTCTCTGCAGCTTTAATTTCTCCCTTCTCCTCCATGAATCCATTTATACTGATCGCATCAGTGCTCTTGGCAATTTATTCCATATTTCTAGTATTCTTTGCATGAAATATCTCTGCTGGAATTCCTGTTTACTTCTAATTTCAGTTTGTTGCCACTGTTTTTTCAAACAGCAGGTTACAGTTAATTAAAATAAATCCGAAGAGAGATACATTTAGTATAGGAAATGTTGGGAAACTGATACATTTTTTTTTTTTTTAGCAATGTTTTGAAACTGTATGTTATTAATACAGTTGCACAAATAATTACCCTAAATCTCATATTCAGGTAATTACAAAAATAAAATGAACATCTGTTATTACAAATACATAATGCCAAGTCATAATGTGCAGGTTAGGGGCTAACACAAGCAAATTGGACACGGTACATAAACACAAAATAAATTATTGCATGGTAGTGTAATTACATTCCAACTATTATGTTAATTATAATTTATATCAGTTCAATAATTAAAGAAAACAAGCTCTTCCTTTGGTTTCCTATTCAGATTCTTCTGCGTACTAAATTATTCTATGTCAGCTAGGGTGGCACTGGACTATAAATCTGACAGCAGTGCATGGTGACATTATTTTTAATACGTAAGAGAAAGCTTAGTCTATATGCTAGATTTGAAAGAAATGTTTTGCTAATTAAATTGGGTCAAAAGTAAATATGACAGAGTTAAATAGGGCATAGAAAATCCACTTGTTGACTGTTCAAAGAATTAAATTAAACATTTATTATCTTACAGATACTGACCTAAAGTGTTACTTTAAAATGTCTTCATTGCAAAACTAAATTAGAATTGGATAGATTCTCTATGGACAATCCTAGAAAAAAAACACAACAACAACAACAAAAAAACACACACACACACACAAAAAGACCCCAAACAAAACCAGAAAATCCAATCATATAAATATATGGCTGAAAAGAACTTTTAGAGATATTTTATGCATTTCCTTTCAGCAAAATACAATATTATCTATATCTCCTATATACAAAGACAGGTTTTTAAGAACAGTTTAGATATTGACATACATGCAGACATGCTCTGACATGTGCTGATAGTGAGTATGATGATGTTTTACTGGGGCATCACCTGAGTAGTCTTCTCTACCCTCACAGTTAGAAGGTTAACCCTAATACGTAACCTATCTTCATTCTGCAGATTAAGTAAATTATGCTTTGTTTTCTATAAGAAGAATGGAAGCATTGTCAGTGTCCTCATTATAATCCTCTTTTCACTAGGATGGTAAAGAGATAAGAGAGGCAAAGTTTGTATGGAGAGGTAATCTCTTTTTAGACTGATACAGTAGGGAAAAAACGCCCAGCTTTGGGGCACTATGTTTCTTTATTAAGTCTGAGGAGAAGCAGAGATATGTAGACCAGAGAACGGACAGACATGTTCTTCTTGCTTTCTTCAGAAATTTCTACTTTATATAGAATTTTCTTTAAATGTGGTAGCAAAACTTTGTGGAGTACTTTGATCCAGTTACATCAACACTGAGGAAAGTTGAATAAACAGGAATTATCTGCCATATCTTATTCTTCAACATGCTTTCAGGTTTTTCCAGCTTCCTAACATCCACAGATTTTATAAGTGTACAGGAATGCATGCTGTATCTTTTATAGCTGTAATTAAAAATATTGGCCAGAATGGAATCAACAACATGGACCTACCTGATACATTCTGTGCAATCACTTATAACTATATAGAGCAGGCTTTTTCAATTGTATATTTTATGGTGATTTCATCTCTATCTGCAATTCCTAACAAGAAGAACTTGTAAGTAGTCCATTCAGTTTCTAGAGTGGTTTTCTCTTTGTTTGTTTCCCCAGTGTTTTCCATTAAATCATAAGAACAGTGTCTAGTAATCTATGGAATGTTTTCTTGGATGTTAAAGGTTCACAGAGCAAAAAATTTGTCCGTCACTGATCTAAGCCACCAGCGGCCAATGTGGGATTCATCTACAAGATACATTCTGATATAGCTTTTCCCAGAGTCCTTTCTCATGAATCCCTCCATAAAGGCACACAGACGAATGACCCTGGCCTGAGGTTAATCTAACTGAACAGATCAGGAGAAGCCGTTGGACATGACATAAGTAATTGCTGAATAGAACAAATAACAAAGTGAAAAGTTGGCAAAAGTTGCAGATTGGGCCATGAGGAATCTAATTACATGAATGGTTAAGGTGTGGGGGGGAGTGTGTGGAATTTCACAAGTAACTAAAGGGTAGTACTGGGGACATTTCAGGACATGGAGTCTTGCAAGGCCAGAATTACCTAGGTAGCCTTAGCCTTGAGGAAATTCACAACATATTCCTATGGTACGTGGCTGCAAATAAACCAGAGTTTCTGCTGACAAAAAGAAAAGGACTTGTACCTCAGTGATGCCATGGATTTCAGTCATCTGCATATCACAGTAACCAGTGGAGGTACAGAGGATTGTGTGACAGTACTCATTTTGCTGTAGATAAATGGTTATTTAAGAGCAGAACTGGGATTGTATGGGTCAAGCTGTGGCAAAGCTGAATACAGCATCAAAACGGAACTACAGCGCTTAGGGGTTTTCTTGCTCAAAATTTGACAAAGTTTACCTCCAATGGCTCCAGCAATACTTCCTCTGTGTGGTTGAACAAGACACGTGCTACCATGGAAGTGTTATCTCAACAGTAATGACTGAAGTGCAGTGTGGGAAAGTGACGTTCTGGTTCCAGCACTCCTCAGACAGTGCTAATGGAACTGGAGCACACAGAGGGCAAACACCTGAGCTCATTTTCTATGCATGATGCACTTCACCTTGATCGTATTCCAATATTGCAATGATGCACATTAAGGGATTTTTCAATTTTATGGCAAAATTCTATAGCAGTATGGAATGTTATACAGCAGGCTATACAAATAAGCAAAGGAATGCTATTGAATTTAATCTTATTTCAATTATTTATAAGCTATTTGCCTTAATTATTAAGACTGCAACAAGCATAAAACTGTTAAATTTTGCAAATACTCTACATTTATTTTGTATAGATAACTAACTTGTAGATTGCAGCTGGTTTGGGTTTTTTTTGTTTGTGATTTTTTTTAGCAGGGAAAAATCTGGAGTAAGAAACATTCACCCTCAGTGGAAGAGAATCAAGTCAGGGAATATTTAAGCAAACTGGACACATATAAATCCATGAGCTGTGATGAGATGCACCCATGAATGCTAAGGCAGCTGACAGTTGACACTGCAAGGTCACTCTTGGTAATCTTTAATCAATCATGGCAACTGGGAGAAGTGCCTGAAGACTGGAGGAAAGAAAATGTTACTCCTGTCTTCAAGAAGGAGGATGCAGGGAACTACAGACCAGCCAGGCTCACCTTGATCTCTGGGAAGGTGATGGATGAAACAATCCTGGAAACCATTTCCAGGCACACGAAGGACAAGTCATCAGGAGTAGTCAGCATAGCCTCATCAAGGGGAAGTCATGCTTGACCAACCTGATAAACTTCTACGATGAAAAAACTGACCTGGTAGATGAGGGGAGAGCACTGGATATTGTCTACCTGAACTTCAATAAGGCCTTTGACACTGTATCCCATAAGATCCTCATAGACAAGCTGTTGATGTGTACACTGGATGAGGAGACAGTGAGGTGGATTGAAAATTGGCTAAACAGCTGGGCACAGAGGGTGATGGTCAGCAAAGCAAAGTCTAGTTGGAGGCTAGTAACTAGTAGTGTACCCCAGGGGTCAATAGTGGGACTGATCCTGTTTACATAAATTAATTACTGAAAAAAATCTAAATCATTCATTTGTAACACAGATCCTTGCCCTGCAGCAATAAAATACTGAAATTATATTTACAACATTTGGTGAGTAGTTTAAGAACATTCCCAAATAATTTTTAGCACTTTTGTAAGATGACATTCTGTTTGCCTAAATCACTGAGGTATTTCTTTATACACCTCAACAGCTTTTCTATCAAATGAAAGATATAATTGAGCCATCAACAAAAGACTTTAAACTGGTTCAATCACTAGGGACACCAGAACGATTCAAGATTCTTGATGTTATTCAGATATTGAATACCACACACTATAAAACTTCTACATAAAGTAGGTGTCTTTATGTTACTCCTTCTCTGAATTTTGGTCACTGAGTACCTGTCACTATTTGCATTTTCTTTGAAATTTTTTTCTTCTTCAGAAGCTCAGGTGTCTTAACAGTCTCTACATTTTCATTTCTCTGAATTATTTGCACCAAAAATAAGGATCTTCATTCATTTGCCTAGCAAATGTGTCTGTAGAACTATTTTCGTTCCACAGATGTACCCTGGTATATTACTTGTCCTCTGCTGACAGTCCAGAAGAACTCTGGTCTTCCACAGAAGATGTGCTATTATATGCCAGTCCTATATCTGACTCAGATATCCTAATTTATCTCAAATGGTACAAGTTGCCTGTATTTAGCCCACTGAATCAAGCCTAAAGTATAACTTCCTTTCTTCTGCTGAATTACAAAATTTTGGACAGACTGGACACTATGTTTAAGATTCAATGGCCAAAAAAGTCTGAGTAATTCTATTTGAGGATATCTCATCACCAATTTCTATTTTTAAGATATTTCCCCAGCAGAATTCAATTTGGCCTCTGGGAAATTAAGCTTCTTCATCAATAACTTTGCATCACAATTCAGGATTGCACTTCAAAGCAGTTGAAAGAAGTGGCATTTTGTTTCTTCATTTAAGAACATATTTTTTTAGTTTGCTCAGCAAACTAATTGAATGCAATTGTAGCACAAGTCCTTGTCTGACAACACATGTACTACTTCGTAGTTCCATTACAATCGTACTATTTTCTTCTTGTCTGTTAGTACCATAAAACTTAGTACAAATGTCATCAATCTTCTGCATGATCTTACGAAAAGCATTTACAACTTTGTGGTGACATGGAGAATATTGATATTGTCTGGACTTATATCAAGCCCTTCTCCAATTAAGGAATCTAGAATATATGAAAAGATCTTCTCTTAACCATCTCATATTTCATTTTGTACAATAAGGCTGTAAATAGGTGAACTAAAGTATGTTGTCACTATCAATAATGAAGCCATTAAAAAAGTTAAACCAAGTGGAACAAGAGAACAACCTGTTTCACAGACTTTAAGATGTCATCCCTGAGCAGCCTCAGAACTACTAATGTTAAAGGAAGACATATTTCTGTTGTAGAAAATGTAACAGAAAACTGAGTAATACAAGGGAAGATAATTGAGCACTGGCTATAATATGTTTGTTTTCTGAACTGACCATTCTTTATTTCATTTCAATACTTTGATAAGCAGTCATATTTATATTTTATATTATTTATTTGATCACTGCTTGCTGAAGAGGAAAGGTATAGGATTAAAAAACAAGTGATAAGCCCCCAGATAAACACAGAAATCCAGGGGAAGTCAGGCTGGATTTTTTTTTTACATTGTCATTAGTGTTAGTGTCCCTTAAGGATATAGTCTCACATCCTTTAACAGCATTTATATTTTAGATGCTAGTTGAATAAAGCCCTCCTGAGTTATCTTTGTTTCCTGTGTAAGTACCCTCCATCCAGTTGGGCAGATAGCCTGTGCTGGCCTTTGAAGTTTGAACTGGCTACGTAGGAAACTCATGTACCTATTTTAGGGACCCTAGCTTGCTTAGACTTAGTCCCAGGTCAATTTTTTTCTTAGAGCAATTAAAAATGTGGCAGAGAGGAAAACTTCCTCCTGATCTTTTTATTACATTGGAAAACAGTTGTTTTTTCAATTTACTCATGCAACATTCCTGAGTTCTTTCCTCCTGTAGTGCCTCTGACAGGAAAAGACCACAAATTAGATAGCGGATGTCCTCTGACCTCCTCTGTCCACTCCTTCCGTCATAGTAGCGGAGATGTGTCAATTACTGCTAAGTCCTCTCTTAGTTACTAAACACAGAAGATACCCAAAGCACATTCTCAGAAAAAACCTATAACCAAGGTCTGGCTACTGAGCTGGCAATGAGGTAGAAGAGGGACTCTAAGTACTGAGGCTGGAAAACTATTCCTCCTGGACCGCAGCATAGGAGGGAGATGACAGAGGGCTCTCTCTGATGTAAGAACGTGCCAATGTAGAGATAGCACTGAGCAGATGTGATTGCCCTTTCTGCTTCATAATTCTCATCCATATTGTCAGAACAAATTAAGTTCTTTGATGAGTGTCCCCTGGCAAAGGCATTATCAAAGACTGCAGTCAGAAGGGAGATACCAAAGCAATGTTACACCCAAATTGTCAGCTACCCTGTTTTTTGTACCTCGCTTCAGCTATTTACTGGAATTTAGAATAGAGTTCTTTCCCAAGGCAGCGGTACAGGAAAGCACTGTCCAGTGCAAACTGTGGGGCTTTATATGAGGAAATTAGCACATAAAGAAGATATTAATGAAGATGGCAATTCCTTCCAGCTGATTTTCGAAAAAAGAACTTTATACAGGTTCACAGCTAAAAAAGGGGGTAAACACATATAATATTTTAGACATGATGAATTGCTTTTAAGGAATAGTTATTACATGGTAAAGCTTAAGTGATAAACCAAATTGACTTTGGTAGTCTTTTTTTTATTGTTAACCTGGATCATATCAACATGGTCCCATAACAAGTTGCATTAGTACAACTAAAGTGGTGGAAAATGAACAGTCTAGCTTTGACAGTAATGTCCTAAGAAGCAGGTGTCACTGGTGCAACTTATGATTGGTATAATTATGGTGTGAATCAACAGATATTCTTATATAAACATTTATTTTTGTTTGTTAATACCTCTGTGTAACAAGAATATTCCAACATACTCTCTTGTATTTTAGCACACAAATATAAATATCTTCCCTTGTGCTTTTCCTTCAGAAATAACTTTACAAACTGTGGAACAGGACTATCATATATTATATGGATTCCCCTCTGGCATTGGGATACTATTTATTATTGGCATTCCTAATTCTTGTCCCAAAATAATCCTGAATTTATATGTCACTGTAATCCCTACTAATCACTGTAGTTACTAAAATATCAGCTTTTGGAGGTAATAGTTGATTAGCCATTGGTTGCTATTTTAAATGGATATGTAGAGTGCAGTACCAGTATGTAGCTATCACAGCCAACTTTGCCTTCATTCCTTTACCAAGTTAACCACAGCATTTAAATTCTTGATTAAAACACACTTCTTTGAATTTATATTGACATATGTATTAAAAAATTGAGTGAACATAACCTACAAATACTGACACTAAATAAAATATAAAGTTTCAGAGAAAGTACATTCTTAATAATAACTGTACACTGAATGTCTTAGGCAAAAACTTGCATTGTTTATACTACTATGCAGTTGTGTAAAGATGGAACTAAAATACAGGTTTTCTTCCTATCTTTGGGCCAACACAACTGCTGTAACATAAGGTACATTGGCTACATTATTCTGCAGCAATATACTTTTATTTTTAGTATATGAAATCTCAGCATGGCAACAATTCCACTTTGGTCCATAGTCAATATGGTATGAGAAACACAATTTAAATCTTAGTGCTGAATGTCCTGGTAATTTCTGGTTTCATTATCCAAATATTGCAGAACTGTGGGAATCAGGCTTATAGGACTTGAAATTATTTTGATGGGATTTTAAACTCCATAATAACCTTTCTTAAAATGAAACAAACTTGTGAAGAAGAATGACAGTAACATGCATTAAAAGTTATCCATGCATTTCCTTTGATTTGTGGAGTGCAATATTAACCAGGGTGACCCCTTTCAGGTGTTACTTCATCATTAATAGCTGAATTAAAATTTACCTTATTCATTTTCCTCCTTGGGGAACACAGTGAGTGTAACTAATTTGGGACGTTTTTCACTAGAGCATTTATTCCTTGATGAAATGATGTGTTAACCCATCATAAGAAGTGGTTTATACAATATATTAAGTCTGACAGGATTAGCCAATGACGAATAGTTTCATTAGTTACTTTGGTTTAATTGTACACAAGTGAAATCATTCCTTGCAGGAGTACATTGGCATAAGAAACATGTTTTTCATTTTTCACCAAAGGCAAAATCATTCCTATTGGTGGATGGATGCACAAGAGAGAAAAGGGGAAAGTAGAGGACACAGGAAGCCTGTCTGGGAACCTTAGTTTGATGTATTGGCTGTGGCCAAACTAAGAAATAGGTATGTTCGTGTTTCACAGTCCTCACCCCCTCATGCCAGGCAGAATCTCTTGCAGAGTGCACTGCAGATCCATTCCCATATAGACACACATTTCCTTTCAGAAGAAAGAGCGTTCATAAGGAAGGGTGGAGCATATCAAGACCTGAGAGCTGGAAATTGCTATCTGGTCATCCAGTTCAGATATTCCTAGTGAATGCATAGGGCTGGTCCAAAATTCCAGTGAAATTGTTTCTCCTCAGAACATGCTGATAGGATGAGGCTTAAACAGTTTGTTTTGCATACGTAGGGAAAAAAATAGCCTCTAGTGCTGGATGGATGAAAAAGTAAAAATTAGATGCCTGCTCTGAATCACCTGCTGGAGGACCTGTTTTGAAATGATTCAGCACAGTAGCCTATATCTAGGTACTGAAAATTGCTTCCCACACCAGGGTCTCTCTCATCCCCAACTACAGACGAAGCCTAAAGGTACTTGGGTCCCCAGGCTGAAGTGAGCATTTGTGAATACCAAGCCCTATCATTCTCTTACTGATAGTTAACTAGAGTTTCAGCGTAAAGGTAAAATTTT
This sequence comes from Balearica regulorum gibbericeps, assembly GCF_011004875.1. Lineage (NCBI taxonomy): Eukaryota > Metazoa > Chordata > Aves > Gruiformes > Gruidae > Balearica > Balearica regulorum. The sequence continues at coordinate 43,790,624 of NC_046186.1, forward strand.
AATGATGGATGGTCGGTACTGTGCTACACTTGATACAATGGAAATTCGTTGTCAAGGAATCAAGTTTTGGGGGTGGGGGGATGGGGAGAGGAACAACAATTACATGCTTTCTAAAAAGAATAAAGAGTGCCAGCAAGCAGGTTGCTGATATATTACTTTCTGCGTGTTCAGTGCCTAAGATTTTGAGATCCTGCCTATTCTTTGAGGACATATCCACCAAAGTCTGTTAGGTCTTCATGATGCAAACAAAATTGACAGTATAAAAACACATTGTGCATATTCTTTACGTGAGAATGTACTGTCTTTACTTCACATGATGTACACCTGTTTTTTTTCTTTCCCTGTGAACTATTTTACCTAGTGTTCTACAAGAACCACTATGTAATGCCTATTTTGCCTTAGGAACCCCATCACTGACATAAGCATCGTTGTTGGGGAGGAGGAGAGAGCAGGGGATGGGAAGGAGGAGACTGAGGGGTTTTTTGTTAACTTGCTTTCTTCCAGTATTACCACTATTATGCTTTTATAAGTTGTTAGTGTTATGAGGGATGCCATTATAAAACAGAGCAATGTGTGATGTGTGTGATGGTAACTGTGCCATTAAGGTCTCTAGTGGAACATTAATTATTGATCTTTGCCTCAAAAGCATCAGAATGTTGTATTAGAGCTGCAATGAACTGTTCACCTTACAAGCATTCAACTGAACTATGTCATTCAAAGGTGACAAGGTTTAGCTCTGCTGCTATATTCAGGGCATTCTGAACACTGCAAGAGAATTGCAAACACAGCCAAACCTGCCTAACAGAAATAGGGTATCTGACACAAATAACCTCTTTTTTGGATGGGACATTTTTTAACTCATTCTCAGTTTCTTATTCTGTGTTCTTCTTCTGAGCTCCCTTGCTTCCTGCAAAACACGCTTTTAGTGATAAGGGTCTGGCAGAGGGTTTATCACTCTTCTTAAGTGAGTGGCACTGCAGTCAGTTCTGTTGATATCATTCAGGGATGAAAGAGCCTTGCAGGTAAACTTTCAGATTTATGAGCCAGTAGCGCTCCTCGGTATGTGTTCTACCACAAGTAAATAGCGGTCTCCCTGCTGTGATACGGGCTGAGATAAGTACACGTGTGGCAGACCACTTCTCAAAATCAATCACTGGCAGAAAGTAAGGCCTCTTCCTGCTGCAGTGCCACCAGCAAAGCCTCTCTCCTTGGTTTTGCAGGAATTTGGAAGTGTCCTTCATTAATTTGAGCTACTGAAGAGTTACAGCCCTACTGATAGAGAAACTGTCTGATGTGTTGTTTTATCATGTGGCGTCCCATAGCACAGTCATCCTCCTCTAGTCCATGCTGTTCATAAGCATATGCCTTACTTTTAGCATTAGTGACTGACAGGAAAGGACTGCCAGTTCTTTCTAGGACTAGAAAAATACTTTTTGCAGACATCTTTTAATCACCTGTGACTATACCTCATTTTGCTTAACCCATCTTCCTCTGCCTCCCTCATTTCTGTCTCTTACAGAAACCACAGAATATTCATTTCTGTCTCCTATTAAGTTTGTGCTGACTTTGAGAGAGCACCTTTCCACTTCTGGCCATTCTTAAATCTAACAGACTACAGACCGTACTTCTCACATTCACAGAAGTATAGGGTAGAAAGGTCATTTTTCAAACACTTTTCTTACTGTAATTGCCTTTTGTCTGTCATTTTTCCCCTTGCTGATGGCCATTAAAAGAGGACTGACTGACTGATGTGGTGATGTTGGTCAAACCTGGCCCTACAGATGACAGCTTGAGCCTCAGCAGGTGAGGAATCAGTCCACAGGGCTTGCAGATTAATTCTTTTAATGTTAGTGTCTTCAAATTACAACTGCTCTGTCTTGAGACAGCGCTGTTGCTGCAGAGTGTGGCAGGTTTTCAGACAAACCACAACAACCCACAGTAGTAGAGAATCTAGTTCTGATAACATGCCAGGATGAAAATGTCTAGATTAGACTGAGACATACTAAGGGAAATTAGATCACAGCTATCTTAGTATCTATAAAAAGATAATCCTTGTCCCTAAAAGGAATTTCCAACTCTATGTCACCTGCACAACCAAGGTTAAAGTTTCAGGGTTTTTTTGGGGGGAGGGGGGGTTCTTTGTTTTTTATTTTTTTCTTTCAGTATCATCATGATTGCTGAGTAAGGATTAGGTAAATCTTTGTTCCAGAGGCTCTCCAAGAGAGCAAGAAATGAACACAGGGAAGGAATGCAAGATCCTTAGATCCTGAACTATATGGATAAACTATATGAGGTATCAGTTATAGATCGCAAGCTATCTGAATCAACCGCATCACGGCAGAACAGTGTACTCCTTAGGTGAGACTACAGTGTTCTGCCAACGTAGCTATGTTGGGAAAAAAGTCTGTGGATATAAAATCACACTACCTGGCTGATACAAGTTGGCAAAATCTCTAGAATGGATACAGCTATGCCAGCAACCAAGAGGTTTTTCTCAGCTTAGCCTATGACCTGACAAAGGCAACGCGGCTTTATGAGCTAAGATTTCCTTTTGCCACGTACAAAGTAGCTGGGCTACGGAGCTCTGTCAACATGTGTAAACACAGTATATAGTGAGTAAAATCTGAGATGTAGATATGGGTAGGTTAAACAGCTTACTAACAGCCACACAGAGAGTATACAGAGTGAGAATGGAAAAATAAAACAGAATTCATTAGACACTGGAAAAGGAACATAAAAGACTAAGAGGTACATTCCAGATACTCGAAGACTTGTCCCATATTTAATTTCATGATCTCTGGTATCATTCACAGCATATGTAATTGTACGATGAAGGAAAATGAGATAAGCTTGCTATTTCTTTCTTTCTAGATACTGCTATTTCAACTCTGTGAAATAACATGACAACTAGAATGCAGAGAGTTTCACTGAAGTTATTTCAAAATCAAAGGTATTCACTAGCTACCAAACAGAAATGATATCAGAATTCATTTGCAAGGATTTAAATCTCCCATCTGTAAACTGACAGTTAAAACCAGCTCAAGCTGAAAGCAGCCAACAGCCATCTGATGACTGTTCAATGCACTGTGTAAAATTACTTTAATTCACTGTTGGACAATACCCAAATAAAAATATGCATCTTCCCTATCTCAGTGAGTGACACATTTACTGATGGTATCACCATCAAATTTTGTGTCCCTTTAGACAGCTCCTCTGGCAATTGGCCTTTTGCCTAGTGAAACTGATAGGCATCAAAGTTATAACAATTCAACTATGTCCCCATTACTCTCTGCAGTTGCGGCCGTACTGAGCATCACTGCCTTTATTGGAGCTCTGTGCAAATTTAAGCCTTGCCCACACGCAGCATGTTAAGTGAACAAACATTGTTTTGTATTTTAGGTCCAGCCTAACACACCCAATTCCCAGCCAAATTCCAAGGGAAACAATTATTTAAATGAGGATGATGCTGTTAAAAAAAAAAAAAAAAAAAAAAAAAAAAGAAGAAAGAAAGAAAAAAGAAAACAAGAAAACAAATTGTAGAGAAGCATGTTTAATTACTGGGCAGTCTGCCATACATTGAACAAATTTCCACTCCTCTACTTGTTCCCCTGGCTGTGCTCGGAAACTCGGAGTTGTAATATTGAACCACTGTAAGCAACAGAAAATAAGCAAATCCTGTGTTTCTACAAGCCTAGCAAAATCCCTGAGACTTCCTTAATTTTACTGGTGTTTAGTGCTTAGAATAAATCACAACTAACATTTCAGAGTTTCCATGTAAGTGTCAAAAACAAGGCCTAAAAAACATCTCAGCATCAACATGTATCTACCTATACATTTAGTAGCCTAATCTTTAATAACGATGGCTTGCTCCTTTGCAAGACCTAATAATACTGGTACAAGATTAAAATAAAATAAAATAAAATAAAATAAAATATAATAAAATAAAATAAAATAAAATAAAATAAATAAACAATTAAAAAAAAAAAAAACAAACTGAACACTCCACTACCTCATATCCACTAGTGGGATCTGAACCAGTATGAACTAGAATAAATGTCAAAAGTACATTTTTCAATACAACATACAGGTAGAAACAATGGTACTGACTTCTCTGCCTCTGCAGTGAGTGTCATGTATCTTCTCCAAAATACAAATCAGGGGCTCATAAGCCCATTTCCCTTAAAAAAATGAAAGGTACATTCTAATCTAAAAAATAAAGGTCTCCAATACCTCCAAAATGAAAAGGTTTATTCTTATACTAATGCTTTAACCCTCCTATATAACATTTCCTAAACTTCTAATCTAGTATAAAAACAATCCTATTCCCACTGGATTTAATCTGCTTTCAAGCAAGTGGTATTTACTATCATCAAGACATATTTATTTAATGTTTTACTAGAATTTAACAGGTAAACATTACCTGAAAACCACTACTGTTGTTTTTGTTCTCTAGCAAATACTAATTTATAGGCGTCTTTAGATTTTGAATTCTGGAGCCATAGTGGCCTCTATTGTTACCATAATAGAATAGCATGTATTGCGAGCGTAGTAAATAAACTACCTTTAGATATTTTTCATTCTTTGAAAATACATGACAACAGTTCTTGTAAATTGACCCACCACCCTGGCTCAAGTTTACGGACAAACTTTTAAAGACATTCCAGTGATAATTACATCCTCATGCACCCATCTAACATCAGATCTGTGACAGACATGCTAAGCTTTGTTGTCAAGTGAAAACGGGTTCTGCTTTGAAAATTACAGAGCATGCAAGGCCCATAAAATTTTCTCAATGTGCTGAGAAAATCACAAAAGTCACAGAAACTAAAAGCAGATTTTTTTCTTCTTGCTAACCAAAAGATTGCTTGTGAAGACAAAAGATGGAATTGCATGCAACTTCAGCCATCAACAAACATTGATTAGAACGTAGTTTTTACTCTAGGCTTTTCCAGTGCTATAAAAACCTCCATTAATAGGAAAATGGATACATTTTTTTTTGAAATACAGTTTAACCAAACATAAAATATACAGTATAAATCTGCTTTTGAGACTACGTCTCTCTCTGTCCACTGACTGTTCAAGAATCCCAGACGATATATCCTTTAGACGATATAGCTAGTTTTTAGATTGATAAAGTTAGGCAAGATGAATTTCACCCTAAAAGATTAAATCTGAGGCCAGTTTACAGAAAATCAACATAATAATTACTACATAAAAATGCCCAAATGCAATTGATGTCAGTACTTTATATATCAGAATGATTTTTTCATCTTGGAAAAGTTGAGTAGTATCTAATAAATGTCAGGTTTTGCCCCACACTATCAGAAGAGAAATAAAATGATGCATTGAATTGCAGTTCCATGAAGTGTTGAAGTCATCTATTAAATATGCTATTGAGAATAGACTAAAACTCAACTCCCTTGTTCCCTTTCCCCTCAAGGAGCATGACTGATCTTCCTAATTCTCACTACTACAAAGTGATTTATATTCCATGTGATTAACATCACATGACAAAATTGTTTCCTTTCCCAATTTTTGAGCCAAAAATAATCCTCATAATTATACTGTTGAACCTATGAAAAAAAGAAGCAGTCTTTAGCACAAAAGAATTAAGATTTCCTTTTTTACAGCAGCATCAAATGTCATTAATACTCTGGGGAGGGGAAATGAATATGAAATAATATAATAAATAAATATAATCACATCATATCTGCAATAAAGTGTGCATATACTTGTTGATTAACATTTGGAAAAAAATAAAATTAAAAAATATTTGTTGATATTGCAAGCTTTAAAAATGAGTACAATGCATTTTTCTCATCAACAGCCAAGGCATGATGAATGAACCTTGGATAACATGGACATACAACATAGAAAGGAGACAAGCCTAGCACAAAGTAATCAAAGATGTTGAGATATCACTGTTCCCATATTTCAGTGCCTTTGCAGCAAATGGATATGGTACATGCACTGTAAATGGGCAACTTGATTCATGATCTGAGCAGATCACTCTGCCAATCTCATATTTTATGTGGCTGCAAAGCTGCCGATTTTATGTTAAATTCAGACTGTGAACTTGTCCAGTTGCTACTTCCTTGACTTCTCTTCATCAGCAGAAAATGGTAACAATCAGCCAGGAGGTAGAAAGAGAACGAAACAGATATGTATGTACGAGGTACTTCCTTTGACAGATGTTTGTTCCCTTTCAGGTATCAGTGAATTAAAAATTAAGTAGCTTCTAATGGTAACACTAACTGGAAGAGCAAGTCAGTAGTAGTGCTTTGGACTATGACTTTATGCCAAGGTATATGTTTTCCTCCTGTCAGTACCTTCCTACTTATCCTGAAGAAGGATGATATTAGGTAGGTAGTTAGATAATTCGCTAGAAATGGTTAAGTTATTAAACAATTAGCATTACCGAAAAAAGCACTGGGGCTGTCTCCTAAAAAGTTACTTTTTCCTTGCCCTTCCAAGAATAGATTTAGTAGATGTGGACAGAATCATAGAATAGCCCAATCTGAAAGGGACCTGAAAAGATCATCTGGTCCAACTGTTTGTGGGGAGGGGAACCTAGATAAGATTATCCAGCACCCTGTCCAATTGTATCTTGAAAACCTCCAGCAATGGGGACTCTACCAAATCCCTGGGGAGGTTGTTCCATTGAACAACTGTTGTCATCATTGTAAAAGTTTCCTTTCTTATATCATGATGAAACCCCTCCTCCTGGTACAATTTATATCCATTGCCCCATGTCTTCTCCATGTGGCTGCTTGTGAAAAGAGAGTCTCCATCCTCTTTGCAGTCTCCCTTTAAGTACTGGAATACTGTGATGAGGTCCCCCCTGAGCTCTGTGTTCTCCAGGGAAAAAAAAAGACCTAATTCCTTAAGTCTTTCCTCATAGGGCAGGTTCTTCAGCCCTTTGATCATCTTCATGGTGCTCCTTTAGACCCTCTACAGTCTGTCTGCATCTTTCTTGAACTGTGGAGACTAGAACTGGACACTGACAAGCGCTGAGTAGATTGGCATGATTGCATCTCCATCTTCGCTAGTAATGCCCCTGCAGATGCAGCCCAGGATCCAATTCGCCTTCATTCCTGCAGTGATGCACTGCTGACTCATGATCAGGATCCCTAGATCCCTTTCAGCAAGACCGCTCCCCAGCCACACAGATCCTAGCCTGCACTGGGCTCTTTGGTTAAGTCATCCCAGGTGCAGGACTTGGCACTTGTCTTTGTTAAACTTCATACTGTTCTTGCTAGCCCACTCTTCCGGCTGGTCCAGGTCTCTCTGTAATATGGCTCTCCCTTCTGGCATGTTCACCTCACCACCCAGTTTAGTCATCAGGAAACTTGGTGAGGGCTTTCAAGCCCATCGTCCAGATCATTTATGAAGATGTTGAACAGTGTGGAGCCCAGTATTGATCCCTGGGGGACTCCATTTGTGACAGGCTGCCAGCCTGAGTAAAAACCGTTGATCACCATGAAATCACCAAGAAATATTACCTTATTACAAACTGAAAATAGGTAGTAAGTGATGGGGAAAATATAAATCTGTAGGTTGGATAGCACATTACAAGAAAGGTTAATTTACAAAAACCTCCATCTTTAAAATGTCTGTAGGGTATGTTGAGAAAATAATAGGGGTTTTTTCTAAAGATATAGCACTTTTTCCTCACTGTATCACTAAGAATTGCTACAGCAGAGATGGTGTGGTGACCTGATTTTAGATATGTACAGGCTTTATTTAAAAAATCTATTGAAACAGAACTTTTGAAGACAGTATTTAGTAGGAATTTTTTTTTTTTTTTTCTGAAATTAGTCAAATTGAGAAGCCTGGTGCTGTAAATTTCATTTAAAAATTGAGTAGAGTTTTTTTTTCCTTTTAGACCACATCTTCAGACTTCTTGTAAGTCTGTGCTATTCAAAACAAAGCATCTGCACAGCTCTCATTTCCCCCAGGTCTTCATTTGGGGTAGGAAGGCAGAGCTAAGTTCAAATGGAACTTTGTGCTTTCGATGTTCAGAGGCTGCTAGAGGTTGCCCATCTTTCTCAGAAACTCGCAGCATCCTTGGGGTTCTGTTTGCCACTCTAATAGCAGAATTAAGAGAAGACAGATGGTAAGAGAAAGAATTAGAACTGGAAGCAGCTGTTATGAAATCTGCTTCAAGAATATAATTGTTTATATAGACTTATTCAGACAAAGCCAAAAAAGGAAAACATATTTTTCACCCTGGCACACCAGCTGGTGTCGCTACTATAGTCAATGTAACTGTACTGCTTAGAAAAAACACATATTAGAAATTGCATCATCACTGACAACATTAAAAAGGACAGAAATACAAATTAATATACAAGTCTTATTCATTCTACCATTAAAGCTTGAAGCAACTGGATTTATGTAAATGAAACATAATGTAGCTATAGAAATAAGTTCTAGCTTTTAGAATGTTTAACCCTTGAGCATTCTCATTGGTATGCTATTTTACAGTATTGCTGGGGCCAGGTGATGAGGGCACCAATTAAATCAATGTGAGGGTGGTGATCAAGAAAATCAAGAAGCAGTACTGTTTATATCAGATAAAGCTACATTTCCAAATCACTATCTTTTCTATTGTATGTCACATATCAGCATGAACCATAGAGCTGTCCCAACATGTAGTAATGCTGTGAGCGACATATCATGCAGACAAGTACTTCAGCATGCACAGATGTGATAGAAATTATATATACAGTCATAGAACTCTGCCCATAGGTGAGATCTGGCTTGTGGGCCACTGGCTGGACCACTCTAATTTACCTGGGCATTACCAAAACGTCCATTCCCTGACCTAAACCTTAACCTAATAGGCAGGATAAAACTTCACAGAGTCAGCTACATCACAGGCATGACTGGAAACAGACACAATAAGGGTGAGATTCAGTTGTCTAAACAGCACAGAATCATTTGCATTATTCCAGAATATCCTGCCTGGGTTCCCACTGCTGCTCCAGATGAGAGCAGGTCTTCCATCAGTTCTGTGTTATATCCACCAGCACCATGCAGTTGGCTCAGACAGCCAAAAACAAGTAAAATGATAGCAAATTACTGTTTTCAGGGAACTGAGTGCTAAATGACTCTCCCTTAACTAATCTTGAGTGTCAGATGCTACTAGAAAATCTGTAAGGCTTGCTTAAGTAAATTAAATTTGGCCAGGAAGAGTCCTGGTTATGAATGCTAAGAGGAATTGAACGACCTCCATCTATACTGGTATTCTGGCACTCAAAACTAGGGTTATCACAATTAAACCACTTGTTGGCTGTGTTCCAGTACTCTTTGGGACGGTGCTGAGACAGACTAAAAGCATGCAGTGGGCATTCAGTGCATTTAATAGTGTAGATGACCATAATATTCCAGTGCCCAGGACTGATGTTTACCACGCGTTTATTTGTGAGCTACTGATCTACTCTATCTATTTCTAAAGCAGGTAGGTGGGGACAGTTAAATATCTCTAGTGACACTTTCCATAGGTGCCCATGGAAAGTCTAGTTTTACTCCCTAGTGACTAGAAAAAGACTCCCAAATCTACGATTCTCATAAAGAAGAGTATAGGGTGACTGTCAGAGATTCTGAGCATCAAAATACCCAACTGAAATAAGCCCAATCACAGTGCAAGGGTAAGTAGAAAGTGAGAGTGTCTGCTTCATTGTGGTTATCTGAACAAGGACCTTTTCAGTGTAAAAAGGGACAATAATTAAAGGGGCGAGCATTAAACAAGAACTCGCAGAAACACAAACCCAGTAGACAAGGGATAACAGAAAATACCAAAGACCAAAAATCTCCTGTCACTAACTGATGGGCTGTTAAACTACAGGCATAGCTTTGGAGAGGGCGGACCTGAACTTTCCAACCAACAAGAGGCAGGAAACAAGAGGAACATGTGGGTTTGGGATATTTGAGAGGGTTCTGTGATCTATGCAAAACTTACAAACAAAAGTGCAGGAGCAGGGGATCAGGGAGGAACAAAGTGGGGAATAGACAGTAGACAGGGGGTATAAAAAGGGCTGGTGTCCTGTAAGCTGTAGCACATCAGCATGCTTGTCTGACCCAGCCCTGAGCTTGATCACTGCAGTATGTCCTATCTTCTTATTAAATATTAACTATCTTTCTATGTGTCCTGGTTTCAGCTGGGATAGAGTTAATTTTCTTACTAGATGCTGGTATAGTGCTATATTTTGGATTTAGGATGAGAATAATGCTGGTAACACACTAATATTTTAGCTGTTGCCAAGCAGCCAAGGACTTTTCAGCTTCTCATACTGGCCTGCCAACGAGAAGGTGTGGGGTGCCCAAGAAGCTGGGAGGTGACAGAGCCAGGACAGCTGACCCAAACTGACCAAAGGGGTACTCCATACCATATGACATCATGCTCAGTATATAACTCGAGGAGCTGGCCTGGAGGCGGCACAGCCCAGGAACTAGCTGAGCATCAGTTCTGGATGGTGAGCAATTGTGCTGTGCATCACTTGGTTTGTATATTCTATTATCATTATTATTATTATTATTATTATTGTATTCCTTTTCTGTCTTATTAAACTATCTTTATCTCAACCTACAAGTTTTATCTTTTTCTTTTTGATTCTCTCCCCCATCCCACCGAGCAGGGGGAGTGAGGCAATGGCTGTGTGCTTGTTTTAGCTGCCTGCCGGGTTAAACCACAATGCTGTGTAATCTTACTTGCTATCCTCTGTGTGTGTGACAGCCGCAAGGACTAAGTGCTGGCGACTGGAGTGAGTGGATTTGGGGCCAGCAATTAGAGTCAGACTGGAGGTGCAGACACCCTTATGCCCATGGTGCCAGTAACTGGAGTAACTGTTGGTCTCAGTTGCAAGCCACCGGGGCAGGAACGGTGTGTGTCCTGAAAACCAACTACTGGGGGTTGGGCATGAGTGAGGAAAGTGAGGGGCTCCGTGCTGGTGGCTGGAGTGGGATCACTCATTTGCCCAAGTGCCTGGTGCTGGCTGTTTGGTGGGGTGAGTGTCTTCCCCAAACTGGGTGTGTAGGTGCTTGTGTATTCAACTCCACGCTGGATCAGCTGGATGAGCAGAAGGCTGTAACTGGCCCATATTGGTTGGGCAGAGGGTCCATGCTTGTATTCAGGGGATCCTGTGAAAATGTGATGTGCACGCGAGTGCTGCCTGTTTACAGCAAGCACCAACCTGGACCGGCTGGTGAGTGGGGGCCTCATGGAATAGTTAAAAAGGATCCAGGCAGGGGTGCCAGGCAGACAGAGGGGCTGTGCTGGCACTTGGGGGATCCACGAATCTGCGTGTGCTTGCGAACCTAGTGACTGTCATGTGCACACTGTCACTAGCAAGCTACAGCAGTAGTGAGCTCTACATGTAGGTGCTGTTTAAGGCAGCGCCTTGTCTGCGGTAGTCAGTGTAACCAGCCTTGTCAGAGTCCTGTGTGTGTCTGTGTGACTGTATCTCTGGGACATGCACTTATCTTCCCTACTGGTTAAAGTGGAAAACAGTAAAGCAGCAGCCTGGGACTGAGCCCCTGGGTCTCTGAGCCCCCAGGCTGGGCTCCAGCAGCTGGGCAGGAGGAAACCCCAGGCTCAGAGCTGCTGGAGGCAGCGGCCACTTATACCATTAGCACGCAGAGTCCCAGAAACCTCTTCTGTGATTTGAATGAGCTCGAAGCATCTAACTTGAAATGTTGGCTGCCATACCATAAGATGGGCAAGAACAAGCTACACAGTCTGTTACTGAGCTGCAAAACCTTATGGAAAGGGACCGTAGAGGGAATGAGGTGGTTAATTCAGTAGATCACTTTCTCAGTAAGTCTCGTTAGAAAATGAGAGTTCTTAGCCATTTAAAAGCTTCAGATATCTTTTTCCCTTGGATAACTAGTGAAATAGAGGTTGAAGCCAGAGCTTGACAGATCATCCAAAATATAATCTCTTCCATAACCTGAACCAGCTGCAAATTTCCTGCTCTCAAGGAAGCACAGATTCAAGCCTAATTCATGTAGAATTTGTATGCATTTATTTTCATGCAAATATTACTCTTTGTCCTGGTTTTTGGCTGGGATAGAGTTAATTTTCACAAGAAGCTGGGAGGGAACACAGCCAAGACAGCTGACCCAAACTAGCCAAAGGCATATTCTATACCATATGACATCACACTCAGTATATAAAGGGGGCTGGTCATGGAGGAGGAGTCACTGCTCAGGGACAGGCTGGGCATTGGGCTCTGGGTGATGAGCAAACTGCATTGTTTATCACCTGCTTTGTATATTCTTTTATAAGTACTGTTGTTATTTTCCTCTCCCTGTGCTGTCCCAGTAAACTGTCCTTATCCCAAGCCATGAGTTTGACCTTTTTCTTCCGATTCTCCTCCCCATCCCACAAGGGGTGAGGAGTGAGTCAGCAGCCATGTGGTGCCCAGCTGCCGGCTGGGGCTAAACCACATCCCTAATTCAACAACTTTTTCTCTGATCTTTTGTCATACTATCCCAAGGTATTTACAGACAACATATATATCTTATATCAGCCTTCCTCATGCTGATCTAAACAAATTCATTTCTTCTACTCCCCTTTTGTAGGTTGTCTAATCTAGTGGGAGATTTGTCAGTCCTGTCTTGAACTCACATGTTCAGACATTTAATTTATCTTTCTTGAACATAACTGACTAGACAATGTCATACCAGTACAGTGCGTTTTCCCTTCTTTACTGTAAATATCTCTCCTGAGACAATTTAGATTTTAATTGGCCATTTTCATGGTTGAATCACAGCAGACACTCTCAGTTACTAATCAACAAGTTTGGTCTATTCTTTATACACTTCTTTTATTTTTCCCTTGAGGGGCTTACTGCCTAAATGTTGTTATTAACGCTGAAGTGCATCACCTTGCACTCCATAGTACAACTTTTCATCTCAAATCCTTCAAACAGGTTTTAAAGCTAACATTTTAAATTATGTGTAGCACAGGGTCTGAGTCCTTTGTGGCTGAGAAGGACATCTGATGGGATTTTCAACTCCCTGGGAAAACCCTCTAATTATCCTCTAATCATTGATGAGGGAAACAATCCACAACAGTCCACTGTTTCCTGAGGCCTCACCTTTGGGGCTCCAGCTGGGGTAGGTGAAGGTATGTGCCTGCAGACTTGGGACAGGTACATAAGCTCCAGAGAGGGGATGGCTACCTGAAATACTCAGCTTGGCATTTTCTTTCTTCAAAGACACACCCTGCTCTTAGGAACTAGGATTCAAGTTCTCTCTGGAGGCCAGATAATGTGAGCTAAGCCTTGTTGAGTATCAATTGCAGGTAATCTTTATGGAATCTAAAAATCCCTGAGACCGATTAAAGCAAGAACCATGATGTCTTGATATCTTAAGTAGGCATGAAACCTCACAGGAGGGGGAAGATGATGGTTGCAGCGACACAGAAGTACAAAAGCATTACATAGTCCTGACAAGGACTGAAGGCTCACAAAATGGGAAAACAACTCTTATTTTATTTAGCTAGTTTAATAAATTAAAACTTTTGAAGACATTATTTTTGCTATCAGCCTTAGGCTGAGGTTAGAAGGATGTCAGAACTGGAATCACAGAGCATCATGTAATAGCTGCAGGTGAAATGAAGGGAAAAGGTTTTCTTCAGAAATAACTGCGCTGTGGTTCTGAAACTACTTTAGATTGGCTGAAATTCCTACCACAATGCAAGAATATCTTTAGGGGATCCCATCTTTCCTAAGACCACTGACACTACAGCAAAAATGCTAGGATAGCAAACTGGAAGAAAACTCTCCCTAAACTTGATGGATTGTTGTTTTCAGGCAATTTTTCAGAAGCTGTTTATCTTCTATCTAGTTATTCATTTGACATGGATATAAAACTTTGAAATATAATCTTAGTCTTTATTAACCTACAGTAAATGTTCCCCAGGGGATATTTTAATGCTTTAGCATAATTTATGAGAGAAAGATAAACTAAAATAAAATCAAGTTTAATCTATTCTTCTATTTACAACACTTACTTAGGCTGGGATAATTTAATTATTTTTAATTGCAGTTTAAATGGCCATAATAATATAATTTTCAATATTCAATACATGATTTAGACTATTTGCGATAGAATTTTGAACATTAACACCAGCTGGTTAATCTATTTAACAATCACCAACTGCTGAGCATATTACAGCCTATGACAATTCATAAGATTTATGGTGCTCCTCATGAAGAACAAAACATATAATTTTCATTTTTTTATTCAATGCTTATTTTTCTACTATATATAAAGGAAAAAATTACACTATTTTGTACTGTTAAAATATGCACAAAGAAAGCAACAAATTATTATGTTAGAATTACAAGTAGGAACTAGGGATAAGGAAACCAATTTTGGGGGAAAAACAAAACTAAATCAAAAATCCTCACCACAGTTCACCTCATGTAAAGTTCAGAAAAAAAATGTTTTTATTCAAAAAAGAATGGTTATATTTTACAGCTCCAAGCCAGCCTGTCCAAAATAAACTTCTTTGTGTATTACCTTTGACTTCAATGCAGCATTAAAAGGGACCTTGCAAATCTTCTCATGTCTGTGTCATTGGAGTTTCTTCTGGTCCAACTTTGGAGACTTGGACTCCTGACTCCAGGGAGACCAAGCAGTAGTACTGAAGAGATTAACACCTCAAAATGTCCCCTGCTCTTGTGGAGCGCTTCCAAAGTTGTGAGAGTGTTATTCATCTCACAGCCACCACAATTTAACATCCTCTCCTATTAGCATATATTTTAAGTGGTAATTCTTGAGAAGGAATTCATAAATGAGTGACCTGAGGTGCTGGGGCACAGAACCATCTCATTCATTCCTTGCTCCAGGGGCAGAAGCCTTCCATAGGAAGACAGAGCGGGCAGCTCCAGGCAATAGTGGCCACATTGGAGCAGCCAAGTCTGCTTGCAGCTCTAGGCAGAGCCCTTGGTCATGCACGGCACGGGACATTTTGTAACTGCACGGTTTGGCCTTGAATCCATACAAAAAAGCAACCCTTTGCCCTCTCGCCCTCCATAAAAAAACCCAAACCAGAACAAAACAACAGCAGGAAATCAGAGAACCAGCTACAGAGAAAAGATGATTTACAAGTAATTAGGAGAATAATACATTATTTTCTCTTTAATCCTGACACAAACCCTTTTTATACTTATTCTTCTACCAGTCCTGATTTTACAATTTCTGCTAATTTTAAGAAAGTTTTAGTACTAAAAAAATTGCTTTTTAAAATAAGCTATAGAGAGATTTTCTCTGAGCTTAATACATTTCTCCCAGCTTCCTAAGCAGATTCCCCTTGAACCATGGAAATTCTTAACCCAACTTTCTCCCAAGTCATGCCATAGCTGCTCATGCCACTTTGGCAGACCCACAACCCTTATTCTTCAGGACTGCAGCAGCTAAAAAAGCCTTAGGAACAATTTTCCTTAGTTGGTGGGCCTCCTGTCCAGTCTTTGTAGACCAGTGCTCAAAATTACACTATGGAAAGACCCCTCTATTATTTTTTCTAGGAAATTTTCATTATTGTCATATAATTGAGATTTCCTATGAAAAATACTAGTATTTCATGAAGTAGGAGTGTTTTGGGTGATACAGTCTTCTACATTTTAGAGTGGAGGAAAAGGCCTTAATAAATAAATATTTACAAAGAAACATTTTGCAAGTAAAAACAGAGCACTGGAAAGAGGAGTCTGACATTTTCATTTATTGCGGTCTTAAGAGGACAAATAAAAAGTACATCTTTTTTGCAGAATATTTTTGTCAATGGAAATTTGCCTGGTTCTGATGTAAGGAAGAATGTGGTTGTAGTTCAGTTACAGTTACTGGTCTCAAGCACCGCCTAACTCGTGTTTATTCCAATCCAGTCATTTTAAAACCATTGGGTATCATCAATCCATCTGTGGTTCTTTTCAGGAATTAGTAAAACTAAACGTTTTGGGAACCATGTAGCAGAGAACTGGAAGAGCATTAATCTATTAACTTCTCTTATTCCAATCAGGAAGCACTATAAATCACAGGTGCGATGAAACTTTGTATTGAAGTTGACTTTTTTGTAGTATCATCTCCTAAAAGTTTATTTTTAGCTTATCTTGAACAGAACAATCCTGAGTAGCATGTATACTTAATTTCAATTGGTGCTGCACCAAGCACATTAATTATGACTCTTCCTTATCTTTCAGAAGAATATTACATAATTTACGCAGTATTGTTCCTCCTCTGCACAGCTCCAAATAAATTGATGGTGCCAACATCCCATTCACTTCAGCAAAACTTCACACAATAAAAAATGCATGGAAATATTGCAACAGAAAGCCAGTATGCTGGAGTCCCAAGAATTAAAATATAATTGGTACCAGAGCACCAGAGCAGAGATACTCCCAGAGCACCAAAACAGTGACTGTGGCTCTTAGAATAAACCTAAAACCATTCTGTCTATGCACAACTCATGCCCTAAATACACATAATTGGATCATTGTTATGAAATCAAAGAAAATTTTGCAGCAGATATATGCTGCCCTATCAAGTATATTACAGCTCCAGTTATTATACAGTCATCTTTGTTTTGTTAAATAAAGCAGCAAATAACATTATTCATAATGTCTATAAAGTGTCCCTGTTTTGAAATAAAGATGCACTTAAAAGCAAAATCTTTGCCAAGTAATTTCCTTGCCACTACTTTCAAATTGCAATGCAGCGACTTTTAACTTCTTATCAACAATCTGTGTGAGTAAAATATAACCCAGACTGGAGAACACTGTAATTAAAGGTGGAGTATTAAAGATGCACCAGTGGATGCAGAGACAAAAGAAAAACAATCCCATTATTTTCAAAATAATCTTCAAATTGATTGATTTTTCAGCTCCACACCAAATCTAAGTGGACTCTGATGAATTTGGGTGCACAGTTTAAAAATAAAAATCAAAACCTCCCAAGCATTCCTAGGTAAAGAAATAGGTTTTCCCAGAACATTTTGTAACCGAGAGAAACCACTAGAGGGCAAAATGTCCATTGCTAAAAGCATAAATGACTCGGGCATCTTTAGATGAAGGAAAAAAGTAATAGAGGGGAAAAATACGCCAAAATAGGCCTTTCCCCCCCCCCCCCCCCCCCCCCTTTACCCCGCTCCCTTTAATTAAACAGAAGCTTGTAATCAAAATAGCAATTAATAATACAAACCTTGTCCTTTAACCTCTGTCTCTGAAAGGAAATCATTAGGTGACATTTCTCATGAGGTCAAATCTATGCTGTTGCTTCTTCTTTTTTGTCTCTACAACTAGCTACTTTCTGCAAACATTTAGGTGTTCTCAGCACTAAAACTTTTCGTTTAGGATATCTGGAAATAAGAGAACCTTGGACTTGCTTAGGCCTGCAAATTTACCAAAAGTGGAGGAAAAAAGATAACTAGAAAGAGTGACACCTTTATTTAACGCTAACTTTCATTTGGCCAGCTGTAAGAGTAAATATGCATAGCACTTTTTAAAGATCCAGCTGTATAGCTAAGTTGCATTTATGACCTTTATTGCTTTAGTAATAGAGCTCTTCACAGTCATCAGTGTGCTTATGCACAAAATCCTTTAAGGAGCAAATTATCTCCAATAAGTTCCAAATGACACATTAAAATATGAGGCTAAAATCATACAGGCACAGAGCTATCAAAGCTATTGCAAAAGGCAACTTTTAGGTGTCTGCCTCTCCAGCTGAATTACGGGCACGAGTTGGGAGGCCAGGCGTCACACAGAATACGTGGGGAAAGGTAGAACCATGCACCAGCACATGCTGGGGGCTGCCTGGCTGCAAAGCAGCTTTGCAGAAAAGGACCCCGGGGTCCTGGTGGAGTCAGCAATGTGCCGTTGTCACAGAGGTGGTGAACGGCATCCTGGGCTGCAGTAGGCAGAGCGTTGCCAGCAGTTTGAGGAAGATGAATCTTCCCTTCTACTCAGTACTGGTGAGGCCACACCTGGAGAACTGTGTGTCCAGTTCTACGCTCCCCAGTACCAGAGAGACACGGTCTTACTGGATTGAGTCCAGTGAAGGGCCTGTAAGACAATAAGTGACTGGAGCATCTCTGCTGTGAGGAACGTCTGAGACAACTGGGACTGTTCAGCTTGGAGAAGGGAAAGCTCAGGGGGATCTCATCAATGTATGTTAACACCTGGAGGGAGAGTGCAAAGCAGATACAGCCAGGCTCTTTTCAGCGGTGCGCAGTGACAGGACCAGAAGCAATGGGCACAAACTGAAACACAGGAGGTTCTTCCTGAACATCAGGAAACACTTTTTTACTGTGAGGGTGATGGAGCACTGGTAGTGGTTGGGCAGAGAGGTTGTGGATTCTCCATCCTTGGACATATTTAAAAGCTGCCTGGACATGGTCCTGGGCAACCAGCTCTAGGTGGCCCTGCTTGAGGAAGGGAGTTGGACCAGATGACCTCCAGAGGTCCCTTCCAACCTCAACCAGTCAATGATTCGGTGAGCAATATTGGAGGCACAGACACGTACAGTGACCATGTTCTCAGCTGGCCAGCCATAAATGAGCTTGGGTTGTGAAGATACATAACCTTATTCTTAAGGGATCTAGAAGAAGGCACTATAAAATACAAATGATGAGGTGGAGACTAAGTATAATGAATGGCTTCATAACTAAATTGGCAGTTTTCTTCAGTTTTTACCAGAGCATGACATTGACCTTGCAGATAACAGTAAGGCAAATAAAAGTGTCCACATAGAAACTAAAAATACAGTAACAGAAGTGAAAGCAGATCTCAAGGAACTAAACATTTTCCAATTACAAGCACGAGGTGAACTCCATCCCAGGATTGTGGAAGAACTGAAAAATGAAGTTGCAGGCCAGATAGCACATATTTTAAGATAGCTTCCATAAGGGGAGAGAACAAATCTTAAGAACAGCAAAATATATATTACTTGTATTCAAAAGAATAGCCCAATAAATATAGACTTTTTCATATGACCCAATAACATGCAAGGCTTTGTAAGGCCCTGATAACAAGTGAATGTCACAAATACCCGTCTTGACCCAAGCAGGGATATACTGATAACGAGGGAATGTCGAGGGAATGGCACGGACATCCATCTTGGCCAAGGACAGAACCTGTGGAGGCAGGATACTGTCTTGTGAGCCCCTTCCCCTATTCCTTGTAGACACGTAGACAAAAGACCATCTGTGTCCTGCGTGTGCGTGCCCGTGAAAGGCCATCACTCAGTCGACCCCGAAGTGGGGCGGGGGGGGGACACGACAGTGAGACCCGCCAGGACCCCCACAACTCACCAACTCATTTCTGCAACATTCCTGAGCACATACTGTGCCTGCTCAGTGGTGATAGACCCCTGCCTACGCGGAGCATTTTGGGTTATAAAAAGGGGAAACACAAGCTCTCGGTGCACGCCCACCACCTGAGGACTACAACTATGAGCAGAGAACATTGTTGGATCCAAGGGTGGTGATATCTTTTCTCTCTCTCTCTCTTTCTTTCTCTCTTTGTTTTCCTCTCTACCACTCTCTTTGTCTCTAACTTCATTTTCAGCACATTAAGATAATACCTTCACAAGTTTTGCTAAGCCATTACCTTTCATAGTTCTGCTAAGTTTTGTCATAACTTTTGCCAAGCCTCTATCTTTTGTAGTTCTGCTGAGTTTTAAGTAAATTTGTGATTTATTCAAACCTCTAGAGTAACTGTCGTTACTCCTGAGTACCGTGCAGAGAATTAAAAAGTTAACCTCACCCTAACCTACCGAGTGGGATGGGACAGGATTTTGGACACATTTTTCCATCTCTCTATAGACTCAATTTTGTTTGTTTCAAAAAGGAAAACTGTAACATGAGCTTTTAAAAAATGAAATTATTTCCCACAGTAGGATAATGAAGTAAAAGCTCATCCATCTGGGCTCTAACACTCTGACATCTCGTAGTTTAGCTAAAGAAGATAAAGATTAATAGAAGTCTAACCTGAGCAAGGAATTGGCCTAACAGGAGACAACACCAGACAGGATTAAACAGGAAACTCCTGGGCTGGGGTGATTGATTGGGGAAGCAAAAATTGGCTTTGGGCCTGATCTCTTTACAAATTTCCATTGCTAGAAAAGGAGCTCTAATCACAAAGATAGGAGACACTGTTAACAAAACAGTGGGGTGAATGACCTGAAGGATCGTGTTAGTGGCTATTCAGCAATACTAAATACACAGTTGTGCATTAATAACTAAACATATTTAAATTAAAACTTATTTTTAATTTCACATTTATTCTTATAACATGAAAGCAAAGGACCTATAGGATTTGTTGATCATAGGTTAACTAATGTGATAGTAATATGATACAACTATCTAAAAGGCAAATGCAATACTGGCACATCATCATCAAGAATATAGTGACTGTTCAGTTAACTGTTCAGTTTAAGACATGTTAAATAAAAAGGAAGAGAATTAGGGAAGCGCTATTAAGATGATAAGGACAATGAAAAGCCTATCATAGGACAGAGGACAAAGAACTCTGCTTTTTTAATCTACCAAATTGAAGGCTGAGGTACAATGTAACTCTTCTTTCTAAAACACTTCAAGAATACTTCTAGAAACACTAAGGAGAAAGAAGAGTGACTTCAGCTAAGGAACAACGTTGGCACAAATACAGCTATGATTAAACTGTCAAAGGAAAGTTGGTGGAAGCTCTCAAGCAGCTTTCCAATGGGAATTAGGGCAGAAAGGAAGGGCAAGGGAAGTGCAAAAAACCTACTGTTGAGATGAGCTCTGATATACTTACAAAAATAAAGTCCAGCTCTTTGCTATTGCAGGCACCAGAAGTCCCTCCTACTCCTGATGTTCTCTTGTGGGCTTGATCTGAGAACAAGTTTGGATCTCATAAACAGAAGAATAAAGAAATTGTACTCAGAGGGGTCAGCTGCCACCTAGGCATATATTCATGCCTTGAGCAGTCTGACAGTCTTGGTGAGCATTTGAACAGTTACGCAATACCTGTTCCAGTACACTGAGGAAATTTAGACATTTTAAGTTAGGCAGTAACTGAGAGATCTGAGGATCTCAAGTGATGCATAAATTTCACTCATTGGCCCGTCAGGGGCTCTAGCCCACAGTGAACTATGCATATGCACAATAAACTATGTGGCACTATACAGCTCCATCACGATAAATCATTTAAATTGCTTTTCTGTTCCACTAGCCAAGCTAGCTAGGGCTCCCTATATTGAAGTCTGCACCATACACACACCAAAAATATCTTGCCTGTAATGAGAAAGAAATCTGCAGCAGTAGATAGCTATAGTAATTTTTGAATATTATTATAAAGTAGTACACATGGAAAGTCACATCTCTCCTTTCTCAGAACAAACTTTCTAGAAAACTAGTGCCTTGATATGGGATGAAATAAACAAACCAACACCTCTCACACACAAAAAACACCCAAACCAAACAAAAAAAAAACCCAACCCCACCCAAAACAAAACAGGTTGAGGAGGTTGTGGGCTTAGGAAGCTTTGAGGAGTAGCAGGGAAAAAAGTCAGTCAGGCACACCTACTGAGCCAAGCAAGGAACTATCCCTACCCTGTTCTTATACTATGATCATCACTTTAGTACTCAGGCTTAGGGAACAGAACAAGTACACCTTTTAGTAAAGGCATTAAAAAAAGTAACTATAAATGAAAACAACACTATGAACACAATAAAAATATTCCATGTTAGCAAAAGAACTGAGTAACTTCTAGGAATTTGGAATAGGAATTGAAGGAGAATCAAGAAGAATGAAAAAGAAGCATTAAGTTATTGCATGTGTGATAGATGTAGACAAGCATTAGCAAGTGGAACAAAAACTTAAAAGATTTAAGAAATTTAAATTAAAAGATTTAAGCCCAGGTGGGCTGCCTTTGCATTATAGCATCGTAAAACTCTGCAAGAAATAAGTGAATGAATGAATTCATTTATTGCAGCATTACATTTCAGAAGTTATAGCAAAAATTTGCACTTTTTGTTTTAGAAGAAAATTAAGTGGCTGTTAAATCAGCTAGAATTATTTTTTATTACAATTGGACAACCATGTAAGGTTAAAACATGTATATTACTTTAAATCAAGGTGATATAAAAGGCTAAAGTGACAGATTTAACAGATATGGTTATTATTATTATTATTTATAAACTAATTGGATAATTTGTCCTTTCCTCTTTATTCTGAGCAACACTTCTCTCTTCCCATCTCTTTCTATCACCCAAAAGCTAGTGGAGATGGGTAGGTCCCGAAAAGCTGTGCTTGTGCCATGCTGCTGTGCTTGCTACAAGAAGTAGCAGAAGAGCCAAAGCTATCTGGGAGGCAGCCTTTATACCCTGAGCAGCTTTAAAACTTAATTTCATAGAGTTTTAGTTGAAATTTCTATAGCAAGCCTGGGAGTAACTGAGGTTCCTTGCTCTTGAATCTGAATGTTAAAATGGTGTGGTAAGAGTGCATATGAGCTAAGCAGCTGAAGTGGACCATCAGACCATAAAATAAAAGCTAGAAAGAAGGGTCTGATTCTGTCAAGAGAATCCCTAAGGTCAGAAGAATTAGTCATGAAGGACAGCATTAGTCCATTCAATAAACATAAGCTTTCACTGAATGATCAGCTAGAGCATATGCCTCTTTTAATCTGATGATCTAGCTTTGCATAAGAAACCTTGCTAAAGTGTAAAGAAAAAATGTTTTCCAAACCTGTTTTTCTTTTTAGGCTTCTCTCCATCTCACCCTTTTTGAATGCTAGCTGAAGGTGTACTTAAATATTTTGGGCTGGGGATGGGTTACCTAATGCCCTCTTTCAGATGCTTCTGGATTCCACTGTGACCCATCACCACCTGTAAAGTGGAAACGAGACTAATAGACTTCCACTCACCAGAAACCTTCATGAATTCACGCTGTGGTGCACTATTAGAGAAGTACAGGGAAAAAGAGACTGATGAATTCTGCAGGGACAGTAGATAGGAAATTAAAATTTTATTTTCTTGCATAAACACCAGTTCAGATAAGCATCACCAGTTTCAGTCTCCAAATCTGGATGTCTCTATTTCTATCACAACTGATCTGTAACCCTTCAGACCCCATCCAGACAGATGGGGGGGCGGACGTCTCCTGTCCTCTTCAGCCATGTTGAGCTCACTTTGTTTAACTGATTTCCACTAACAACACAGATCCGTGGTCTGAGCAGTGATTAGACCAAATGACCTTCAGAGGTCCTTTCCAACCTGAATTACTCCATGATTCTGTAATAGCTTTTTTTCCTTTTCTTTTTTTTTGTGAAAATAGCAAAAAACTACTAAACTTGCTGTTCTCAACTTCATGCCTGAGATAAAGTGTCTAATCATAACCTATAGTTCTTGAAGACACATAAGCTTGAAATCTCTTTGGTGTTGCAGCACACTTCCAGACCCTCTCAGAACAATAAAAATAGGTGGCAAGAGCAGAAAGAGATGTTGCTGAAGTTTGCTTTAAAAATAAACTTCAATTATAGATGAGTTCTTAGTCTGAGGGCATTTAATTTGACAATAAACAAGCAGCAATTTTTTTGACATCTAAATGCCAAGTATCATATTTCCAGCAGTTCGAGGCACTTACATGCATTGTTTTCATTCCCCCTGCTTCCAGCTGGCAGTCCCACATGGATTTCTAGTGCAAAATTAACTATGACTGGCACAAAGCATATGCCTGTAGGCAAGGAGATTGGAAGAGGCATATATATTTTGCCTTGCCTGAAGCTTGTATTGGTTGGTAACTTCAGTTACCTTCCAAGCTGGCCTTATGTAGAATGTATTGGTTTATACTGGAAATCAGACCCTCAAGTTTCAAATAAATTAGTGTAACGTTTTTTAATTATCTTCCTGCCTTTTTTGTCTAGCTGCATCAGATGCCGTGTATTTTGTCAGCATCTTTCTTTATAATCAAATTCATACTTCAGAGAAGTATATATATTCTACAGTAGCTTTTATTGTTTGTATTGTTATAAACTAAATCAACCGTTTCATTTTACATATAGAGCAGAAAGTTTATGGTCTTATTAAAACTCCAATAACAGCCTGCTCAATTTATTGTTGTGCATAAAAAAAGGCATATCTTAAAAAGGGAAGAGTTTTATCATTCGGGGTCTTTCCCTCCCTAAATTTCAGCCCAATACTCTCCATCCTCATGTCCATTGAAATAGTAATGGTAAAGACTGAAGGACAGGAGAATAAATAACAATTGAACCAACTTTGAATGCTCCCATAATTCCTCACTTGCTGAATTCCCATGTGGTACTAGGAACATTCAAGGATATTACAGTCCCTGTATGTAGACACATACAGCTATCTGCTCTCTCTGAGATATCAGACTTCCTGTAAAATAGCCTCCTGATAATTCACTTCACACCCTATTTCTCCTTACTCTCCATTTCCTTTTCTTGAATCAATGCCCTCAGAAAGACACCTGCTCTATTGCAAGAGTACGTTCCCCACAAGTGGAACTGGCACAGGTCCTCTCTCTGCTCTAGGCTTGCGGGACAACAAATTTCTGTGTCAGAAGAAAGGAAGCTGAATTATTGATTCTGATTGTCTGTGCTGGCTGTATTTGTCACTGCTTCTGCCCTTCTGTCATAGTGAGAAAGACACACTGAACATTGGTACTCCTTATTGCCTGAAACAGTCCGTGAAACCAAAGTACACATATGCACAAAGAAGAAGAATTAAAAACACAGAGCCTTGAAGATGATGAAATCTGTCATAGACTTTTTGGTATCAAGTAAACGTGAAGGTGCATCCCCTGCTTGACAAATGAATATTGCTGTGACCCTCTAAGACAGATGCTCTCTCTACAACCATCCTTGTAGAGATATCTGGACAGATTGGAGAACTGGGCAATCACCAACCGCGTGAGGTTTAACAAGGGCAAGTGCCAGATTCTGCAGCTGGGAAGGGGCAACCCTGGCTATACGTACAGACTGGGCGACGAGACGCTGGAGACCAGCCATGCTGAAAGGGACTTGGGGGTCCTGGTAACCCAAAGTTGAACATGAGTCAACAGTGTGCCCAGGCTGCCAGGAAGGCCAACCGTATCCTGGGGCACATCAAGCACGGCATTGCTAGCTGATCTAGGGAAGCGATTGTCCAACTCTACACTGCGCTGGTGTGGCCTCGCATCGAGTACTGCGTGCAGTTTTGGGTGCCACAGTACAAAAAGGACACAAAACTATTGCAGAGTGTCCAAAGGAGGGCAACAAAGATGGTGAAGGGTCTAGAGGGGAAGACGTATGAGGAGAGGCTGAAGTCCCTTGGTTTGTTCAGCCTAGAGAAGAGGAGACTGAGGGGAGACCTCATCGCGGCCTACAGCTGCCTCACGAGGGGGAGCGAAGGGGCAGGCGCTGATCTCCTCCCTCTGGTGACCAGTGATAGAACCCGAGGGAACGGAATGAAGCTGTGACAGGGGAGGTTTAGGTTGGATATTAGGAAAAGGTTCTTCACTGTGAGAGAGGGTGGGCCCTGGAACAGGCTCCCCAGGGAAGTGGTCACAGCACTGAGCTTGACTGAGTTCAAGAAGCATCTGGACAACACTCTCAGTCATATGCTCTGATTTGGCTGGTCCTGTGTGGGGCCAGGAGTTGGACTCGATGATCCTTATGGGTCCCTTCCAACTCAGGATATTCTATGATTCTATCCTTAGAAGAAGCACAGCCGATGAGCAAGCTGGCTAACACGTGGCGTGCTCCCCTGCCTGACTCTGCCACCCAGACTCAGCCTGCCCAGACTGTCAGAGAGAGAAAGCCACAACCTTCTCCCCTGTGGTCGAACCGTTGCAGCATCAGTCTGACCTTGCAATATGTAATGCTAAGAACTCTATAGGAAGGACTCAGCTGACTGATCTGTTATGGGACACGTTATGGCAGATGTAGCTAATGCATGGAAGAATTGTTATTCCTATGTCCAAACTTTCTCCCAAACTTGCACATAAAATTGCCTGTCTGCAAGCAAGTATGGCCCTGTATAGAAGTGCCAGCATTTGAAGAATCACTTGGGCTTAAGGTCAATTTCAGGCTACCTATCCAGATCTGAAAATGTAAATGTAACTAATGACAATGAGGTGTGCACTTTATACAAAATTGTGTTACTTCCGCGTTTGGTATGAATATACCATCTGTAAAATAGCATGTCTTGTTGGTGACCCTGTTTTAAGAAACACATTAGTCAGCTGAAAAGGGCTAAGGTAACCACAGCAAGGTGTAGCTGTCAGAGAAGGGTGCTCTATACAGAATTTCAAAGCTCTCTATTCAGTTTATGAATGATCATGCCTAGGAAATTTTGAATTTGTCTCTACTTAAGATGTTACTCTAATTATCATCTTACTAAAGTTTTATTTCCTGCAGTCTGGCTATCTGTTAATTTGTAGTCCTTGGCATATCAGTATCTTGCAACAAATACACAAATGTTATTAGGTTTTTCATAGCATGTATGATTTTACTGCCTCTAAAAATATTAAAATCTATTTTGCATAAAATCATTCCTAATAATTCTGTCACATAAATGCTGAAAAGGGTATAGACAAGTAATCTAAAGCAGTAATAGATAGCATGACTGTATTTGATATATACAAGGTATAATTGTGTCTTTTCCTATTTACAGCCAGTTCCTATAAACAAGCCAAAAGAAACACTTAAAATAGCATTGCCTCACTTACTGTATTAAACTAAAAATGCATTCTTACACAAGACACCCTGACAGCTTCAATATTAACTAGTATCTGCCTGTCCAGACTACCAACCAACATAGACATGTTTGAAATAGTTTCCTTCAAGTAAGTTGAGAGATATCTACACTGAAAGCAATAACCTGATGAATCATGGGTCATCCAAATTAGTGCCCTTACCTACAGTTAAAATTTTCCTTTCTTATATGCTCCACCCTTTATGAAGTTAAAAAAATCACAGCTATTCTTTGGAGTGGATTCTCTAGTTCATAGGGGCATGCCAAAATTTTCTCCTGTGCTGTAGAGTGCAGAGTATTTTCTGAAGTGTAAACACTTTTGTCAACCCTGCTTGCCTCTATTCAGTCCCAAAACAAAGAATGTTTCATTACAAGATCTGAACCTGACAGCCAAGCCAAGAAATGACAAAAGTTTGGCACATTCACAAAAACAGAGAAATCTGTTTCTACAGGTTCTGGGGACTTCTCAGGTAAGGGCTTGATATCTCACAGCATTGAGGATGAGACTATTGACATCCATTTGCCCTATAACTCCTCCTCTGTCCTCCTCCTGCTTATGCTTCCAGCCCAAAGCCAGCCAAGCTACATGAATTGTTTTCACAGCTACTGAACAGCCACATCTCTCTCAGATGTCCAGAGTTTCCAGAGTGGCAGATGATTCAGCCTGCACCGTTTGTTACGCACACATACACACACCTCCCCCGGCAATGGCTAAGTCATAACATTAAAAAAAATCAACATTTAGACTAAAACTGCTGACAGTCCCTTACCTACAACATTTGGCATGATTGTGCTGTAATACTGTATAAGAGATTAACATTTCAAGTTTAGCACTGTTGATGACACCATAAATTTTTGAATTAAGCCTGAAATTTCTTGGCCTACATTTTAAATTGAGTCAGTTCTGAATGTGCTCCTTAGAGGAGGAACAGGTAAGCTACACTGGCACATGCACACAAAACGTTATGCAAGGCAAAACTGTACTATTAGTGTCATTACATTCTTAGATCATCAGACATACAGGGGAAATTGTAGTACCTTTGATTAAATCAGATGATATAAATACACTAAGATAGAGATAGCTAAACCAAAGATACCTAAAAACCATTATCATAAATAATTTTACTTGAAGTGTAAATCAATTCTTTCTACCTAAATCAAGAAATTGTATTTTATCACTGGAAAAAGAACCTGAAGAGGGCTGTTGTTTGTTTGTTTGTTTTTCTTCACTCCCATTAGTATTGTTTGGGAACAGCCAGTAATTCCATCATTCAAGCTCTAATACTGTATTTCACTTTTTTCCCCTACCGAAGATCAAAACGCGCATGGGATGTCAGGCACTTAGCAGTGCACATTGCAAAGATGTGAGGTCTTTAGACAGAGTATTACGAGTTCTTATCAGCACCACCATATGCTATAAGACAGAATGCACATAAACGTGTCAACACACATAGTTCTTATTTTCCGATTAAAGAATACCTTACAGAGAAACCACACATACTTGTTTCCTCCAGCATTATGATCCTGTTTAAAGGTATATGAATGCAATTAATCTGCCAGAGAAAATAACAAATCAAACAGCAATGTATCTGAAGTAGGGAAGACTTAATTTGCCCATGAACTATTTTAAGTCAATTTTCTTTATGTAATTGCAGTGTCAGACTTGTGGAAATACTTCTGTCCAAACATACATAAGTAGTTGCAGTAATAGGATATTAAAGAAATCTAAGTCTCTAGTTTCACAAATTTCCAGTTACCTTTATTGTCTGTGATTATGGGAGTAAAATCTTTCTGGGTTTTCAATAATAAATTTATCATCAGTCCAACAAGAAATCTTCCAACAAAAAAGAAATCCTGCTTGCAGTATGTGACAAAAAAGTACATTTCCCAAATAGCTTATAGTTTGTGTCTGGGAAAAAAGGAAAAAAAGAAAAAAACAGTCTTTGTATAAATTATTAAAAGATTATGAATTTTGCTTTTTTTCAGGTGCGTAAGTGTATAAACTGTAAGTAGTAAACTCCACTGGTACATATAATCAAAATTTTTCATAAGACAAAGTTGTTACTGTCATTGTAGCTTGATGGTTTGAGAATATTAGGAAAAGGTAGTATCTTCTGTTATGTGTAAAAACATGATCTTAAAAACAGTGGTGCGGAGTAACACTGGAGCCCCCAACGCTATATGCAGCTCACCCATCATCAGTCAAGGAAATGCAGACTCTGGAGGTGGGCAAAAACTGTTGTAGGAGTAACAAGAACACCCCCCCCAAAAAAAAACCCAAGTATCTCACATACATAAAGGAAACTATATATCGCAAATTGAGATGTAACATAGAGTTGCAGACCAGTGAAGAAAAAGCCATATGTAAAACATCTTAGAAAACATTAAAATAGCCAAAGCAGACAATAGAATGACAACAGAAAAAAGAAGGGGGGGGGGAGGGGAAGGAGGGAAGTACTCCTTCTAGCAAAGAGGAGGAAGGGAGGAAGAAATTTCATCACCAGCTTCACACTCCTCCCTGCCAGAAATTCAGGACCCTGACAACTCATTGTAACCCCACTCCCACGCCTCTAGGACCAGAGATGCAGCAAAATTATGACCGCAACACCAGAAAAAAAAGAAAAAAAGAGAGGTATATTAGGAAGTTTTGGTGTAATAATTTACACCATATTACTAATGAGATGTATTTCGTATTAATTTGGTCTGTAACTGTCAGTATAATTTTAACTGGACTAATCATAACAACTTTGTTTTGCTTTAGTAAAGTCTTTTAGGATTTTAAGGCAACTAACAATATTTTTTTTGTTTCACGTGTGAGGTACATTGCCCTATTTGTCCACATCAAGGTTTCGAATGTAACAGCTAAGCAGGTATGTTAAACACGGGAACTTAATTTTAAATGCTACATAGTGCTGCATGGAAAACAATATACGAACTCAAAACATAGAAAAGATAAAAATGTCCAGAAATACGGACAGCATAGTGGTTTTCCAGTCATCAATCAGTCAATAGTTGTGCAAAAACATTTTGTAGCTTCACTTCCTAAATTAGTTTGGATAGTTATAGTGGCAAGTTGCTAAATCCAATCAATGTTGATAAATACAGATATTTATGTTTTGCACACTTGTTATGCGTACATTTTGCCTGGCAGAACATTTACACATTTGAGAGGAAACAGCTTCTGACCTGGCAGGTACACATTCCACCAACAAGCAAAATCAGGCATGAGATTAATCAGGTGTTAGTGAAGCAATTAAAAAAAAAAAAAAAAAAAAAGACTATATTAATTGAACAAGTTTGCATACAGGCAGCATGACAAAGACTCTTTGAAGTGACAAGACACCTTTCAAAGAGATATTGTGTTTTACAATAAAACACTAAATTATTATGCAAATAACATTTGCATGTATGGGGCTTGCCAAAAGTTCATTTGACCTGTATTTCCCTTCCTCAGCCCAGGAATAAAAGCTAGTTACAGCCCCTAAGGGAAAACTAACATATTCAACCTTTCTGCTACTGCTGTCCTTAAACTCACCTTTGGCACTCCCTGTGCATCTTTTCTGCCTTTAATACCTTGAAGCATACTTGATCTGTAAGGTCTGGATTTATCTTTTCTATACTACTAATAATAAAGATGAGAGTTGCAGCAGCTGGTTGCAGGGGACAAATCAGCAAGCTCCAGATGAGGATTTACAGCCAGAAGTTGCTCTTGTCCCAGGAGTTTAAGAAGTTAAACCTAAAGCCATTTCCACTATAGTCCCAGCTAAAAGAGCAACAAATGATGTCACCCGCAGCATGCTATCACTGGTGTAAGTGGTTTAATGGCAATCTGCCCGCACAATCTCAATACCAGGTTTACTACAATAAGTTACTTTCAAGGTCGTCTTCTTTTAATTGCTCATTGATTACTCACCACTCTTTACAGTGGGAACCTCAGAGTTTAATTGGAATCAATGCTGACAAATGGCATATGGTCTCAAACCCTTACTACTGACTTAATTGCAGAGATATACACTTCCAGTTTTAATTGTAAGTATGAATTGTTACCTCATCTGTTTGGCTATTGTGCTTTACAGCAACACTCGGTCCTTTATTGTTTTGTCTGATGTTTGGCATTTCAAAACGCTCTGAACTGCATGACTTCAAAATGTTTTGTTTATTTGCTCTTTAATATAGAAGTGTGCTCGTATCGTTCAGAACTCATTTGCACCTTCTACCTGAGAAGGTCCTTACCCTGTGTTTCACATGCACTTCTCAATTTTAATATCAAAGCAAACTAGCGGTTATTTTCAGTGTTCAGCAAAAGCAATTGGCAGCATCTAAACCAGTAGAAATAGGCTTCCGTCATGCACGTCCGTATTGCTGTCTAGCTTAGGAAAGGTTAATATAAAATGTACTGTAGTTTAAGCTGCAGGATATCCAATTATGAGGAAAGAGCAGATTGTTAGACTAGATACATCCATGCACATCACTAAAGGCAAATACATTTTTAGACAGGTGTGCACTGAAGCAATTATATTCTAATTACATATCCTGCAACATTTTTTTTCACACAATTTAACACATGATGTAATCTATTACAGAGGAATACAGTTATTAGAATTTTAGTGCTGCATTACTACTATGAAATAAGTACTTCTGTAGTGGATCTATACATGATTTTAAGGTTATTTTACACTCAACTAGGAAAAGCAGAAGAAAACTCATGGAAGGGTCAATTGGATGAAGCAAAATAATACCAGTTAAAATCACTAGGATCCCAAATGATGTCAAAACTTGAAAATCTAGCTTTTTTAATTATAATAAATGATACATTTATGAGTTTAAGCTATATGTGATGTGTCTCCTTGGAAAATAATGCCAAATGAAACAAACTTAATTGATACAAAACAGAGAGCTAACGTACAGCAGCGCTTTAGCTTAATAAACACAATGACTTTGAAAGACCCTTCTCAGCTTAATAGTTCACTTAAATTGATTATGCCGAGATTTTCTTTTTAGCCACTCTAATTCAGATAGTAAATATAACATTTTGGCTGTTATACTTTCCTGCTTTGAATTATTCAGGAAAGGGGGTACAAGGGCAGACAGATGGGATCATTTTGTTCTTGCTATAAGTAACCAAGTACATCGTCTCCCTGCGCCCGCTTTCTTTCTTCCCCTCCAGTTTTCATTTTGTTGCTTTTTAATTGATCATAGTCTGATTTCAATCTTTAGTACCTTTTTTCTGAATTAGAGAAAGACGAGTGATATACAAGTGACAAAGAAATGCAGGACACAATAAGAGGTCTTGGAATTTCTGATCTAGGAAATTGAATTGAAGGTAAGAATTGACCTGCCTTAGTCAAAATGAGGGTTGGATCTTTACAACGTAGTATCTCACAGCTAAGAAAGCTGCAGGTTTGTAATATTGTTACATAGGCCAAAACATATCAGAAAAATACTACAGCTACCTCTAAAATGTCATTATCATGAAGTTTACATTAGCAGGAAATTCTAGATTTTATTTAGGATGCCTAGTTTAGGCGTACTATAAATGCAGACACTTGTCTTCTCTACTGACTATTATGCATTGGAAGAAACTTCCAAATTAATAATGCATACGCTTAAGTCCCTAAATTGTCCTTTTAGGAGCCTTTTTTGAATGTGTCTACATCATGGTGCCTACGAATGGCAGCCAGAGTCTATATATACACCAGTCAAACAAAAAGGCTTGTTCATTACTTTAGTTGCTCTGTTAATGAAGTCAGAAGATCTACACACACCTTAGAACAGAGCTCCCAAGTCGAACCCAGTTTAGCACTGCACTAGGCTGAAGATCTGCTACAGAAATAAGATTTTTTAACTTCCATATTTAGACTATCTGTTTGAATAAAGCTTATTCCCATTTCACCTTGTAAAAATGCCATCCTCTCTTCAGTGCATCTTCTCCTGAGACATGTGGGATACTTAGGGTCTGCAAAACTACTTAAGAAGAATGTTAGGGAATGTAAAACCAGATCAAACACAGTATGTTCCCTCCATCTCACTTTAGCCACTTAACAGGAAGAATGTGCTGGTTCTTACCACATGTCATCTTATTATGGTGCCAGGTTGTGCCTCATTGTATGTTTTGACAAGCTAATCGACTGAGTGACTATCTTTTATTATATACACACACAGATCAGCTGTGTGGGGAAGTTCAGAACTCCCAAACTCTTTCATGTCATACTGCATTAACAAAAAAAGCCACTACAGTATCAGTTTCTCAGTGCAGGCTATTAAAATTATCAGCTAACATTTGTTAATTAAAACTTGTGATATAACTAAGTTATTTCTTTTCTGTTAGTGGTTTTAGACACAGATTATTACCCTAATTGCTGATGTCATTTCTAATTAGGGAATTTCCTCATTCTGAGTAACTCTTGGTTTCAAATGACATTTAAACATTGAATTTTGCGAGTTGGTATTTTGAGATCTATTGCATACATCAAGACATGTTAACATAGCTAGTCAATTGAGTATGGGGCTAAGAGTCTGGAAACTTGACTTCTAATCACCTTGTACTAGAAAAGGCTATACAGTGTAACAGGGATTTATGGGAATTATATTTAAACCTTATGGAACTCAATAATAATTTACATACATGCGGTAGTCTTTGAATGTTAAACTGTAGGGTGTCTTCATGACCTTGAAAGACACGTAGAAGCTTAAACAACTCACTGCGGCCACAAAGGAAGATGGGGATTATGATGGCCAGTCTCGTAGCAGCACTTTGCTCCCCCCCCACTCCAAGAGTCCCTGCTGCTGTGGCAGAAATACACAACACCAAATTAGACATCTTTCATCAAACTCAGATAGCCTAAATTCCACACAAGCTTGCACACTTACTGTTTCTTACAAGCT
The DNA here is from genome assembly GCF_011004875.1 of Balearica regulorum gibbericeps. Taxonomy (NCBI): domain Eukaryota; kingdom Metazoa; phylum Chordata; class Aves; order Gruiformes; family Gruidae; genus Balearica; species Balearica regulorum. The sequence continues at coordinate 43,824,249 of NC_046186.1, forward strand.
AGGCTTAAGTCACAGTACTTGCACACAGAAAACACTAAGCATGGGGACCAAGCTGAATTTGGTCCGTCCAAATCTGGAACTCAGATTAATTTTTCTCCAGGATTCATTAGAGATGGTGATCCATAGCAGCCTGCATGGTCAGAAACATCCAGGCTGAGACAGTGAGGGCCCACTTTGGTTTACTAGAGAGAATTGAAAGTACTTTCTCAGAACTCCTTTTAATTTCAGCATCCAGTTTAGTACAATGAGGTCCTAATTCAAGAATGGGAGCAATAACTCAATACTCTTATACTCCAAACTTCTCCTGTTGAAGCAAAAAGTGATCAAAAAACCCTATAAAATTAGATTTAAACGTAGCTGTTGCAATATAGTAGATACATTTTTCCATGATAGTGTAGAACTAATTATCAAACCCAAAGTAATATAGTAATATTCAGCAATATTTAGTGATGTTTACATTTAAACATATCTAATGCTTAAGCATTCCCCTCATCATCCAGCTAAAAAAAGAATATGCATCATAAATAAACATCAATACTGAATCATACTTTCCTGCTGGAACAATGGCTGTCTTGCTTACAGAATCATCAATGGAATTGGAAACAAAAATTTACACTTTTTTTTTTTTTTTTTTTTTTTTTTTAAGAGAGGGAAAGCAGCTATATGGCAGTGAGAATTTGAAGGAAAATGTATCTTGTCCTAGGAAACTTTCTATAGATTTGACCAAGCATTTACAGTATTACAAAAAAGATTAGATACTGCCAGTGCTTAGGCAACATGAATGTTCTCAGCCCTCTGCAAACAGGCTGATTGTACTCTGTGACAGGCTGGAATTTGGGCAAAACAGTCAGGTTTGACACCACCTTCATTAAAAAGGAATGAATCTTTAAAGAATTGCTTTATAAACCCATCATTCCTACATTTTGCAGTTTATATTATTAATGGCATTCATGCAAGAGATTAAAAAAATTAAAAAAGGATGTGGACATTGGTTTGCAACTATTTTGGACTTTAGAACTCTAGGCATGAACAAAGCATGTAAATTAAGCTAGAGCTGCAAGTTAGAATTGAGGCACCAGTATTTTTCATACAGCAACTCTCCAGAGATGGATAAGACTGTAATTTTTTGGACATAATTTTAGAAATTAGTTTAAAATTTATTATATGCACTTAAGTGATTCTAGAACTGGCCATAAACAAGCAAGACATCAACCCTACAAGCACTATGCAAACATTTGTTTTCACTTTCCTGAATTCTGTCACATTCATAACTGTTTTCGTGGTCTTGGTTTGCATTGCTGGCAAAGGTTAACACAACTGTCATCAGTCTTCACCACATCTTCAGCATTACCTATATGTTAACCTCATCTTCTTCTGGAAATGTCTCTTCTCAGGCTTATCTACAGTCCTTCTGTGGTAACTTCTACTTTTATATCACAGACCTACATTGATTTTCCACTTTACCTTAATGGAGAGTTGAAGCTCATAAATTTACTAACCCCAGTGTCTGTAACAGCCACAGGAGCAAGACACGCTCATTTGAAGCCAGTGACATTATCCAACAACATATGCAGAACATCTATCAAAATTCATTACATGTTATCTCATTGAACAGTTAGGACTTCTTTAATATGAATTATTTAAATATTCCATTCCCGGATCTTTTTCCACAGAAGATTATGTTTTCTGAAGTTGTCAACCAAAAACTGATTTAATTAGAAACACTTCTATTCTGAGATTTAAATATTGAGATTAACTCCACAAAAAATATTACATGGAGTGCAAACAGAACACTTGGGACTCATAAGTTAAATGTGATATTTTGATGAATAACAGTGGTATTACTGAAATTTTATCATGAATTCTGTAGATAGATCAGGCATGATAGCCTTTACACAATATAAATCTTAATAAGGCAGCATGAACATGACAGGAGGTACTGATGTGTTTAGACAACCTGGGGTCTAGCCTACCCAAGTTAAAGACACCTAGAGTTTTCTATCTAACTGAATGTTTAGACTGCATAATAATCCCAGGATGACAGGCTTGTTTTCTCTTATCCTTTTTTATAATTTACCAACTGAATATTGATAATAAGAAAACATATACTTCATCCTGTTGAATGTATTCATTTTAACCTATCCATTCATATGCTTCCTTGTTGGTAATGACAGCGCAGCAATTATGAGTATGTTTATTATTTTTATTTCTTGAAAGGCAATAGTTTTTAAAGGTCCATTACCTCTAGCTTTACACCTTTTAAAAGAAAATAAGCTAACAGATGCAAAAGAGTGGCTACAGAGAGAGAAGAAACATACAGCTGGAAGAATGAAAAAGGTAACCAAGTGTAATATGAAGAGGTTTAATAATTTCAGAAGGTGGATTTTACTTCAAGGACTACTTGGACTGTGACAGCACAGGAAAGTTAAACTAAGGAATTTTAGGCATCAGATATTCTTTCACAAAAAACAGTTTCATAAATGATAGGTTATCTAGATTGGTGACAATGTAGAAAACTAAATACCTATACATTTTTTTCATGCAAATTAATGTTGGTCCTTACTCCTGAAGGTGGAAGTACGCATGCAAACTTGAACTCTAAAGTTGTTACAAGTGAAAATGAAGAAACATGGGGTAGAGAAAGAGGAGGAACAGGAAGCTTAACTTCTTGACAACAGATATCAGGGACTGCTTACTTGGGCCAGCCACAGAACTGGAGGGGGAAGACAAGGTGTATGAGAGGGACTGGAGTCAAACTACGGGGTAAATAAAGGGAAAGTGCTAAAAGGATCTAGTAAGAAAGAACTAGTGAGACAGGAGAGAAAACAAGAATGATAAAGCAAGTATCCTGGGATAACCCATCTTGACTACTTGTTTAACCTATGGTTTATTCTCTTGTATTATATACATTTATTGTAACAAAAGGACAGGTCTTCCAGCAAGGATAAAAGAAGAGCAGAGTAGAACAGCAGAGCAATTCATAGTTACATATGAATCCAATGACAGACTTGCTTTCTTATTGAATACAAGGTAATACTCCACAACCAAGGAAATCTTGAGTTTGTTTTGATAATTCATAGCTTTCCTATTTTTCTACAAGGTTCAAATATAGCAAGAAGCTAACATCAGAACTTCCAGCCCAGATAGATAACAAACGTTCTTACTGTCATGCACTAAAGTATTATTCAACATTATCATCAATCTTAGGTGTTACAAGTTAAAAGTCAGTCAATACAACATTTTCAGCAATATCAAATACCCATCATTCCAATAAGAGGAGTTAAGTATAAAATCAAGTTCAACACATCAACTTGCGCAGCACAGAAAACACATGCACACACTGGTTATTTGCAAAGCAAAGGTCTGCGATAAAGAAGTGGTAACTCACATTTATGGCAGCTGTCACATATGTAGAATACTTTTTATAAAATGCTATTCTTCCCATTTCTAGTTATTAGTCTTCATACGCTTCAAGAACGACCAAGAAGCCATAAACATTTAAAGACAGAACAAAACTTCTAGTTTAAAATAAAGAATTTGTATTCCATGCACTGTGATTTAAACAATAAAGAATACAAACTAATTACAAACATGAGAGAATTGTGACAGAAAGGTCATCCTCCTGGTATATTACGTATAACTTTCAAAAGATAGAATGCAGAAAGCAAATATAATATACAAGGAGACAATAAAAGATATAGCAGTAACATTAACTGAATCATATTTGACATGTACTTTAAAAAAAAAAAAAGTCATCACCATATAGCTATTAAAATTTGGAAGAATAATCTCTTATCCCTCTTCCTCTCATTTATGAAGCCCTTCAGATATTTCCAGTGGCAAGAAATAGTGTCCATCTGCATGTTCTGATACCATATTTATAGAATATCAGGAATAGCACCTTCAAAGTTATATCACTAAATTACTTCCTGAGAACACAAAATTGAATACTCTATAAAGGCAATATAATTATATACATATATAATTAAAAAAAAAAAAATCAGCTCACGGTGAGAAAGGCTCTCTTTTACAAGAAACATCGCTTCAGGCTAATGATGTTTTCTACCATTAGGAACCAAAAAAAAAAAAAGACAAATCAGCCTAATTGCCCTCTGTGATAAGCTGGCTATTATCCAATAGTTTTAGTGACTCTAATGGAATTTGGTTAAATTCGAACACCTGAGGCTGATCAGACAGGTTTGACTTTCCCTGCTGAAGAAGAATGAATCTGTAAAACTTCAGGTTTTATAATACTGTCCTTCCTTTGTTTGCATCATTGATTACATTTAGAAAAACAAGATCTAAAATACTGTTAATGAGGATATTGTTTTGCATCTCTTTTGGACTCTTGCTGCTAACTGTATAAACAAGACAACATTGTGAACTCAAGCTTCTTTCTGTGTAATTTAGGACCCAGCCAGGCCTCTGAGGCAGATCATACACCTGGCTGAGTAATTTAGATGTTCAGCCCCTCAGGACACATTCTGTCGGAGGTTTTAGATTTGCCCTCTCTCATTTGCAAAGTACTCTGCCTCCAAAATGCACGGACATCACAAAGGCTCCCGGATGTCAAAGGCATCTCTGAGATGTCTTGGGGGAACCTGAAAGATCTTGCTCCTCCACAGTGGCTCCAAATCCCCTACGGCTCTCAGCTCTCATTAATTCAGCAAATAGTGAGAAGAAGTGATCCACAACACAGAAAACCTCAAAGAAAAATTTAGTAAAAATTTAGAAAAAAATAGCCCAATACAGTTATTTATGGAAATTTGTATTACTCAGAGTGAAATGGATAATATACAGAAACTTTCTAGTCTTGAATTTGGCCTTGCCTTCTACCTCTTGGTGCACACTCTCCCTGTGTCTTTTTAGGACAGGATAGGATGGGTTATAACCAAACTACCTGTCCCTGTAAAAAGCAGATTATTTTTTTAAATTGTAAATAGATTCAGTATTAGGTGGTTACTTATTTAGAAATTCATTTGAATTAACCACATTTTTAATGTGTTCTGGTTTTACCCCAGCAGGCAACTAAGCCCCACACAGCCACTTACCCAGTGGGATGGGGGAGAGAATTGGAGGGGTAAAAATGAGGAAACTCATGGGTTGAGATAAAGACAGTTCGACAGGTAAAGCAAAAGCTGCGCACATAAGCAAAGCAAGACAAGGAATTCATTCCCCACTTCCCAAGGGCAGGCAGAAGTTCAGCCATCTCCAGCAAAGCAGGGCTCCATCATGTGTAACGGTGACTTGGGAAGACAAACACCATCACTCTGAACATCCCTCCCCCTTCCTTCTTCCCCCAGCTTTATATGCTGAGCATGATGTCATATGGTATGGAATATCCCTTTGGTCAGTTGGGGTCAGCTGTCCTGGCTGTGTCCCCTACCAAATCCTTGTGTACCCCCAGCCTCCTCACTGGTGGGGTGGTGTGAGAAGCAGCAAAGGCCTTGGCTCTGTGCAAGCACTGCTCAGCAGTAACTAAACCATCTCTGTGTTATCAACACTGTTTTCAGTGCAAATCCAAAACATAGCCCCGTACTAGCTACTATGAAAAAAATAACTCTGTCCCAGCCAGAACTAGCACATAATGAAAAATAAAATTAGAAGAATTAGAAATAAGTTTTTAAGTTTAAACTTTGGTATTCAGAAAGTCATTTTACCAGATGACATAATTACCAACAGTAATTTGTGAATAAATCAGTTTTCATAGTTTAGGAGCTAAAATGAAAGGTATCCAATGGAAGTATAATTTCCATTTTCCCTTTTGGAATCTCTGTATTCAATTATTGGTAATCAAAATAGTGATTAAACCACTTTCAGAACTAATTATTCTTAAATTATCAGCTGGCTGTTCCAACTGTGTTAATTAAAGTAAACAGTAAGCAGCTGTTCTTCCACTGTCACTACCTGCTTCTTGTAACTGAACTTTTATTTTTTATCTTGATAGAAATTAAAATACACTTTGCTAATTTTTTCCAATTATTTTTTATCCTCTAATATACAGAATTTCATTAAACTTCAAATAGTTTCAAAGGCAAATGAGGGTGTACACAAAAAAGAGGATGCACATTAATAAATACATTCATAAAATCTGAAATTATATGCACAGAATCAGAGTATTTATTAAGGAAAAATCATAAAGGATATTTAAAATTTCACTATTTCCATTAGGTTAAAGAAAGAAAGAAAGAAGAAAAAAAAGACACTCCTTTAAATTAACCTTATCTGCTGCCTAGCTTTATAAACCAAGTTTTCATTCTTATTTCCTTGGGGAATTCACTGTGGTAATAGAATGAGGAGCAAGAAAGAAAACTTTTATGACCCTTAGAGGCTTTGAGAAGCTCCCATAGAGAAAGTTATGATGTATTTTTAATAAACTTTGTGAATTTTAATGAGAGGAGTTAAAGCATTGAAGTAATATTTCATTGAAATAAAAATAAGTGGTGCTAAATTCTGCCCCATCCTAAACAGTAGATAAGAAACATTTTTCTTGTCTTAATATCACCTCCTGAGATTTAATTTATTTTTTTAGTTACAATGTTCAAAGAACTTCAAAGAAGATGTATGTGCCTTTTTTATTTTATTTCAGAAATTATTCTTGTTCTTTAAGACTGATTTGGCTTTTTTTCCCCCCTAGTATTGTAAACACTATGCTGTCCAGAGTTTTTGCTGATTTTCTTTAGGGGGTAGGTGCAGAAGGGAGACTGCTAAGGCAGGAGAAATACATACAGACCGAATAAGCAGAGAAAGTCCAAAAGAATTGAACTGATAGTTTGGATGTGTCTATCACTTCCTCGGTTCTTAGGAAAATATACGCTGTCAGATGTCATGCTGTATTCATTTAAAATATTGCAGACAAGATTCCTACTGTAGTGGCAATTATTTCCCGAAAATTCAGAGAATATGGAAAAAAAGCCCTGTTGCCTGAAAGTAGCTTTTGCTGGTGTCATTAGAATGAATCTTTATGTGTACAGAATATTGTATTCAAAAAGAAAACCTTCATATCAGAAATTACTTCAGGAAAAAAGTACGTTATATAGTCAGCACATACACAGCATTGAACTTGGTTTTTCCCTCTATCCTATGACTGAGAATTTTTCATCCCTAGCATACACATATCTATATCATAAAGCACTGAGCATTACCATTACTGTTTGTGTTAAGGAGGACAGTATTTAGGGCAAGGAGGCATCCTCCACTCTGAAATAGGAATGTGGGGCCATTTTATGCATCTAAGGAAATCTGAATTATTTCCTCACCCACCCTCTCCCATGTCCCTCCCCATCAAGTTCCATTCCCCAGGTTCCCCTTGGCTGCATCTATGCTGTCTTGGGAAGCACATTAGCAAACACCGTTAGGTGAAGTGATACAGGGTGGATTGTACCCATCCTGCTGAAGCCCCTGTGCTCTTATATTGACAGTCAATCATATTTAAATGATAACCAAATGGCTAGCATATTGGGTTACATCTACACCACATATTTAAACTTCGTTTGACCCTAGGTTTGTACCTAACTTTCTTAGTCTCCTCACTGTTAAATAGGTCTGAATACTCTATTGGATCTTGCATTTCATGCATATCAACCCACCATGCCAATGTGATATGCGAGCTGGACAACATTTCAAAGCAAGTTTGGAAAGCTACCTTGCAGCTGTTAACTACTGTTTCCTAAAACCAGGAGAATGGAGAATGGAGAATGACTTGTGTCAGCTGGGGTCAGACTAAGGTGAGAAGCAACAGCATTGTTTCCCAGCTGATATTGCCACCCCAGCTGCACAGACGACTCTCATTTCTCCTTCTCCCAAGAGGAGGCAAGCACAAGTTTTGGTGAAGAAGTGCTGTTATTTCCCACATCTCCATCGAGGTCAAAGCACAGATGTAGTGGTACTGCCCTCCCCTGCTCCTGGGAGGAGCAATGGGTTCCAGTGAAAGCATCAAGGATGGTCCCCACAGCCTGTATACCAAAAAAAAACCAAACAACTAGTCCCTGGGGCCCAGCCTCTGCTTCAGTCATAAACCCAAAGGAATAATACTTTGTGCATGGGGAAGTACAGGTCTGCAGAAAGAAGTATGTCTGACGCTAGCAGTCTCCCAGCTCAGACCGCTGCCCAGCGTGGGTCAGCAGGCACGGTCCCAGTGCTCAAACCAAGGTAAAATGCATCATGCATGCTGTCACCCAGTTTCTGAGGCGGCTTTGTAACCACATTAGGGAACAAACAGGAACCACTGATTTAATCTATTCTTTGGGCGCATTGTGACTCTCAAATTTCAGTATTTTGCATCAGACGGGGAAGTATTTTGGTTGTGATCATATAAAGGATATGACACTTTGTGTGTCAGTCTCAAGGTTCCAAATGTCTTTCTGCTCTCCTGTTCCTCAGAAGATTAGCAGACATAGTAAGGAACATGGTAAAACACTAAAGAATTGGCACTGTGTAATTTGAGTATATTTCCAGAATATATAATATTCCTGTTATAGATTGATACAATATGTGTAAACTTTAAAATTCACAGAGGCCTGGGCTTTCTCATTTTATAATCATGCCTGCCCTAGCCTCCTCCTTCATCAACTTTTTCAGCTGCTTATTTTTGTTTTTCTTTTTTGCTGTGCAAAATAATGACAAGGGTTTATCTTCAGTACATAACATTTGTGTCATAAGCCTGAGAGGCAAGTCACAGCTTATAAGTCTGAATCCTTCCAGGGCAACGCCTTTGGAAAGTCTGAATATACATCAGTAGTCAAGCTTTCTAGTTACAGTTTAAGCATTCAAGTCCATTAATGCAAGTGAGGTTTCCTAAATTCTGACTTTGCTGGCAGGTAAAAAAGGTGAAGGGATTGTCATATTGGCTATGACTTCTGTCAGTGCTCCATTAAAATTATATAGCATACCTCTTTCTCTTTTGTTGGTTGAGGGGGAAAATAAATCAGTGCTTCTCTGCTTTCACTACTACCACATCAGACAAAATATATGGACATTGGAAAGTGCTGACAAATTCCACCCTCACAAAGGCTCAAGGAGTAACGTGAAGAGCACAATACAAGAAACTACTAATGCACCTAAATAATTTCCCATGTGGAAAGAGCAAGGATAAAGGCTGCGATCCAACGAACAGGACACTGATCAAGGAATAGAAAACTTTTGATTCGCTTTCTACCTTCACTGCAAATCTAGTCTGCAGTCACACTCAGGTCACCTTAACACCTCATGACTCAGATTTCCCATATGGGCAATAAATGGAATAGCCTTTCACAAATAGCTTCTAGATTTGTGTTTGAAAACTGTTGCATCAGACCTGAAATCCAAAATTTTCAAACCTGTTTGTTTAAAGCTAGGATTTATCTTTACATTAAAGGTGAGCGTAATTTGTAAGAAACAAATCACTTTCAACTTTTATTGGGTTTTGCAGGAATAGAAAGTCAATCTCCACCAAGAACTGAGTGTACCTCAACCACCAAAATGCAAACCTAGGAAGCAAGGATTACCTACCCAGATACGAAGATTTCATTTCAACTCCTTTCATCTTAAACTGATAAACTGTAGTCTTTTTGTTTTGGGAATGTAGGGATAGGACAATGGGTAATGGGCTTAAACTAAAAGAGGGTAGATTTAGATTCAATATAAGGAAGAAATTCTTCACTGTGAGGGTGGTGAGGCACTGGAACAGGTTGCCCAAAGAAGTTGTGGATGCCCCCTCCCTGGAAGTGTTCAAGGCCAGGTTGGATGGGGCTTTGGGCAACGTGGTCTAGTGGAGGGTGACTCTGCCCATGGCAGAGGGTTTGGAACTAGATGATCTTTGAGGTCCCTTCCAACCCAAACCATTTTATGATTCTATGTTTCTATGTTTTCCCATTTTTCTTTATACTAGTTAAATCATAGTATTCCAACTTTGCATTCAGCGAAACCAGTTAATCCTTTAACTTGTATTAATGATGTTCAACAGAGCTTTTGCAATTTTTCACTAAACTTACAACATCATTACTAAATTTGCAATAAGTGTGGTGAAACATGTATTTTTATATATCCTTGAATTGAATGATTCAGTTTTCTCTGTACTGGAACCATTAGTTCAGTCAAACACAAAAATCATATGAACAGCAGAGTTTAATTGCCCAAATTAAATGTTTGGATTTTTTTTTTTTTTATTAATACAAATCCCTTGAAATGCATCTGTGTTCACTTCATTGTTCTCATTTGCAATGATAATCTGTATTAAGTCTGCTGTTTTGTCCTCTAAACATTTAGAGAAATTATAGCAAGTGCATTAGCAACTGACATGTTGCCCTTCAAAAGCTTTAAGGAATGTCATTGCTTTTAACATGTACTCTTCCACATTTGTTAATGAAGCATAATTTGGATAAGTGCATGTCTATTGCAAAGCATGACAGCAATCATTTTCCAAGGATGTGTGCATGATTTAATTTATAATTTGTGCTAAAACACGTGGTGATTTCCAGTGCTTCAAAAACATATATAAGGGATACAAGAGACCTGGTTTTGCTACAAAAAGTATTGTGGAGGTCTTACTCCTTCTGATGATGTCTGCCATCTTGCAGGCACCATTTTCTTAATACTAATCACAGCAGTAATAAAATATTCTATGCACATGCAGAAAAATATTAACACATTTCAGAACAGAAAAAAAATCATAGAATCATAGAAAGGTTTGGGTTGGAAGGGACCTTAAAGATCATCTAGTTCCAACCCCCCTGCCATGGGCACGGACACTGTCCACCAGACCAGGTTGCCCAAAGCCCCATCCAACCTGGCCTTGAACACTTCCAGGGAGGTGGCATCCACAACCTCTCTGGGCAACCTGTCCCAGTGCCTCACCACCCTCACAGGAAAGAATTTCTTCCTGATATCTTATCTAAATTTACCCTCCTTCAGCTTAAGGCCATTCATTAGCCCTTGTCCTGTCACTCCATGCCCTTGTAAACAGTCCCTCTCCAGCCTTCCTGTAGGCCCCCTTTAGGTACTGGAAGACTGCAATAAGGTCTCCTCAGAGCCTTCTCTTCTCCAGGCTGAACAACCCCAACTTTCTCAGCCTGTCTACAAAGGAGAGGTGGTCCAGCCCTCTGATCATCTTTGTGGCCCTCCTCTGGACTCTCTCCAACAGCTCCATGTCCTTCTTGTACTGGGGACCCCAGAGCTGGGTGGGGTCTCACAAAAGAGGAGTAGAGAGGGAGGATCACCTCCCTCGATCTGCTGGGGGGTTGATTCTCTCACATCTCTTCCATGAGTAGTTCTAAATTGATTGTACATAGAAATTTCAAACCAACATTTATGATATTTATAAAAAACTGCAGAAGCAAGCATGTGATAAAAGTGAATTTACTGATGCCTATACCCGTACTGATAATGTAAGTCTGGTCATTAAATGGGTGAATGAATATAACTTATACTAAATCTGTAACAACGGAGTGAAACATAGGAATAGACTAATGGCCTTGTGCATGAAAGCTCTGACCTAATGGACAAGAAACAGAAAGTATCCATCTTACTCTTTTCTCAACTCAATCTGGTTTCTCACAGTGAAAGCCTCATCATTTAAATAACTTCATCTGGATGATAAAACTACTGATTTTATTCCAGACTAAGTTACTTCAGAGACTTCTCTGCTTACTGGCAGTGTACTGCCCCTAAGAATACTAAGGCAATCAGGATACTCCATTACCTGAGCCAGGGACAGAAATGATGTCTTATACAGTGAAATGTCTAATGTTTCAATGTGCTGTTACTGCTAAGGAAGATTAATAAACATCATCACACACAGAAGCTGTAGCTTCCAGCCTAAAGGATTTTGTTTTATGTATAGATCAAATGTATAGGCTGAGCCGCCAGCAACTCTTTCTGAAAGTAAGCATGGCAAAGGCCCTATGAATCTTTAATGCCCAGATTTTATTAGAATACAAATTAGAGTAAGTTATCTTTTAAAGGGAGAAAACAGGACTCTCCTAGTTGAGACTAGCAAGAGATTTGAAAACATATTTTCCCAGGCCTGCCTGAAAGTTTGCAGAGTCAGTCCTTATCCTAGGAAGTTCCAGTGGCTTTGAAGGTTGTATTAAACTCTGTCTACCCAGTTGCATTCCATGCCTTCAGAAGATTTGCCTTCCAAGCCTTTGAGACCTCTCTGTGTCCACTCCCTGTTCAACTAAATATTCTCCTTCTCTCCAACCAAGCTACAAAAATCCCCATTTCTCTCATTTTATCTGGCCAACCTGTCTTTCAGCAGTTTCTTTCAGGTAAGTGTGTTCAGTTGTTCTCCAGGAAGACAAAGTCTTCTCTCCATCCATGAATTTGCAGGCGATCTTTGAGTGGAAGCCATGAGAATCTCTTCTGTATCATTCCATTGGGTTTTTTTAATTTTATTTTTTTTTATATGCACTAATTTACTTCGCTCTGGATAATATGAGATGCTTGGCTTATCTCATTCTTCAGAAGAGCTGTAGTTTTTCATGAAGGACAGAAGGATTCAGTACTTAAATAAATAGATTCAAGTGTGGTGCAGAAAGCAGTGACTGCTGAAGATTCTTCATATGCCTACCTTAGTGCACCCATACACACAGAAGCAGTTCTTACAAATCGTGCTAGATATTATTCTTCTGATTAAATAAAGCTTATGTTTTCACTGCGACAGTGATATTTTGACATACATTTTGAAAACCTTCAAAGTTAGTCTTTTTTTCTTTAATGATGACTCCAGTGGGCAAAAATCTCTTTACATAACTGCCTTTGTAGTCATCCAGACCAATTTCCAAACACAATTAGATCCCTAAGACAAATGCCTTAAGCAGCTTCTTTCCTTTACTGGGATTGCAAGGTATAGAGGAGTGGATCTCCCTGATCAACATTTACCAATAACTTAGCTTCCTATTCCCAGCTTCATATTTGCAAATCCAGCACTGGAGAAAATGTTTCATGGCCAGGAGATTGCTGAACTTCTGGCAAGAACTGATCATTGTTTATTGGGAAAAAGTGAGGTAGAGGGACATGATCAAAGTTTTAAACTATTTTGTTGCTTCTGGTTATTCAAAATATTACCCTGTAACTACTCAGTTAGTTCTTAACTCTGCAGATCACAGTTGCACTTGTATAAACACTGTTTGAGATACCAGCAACAAATACCAGTGCTAGCAGAGATTTCAGCTAGCCTTTTTTTTAAAAAAAAAAATTCTATTTGACCTGATGAGATGTCCTTTTTCCTTGGATACATTTAGTAAAAACAATTTTTTTCTCAATAAAGTATATTCCCAAGTTTTTGGGAAAGCATGTTGAGTATTTTTCCTTTTGCTTTTGAAAGAAACAAAAAAATAATTTTGTCATCTAATAGTTAAAATGTTGGACAATATCTGAAACAATCTCTAAGTGCACAAGAAACAAGCTTATACCATTGTCAGATACTGTTTTACATTATTAGAATATCTTCTAATCATGTAATTAAAAAGTTTAATAATATATACATCTACCTCAGAGGGACTTAGTGAGGTTTGTTAGTATTTGTGTAATGTTCTGAAGATGTGTGAGGCTACATAAAGGCCAAGTATTACTCTTACAGCTGATAGCTGTAGCACAGGGTCTTGTAAGACAGAGAGGATAAATACCACTTAATATATGACCCTCTGAATAAATATTTTAATGCAGGCCTCAGCTTCTATGGTTTTCTGAGTGATTTCCACTTTGAGGGACTAACTTCATTTTTATAAAACACCAGTAGATGTGTTAAATTTGGCCAATTTAACCAGCCACAGAAATTATTTTTATGTCTGACAGTTCTACTTTGTCTAAACTATTCCTCAGTTAAAACATGCAATAAATGAAAAATAGGCTGCAGTGATCAAATCCAGTTTTCAAAGATTTTAGAAGTCAGTTTAGTCAGACCAAAGCCCACATATGTTATGAATTTATTTTATCATTTAGACATTTTAAGATCTTATATAACAGTATTTTAAATTTGTATTTATTATGCATCCCAGAAATTTACCAGAAGGTGATAATGAATGGGATGCCTGGGTATTATTTATAAAGAGACAACAGACAGGTTATACCAGTAGAAGAAAGGAGCTACACATTAAATCAGGTTAACAATAAATCATCCATATCAACAAGGAACACAGAAACTAAATGTACTGAAACCCATAACATTATAGATAAAGGAAAATATTTAGGTTTATAGTATTGTCTAAACACCCAGGATTGTAACAATGACAGTAATTTTCTATGAAGTCAGACACAATATTAATGATTTAGTGGGCATATTTAGACTGCATAACAGTTACGACAATTGGTGATGTGACATTTATGTCTCCTATCAATGACTCCTTGAAGTGATTAGCAAGGCAACACACAAGAAGAGAGATTAGTCTTCAGTACCACATAAGACCTGGTAGAGAATGCTACACTTGAAGATCATAATAAACTCAAATACAATATCATCTAAGAAATTAAAAAGTTAAAGAAATGCACTGTAGTAATATTTTAATTTTTAAAAAGAACTGTAAAAATTTAATTTTAAACAATTAGTCAAAAGGGAAAAAATGCGAGTGGTATACAGACTGTTCAAATGCACTCATTTAGAAGCTGACAGTAAGTGAATATCAAACTATCAATACTCTCTTTAAACGCTAAGTGTACCAACCTTATTTCAGCAGTTTGGTTAAATAAAAAAAGTGTATTCGAAGTCAAAAGGCATCCTTCATAAATTAGAAAATTTTATCACATAATTATGATTATGTGAGATATAACATAGCATAAGCTCTGGCAAGGTAAAAGAAAGCTACAATAGACATGTCAAAAAAGATTTTTAGTTACAATTTGCTAAGGTGACAAAATGTTCAAATGCGTCAGAAGCTGAATATCTAGAGCATGTTTAGAATGAAAAAGACATTAGAAAACTGATTATGAGAGAATGGTACAGTATACTTGAATTTCTAAATGGTTTTGCTCAAGTCCTGTGTCAGTGGCTTTTAAGGAAACCATGCCATGGATAGCCAATAAGGCCTCTCATTGATTACTAACCAGTTACAAGATTAGAAGAAAAAAGTGAAAGCAATTGTGCATGTTCCACAACAGAAGGGGAACAGATTACTAAAAGAAAAGCTGACCAAAAAGAACTGTGTATGATAACAGCTGGTTGTAACTGATGAAAGTCTATGTCAGCAAATGTATAATAAAACAAAGGGAAAGAAAAACTGAAAATGGAATTAAAAAAAAAACCAAAACAACAAAAACCCCAACCAAAACCAATTATACATACCTGGTATGCATAGTAGCTATCTAATGCTAAGGAAAGAGGCAGTGGAGACAGCCTTATGAAAAAAATAACTTGCTGCTCAAGAGAGGTCAGCAAGTCAAACAGAAAGCTAGAAAGAAAATAGAGATCAAAACACAAAACTGGTATCATGACATGGTGTAAACTCATGATGAGTACCTATGACAAATATTGCATGCTGTCCTGACCTCCCCATCTCAGAAAAGGTATAGTAGAAATATAAAAAGTATACAGGTGACAGGGATGATCTAAGAAATGAAAAAGCTTCTTTACAAGGAGAATTCAATTGATAATAACTCATATTGGAAGAGAGATGCCTGGTGGGAGACAAAATGAATTGTTACAAAATCATGAATGGCATACAAAATATGGGTTGAATAAGACTTTTTGTCTGTCCCGGTACAAAAAAAAGTAAAGAATACCAAACAATTTCACAGGCTTGATCCTTGAGGAAATGATGTCTCCTCAAACTCTTCTGAAGTGCTGGAGAGAGGACTGATGCCAACAATTTGCTGTCTTTCCATGTAGAGGTCATATGTGTTGTTCACAAAGCTCACAACTCAGCTCTGCCAAAAATAATTTTTCACAGCAGCTAAAATCATTGCAAAACTTGGCAGCAATACAAGCACTTTCTTCTGACCTTATTTTCTCCCAAATTAGTGCAAAACGATATGTGCACTAAACAGTAGAACAGCTGCAGTATCAACAGTGAAAAATATGCCTCCTGCCTTACACTTTTTCTTGTACTAAAAAAAGTGAATCAAGCAGCACATGATAAATATTGTCCACAAGTTCAGTGAAACACTGGATGATAGATGATACACTGATAAATACAGTATAGCATCTTACATAAAACAGAATCAACTTGTTATTTCATACCATAATAGCTGTGTGATTCAAAAAGTAAAAAAAAAAAAACCCAGTAATCAACTTATAGAATGCCTTATTTGCATCTACTTGATATTGAAATCCATTATGTGAAACTGAAGGAAAATGTAAAGTCTTTCTTTACTCAAGTCAATGGCCTAGAAAATCTTTATGAAACTCTGCTATAAAATAGATTTTCTGCTGTTGGGTATTGAAGCTTCTCAGGGGACTATGACTTTGTTAAACTATTTGACTTTACTTATGTCTTAAGAAATACCTTATGAAATAACAGTAATTGTAGATTTGAATGATATTTTTCTTAGCAAATGACAGTTACAATTTCAACAGAGATGTTCAGATGCATCTTGCCAGAAATTATAGACAATGCGTTACTTTACTTTTCACCTTTCAAGCTGTCAGAGTAAATACCATGTTAGAGAAATCTAAATATTACACTGAGCAAACATGTAAATTCCTTGCTTATATGATCTATTTATTATTTCCTTTATTATCCACACAGTTTTATGCCATATCATGGGTTTACATATATTTGGAGAAGTTTGTAATGGGTCAGGTTGCTATTCATTAGGAGAGCTAGTTGTAACAAAGGCAATACAGAGAATGTTTGAAGACTGCTACACTTGTTTATTAATTATAGCTATGCTTCTTTGAAGATAATGAATAGAGAAAAATTCAGTTCCCATTTTCCTCTTTTCCTGCTATAATATTCTTTTTTTCTTTCCATATTATCTTGCATCAGAAATCCTAATAGACTCTCATCCCTGAATGGATTGTTTAGTTTCTCATCCATTTTGCTCTCACTTCATATTCATTATTTTTATGCTGCTTCTCAACCACTGATCCTCCTAGAATAATTATTTCCATGTTTTGTCTCATTTTTTAGCTGGCCTTGTGTGTCACGTGCTTTCAAGAAGCCCAGTTGTCTGGTGATATCTAAGTGGTACTATCACACAGCAACAGTCTTTCTCAGACTTGAAGCTCATTGACCCAATAATCACCAACTTTCTGCCTCAGAACATCAGTATTGCAGCTGAGAATTCACATAACCCACTTCTTGACCTTCCTCCAAGTCCTTCACTCTAGTCTGCTTCAGCCAGGCTTTGCAAACAGCCACCAGCATCCACCTGTCTTTGCAGCTATCCAAGCCTTCCTCTCACCTAGCTGAACCAAACCTCATCTCCTATTCTGAAGATTTAAGAAACCTAATCACAATGAGTACTTTCCAAATTTCTGCCCAGGTGGCCATAAGAAAAAGAAGTGAGAGTTTCCCAAAGAAATAACGATGCCTATTTTATTTATTTATTTATTTATTTGCAACTTGCATTGCACTGTACATATTATATTTCCTTGTAAAAGTTGCTGCTGAACAAAAGAGGATAGCCTGTTTGTTTTGCTGTGTGTGATTATGTCTATTTGGGAGCACCATCTGGAGGTCAAAGAAAGGCAATAGAGATACCTAAAAATATCCAAGAGCACAGATATCCAAAACACAGACAACCTGGAACACAAGGGGAAAAAAAGTGCTACTATTAATGCAGGCAGGAAGCAGCCATTGCCAAGTCACATAAGCGATAGAAAGAGAGAGACTTATCCCAGAGTTTGAAAGTGGACTGTCAAGAGTTTGTTGCAACGCAGAGAACTGGTAGAAGTCACTTTACCAGTAGCAAACTGGAAGGAAAGGACTTGTTCTGCAAAGTAGTATGTGGCACACAAACATTTGTCTGTAAACTCACTTTTTAAAGTCTAACAGTGAGTTTTCTTTTCAGGTTATCTTTGTTTAGTTCATATTTTAACAAAACTTAATTTAGACACGCAGCCCTCTCTCCCTTTTTTATGTACATAATCTCACGAAAAACAAGCGGTCCCACATCAAAGCTTTAACTTGAGATTCTTTGAAGTCCATATTACTAAATCAAATTTGGAATTTACAGGAAAAAGCCTGTATCTGTTGACCATTAGGGACAGGAAGAAATGCACAAAAGAAATATACACAAATACAAGCTAGTCCTCTTTCTCAGTCATTTGTGTGAAAGAGGTGCAGACTCTACAGTACTAAGGATGTTGTATGAAACTACTCATAGTTGGCATACTATTTTACAAGTAGGAAAAACAAAACATTAATTTACTGTGCTCATATTTATCATCATGACAGAAAAGGGCAACATGTACATTTCCCGTTTTTTAGAAATTATTTAAAGTAGATTTACTATACAGTAAAAGTGATTTAAGGTCCTGCTGGATCAAATGAACCATGCTAAATCCATCTAAAAAGACAAAAAATGTTGAATTTTCCTACTTTGGGAGAAGGTATTTTTCAGTGTGTTCAAATAAATTATTTGAACTGCCTAATTTTATATATTTTCTACTTACTTCTTAGAGATTGACAATTTAATTTATTGTGCTTTTATTCCTATTCTTGATTGATCATTTTGGATATTCCTCCATGTGATTGCACATACCACATACTAGTCCTCCAAGAGCAACAGACATCTGTGGGACTACCTGCTGAATGAGGATTACCAAATTTTGGACCAATAGGTGGAATGGGGAAATACAATCCTGCTTGTGGTAAATGAAGGAAGGGAATTGCTTTCTCCTCCCTTATTAAAGTAGGAAATAAATTTCTAAGCATGTCACAGTCCTCAACATTATAGACAGAAATGATGTAAAGCATAGGCCTGATGCGGAACAACAGTTACGAATGCCTGATTTGCCTTTCACGTGGAAAGACGAAAGTTGAGTGCTCTGACCTAAGATGTGAAAAAGGCTGCAACGTTCTGTTTCAGCAGGAACTGCTGGAGAACAGCTCTTTCAGGAGATCTAACCCAAGGAGAGCTGACTCAAATGAAATGGAAGTGGATTGCCTTAGACTGAACCAATACATTACAATTCTTCCACAAAGATTTGCCAGTGTATTTGATTAGCATCATGGTCCTATATATAGTTACTCCTGTGCTGAATCTGCTCTGAAGCATGAAATGGTATTTATATTTTTTTTTTCTATTTGTTATATCCTTTTTTTCCACAGCTCACTGGAGAAGACATGGACTTAAAAAGAGATGCAGGATTGGTTTTCTCTAGCTATCTTGTACTAGAAGCTGCTTAGATCTCACAGGTCAATAAAAGGACCTGGAAAGAGAAATATGCTTGACTTTGTCCTGGAGTGCTAGTGAATGGAAAAAAATACTGTATTGAACATGCAGAAAGGCCACTTTGTAGCAAAACATTCCCTGTACTTCTCAGTCATGTGAGTTAGCAAGTCAAGTTGCATACTGAAGTAATTATAGCACTTTCCATTGTAAAGAAAGTAGTAAGAGTCCCAGCTCACTCTGACCTTTGTTATTTGATACCTTTCACAGGTTTTCAAGACTGGGAAAGATGCTGAAGTCCTTGCTAGCAAAATCTGTTCTGCCTTCAACAATCATTTACACAGAGCAGTAGCTTGTTTTTGTTGGAAAACAAAATGAAATGGGATGTAACGGCTCTTGCAGAACTCTTGAGGGAATAGAAACAAGTGGAATATAATGATAATATTTAGAAAATATAAGAGCTTTCAAAAAGTACCTGAAGTGGCTCATAATAGTACCAAAAGAAGAAGCCCTAAGGTAACATCTTAGCCCAAAGTCAAGTCAGAAAAAATTATTATCCTGGATTTTCCTTCTCGCACTTTTTGAAAATAGGAGTGATATTTGTTCTCTTTCAGTCTTCAGGAACTTCTTTCAATTGCAATGACTGTTCAAGGATATTCAAGAGTGGCCTCACAATTACATCAGCCAGCTCCTTCAGCACTTGGGGGTGCAACCCATTAGGCCCCATTGACTGTATGTCCAGTTTGTTTAAGTGCTCCGTATCCTGGTCCTCCTCTGCCAAGGGTAATTCTTCCTTGCTCTAGACTTCCTCTCTGGTTTCAAGGATCTGGGATTCCTGAAGGCCAGTTTTACTGACAAAGGCTGAGGCAAACAAGGCATTGAGATCCTCAGCATTTGCTACATCATTTGTCACCATTTTCCCTGCCGCATTCAGCAGTAACTTCCTTTTACTGTTATGTTCCTGTAGAATCCTTTCCTGTTGCTCTTCACATCCCCTGCCTGATTAAACTCCAGGTGGACATGTACTTTCCTACACCTATCCCTGCAAGATCAGACAGCAACCCCACACCCTGCCTGGATCATCTGCTCCTCCTTTCATGTTTTGTATACCTCTTTTTATGTCTGAGCTCAGTTTGGAGCTCCTTCCTCATTTATACAGGCCTCTACTGCTTTAGCTTGATTTCCTGCTTGGTCGGGATGGACCTTTCTTGAGGTTGGAGGAGAGGATGCTTGAACATGAGCTAGCTCTCCTGGACTCCTCTTCTCCCTAGGGCCATATCCCAGGATATTCTTCCAAACAGATCTCTGAAGAGGTTGAAGTCTGCTCTCTGGAAATCCAAGGCTGTGGTTCTGCTTTTTGCCCTGCTGCCTCCTCTTAGGATCCCGAATTCCACCATCTCATCATCAGTGAAGCCAAGGCTGCCTCTGACTTTCACCCCTGTGATCAGTTCTTTCTTGTTTGTAAGGTTGTGTTGGTTTTGCGTGGCAAGGTTTTGGTAGCAGGGGGGGCTACAGGGGTGGCTTCTGTGAGAAGCTGCTAGAAGCTTCCCCTGCGTCTGATAGAGCCAATGCCAGCCGGCTCCAAGACGGACCCGCCGCTGGCCAAGGCCAAGCCAATCAGCACCTCTGTGATAACATATTTAAGAAGGAAAAAAAACAGTTAGAGAGCGTTTTTGCAGCCAGAGAGGAGTGAGAAGATGTAAGAACATCTGCAGACACCAAGGTCAGTGCAGAAGGAGGGGCAGGAGGTGCTCCAGGCGCCAGAGCAAGATTCCCCTGCAGCCCATGGTGAAGACCATGGTGAAGCAGGCTGTCCCCCTGCAGCCCATGGAGGGAGGATGAGGGGGTGTAGAGATTCCACCTGCAGCCCATGGAGGACCCCACGCCGGAGCAGGTGGGGGCACCTGAAGGAGGCTGTGGCCTGTGGGAAGCCCGCGCTGGAGCAAGCTCCTGGCAGGACCTGTGGCCCCATGGAGAGAGGAGCCCACGCCAGAGCAGGTTTGCTGACAGGACTTGTGACCCCGTGGGGGACCCACGCTGGAGCAGTTTGCTCCTGAAGGTCTGCACCCCGTGGGAGAGACTCACGTTGAAGAAGGTCGTGAAGGACTGTCTCCCGTGAGAGGGACCCCACGCTGGAGCGGGGGAACGATGAGTCCTCCCCCTGAGGATGAAGAAGCGGCAGAAATATCGCGTGATGAACTGCCCGTAACCCCCATTCCCCGTCCCCCTGTGCCGCTGAGGGGGGCGGAGGTTGAAGCCGGGAGTGAAGTTGAGCCCGGGAAGATGGGAGGGGTGGGGGGAGGTGTTTTAAGATTTGGTTTTATTTCTCATTCCTCTACTCTGTTTTGCTTAGTAATAAATAAGATGAATTCCCTCTCTAAGTTCGGTCTGTTTTGCTCGTGATGATAATTAGAGAATGATCTCTCCCTGTCCTTATCTCGACCCGTAAGTTTTCTTTCATTGTACCTTTTCTCCCCTGTCTAATGAAAGAGGGGAGTGATAGAGCGGCTCTGGTGGGCACCTGGTCCTCAGCCAGGGTCAACCCACCACAAAGGTCCAGTAGAGCAATTTTGTTGGCTCCTCAATTACCCATGCAAGAAAGTTGTCATTGATGTGTGCAAGAAATTTCCTTGATTGCTTGAGCCCTGCTGTATTGTCCTTCCAGCAGTTACCAGGTTGGTTCAAGTCCCCTATGAAGACCAGGGCCTGTGAACATGAGGCTTCTTCTAGTTGTCTGAAGAAGACATCATCTACTTCTTCCCAATCAGATGGTCCATAGCAGATATCCACAAAATCAGCCACCACATTGGTCTGCCTGATAATCCTCATCCATAAGCTCTGACTGACTCCAGAGATGTCCCAAGGCAGAGCTCCATGCATTCCAGCTGCTCTCTCATCTAAAGGACAACTCCCCATCCTCATCTTCCCAGTCTGTCCTTCCTAAGGAACCTGTGTGCTTCTCTCCACGGCATCACTCCAGTCATGTGAGCTATCCCATCACATTTTCATGATCCCAGTGAGGTCATAGCCCTGCAACTCCACACAGAGTACTAACTCCTTCTGTTTATTCCCCATGCTGCATGCATTAGTGCGGAGGCATTTCAGAGGTGCATTTCAGAAGAAAAAGGCTTAAACTGTTGAGAAGAAGAAAGCATGGATTTGTGGGGGTTTTTTTAAGGTTCCTGTGCCTAGGCAATATAACTTATTTTAATGCAAAATACCAGAAAGCTTTCAATGTCAAAGAAGAGTCAAAACTAGAATCTATAATTAAAATAACAAGTTCATTTAAATAAAAGCACCATTTTGAGCTTTTCATTACATAAGCCATATATTTTTTATTAGGTTTATGAAAAATATTCTTAGACTTCATTTGGATAACAGGGAATTTGATTTCTTCCTACAGAATTTCTGGTACTTACCAGTACAGTTGGAATATCAGACTAGACAGACATTAGTGTAATCATCTGTGATAGATACTTGTATTATTAAAACCTCCACACATACTGTTGAATAAAACAGAACTCATCTCCTAGACAGAATTCACTTCCTAGCTTCTACTGTCTCATAAAGCCTTACTAGAATGATATCATAAAACTATCAAAGTAACAGCAAACTAGAAGAATTAAAAATAATAATGAAAGGTTAGCATGCATTTAGCACAAAATGAGGATGATAAGTATAAAAGTAATGAAGCCACCAGTTAGCACTGAGAGAAAATATTTTCTAACTACTTAGATACCAGTTCTACAAGCTCAGGTAATGAAGGAAGCCAATTAAGGGATCATTTTCCAACCAATGTCTTTTTTTAGTGGAAAATGCAATTATTATTTTTTTTTAAACAGATACTGTTTTGTTGAAACTTTGTGATTTCTTTTGACAATTCATTTTAGGAAGAAACAAAAATACATGATGCATTTACCAGAATATCAGAACATTTTGGCCTTTCCAAGAAAAAAAAAGATATTTTAAATTTTCAAGTTACTACATAAAATGTAGATTTTCCACATTTGGCTTGAAACAAAACATTTTTTGTTTTTTTTGTTTTCATTGGTAGGAAAGGCCAAAGTAATTTTAAAATACTGATTAAAAAATTAAAGAAGGATATATAATTAAAGCCAATTTGATTTCTCAAAAATACCTTGTCATACTAGTTTTGCAAATTTCTAATGACATTAATTGCTTTGATGCTAAATCACAGAGCTTATATTAACATGGCACTTGACTTGTGATACTGATATTTTGATTCTGGACTCAAAAATATTGCTAAATGCTACATTATAAAAAGCAATTGCATCAAATACGTTCACATTTGATACATTCAGAAAAGCTTCCAGGGAGCTCTAGCAGCAATATATATTTGAACCTATAGTTTTCAGCTTAAAAATAAACAGATAAGGACCTACAAAAACCTGTTTCTACTGTTAGCCTACTGGTGGACAAAATATTCTCCAGTCTGATCACCAGCAAAGTAGTAGCAATGATAGTTTCACGTTACAAAAATAAAAGCAACCTTAACAGTTTGGTAAGGAAGAATGCAAGACTAGACTGGCTAGCCGCCAGTACTGCATAAAAGGATTTAACGTTACACTGAACAGAGGTTAACAATATCATTTTGTTGTGATAAAAAGCAAATTTAATTCTGGGATTGATATGCAAGAGTGTTGCATTAAAAACATTCAGAATACATTTTTTAGTCAACTCGGTACTCTTAAAGCATCTGCTGACCTTTTTTGCATTTTGAAGGACTACAGCTCAGGAAGGATATGGGATAACTGGAGACAGTCCAAAAGAGGTAAATAAAAATGATCATGAGTATACATAGCTTGACCTACAACATATGTGATAAGTCTTTAAGAATGTAAGAGGAGTTGTTAAGAAGAAAATTCATCCATCTTTGTGTAGACTGAAGACAAAATAAAAAGCCAATGCACCAAAATTCCAGAAAAGGAGACTTAAGTTAGAAATCATGAAAATCTATTTAAGAGTGAGGACAGTGCAACATTATAATAGGTTGCTTAGGAATGCTGTGCAATCTTTTAATGGAAATTTTTTACAACCATCCCTTAAGAATGACAGGATTATAGTATATACTGTCTTCATGCAAGAAATGTATCCCAGGACTAGATAACCTCTTGCATTCCTATTTATGAGTGCAATGATCAAAGATACCTGTAAATATCTCCTTATACGATGTAAGTCTTTTCCCAGGAAAGAAACACCACTGGAAAAAAAAAGGTTGAAGTTGCTATAATGTATCTAGTTCTTATGCTTTGAGTTCACACTAGACATAAACACAGAAGATTTGAGGAAGATTCAGAAGAATGATCAAAGCCTTGTGAAGAAATTCTTCTAGAGGTGTGAATTAAATTGAATGTATCAGACAAAAGAACAAAGAGTGACTTAGTCTCTCTATCTCCATAAGAACAGAAATTTCAAAAGTAAGGGGATCTTCAAAGCAGCAGACTAGGATATAAGGCAGTATAACAGCTAATGAATACAGAGCATAATTTTTTAACAATTAACCATCAAAGTAATTTACCAAGGACTATGATAGGACATATACATTTATAGAAACAGATCTGAAAGTGATGCTCTAGTTTAACTATATATTTAGACTCAGAATAAGAATTTTGCATTGATCCACTGAAATCTGAACTTTCATTCAATGCCACAGATGCAACAGCAGCAGGCAGGAGCTGAGGTGCTGAAGTGTTCAAAGCATCTGGTGAACTCTGAGTTCAGGAAGAAACATGCCACAATATATAGGTATCTTTGGCTTATCCAGAAAGTGAACTTATATTTTCAGGATTACATAAATATCTATGTCACCTGTGAAAGGGGAACTGAAGCCCTGTGAATCCATAATTACTTATTTTTATCCTTCCTTCAAGAGGGATTGCTAACATTTTAGTCCATCACACTGGATTCTTACTGCCTCCTTCTGGTAAAACAGCAATGTCTCAAGATTGAAAGTACTGAACAAAAAGATGTCACAAGGCTGTGTGGTAACAATTTATTTTTAAAAATTTTGGTGATATTTTAGTCATAGAATCATAGAATCATTTAGGTCAGAAAGGACCTTTAAGATCATTGAGTCCAACTGTTAATGTCCAACCTGTCATAGCTGTGGTGGAGGTAAATTAATGTAGTAAAGATACACTCTAAAACACTTCCTAAAAACTGAATGATCAGGGACTTGAAAGTAATATTTTCTGCCTCAGGCTAAAAACAGGAGTACTGAAGGGAAATACTGAAAGAAAAAACATGCTTGTACAGCACACTATTTTAATTTCAGTAGTCTGTACAGGTTATAATCAAGATTAAACCCTACTTATTCTACATAGTTTTCATGTGCAGAACAAAAAAAAAAAAGTAACTTCTACTTCCTAAAATATTAATGCTTACAGTCTATCAGGCTTCTCTGATAAATAATGCATCATAAGTTAAGAAATGGAAGGGCTTTTTCTTTGGGCTATTTTCTAATGCACTGTCATGTAACTTAGTTCCCAGCATGTTGCTAACGACTCCTAAAGAAGATGGTCAGAATGTGCATTTGACCTCTGATTCCAATAAGTACACAAAGAATCACTATCTATAAAATATACCATGTTCCAGATATAACCTTTTTTACATATTTTTCTATTTTCTTCTTTCAGAATCAGCTGGAGATCAGGTCACTTCAAATCTCACTAAGAACAGCAAATATAGTGAACTATCATTTGCCCTTCTTGTCCTCCCCCATCTTTCCCACGAGGCTTAGGCAAACAATTGTTTCCAGGCATCTGTTGCTTTTACTCACAAATTAACAAATTCTACAAGGCCATCAAAATCTCAAGGTTAACTTTCAGAAAGTAGCAACTGAAAAGTATCAGTGTTAACATTATATTGTTCCTTTTATCTCCTGTTTTGCAAGATAGATTATAAATTATCACCTTTGATTCAATAATTTTTGTGCTAGTTAAACAAGTATGTTTGGTTTTTTGAAAGCACATTCTAAAACATCCCTGGAAAAGAAAAGAACAAATCCATATACATAGTACGATGCCCATCCATGGCTCTGTTTAACAAGTAGTCTACTCCCTAATATACCTTCAAGGTAGTAGGATTAATCAGCTGTGCAGATCTGATACTACAAGTTCATGTAAAGCAATGCCCTTGAACCAAGAGTAGAGGCTGAAACGTGTCTACAGCTGAGAAGCTTATTTGAACACTTTTACAGTTGTGCAAGCTTTTCATAGCATACCTGACCCTCTGATGACTCCTGTGGATAAAATGCTTTTTAAAATGTTTTCTGCCTTAGCAAAACAGAAGGAGTAATTTCTCATGATCTTCTATTTATTTGTATGAAAATTGCAAAAGTTATGAAATGTACAGAATTTTTTTAATCAAGGGGTATGTTTATTCCCTAAGATGTGCTTGTTGTATCCCCAGTGACTTCCTGCAAGGGATGCAGCCCTGCAGCAGAGCTGCCAATCAACCTCCATATTGCCTGCAGCATAATACTATATCATTAGGCAAGACTAACTATCTTTACAATAGAAAATCAGTAACTATAAAATGATTTTCAAGTCATCATCTATGCTGTGAACCGTATGTTGATTAACTTCCTGGCTCACATAAGCTGATTTTTAAGAAGTGGGCGGAAAGTGAGTCATACAATAACTCTACACAGTCTATAGTCTGGAAGTTTCATTACAGATATTAGAGAAATGTATTCTTCCCCCAGGAAGGACACTATTCCTAGAAAAAGCAAGTAATCTAAATATTTCCAAGTGAGCACCAACTGGCATATCACCTCTTGATAATATAGCTCTCTGAGAGTAAACCAGAAATAACTACATATCTGACCACTGCATTTGTTTTAGTAGAACAGAAATCTGGTCAAAATCTGTGCTCCCACTTGGCATTTTGCTACCAGCTTCCACACTCATCCATGCAATTGTCTATACTTCCCAAAATTCTACGTATGTTTTCTCTTGAGCTGATTTGCACTGCCACTAAGGTCCATGCTCAGACCAATTTCTTTCAGACATCCTAAAGAAGCCAGCCAATTAAAACTTGGATTTTATTGCATTTTTTGGTAATACCAATAGTAAAATGGCAGTAAGACAAGATAAACCCATTAATGGCCTACGACTACCTCTCATGTTTAACACCACATTGAATCATGCTTGAGAAGTTTCTAAGCCCTCAGGATAGACAGTGTTTCTTTTCATCTATTTTGAGAAGCACTTTCATCCAATTAGGTGCTACAGAAAATAAATTATTATTGTTGTTATTATTATAGAGGCATTGGCCAATGGAGAATCATGCTCTGTCAATAATCTAATATCAAAAATTGTTAGTGAATGCAATAATGAAAGCTGCAGCGCTTGATCATTTGCTAGCTCAGTGAGGTTTCCTTTTCTCTTCGTGATAAACAAGCTGCCAAGTTTGCCTACAGTCTTGAGTGCAACACTAACTGCATGGAGTTCATCCCTCTCTCATCACGTAAAACAATACGATCTTCAAATTAATCAGATGCCTTCATGATGCAGACAGTTTTAACTGCATAATTAGGGAAATTACTGTACTCCCTTGGCGACTTTCCAGGCTCTAATGCTTGGCTATACAGTACGAACACATATTTTTGTGAACTGATGCAACTTCTTAATGCATCTCGCTCTCCACGATCTTGCTTTGCTACTCCAAATTCTAACAATGTTCCACAATGTGACACCCAATACAGGAAAAGTTTCTGGTAGGCTGAAAAGCTCTTCAGGTGCAGTTTGTGTAGAGAATGGCTAAAAGAACAATATGGATTCTATGTCAGTAATAGGCACCCAATGTTTTATGCATCTCAATTACATCCACACAGATATACAAATGGAAAAAATGTTGGTTTATAGAACAACATTGTAATAAAAATGGTAAAACACTTTCCATTCTAGTTTATGAGCTCAAACTAACTGGAATGGAAGGCAGGAATATTTTTAACACAAATACATCTTCTTTCTTTTCTTTATGAGGAAAATCTGTGCTTCATAATGCTTCCACTATTGGAAGTTCTCATTCCGTAGTCGAATTCCACATATTCCCTCCCATTCCTTTGTGACTCCTTCAATGCCAGCACTTTCACAGTGCAGCCTGATTAGGCTGTAGCCTTTTGCCATCACAGCTGCACTCCTATTATCAGGCCACACAATACTTTTTGGTGGTTTAAGGTACTACATACCTTTGACTTACTTTAAGCCAGTATTTATGCTTCATATATGACTACAAATTTAAAATTGCTGTTTACTGGGAAATGAGACAAATAATTTATGTTAACCAGCAATCCTTTAAAAGAAAAATCACAAATTGTACATTTGTTACTATTCAATCACTTGTAGATTACTCATGTACCTAGTAGTCAAAATGAAAATGTATTAGTCTTTGTATGACAGTTATGCATCTCAATGTGAAATTTATTAGTGCTTCATTTATTCCTAAAATATAAGCTAGCAAAAAGTTGGAATTGCAAACATAGCACATTGTTCGATACTTGCACATCCTCATCACTGATGTTCCACCAAAAAGAAAGTCACTACTAATGATGATACTCACGTGTATAGGCAGTAATTAAGCATCTAGTTCTTTTGAACCTCACAGTTTTGAACACTGGTGGTAGTTTATTTAACTCTGCAGTGGGTAATGCAATCTCAATCTTTGCTGAGTCCCTTAGAAGACTGGAAGAACTGTTTTCATCCTGCAGAGCTATCCTGACCACAAAACAAAATCACCAGGCTGCTCTGTGTTGAGAAACTTAATGGGCACTCTAAAATGGGGCCTCTTAAAACTTCAAGACTAAAGCCTGTTTGAACATACAGTAATGGAAATCTATGCATGTGTGTTTGCATTTTATATGCAAATTGTCTTGTATGTCAATAAGAACAGTACTTATTTCTTCTGAAAGTTTGTATGCATTAATGTATGACTAGCAACTGAAATGATTGATTATTCTTAGAAGTGTGATGAAATACTATTCAGCTAATTTATTTCCTCTATTAATACTAACCAAACTAAGGATGCTTAAATGGTATTGGAACGCTCTGAAGCCAAATAGATATGTATTCAAAGAGTACTCACAGGCCAAATGTGTCACATTTTTTTAAACTCTCCCCTGCCTTGGCTCCTTTTCTTGCCAATATCATTTAATTCAGGTATTT
Source organism: Balearica regulorum gibbericeps (assembly GCF_011004875.1). Lineage (NCBI taxonomy): Eukaryota > Metazoa > Chordata > Aves > Gruiformes > Gruidae > Balearica > Balearica regulorum. The sequence goes on from NC_046186.1 coordinate 43,853,684, forward strand.
TAAAAGCATATATCACCGTGTCATGTCAACATTCCTCTTCCTCTGAAGAACTATATCTTCTGCTGCAAGTGCTGAAAAAATATTAATAATTTAAAAAAAAAAAAAAAACAGTGCATAAGACTACCTTGGCTGAATTACATTTTCTGCCAGAAGAGAAAACAACATCATTGTCTCATCACAGTTCATTTAATCTAAGAGGAAGCACAAATGAGGCTTCTAATTTCTGAAGGAGATGAGACTCCAAATCAAATACATCTGTAGATTGATAAGTACTCCAGGGAAAATCTTGAAAACAATATGCAAATTCTTTCTGTACCCTTTTCTTTATGGGCAGAGAGAAGAAATTGTTTTCCCTCACCCTCTAAAATATTATGGAACTTTACTTCGAACAAGTGTATTAGAAAGAGTTACGTTTTAACTGGCTATACCTTTCCAGAAAAGGTCTTAAAACTTAGTAAGAAATGAAAGAAAGAAAAAAGCACATCCAAATATATCCTAACGTATGTGATGTGCAAAATATTTTCTGCATTCATTGCCCAATGAATAACCTTCAGAGAAATCCAATATATACAACACCACACAGTTCAATAAGCTTGGCAGGCATTCCTATATTAACAAGTTATACAACATTTTGGCCTCATAAAATTATTAGCTACATTAGATTATTTATTTCTGTAAGTAAAGGAAATTTCTACTTGCCTAGACATACAAAAAGTTAACGGAACTTTGAGGTGAGTATAGTATATGTCCAATGTCTACAGTTCCAACCTTTTTTCCAGCTTATCCTGTGTTTTGGTTTGGTTTTGTGTTTGCACTTTGTGGTTTGTTTTTTGGTTGTTTTGTTTTTAATTTCACAACAGAAATTAAAAAATATGCAAAACCCACTGTTTTTGAAAGAAAACCACCAGTTTTCTAAATTTCAAAATTACTTTAGACCCTGACGTAACTTCTATATGTATAGAATAGTTTCATTTCTGAAATGCTGGAAGAAATCTCTAATACACACAACAGTTTAGTGAACCACTCAATAAATCTAGGGATTAGTTTCATCACAGAAAAAGAGTATGACCTTTAATAAGGCTTTTTATATTCACAGCTTGAAGATCTACAGCTGTCCATGGCCTGCAGTCAGGTAACCTGGCTGTGCACTACTGAAATATTTCATTGCCCTAAATAGACTGTGCAACAAGTTTTTACTGTTTTCAAAATTACCTTTCCAAACTTGTGAGAAACAGGTGTATACCTATCCAAATCCCAAATCCCACCAAATAGTATAGTATCTCTGCTGCTGTTGAAACCTTTAGGCGAAAAATGGAGCAGGAATTTGCCACTTTTTGTAGCACAAAAGCAAGGTTGTCTTTAGCTTCTGCCCTGGAAAATGCAGCATGCAGCAATAAGAGGTTCTGGGAAGAAAGACTCAAAGAGGTGGTTATGTATCAGATAAAGTGGCAAAGATTCACAAAACTTCAAACGAGGAGCTCTGGAGTAAGAATGACTACCACAAGGAAAATATTTTGTTGCTCTCTCAGTGCCCAGACGGATCCAATTTTATCACTTAGTAAGCAAAGAACAGTATTAAAAATCAAGCATCAGGATTACAGTATTGACGCCACATTTTCAGTAGCAAGAGGAAAACAATGAAAGAGGGATGCATGTTCCACGTTTAAGGTAGTATTATCTGATTATCTGTATTCTGACTCTGTAGGAGTATTTTCCTATCTGGGAATATAGCTCAGAACTAAATTTCAGTATTAGATTAGGTTTCATTAGATTCCTGAAATTAAAAACCTCATTTGTGTTGTCACTAAATAAATTGTGATGGAACAGTGAGGTTTCCAGCTCCTGGCTTCTCACCTAACTTAGTCTCAAGGGAATTTTGTTTTCATACTTAGATCTGAAAATTGTCTGCTAAACATTCTAGAACAAAAACTGATTATAGTTCAGATTTGAAGAAGTAAGGAAGTGTAAGAAAGAGAGAGATTCATGATTTTTAGATGGATAGGACTATTGAGAATAGAATGAAAGGCAACAAGCACAGGCTATTCCCTCTTTTGTGTTTGTTCTGAAGCCAGAACACTCTGTTACAACTATTGTATCCATAAATAAAGAAAAAGAGAGAAGTTACAGGATAACATAGAATCATAGAATTTTGGGTTGGGTTTGGGTTGGAAGGGACATTAAAGATCATCTAGTTCCAACCCCCCCGCCCCGACATGGGCAGGGACACCCTCCACCAGACCAGGTTGCCCAAAGCCCCATCCAACCTGGCCTGGAACACTTCCAGGGAGGGGGCATCAATGGCTTCTCTGGGCAACCTGTGCCAGTGCCTCACCACCCTCACAGGAAAGAATTTCTTCCTGATATCTAATCTAAATCTACCCTCCTTCAGCTTAAAGCCATGACCCCTTGTCCTGTCACTCCATGCCCTTGTAAACAGTCCCTCTCCAGCTTTCTTGGAGGCCCCCTTTAGGTACTGGAAGGCTGCAATAAGGTCTCCTCAGAGCCTTCTCTTCTCCAGGCTGAACAATCCCAACTCTCTCAGCCCATCTGCAGAGGAGAGGTGCCCCAGCCCTTGGATCAATTTCATGGCCCTCCTCTGGACTCACTCCAACAGCTGCATGCCTGTCTTGTACTGGGGCGCCCAGAGCTGAACACAGTACTCCAGGTGAGGTCTCACAAGAGCAGAGGGTCAGAATCACCTCCCTCGACCTGCTGGTCATACTTCTTTTGATGCAGCCCAGGATACAATTGGATTTCTGCGCTGCAAGCGTGCATTGCTGGCTCATGTTGATCTTCTCGTCAACCAACATCCCAAAGTCCTTCTACTCAGGGCTGCTTTCAATCCATTCTCCGCCCAGAATGTAGCTGTGCTTGGGATTGCCCCAACCCACATGCAGGACCTTGCAGTTGGCCTTGTTGAACTTCATGCGGTTCGCACAGGCCCACCTCTCCAGCCTGTCAAGGTCCCTCTGGATGGCATCCCTTCCCTCCAGCGTGTTGACCACACCACACAGCTTGGTGTCATTGGCAAACTTGCTGAGGGTGCACTTGATCCCGCTTGTCCATGTCGCCAACAAAGATGTTAAACACTGCTGGTCCCAGTACAACCCCTGAAGAACGCCACTCGTCACTGGTCTCCATCTGGGCATTTAGCTGTTGACCACAACTCTTTGAGTGAGATCATCCAGCCAATTCCTTATCCACCGAGTAGTCCATCCATCAAATCCATGTCTCTCCAATTTAGAGACAAGGATGTCGTGTGGGACACTGTCAAATGCTTTGCACATGTCCAGGTAGATGACATCTGTCACTCTTCCCTTATCCATCAACACTGTAACCCCATCATAGAATGCCGCTAAGTTTGTCAGGCATGATTTGCCCTTAGTGAAGCCATGTTGACTGTCACCAATCACCTCCTTATTTTTCATGTGCCTGAGCATAGTTTCCAGGAGGATTTGCTCCGTGATCTTGCCAGGCACAGAGGTGAGACTGACCAGCCTATAGTTCCCTGGGTATTTCTTTTTTTCCTGTTTAAAAATGGGGGTTATGTTTCCCCTTTTCCAGTCAGTGGGAACTTCGCCAGACTGCCAGGACTTCTCAAATATGATGTACAGTGACTTAGCAACTTCATCCACCAGCTCCCTCAGGATCCGTGGATGCATCTCATCAGGTCCCATGGACTTGTGCACCTTCATGTTCCTCAGATATTCTCAAACCTGATCATTTCCTACAGTGGGTGGTTCTGCATTCTCCCAGTCCCTGCCTTTGCCTTCTGTGACCTGGGCAGTTTGGCTCAAGCATTTGCCAGTGAAGACTGAGGCAAAGAAGTCTTTGAGTACCTCAGCCTTCTCCATATCCTGGGTAATCAAGTCACCCATTTAATTCCGGAGGGGACCCACATTTTCCCTCATCCTCCTTTTGTCACTAACATACCTATAGAAATTTTTCTTGTTGCCCTTAACATCCCTGGCCAGATTAACTTCCATCAGGGCTTTGGCTTTCCTAACCTGATCCCTGGCTGCTCGGCCAGTTTCTCTGTATTCTTCCCGGGCTACCTGCCCTTGCTTCCACCCTCTGTAGGCTTCCATTTTGTGTTTGAGTTTGCTCAGGAGCTCTTTGTTCATCCATGCAGGCCTCCAGGCGGTTTTGCCTGCCTTCGTCTTGGTTGGGATGCATCGCTCCTGGGCTTGGAGGAAGTGATCCTTGAATTCTAACCAGCTTTCTTGGGCTCCTCTTCCCTCCAGGGCTTTGTCCCATGGTATTCTACCAAGCAGGTCCCCGAAGAGGCCAAAGTCTGCTCCCTAGGAAGTCCAGGGTAGTGAACTTGCTGTGTGCCCTCCTCACTGCCCTAACCCCACCATTTCATGGTCAGCAGCCGTTGAGCTTCACATTCCCCACTAGCCCCTCCTTGTTGGTAAGAATAAGGTCCAGCATGGCACCTCTCCTCATTGGCTCCTCTATCACTTGGAGAAGGCAGTTATCATCAACGCATCCCAGGAACCTCCTGGATTGCTTATGCCCTGCTGTGTTGTTCTTCCAACAGCTATCAGGGTGGCTGAAGTCCCCCATGAGGACTAGGGCTTGTGAACATGAGGCTGCTCCTATCTGTCTACAGAGGACTTCATCTGCTTGGTCTTCCTGGTCAGGTAGCCTGTAGCAGACGCTCGCTATACTGTCATCTGTCCCTGTCCTCCTTTTAATCCTGACCCATAAGCTCTCAGTTGGCTCCTCATTCATCACCAGGCAGAACTCCATGCACTCCAGCTAGTCATTGACATAGAGGGCAACACCCCTTCCTCATCTTCCCTGCCTGTCCTTCCTAAAGAGCCTGTATCCTTCCATCCCAACACTCCAGTCTCAACAGTCATCCCACCACATCTCCATGATTCAAATAAAATCATAGCCCTGCAGGCATGCACGTCTCTAACTCCTCTCGTTTATTCCCCATGCTACATGCATTTGCATAGAGGCATTTAAGTTGGGCCCCGATGAAGCTGACATACTGGCTGGAGTGGCTGCAATTCCTTTGTGCTGCACTTCAGGTATTCTCCTGCTGACCTGTGATCCTTCTCCCAGATCTGGGTATCTATTGCTGGCACTGGCATCAAACTCATAGGAGTGGGATGGACTGAGGTTCCCCTCCCCCAGCAACTTTAGTTTAAAGCCATTTTCACCAGCTTGGCAAGCCAGTGACCAAAGATGCTCTTCCTCTTCTCTGACAGATGGACCCCATCAGACCCCAGTAGATCAGGTTTCTCAAAGCGAGTTCCATGCTCTAAGTGGCCAAACTGGCTGTGGCACTAGCCCTGTAACCATTTGTTGACTCAACAGATTCAACTGGCCCTTTCAAACCCCTTCCCTTTGACTGGGACGATTGATGAAAAAACTACCTGTGCTCCAGAGTCCCTTACTGCTGCTCCCAGGGCCCTGCAATCCTTCTTGATACTCCTCAGACTGCTCCTAGCTGTATCACTGCTGCCCACGTGAAAAAACAGCAGCGGATAACAGTCAGTGGACTGCATGAGGCTTGGCAGTCTCTCTGTGACATCCTGGATATGAGCTCCCCATTAAGCAGCGCACCTCTTTGGAGAGTATGTCAGGTTGGCAAATGGGTGCCTATGTACCCCTTAGAAGGTATCACCCATAAGGTTTTCTTAGTTGTGCTGGTTGTTACACGGGGAGCAGACTGGACTGCCTTCCTCAGCTCCAGCATCTCTCCTGATGTGCCAGGTCTTTCCTCTTCAGTCTGCAGAGCGGTGAAAGGGTTCTGCGAGGACACCTCAGGCTTTGAGGGAGATCTCTTCCTCCTTGCCATCACAAGTTTCCATTATTCTGCATTATTGGCCTCCCTCCCCTCTGTGTGTGCTTGTCGGGGAGATTCTGGCTGTTCAGCTGTCGGCTGTGGCTCCATTGCAGACTGCATTTGGAGCCAGCTATCTAACTCTTTCTCAGCCTCCCTGATGTTACGTAGCCTTCTCACTGCCTCCTATAGCTCAGCCACCTGCTGCAGAAGGTCCTCCACCTGGGCACACCTTTTGCAGCCAGGTCTGACACCTCTCCCTGCCCCAGGAGAAAGGTCTGGGCACTCCCTGCAGCCTGAGGTCTGCACTGCAGCCTCTCCCTTCAGCAACTCTATCTGCATGGAGGCATTGGCTGTGCTGGGGTAAATGTTGCAGACCCCCCCAGCCAGAGCTGCAGCCCTTGCTGTCAGAGAAGTGCCCACCATTCTGCCTTGGGGGTCAGGTAAGATGGGTGCCCTTGGCCTGTCAAAGAACAGTGCCCAGTTGCTGGAGGAGATAATTATGGAAGCTGCAGGAAAGATAAGAATATACACTGAAGGCAGGCTAGGGAAAGGTACACCAAGATCTAACACAGAAAAATAAGCAAGCATAAGACTGAGAATTAAAAAGAAAGATAACACAAAATATTAAAAAATAAAGTTACCCAACAATATTACCACAATCATATTAACCTCCCTGGTTCCACCTAAACTGAACATAATTATTTAATTTCCTTAGTATGTAGAAAGGCTTAGAGGAAATAGTTTGATAAAATAGTTTTGGTTTGTTTTTTTTTTTTTCAATCAGCAAAAATGTTCTAACATAATAGAACTACGTCAGAACAACAAATTTTAGGTTTTTTTTCCTCTGATTAAGTGAATATATTTTTTATTTCTGTTTATTTCCTAAGAGTAGTAAATTTCTATCCTGTAAATATGTACTTTTAATGGAACATGACCAAATGAAGCTTCAGATTTACTTTTTCCACTCATGCTTTCTGATTATCTTATTTTCAAACAAACTTTCTTAGTTCCAGTAGGAGTCCTTCCACATGATAAAGAGAAAGTGAAAATTAAAATTATGTCCTCCATAAACAGAAGTGAAGAGCATCCTTATGCTATCTTTTCTTTTGAAAGACAGAATGGAAGAAGGAAAGAAGAATAAAAGAAAGAAAAAAGAAGAGAGAAAAAAGGAAAAAGCAAGAAAGAAGACAATGAAAGAAAGAAAATGCAGTAAAAGAAAAATTTTGTAAAACTGTGAGGAAATGATATGGATATGAAGTTTTCAAGTTTCAGTCTCCAGTCTATTCATGTGCCAACACATTTGTTATGAAAGCATGATATTACTGAATCACTTACAACATACTCCCTGTTAATGAAATTATTCAGATACTCGCAAGAAATAATATTAGAAATAAGTATCACTACAAATGTATTTCCCATCAGAGCACTCAGACAACATAAAGAAAACATTGTGCAGCAATTCTGCCTGTCAATTTTCTCAGAACTCAAGGAGAACCACGGGAGCTGTTGAATTTACTTGTTTATCTTGTTTATATCTACACTCATTCCAAGTCTTTTCATCCACATACGAGGTGAAATACTGCCTCTGTTGAAATCAATGAGAGTTTTGCTATTGATTTCAATGAAACCACAATTCTGGTCACTGTTTGTACTGTGTTTCTCAGGGCTTAGAGACGTTCTTGAAAAAAATAATCAGGCAAACTACACCGCAGGGATCCAACTCATTATAGTCACTTTTCAACAGGCAACGAGAAGAAATGCTTTCATTCTGTGGGAAAGCCATGCCATTTACCTAGTACAACAATTTGTATCAAGTCAATGTAGTGCTCATCAAGAAGAGAGCAGCTCTGAGTAGAAGGACTTGGGGGTGATGGTGGATGAAAAGTTCAACACGAGCCAGCAATGCATGCTTGCAGCCCAGAAAGCCAACTGTATCCTGGGCTGCATCGAAAGAAGTGTGACCAGCAGGTCGAGGGAGGTGATTCTGACCCTTTACTCCACTCTTGTGAGACCCCACCTGGAGTACTGCATCCAGTTCTGGGGGGTCCAGTACAAGAGAGACATGGAGCTGTTCGAGAGAGTCCAGAGGAGGGCCACGAAGCTGATCAGAGGGCTGGGGCACCTCTCCTCTGCAGGCAGGCTGAGAGAGTTGGGATTGTTCAGCCTGGAGAAGGCTCTGAGGAGACCTTATTGCAGCCTTCCAGTACCTAAAAGGGGCCTACAGGAAAGCCAGAGAGGGACTGTTTACAAGGGCATGGAGTGACAGGACAAGGGGTCATGGCTTTAAGCTGAAGGAGGGTAGATATCAGGAAGAAATTCTTTCCTGTGAGGGTGGTGAGGCACTGGCACAGGTTGCCCAGAGAAGCCGTTGATGCCCCCTCCCTGGAAGTGTTCCAGGCCAGGTTGGATGGGGCTTTGGGCAACCTGGTCTGGTGGAGGGTGTCCCTGCCCATGTCGGGGCGGGGGGGTTGGAACTAGATGATCTTTGAGGTCACTTCTGTAGCCAAAAAATAGGTCTGTAATGAAGGCCTACTTGTATTATATGTGATAAGAAACTATTCATTGTGACTTTAGGTAGAACACTAACGAGTCTTAGAATGAGCACCTGCTACACATCATGATAAAAAAGAGGAGCTACAAGACACTGCAAGGTCATTATGTACATACTTTTCAGAAAGTGAGGACACTAATTGCCTCCAAGAGCATCCTTATCTTCCTGAGGCATATAGTGAACAATTATCAACATCAAAGTATTGAGAAACTAGGGGAAAGGTAACTTGGGCCAGGGTCCCCATGACCACCAACCCATAAGCCCCCTACCCAAATTATACCACCTACTCAAAAGATAGAGGCAGAGAAAGGATCTGAGCATGCGTTCTAGTTTGCATACTAGGCAAAGAAATATAAACCAATTATTCTAACGGGGAGTGTACCACTTTGTAATCTTGGCAATACTTGTGTATAAATATGACAAGGGAACCTGTGTTAGGGGTGCCTAATTAGAGGAACTATCCTCCTGACACCCAGTGCTGCAATAAAATGAAATGCCTGCTTCTTAATGCTAAATTGGTGTTAAGGAGTTTTCTTTTATTCCCAAATTTTGGTGACACTTCCAATCCAAACCATTCTAGGATTCTTGATAGACTTCTGATCTTACATTAGAAAATAGGTATATACTTTTTTAATTGATCTGGTTACTAATCTTATTATGGCAACTATTCATAGCCCATTTTCACTATTTTACATAAAATAAAGAGTAAAGCACACCTGAAATGTTAACATAAGAAACATCAGTGAAACCATTTCTACATTACTGCAATTACATGCAATTACAGCGACTCTATAGTAGGAGTATTTATTACACTTCTATCCATGCATTTTTTTCCTGAGTTACTCCTATATAGCTGACATGGTATAAAGGTGGGCAATTACCCTAACGAACTGACTTTATCAACGCATCACCGTCCTGATCGCCTCACTCTAACGCGGGTGCAAACCACCATCCTTAGCGGTGCAGAGGTGCCACTTTCACTCAGGATCACTCATCGTCCACAGATTTCAGCCATGGGCTTTATCTAGCCACTACCATTGAGCAAGTTCTTTCTCAGTTGGGAAAGCAGCCAACAATCCAGCAAAGAACTTTAAAGAACTGAAGAATTTTTAGGTCTTGTGAGTAAACAAGGCTATTTCAAAGCCCAAGGAGGTCTAATATGCAGCTGCTCAAGTCTTTCCTCACAGAAGGAAAAGGCAGGGAGCACTAGCGAGCACCCAGCCGCAGGCAGCCTGACGAGCTTCCCCCCCCCTCCCCGGAGGCCCGCAGTAACCGGCGCCAAGCCCTCACAACGGCGCACGAACAGCGCGGCCGCAACCATGCGGTAACGGTACAAGCGCCGCCGTGCCGCCATTCCGCCCCCAGAACCGCTTCCAGCACCGCTCCGACCCCGCGCATGCTCAACTCCTGGCGCATGCGCATCTGCCCCCCCCCAGCCTCGGCGGAGCGGTGCGAGCCCGCCTTAGCCTTCCCCGGCTTGTCCGGCTGCCGCGCCCGGCTTCCCTACGAGCACGTCCCCCTTCCCGCCCTCTCACTGGCCGTCGGGCAGCGCCCCTGCTTCGGGTTGGTGAGTAATGGTAGCGGCCCGCGGAGCACCTGTTCTGGCGGCCCTTCCCGGGCCTCAGATGCGCCGCGAGCGCCGCCGCCCGCCGCGGGGGCAGGCGAGGAGACGGCCGGGCCGGGCTGGGCGCCGCGGCGTGCGGGTCCGCCCGGTGCTCCTCGGAATCGAGCCGTGCTGGGGAGGGCTGGGAGAGGCCGGGAGGGGAGGGGGACGTTGTCGGAGGGGCGGCGAGCGCTCGTCGGGCGGTGTCCGCCTTCCTCGCTCCTGCGAAGGCCCGTCGCCGTGCCTCTCACTCGTGGCTTCTGGCCGTGGGCTGGCGCTTGGCTGAAGGCTCCGGCGCTTGTCTCATCCGTGTAAGAGAAAAGTGCGAGCGCTTGTAATTGGGAGTCTTGCTCAGGGACGGGGGGTGAGGCGGCTTCGCTCGCCTTTCTTAATTCCAACTCTTGTCAAACAGCCTCGCTCTGCAGCTGCCTGTGCTGTGAACTGCCCCGGGAAGGTGGTTCCCCATGAGGAAGCAGGCCGAAGGTTGCTTTCTTTTCATGGTTCACAGCTGCTCGAAGTGAGGTGTGGGTTTTGATGTCCTGTCGAAGTAGGAGAGCGCTGTCGTGTTGAAATCAAATAGTCATATATATTAAATATAATTTTATGCTGGAGGCCATCATATCATGTTTAGAACAAAATGCAGCAGGATTGATTTTTGTTCTTGTTGCTGTCTTTCGTAAATTCAAATCTGGTTAGCAAAAAACCACGTTCCCTGTTTTATGAAAGCTAGTTATCCATATTAGAATTGTCATGTTTCAGATACCTCTTTCTAAATTAGGTGGACCAAAAAGAAACCTTATATTACTGGAAGTGCTTAAAAATATTTATATTTAGTGTATAAGCACAACTATAAATTGTCTGCTTGCCATATGTAATGTTGTCTTTTACCTTTAATGATTTTCAAGAGCTTTTTTAAAAAAGTTTTTAGAGGCTTTTCCTATGCAGACACTTCTTTGAGAAATTGCCCAGTTTTTCTAATACTAGAAATACTCTCGACGCTCTCACAAGGAAGATGTTGTCAGCCTCTGTTGCTTTTTTTGTTGTTATTTGTGTCTCCAGACTGGGATGTGCAATGTAAATTTCATGTTTCGGACAGATTCTTATCAGCCTTTGAGGAAGTTTACTAAAGCTCACCTGGTCAATCTCTTGGGAACCAAAGTACTGTTTCTAGGTGCATCTCTGCACGGAAGCTCCAGAATGAAGGGCTTTGAAGGCCTAGAAGCTTCAGTCTAGAGCTGTTCTGTCACTTCAGAGTTTTCAGGTTCTTCCAGCTGGGAAATCTTAGCAGAAGCTAAGCTTAGAAAACTTAGCTGAGAAGCTTTGATACCAGCCATGAGCTGGCAACCTCAGTGACTTTTGGATGATCTTACCCTTGCATCAAGACAGTCAGATTTTCAGAGCTTTCTTCTCTACTGCACTTTCATTTGTTATGGTCAAGGAACATCAGAACAAATAAATTATAGTATTTGCTGGTTCTTACCAAAATAGATACATCTGTTTTATCTGAACATACTTTGCATTGCATATTTCTCTTTTGGAATCAGTAAAACTGGAAAAAACAACCTATAGAGCAGAGTATTGAAACTTGAGTTACCATATGACCAAAACGATCTAGAGTAATTAACCCCCTTTTTTTTTTCTGTGACTGAAGAAGCATCCTTATTTTGGGAAACATGATGTGGAAAAAAAGCTCTGTTGTACCTGTACCTTTTTTTCTTGATATAGTGGAAAGGATAAACAGAAGGTTTGCCTGCGGGATATCTTAAGGCTGTAAATACCAGCAGTGAGGGAGAAAAAAACCACATCACTGTCAAGTACGAGCTTGAATGGGAGAGGTTATCCTTGAGACAGGCTTGCTATTAATTTTGGGAAACGGTTTAGAAAATACTTCAGCTTTTTTCATGGATGCATTTTTTTTTAATGGAGGTATTAGTTGTTTTAGGAAGAACAACTGGAGTTTTTTTACTACTGTGATAAGTTTCATACTATCTCTTCTCATATAAGAAACAAATTAATTTGGAACAGAGATGGTCATAGAGGGATAAATATACTTACATCTATTTTCTGCTTTTAAGTCTATATAGCAGCTTAAAAACTAAAAGTAAAATAACTCTGTAAGATTATTTTTTTTTGAGAAGGAGACTCGATGGTATGGCAATATAGGTTTTACTCTTTTGTGGTAAAGGAAGGAAATGTAGTATCTGTAATCATAAAAGGAGATGACACCAGTGTGCTTTTGGTCTGGACTTGAAGGTAACAATTCATGAATTGGAAAAGCGTGTGTGGTAGTGAAGAGTACATTGACAGAGTTAACTGAGGATCCTGACTTCTCCAGGCACCTTTCAGTGGAAAATTTCCCAAAGGACTTTCCAGTACGGAATGACTTAGTGATTAAAAAAAAAAAAAAAAAAAAAAGGTAGTGTAATGCACAGAGTGAAGAAAACAGTTTTCTTTTCACAGGAATGACCTCTGAGCTCATTTTTACCACTCAGAAACTAGATTTAGGGATGATAATAATTCTGCAGTCAGGTTGCATGCGTTAGCTGTGAACTGAATTGATAGAGAAGTTTTTGGAAAAGGAGCAGAGAGCAAAATTTTTAAAAAAAGATGTCTAGGATGCATGTTGAAAGTCATACTGTATTAAAATGTATTCCCCTAATCTCAGAAGGGAAGCATGCAGTAGAGCTGAAACAATACAGAAAAGAAACACCTCAAAAATGTTTAAATGCATCCAGTGATAGGGATACAATATCCAGACTAGAAATTTCTCTAAAGGAAAGCTCAGCGAATCTGATAGAATCAATTAAATTATTAGTGAAGTAGAAAGTGTAAATAATAATTAATAAATGTAAACAAATGCTTGCTTACTCTCCCTTCTAATTTGAGAACTAGGGGCATCAAACTAAACTAGCAGGTGAGTTTCTAAACAGGTGTTTTTTCATCTTGTGCAAAGAAATGACCTTGTACTCAAGAAGTCTCTGATCCACAAATAGCTGAAGGTGCGTATCTATTCTGGTAAAGCATTGCTATATATTGGACCTGTTCTTTGCCCATAAGCAAAGAGTGGTGATCTAAACTAACTTGGTCTTGCTTCCGACCTGTTACAGATGGGGGTTTTTTTGGTTTAGGTTTTTTTTTTTTTTTTCTTTTAATGTGAGTTCACTAGGTAAGAGAAAGAACTTGAACTACTTAAATTTTTTGACTGGTACACCAACATGGGTCAACAAACTTGGGGTTAGAATCCAAAAGCTGCTAACAAGTCATCACATGAGTCAGAGTAACTGTATGTGAGATTTTAATCTGCATAAAGCTGAAGTTCTTCAGGCTGACTTTTTCCTGCTGAGAAAGGGAACTGCTGTTAGATCCAAATGTACTGTCTACCTCAGTAAATTGAAGTCAGATTCTAAAATTTGGATGTCCGTAACACAAAGACAGAATCACAGCTATGCTATCTCTAATGGCTGTTGAATCAGAAATGTATTCTAAGATCTTTCCAGTTCCAAGGAGAGACATAACTTCAGGTAGCTGTTTCATATGGCATGTTTGCGCACTCTGTTTCCCCAATATTACCATTCTGCTGTGGCACTAGCGTTGATGAGCATAATTTGTCTGTCACTGTCTCTAAAGAGTAGCTCTGAACAAGACTAAATGACATAATGCAAGCATTGCCAACCTGTAGCACTTCAATGCAGCTTTTACAGTATAGGTATCTATGCCAGGGCTGAATTATGTCATCATCATTGAGACTGATGTCTCCCTAAAACACAAGCCTTTACCATAGGTATCACTTACTTGTTTTAGAAATTTTACATTTTAATGCTGAACCTCTGTATAAGCACACTAGAGGTTCATAATATGCTATGGTAGACCAGGGTCTGTCCTGATGATAGTCAAACTTTAGTTAGTGTGCTGCTTGTTTTTTAATATACTTCCATGATGAATATTCCATTGAAAAATATTTGTTGAAAGAAGAACGTGAGAAGATCAATACCTGACATTTCAGAAAAAGCACTTTATGATAGAGAAATCTTGATGCAATAGAGGAAGAATTTAGTAGCAAATATGTCAAAGAAAGAATAAAAAGGAACAGTTTCTTCAATATGGAATAGGAAAGCCCCAGTGAAAGACTTTATGAACATTCCTAATTATAGACATTGGAGTCATTAGTTCTTTTTACAGAAGAGATGAGATAATAATTGCAGAAGTAATTTATCACTGACAGTCCTGGATATTGTTTGAGGAAGATCAATACCATCTGGGTTAAATTAAACTGAATACATTGATACATTAGCCAGGTGAATAATATTGTTACCTTTAAAGAAAAGAAAAAATCATGACCCTTTAGAAAACTTCAGTTTGTGTAATCCCAAAATTGAGTTAAAATCACAGGGAGGGGTAGCATGATAGACTGGAAAGAAGACTGAAAAGGTCAGGAAAAATAGTAGAAGTAGTTTGAATGTATTTAAAGTTTCTTTCTTAGTAGAAGAAAAATGTTCAGGACTCCAAATAATCTCTTTGACAAAATTCTAAGATTTTGCGATGGATTGTGAGCTATAAAAAAACCAAACCTGTAATTTGAGGTAGTGATGTGAAATCTGTTAATGAAAAGCCTTAATTGAAGTATGGTAGGCATATATGTTGTAAAATGATTTTCCCTGACAGTAGCCAAAAGTATGGTTTCACAATCCAGTTGGGCAAAATATGCAGCAGCATTTTCGTTCTCTTCCCTTACCCAATCTGTGCTATTAACTCGTTTGTTGGCATTAGTGCTGTGGTACTCATTCAGCTGAGTCAGCTCTCTAACAAGGTAAAAGTGCACAGGGGTTTTTTTGTTATTTATTTTTGGGATGTTAACAGGGTTTTGCTGTTGAAGTGTAGGAGTCACCTCACTGTGAAAACCAGATAAATCCCAGAGGTTACTAAAGGTAGACAGCAAGGTGAATGGATTAAGGCTGAAAATGGAAACAGAACTTCCCATTTCGGTAGTGTCATACTGCTAATCCAATTCAGGCTGTGTTCTTAAAAAGCATATTCTAAAATTCCTTATCTAAAATGATCACAGCAGTAACAAATGAGAGTGTTGTGACAACTGAGCTATTAATGCACTTTAACAGTAGTAAAGAACATTGGTAGTAAATCTCAGTAAATTAAAGTAAGATTCTAACATTTTGAGGTCAATGACAGAAATACAATACCACAGCTATGCTATGTCTAATGGCTGTTGAATCAGAAATTTATTCTAAGATTTTCCAATTTAGTGTTGTCACTTTTATGCATAATCATGTTCCACATAATTCTGTGGTAACCTAAATTTTGTTAATTCTTTTCTCTGGCTCTCCTGTGTTTACTGTTGAACAGAAATTAAAGTTATAAATAAAGTAATTGGGCATTCCGTTATACTAATTTTCTTTCCCCCTACTTTCAGGGTTCAAATCTTGCTGTGTACTGTTGGTCTTGTTTTGAACTTAGTCCTGGAATTATACATAAAGTGTCACACAGCTGTGACATTGTACTAACAGGCTGCCAGCAGCTAACTTACAGTCTTTCTGGTTGAGGTACATCCTTAATGCTATGCTGTTTTTTGTTTACATAATTCAGAAAACAAATTAGAATTTTAGATATGTAAAGTAGCAAAGCATCGTCGTTTCGAGTTTAATTTGCCAAAGTATTTAGTCAGTGTGCTGGTTAATTAAACATGAAGTGGTTAATCTGAAGCCACTAAATAGCTTAGTAAATGAAACCTGCATTCTGAACATAAGCTGTATTTCTGTCATATTCTATTTTGTCCTTTACTCTTGTTCTGCCATGTTACTGTCCTTTCATGGCTTCTGCTTTTTTTCTTCTATTTTCTGTGTTATTTCTATCAGACTTGTCAAAACATGATAGTTCTGAAATAATGTAACAGAATTTCCATTTTTTCCATGGGATTTATTTGGGTTAGGAAAACAATGAAGTTCAAAAATAAGATGTTTTATAAAATGTGAGTCCTAGGTGATAGAACCTCAGAACCTGATGCACATTCTCAAATGCAGAAATACTGGGGTTTTTTTCCCCTCTCCCTTCTTTGCAAAGGGCAGTCAGCGTATGCATAGCATTTGTCTCCATGTTATTTCTATTATGTAGAAACTTTATGAAGCATTTCATACTGTTGAATTAGGTAATAAGAAATCTGACTTTAAAATATTTGTCTTTTGATCAGTTGCGGCCAAAATCCTTCTGTTTGGATTCTGAACTATGACATCATGGCAAGATTTCGCAGAAGAACATGCATCATTTTGTTGCTTTTCATTTTGTTTATTTGCTCCATAATGATGGCTTTGAAGACTCTGAGACCTGACAGAGCTGGCTTTGGGGATCCGTTTGGACTTGGTTTGTTGCCCGAACTTCAACAACGGATAGTACTTTTAGACAATAAACAGAATTCACTAAATAGGATTCAAGGAGATACTGTAACACGTGTCAGTAATTTGCATAGTATCGCAGTCAATACTATGAAAGCATCTATGCCTCCTGTAAACAAGTTGGAAGAAGAACTCTCTTCTCCTAATTATAACTTTCATATATTCTATTATAGTTGGTTTGGGAATCCGCAGTTTGATGGTAAATATATTCACTGGAACCATCCGTTGTTGCCACATTGGGATCCCAAAATTGCAAACAATTATCCAAAGGGAAGGCATAATCCTCCTGAGGACATTGGGGCCAACTTTTATCCTGAACTGGGATCTTACAGTTCCAAAGACCCTTCTGTCATAGAAGCCCACATGAAACAAATGCGTTCAGCTTCAACTGGTAATGAATGTTAACGTTTCAGCATGTTGTTCATTTATCCAGCCTTAAATACGTGAATGAACACAACTGACCAGTTCTTCCATTTTTCTATGTAATTCTGAAAATGTCTGAAACTAGTAAATGTCTTTGTATTTGAGTTTTAATCCTCAGCCAAAACCTACATCTTCAAAGCTCTGATGAGTGTAACAGCACAGAAACGTAAGAAATTTGTAATCCTGTAGGTGCGTGTGTTTCATGACTTACTGTTAAGCACTGATATCCTATGTAGAAAATACAGAAACCATCGCTAGAATATATTGTCTGTGTATTTTATTTTTGGAGATGAATACTTCAGTTTTAAGAACAGGTTTCAGTAAATCATGTTAATATGGTTATGGAGCTGTCTATTCAATTAGGAGCATGGTATCTTTTTTTTTCCCCAATACAAATTGATGTTCCCTTTCTTAAATACGATGGACTATATACATAAGAATATTTAATATGGTTTTGGTGTCATTCTTTGTTGTTGGGCTTTATGGTCCTTGTTATGTTAATTTTCTTTAAAATAAGTAGTCATGTAGTCTAATAGTAAACTCTGAACAGCTTCTGTAAGTGTAACTGGAGGAACATGTCCAGAGGTCATAGTGTTATTTGGAGTGCTAATCACCTTGGATTGAATCTCTTTCATTCACCTAATCACTAAGGTTTGATGTAATTTTTATATTTCCATTAGTAGTGTTTACTTGTATAATGTTTACATCTTGGTTATTGTTTTCTCCTGTTTTTTAACCTAACCTGTATTTTGTACAAGAGTTAATACAAACATAGGAAATTTCTCACCCTTTTCAGTAATACAGCTCCATTAACAGGAACACCAACAACAGTGGAAAATCTGTGGCAGAGAAATCACAGGGATTAGTTACCAGTGAGGATATTTTTAGTCTTATCTAAAGCAAAATAATGCATGATAGTGTGATGAAAGTGGAGAAGGCACATGTAGCTTTAGAAGAATATGTGATGTTTCTCATCCTCTTAATACAAATGTCTAATAAAGCTGAACTGCTGGTAGAAAAGGTGCAAAATACTAGGCAAAATGCTTTGCAAAATAAGGGTGTTTTTTAGTAAGTGAAGTTGTTCTTTCTTTGAAAAATCAGCAATGTGAATGAGTAGTTCATGCTTCCTGTGATGTATGCTTTGTAATATTACTGATACTTGTAAAAAGTGCTATTTTTTTCTGCTGTTATTCTGATTTACGGATTTAAGTATACTCTGATTTCTTCCATCTAGATTTGACCAACATAAATCGTCAACTTTTTTCCCTCAGGTTATTACTTCAAATATTGCACCTTTTTAAATAAGAATTATACTTTGTTCATATTTTGGTGTACTGTGAGGATGACTATTTACAGTTTCTTCTCTTTCTGTCATAGCCAATGTCTAATCCATTTTACACGCATTTTACATTCTGTCAAATAATAATTTTTCTTCTAGCCTTTTTTGAGGCTTTATCAGAAGCAGAAAAATGTAAGTGGTTCTTTCAGCCAATATTGTGTAATGATCAGACATGTAAGAGATTGGAACAGCAGGAGTCTCATGCACCGTTTCCTTGTATTCTTATATTTTGCAATTCTTTCCTTATTTATTAATTTCCTAATTTTTCACAGATTAATGCAATAGATTTTATTCCTCAGATTGCATGGTGAAATTCATTTATTTGCATCAGCCTATTTTTGTGGTAATCCACTTTGAAGTCCTTCATTTGTCTTAAATGACTCTGCTCTGGTTTTAAACGTGTTTATACTACTGTTTTCAGCATCAAGTCCATCCTTTTTTAGACTCCTCTAGTGGTACATAACTTCATTTTTCAGCCACAGGAATATTTTCTCTATTAAATAGTCTTTCTCAAAGACCAATGCAAATGTGAATTTATGTTCCTTGATGAACAATTCTGTCTCCTGAACTTTTTCCCTATTTCCTAATGGTATAGAAGAGGATCTTGACAGATGATGTATACAAAATACCTTGAGTATAACCTGGGTTTGTTGCTGCTGTTGTACTTGTCCTTTACATCTTACTCATTTGAATTTTGTCCTTTTCTATGTGTGAAATGAGAGGGTGATAAAATGCAGTAAAATACTGCATTTTTCTTGTCCTTGAGCAGACTGTCTCTTGTGATAATTAGTCTATTATTTTTATATTATCTATAAAAAAATATTTTATTTTTAATAAAATGTGGAGAGAATATTCTGAGGGTAACTGAACTACCTTCTATGTACAAGTGAGCTCAAATTTCTGGTTTTGATGTTAGAAGATGATTGTGTATTCACTCTAATTTATGCTTTCTTTTTCGTAATTTTGGACTTGTTTGCCTGGAAATTGTTAGTCAGAAATGTTGCAATGTTAATAAAACAGGGAAGTATATACTCTAAATTCCATCTGTTTCAGTGACCTGATTTGTGTACTTAAATCTTTACCTAGTTAGAAAGAATCCCATTGACTTACTCTTCCATATGTTTTAAATAGTATTGTTAGGAGAACATTGCTACATCACTATTTCATGTATTTCTTTGTGTCTTACCTTCTTCCTGATATTATTTCCAACTACACACCTAAAAGGTCTAACTTATTTATCTGACAGTGTTTTGTTTTAGGAGGAAAGGGTTTAGCCTTTCTGAAGAGGTATGTGTTCTTTTGCTTTCATGGAGAACGTCAGGAAAATTTACAGTATAGGGACATGTCAAAAAAGACGACAACAAATACAGGAATAATAACATCCTTAAATTACTGAGAGTTACTCAAGCATTTTTTTTTTAGGTAATAAATTGAAAAACTAATTTCACATGGTTGGAATGGGAGACTACAGCATAATAACTGCTTTTAGCAAGAAGGAAAGTTGTGGGATTACAGTCACTGCTTCTAGTATGAAATGGTTGTTTTGTAGTAGAGGCAGAGGTACAGTGCAGAAATATGGTGGGGAATAAAGTTTCATAAAATGAGAATCTCTTTCGTCACATGCATAGCCCTCATCTCTTGAATGTTCTCTAACCCTACGTATCTTGATGTTCCCTGGCTGTACTGTGGCATAGCTATAATGCCTTAGTTGGCAGCGTTCTCGTCTTGGTACAACCTGGAGGTTAGGATGCTGTGCTGAAAGGCGGGAGGGAGTAGCTCTTAGGCGTGGGACACTGAGCACAGATCTGTCCCCTTGACAGATGATCTTAGCACTGTTTGTTTTGTTGTCTTTTAGAGAGAGAAATTAAAATCCACTGTGAGAATACTGAGATTTCACAATTAGTTAAAAAGTAATTTGACCTTCTCATTTATATTATGTAGATTTCACATCAAACAGTAATTATAACTCATGACAATGTTATAACATACATTTTATATGTTAAACAACATGATTTAAAACTGATGTTTTGTATTTTCAGGTGTAATAGTGCTTTCATGGTACCCACCGGGTATGGCTGATGAAAATGGAGAACCAACTGATGATTTGGTACCTGTTATTTTGGATTATGCACACAAATATAATCTAAAGGTAAAGTGTTTTTAAAGATGCATAAAATAGGACTGCTTAGGAAAGTAAACCTTGGTAAGAGTTCACTTCATTTGACTCATGGTATAGAGCAGGGAGGCTTCTTATGGTGGCGATTGTTTCTATTTCTATTATGCTGCACTTCTTTTGGGTCATAGAAGCAGGTATAAGTGCCCTGTGAATTACACTGAATTTTGATAATACTTAAGCAATATTGCCTTATAACTAGAATAAGTATCGTAATCTGCCTTCTTTCTGTTTTGGTTCAGATCTAAAGCTTACAGAATCTAAGGTGTGGTGGTTTTCTTTGTCTAATTTTAAAAACTGTTTCCTAAAAATGTGTTGTTTTCAAATGAGTCTTAGGAGTTGAGGGAAGTATTACATATTTCAAAATATTATGGAATACAATGATCTATAAACTAAGGAACTTGGAGAAAGAAGAAAGACTAACCTCATTTTTTGCATTACCACATAACTTGCTGGCACCTGATCATAGAGGTCAGCAGCAAGCATCTATGAGTAATAAAGATTTAGAAGTTTTAGTTTGAATGAATGTCTTTATCCAGAAGGTATCAGGAACACTTGCCTTGGACAGTAAGGTCAGAGAGGTGCTGCACTGATTTTAGGTTATTCCAAGGCGTGACAAGATAGAAGGGCTAAATAACCGGCTTCCTGAAATATCAGATCAATTAAAGATTAAGTGGATTGATCAGTAAAATTGTGGCTTGGTTTTATTTATTTTTGGAGTAAAACTTGTATTTTCCCTTGGGATGAAGAAAACATGCATTGCCTTTTAGTCTTGCCAAGTCATAAACTTGAGGTTTTAAATTATCTAAGTAGCTGTATATGTTTCATCTCTGGAGGGTGTTGTCTGTACTAGGGACTAAAAATAGAGCCTGTTCATCTGCTCTGGTTTTAGTTGGTCGTGCAAGTTGCAGATTCTCAGAGAAATTTCCTGTCACTAGTAGGCACTGTAGATTATTTGACAAGCAGGAGGAAAGTTGGATTGTTAAATCAGATACAGAATTAATTTTGAAACTGTTAAAAATGCTGGGTGAATGGCATAATGTGACATAAGTTGCACATATGTACTAGTAAATTCTTAAAAAGAGGAAAAAAAAAAGTATTATCCTTCCCCAGAATTTTCAGATCATCTGATGGAGCTTGCACTCACCTAAAAGAACTTGTTAACATTCAAGTCTGTCAAAGGAGCCGAGGCAAAATGAAATAAGCTACCAAGGAAAATGCATGTAATACTGTGGTAATCATTGGAATATGGGTGGAACTGTTTATTGTTTGGAATTATTACTGGAATACATATACTAAGTATAGATATTACCAGGGAATTCTATCTTCACTGTAATGTTTTTAAACATTCTTGCACTAGTAAGTTATTATAGCTAAGTATTAGGAATGTCAGTAGACCAAACCCAACATACAAAATACATTTCTATTATGTCTGCTAAATACAAGTATGCTATATGTCCTTTTGATTTGCCTGGTTTTGATAGTTGGAAATGAAATGTAAAATTATAGTGCTCTTCAACCTGTCAGTCCTAGTGATTTAGTCTAACACTGTATTTTTCTATAGTTTGTACCTAATAGAGATAGATATTGGCTCTACAATAGAAATTTGCTACTGTTGCAGAATTGTTGAAGACTTTATTAAATGCATTCTGCTCTAAAATTGCTTCTGAAAACTATTTGTTTTGATTAATGTAATATACTCTTCAGTTTACTTGTATATTTGACAACAATAGCATTTTAACATTGAAGTGACTTCACGTGTATAGGTGAAATAATTCCATAAGCTCCAAGCTTGAAATTCAGAGCAGTAGTAGTACGTTATATTAGATTTAGTTCCAAGAGTTTATTGTTGTTGATAAATCTATAAAATTTTAAATTAAAGTTTTCATATCCCATATCTTAAAATCTGTTTTGACACTAAAAACTCTCCTTGGAGAATTATCTATAGCAAATTTAATACATTGTTTATTAATATATTAAAATGTTTCATTGGTTAATCAGTTCTTTGACATTCAAATAGATAAAACTTTACATCAATTTTTAGTTTCTGTTGTAGTTGTCTAAGTTTTCCGAAGCATGCTTACTACTCACTGTAGCTTATGGAAAAGAAAAGCAGTGTTTTGTTTTAATGTAAAAAACTAAATATTTACTTTATTACCAAACTTTCTTAGATCCGAAGGTTCTAATCTAGAGCGCTGCAGAAATAGAATCATGGTTGGATTATTTTCAAAATAGACTAAGGAAAGTGTTTGCTGTGTAAAGAGCTATATTTAATATGAGTGGTACTTGCTTCATATAATATGCAGTACCCGTGTGTTCGACAGTATTTTACATTTGTGTTCCTCTTACTGCATTTTCATCTTTCAGGTCACTTTTCACATTGAACCCTACAAAGATAGAGATGATCGCAGTATGTACCACAATGTCAAATACATCATTGACAAGTGAGTGCTTTCAGAGTAATGTCCTTTGGGGTTTGTTACATGCTGGTTTGAGGGACTTCTGTATATTGTGTAAATCTTGGAAGAATATATAAAAATGTGTACTGAGACTGAAGAAAACTAAGAAACTTTGGTCATATTTCAGTGGTACAAAACTCAAAGTTTATTTTTTAAATATTGAAGCATGTATTTTACATAGATACTTAAATGTAAATTGCTTTCAACATTCATTAGTATCACACGTCATGATACTTCAGTTTAAAGCAGTTAAAGTATTAGCTACATGATACATAAATTAAACATACATTTTTATAGTGACAAACTAGCAGCTAGAGCTTTAATGTGTTGACCTCTAATGATTTTAATTCAGCTTGACAAATTCTGTACAGCTACTAGTTGTTTTGTTTATCAGTGCTACTTAGACTGTCTTTCTTCATACTGAACTAGAGAATTGTCCTTCAGAGAAAACTAGTGCCTATAGCACAGTTTGACACTAAGTTACTGATTTGTAGTAATTTAAAGGTTCTTTGCAGGTTCACGATTTAATACTTCAGCAAACACTGGATTGAAAATGGGTATGAATTGCTATGTTTTGAAGCGCATGCACTGTCTTTTAAAATTAGTTTTTTAGGAAAAGTCTTCAGCTCAGATTGTAAAACAGTATTTTCCAAATGGCAAATTTTGTCTTAATGATACTTGTTTGCTTTATAGATACGGAGGCCATCCAGCCTTTTACAGGCATAAGACCAGCACAGGCAGATTTCTTCCCATGTTCTATGTTTATGATTCTTACGTAACAATTCCTGAAATATGGGCAAATCTGTTAACTGCTTCTGGATCCCAGACTATTCGAAATACTCCATATGATGCGTTATTCATTGCACTTCTTGTAGAAGAAAGACATAAGCATGACATTCACAGAAGTGGCTTTGATGGAATGTACACGTACTTTGCCACCAATGGCTTCTCTTACGGCTCATCTCATCATAATTGGGCAAGTTTAAAAGCCTTTTGCGATAGTAACAACTTAATGTTTATTCCAAGTGTGGGGCCAGGGTATATTGATACCAGTATCCGACCATGGAACAACCACAACACCCGTAATCGTGTCAATGGGAAGTACTATGAGACTGCCTTCAGCGCAGCCCTTTTGGTGCGACCAGAAATTATTTCTATCACATCTTTTAATGAATGGCATGAGGGAACTCAAATTGAAAAAGCTGTCCCCAAACGGACTGGACAGGTGGTTTACCTTGATTATAAGCCCCACAAACCAAATGTTTACTTAGAGCTTACTCAGAAGTGGTCTGAGAAGTACAGAAAAGAGCAAGAACAGTGGCTTATGTGAGCTATTGCTGCTGCAGTCATTTCCTAACGCATTGAATACATTGAGAAAGAAATCAAGAGCTGAAAAATCTGTTATTAAATGTGTTTATTATAGATATGTTCAAATTATTATATCTCTTGAATGTATATGCACTACTACTGAATTTGAATTTTGAAAATTAAAAAGATGATGAGAATATCAGCATTTCTGTCTTATCGGATATTGTAGTTCAAGAACATTCAGGGAAAATGCTGGGGGTTTGTTTGTTTTTTAAACTTCGTAATTTGCATGCTGAGCTTCTGGAACATCTGCATGAGATAACTCTACATGACCAAACAGAACAAGAATTTGGCATAGTTACACTCCTTTTATTCTTGTAGTTGCGTTTCTAATCAAAGTGATGCTGTAATCTAAATTTTTCTCCAGATAGCTTCCTGCAGGATGCATGTCTGTAGTATGTGGAATAATCTACATCTACTGTTTTTAATGCTTTGCACACAAGGAGTTCTTGATACATCACCAGCTTGTGGTAAAAACACTGAGGAGGTGTGTTGATGCAACACATGTGTGTTTTGTTTAAAATAAAAAAAAAAGTTTTTGAAAGATTGTGTTCCAAAGAACTGCTGAAAGATTTCTAGTCTGCTTCCATTTGTTCTGTTCAGTACGTGGTGCAGACTTTTGCAGATTACTGGATAGTGGCCAGTAACGTAGTTTTTTCTATGTTACTTTGAGTTTTTAAAAAAATGGTTTGAAACTGAGAGTGGAAGAGATTTTTTTGAGGGGGGGAAAAAACCCTAAACATGCAAAAAATAAACTGACACTTCCATTGTTAACTGTTGTCTTCTAACTGACTGCAGAGACAGATCTAGTGTGTTTTTAAAAAATGTTTAAAAATTCTAAAGCTAATATCTTACTAGTCCTACAATACCCATTAATTTAATTTGAAATCTGAGATTTCTGTTTTTCATATAGTTCATCTAGTTGTTCCAGGATTCAGGATAGTAGGTACTAAAATCTCATTACTGTTCAGATGAGCTCCTCAGCAATCCTTTTTTTGGCATTTTTATTCAACTTCATAGAAGAGCCCTGAATTTTGGAATAGTAGAAGTTGCAGTGTTTTGTGTATTTGCAGCAATCTTTAATCTGTAGCAAAGTGACTTTTTTATTTGTTTTTTTAATTTTATATACAAGGTGTTGATCCTGTGTTTTAGTTCATATGCCGGAACTGTTGTGACCACTAGAATTCCATTGATTTCAGCAGGACCCATGGAAATTACACTGTTTACTTGGTTCTCTCAGTAATCTGTCCATGAGGTTGTAAGGTGAATGTGAGGATGTCTGGTTCAAAAAAAGAAAACAAACCAAAAAAGAAAACAGAATGTTTTTTCTAGAAACCTTTGTCATTCCAAATAAACATAAACCAGTTACTACTAATATTTTCTAGAGTCTTTCTGGTATGAAAAAGGTTTGCTTATGTATCTTTCACTTATTTACAGTTAAATTCCCTTGTCATTTCTCTGCAGTTGTTAAAGAGATGAGGTGTCATATAGTGCCCTTAGCTGCTTGGAAAAAATGCAGAAATTGGGTGACAGAGATGTAACCTGGCGTGTTGAAGCGTGCCTCTAGAGTTATTGGAGTCTTATCTCGTCATAGTTTTTTGCATTTTCCTACTGCATTTCTGCAAACTTCAAAGTGTTTCTGAAACAAATGTTTACTAAGGCTTATTTTGTTTTACTTGTGCTCAAGTGGATAAACTGAAGTAGATACAGGTATAACTGCAGTCACAAAATAGTGACTGAGACATATGTAGCACTTGCTAGACTTTTACCGCTTCCAAATTAACCACTCCTTTTATTAAGGAAACTGATTTACATGGTTTTACTATAAGTCTCTTAAATTACTATACATAATTTGTTTTTATAATTTGTTTTATGTTTATGCTTTTACAGCCCAAAGAGCCCATATATTTATTTTAAATCTGAGGGAATGATGAAATTTGTGCATATCTATATTGCATATATTGGTCAGAAATCTTCTGAAATCAAACCTTTTGAAAGGACAAGTCTTTGTTTACCCCTTGCTTAAACATTTGTCATACACTGGTCTTTTCTCACTGTAGTTGTCTGAGCTGTTTACTAGTCTTGACAACCTTGCACTCAGCTTTCACTCCTTATGTTCTCCTGGTGGCAATTTATTTTCTCCATGACTATAAAAGTTGCTCCATTTGTTGCTGTTTATAGAAACATTTGAAATTTGTTGTAGAGTACAGTACAACTGAGGTAATCTATCTTTGTTTAAAATATAATTTATGGTAACAGTGTAATGGATCTTCGTTACTCAGAATTCTGTAATTACGCTAAAGGTATCATTTAGCCCTTGCCGTGAAGTGGTATGGGCTGTGACACGTTAGTGGCATCTTTAGAAGAATTTACAGAACTTACGTAGAAAAGAATGAAAAATAAGTGCCTAGACATTCATCACCCCGAGCACTTCCTGTATTTTTTCTGTGCTAGCTGTGTTTTAAAATACAAATACGCAACCTGATAAAATATTTCAGAGTTTAGAATTTAATTTGATGATCCTAAGGAGAGCTGATGGAATAGCAGCTACTAGAACTATGCTACTTGCCTGCCCAATACTTTATACTTAGACCAAAGCGCTACTTCTTGTTACAGGGAATGGAGAGTTTTGCTGATGGACTGCTGCTGCAGTCATGATAGGTTTTGGAAATTTGAGTAAAAATAGATCTGTGGGAGAGGATTTGTACAACTGCAAAGAAATAAGTTGTTACAAGTGCACAGTTACTGGAGTGAGTGATGGGGAAGGTGAATGTATTTAGAAGGTGATTGTTCCAATTTACAGTTACAGCTTAAAAAAAAAAAAAAAAAAGACTCCAATATGCAACCAAAATTGGGAGGGAGGGAAGAATATTTATTATGAGTTTAAGATCAGAGATGGAATTTAAGGAATATCTAGATTCTATTTCATTTTGGCCTCATACTGTTATTATTCCTAATTGAAAAAAAAAAATTGTACAAAAAAAATCGTAATGATTACTTTTAATATTTTTACACTGATGAATTGTATTTGACTCTTCTTGTTATAGTATGTTACAGTACTTAGAGTGATATACTGCATTTATATAGATTAGGCAAGAAACACTATGGGAAGTTTTAATAGAGATCATGCCATGCTATGCCTCTGCAGTTATAGAAATATCTGAACTTACTGATTACATACTACTGACTGAGTATCCCCGGAGGGGAAATGGTTTCTGAGACAAGTAGCAAGTCTGTGGTAGAAGAGAACTTCTTTTTAAAAGAAAAATCTATAGATTAATTTCTGCTTCTGTCAGTTGTGATCAAGTAAATTGTTTTAGTTCTGTGAGCTATCTCAGAACTAAAGCTTAATATGTCTTCTCTGAAATAAGAGTTTATATTAAAGCTTGTATAGTCGTGCATGTTTCTCAGATCTATAAACTTTTACTGAATGTTGAGGGAAAGAACACTTGCATATGCTGTAACTATTCCAGTGGCAAGCTGTAGATTATTGTGTATGTAGTTTCTGTACGGATGTTCATCATGTTTGTCTAGTGCCATTCGTTTGAGGTGCCAATGATTTTTCTCCTAAGAGGTTGTTGAAGCAGAAGGTGAACTCTTTTGTTATGAAACTTGATATGTATACACTCTGCATAGTTTGAATTAACACGTTTTACGTATGACTCGGGTTCTCTTGAAAACATTTCACAGAAGTGTTTTCAGCACTGTGGTGGTAGTTGGAGAATGTATCTCTGGGCACATGGACAAAGACGTACTGTAATTTAGGGCACTTTTTTGTGATTCTGGTGTACCTAAAAAGAGGAAATAAACTATTTACGGGCAAATTATTTACCACTTAATGTAAGCTGAAAATCTCTCTCCCAGTCTTAGGGTATTTTACAAGTATTGGTCTTCGTTCTTCTACTTGCTTAAGATAGCATCAATATTTCATTCCTTTTGTAGGTCTTTCTTTTGACCAGCATGTTAAATGTTGCATAAATTTCTAAAATGATCGTATTTCTAAGACTTCATAGTTGTAATATTCAGTAAAGAGAATTTACAAGATTATTGGCACTACAGAAAAGCCTGATATGAATTTAATATTGTATAGGTATAATTTTGTTCTGAATGGATAGTGTATCTTTGTGTATTGATCATGAATTAAAAAAATACATTTCTTTCTTTTAATACCCTACCTGGCTGTGGCAGAGGTGCACTTGCTTACATGCATATATTAAAACATGTGTGTTGTCTATTTATATATAATTATATATGTGCATATAACTGAAGTCATTATTTCTAAAGTACTATGTCATTGTATTAAAACTACAGGCTGGATTCTGCTACTTTCAAGTAAGCAATGTTTTTAATTCCCTACGATGTTTACAAAAAACCTAGTTGCTTATGTTTGAATACTTTCATGAACAATAAATATATGCCCAAAAAGTGATTTAAATGGTGTCATAATATTTTTAACCCTATGAGTTTATAAAGTTAATTTTTAATTTCCTATTACAATATGCATGTAGACTTTAATTAGACTAAAAACAGGCTTATCACAATGTTTTTAAACAGACAATACTCCTGAAGTTTTTAGGCCTATTTGTATTACATCGTATTAGGCTACTAAGTGAGTTCACTAGTGCATAGTGTTGCAGATATCTTTGAGTCCTGAGGTACTACTGTATTTTCACAAAATAAAACTGAATTTTACAGATGTTTAAGAGGGATGGGCGCACAAATAATTTGCCTCACAACAGAATGGTTTACAACTGAATACTACAGTGGGATCAAAGAAGTAGTTGTTGCATTCTGATAGTATATTGTATTGTTCAGATATGCAAACTCTAGAAGGTAACGGTTGCCATTTTACTTTAGTTTCATGGAAATGTGAAATTACCTTCTTGGTATTTGAAAAACATGTCTTGTTATTCCCTGCAAACTAACTACATTGGGAAGAAAGCAATTAAAGCTAATTCACACACATAGTTAGTATTTTGTATTTCTCTACATGAATCAACATACTTGAGTAATTTCACCATTTCATATCATCTTTGTGTATCACATTGTAAGTGACTCTTCCCTATAGTTAAGGTAGAATATTTTGCTTCACAATGCAAATGATTTCCTGAAAATTTCCTGTCCCAGGAAATACAAAAGGTAATCAACACAAAGTGTACTTGAAGTTTGAACTTACATACTACCTGTAATTGACGCTTCAGTAGGAGACTGTGAAGTACCTCTATATTTTAGTAGATAAAATATCTCCTAGGGTACTTCATGTTACTTCACGTGAATTTAGTAGAAAGAAGAAAGAGATAACAATGAAATAGTATTTATTGCCTTTTTTGTTTATCTAATCTGATCACTTTCTATACAGTATATGGAATGTATATTCAATAAATTCTTTGTGCTAAAGATAGGGAAGAAAGTCTGTTTGTTTTCTTCAGCTGGGCAGTGTAGATAGAGGATACTTTAATACAACAAAAAGCACCTATAGCTTTCATTTTTTAAACTTTAATTTAGTCTTTTTTTTTTTTTAATACTGTGAATAATAATGGAATATCCAGAATTTTAATACAGTAAAAAAAATTGAAAAATTAATTCCCTGACCCACTTTACTGGTAGATTTGGAGTAAAAATATCTTGAGCCTATCATAATTGTTTCAGTATTTTACAAATAGAAAGGTACAGTTTCTTAAGATGGAGTCAAGAAAGAAGATACTTACATTATTATACAACATGATAATCTTAGTGAAAGTGATGAGAATTCTATATGTTCTATTTTTGCTACTATGCAAAGCTGGCTTAGCACGTTCAAAACTTGGGACTTTTTAAAAAATGAATTCTGATCTTAGAATACATGTATACAAGTGTATGCACACA
Source organism: Balearica regulorum gibbericeps (assembly GCF_011004875.1). Classification (NCBI taxonomy): domain Eukaryota; kingdom Metazoa; phylum Chordata; class Aves; order Gruiformes; family Gruidae; genus Balearica; species Balearica regulorum. The sequence goes on from NC_046186.1 coordinate 43,883,669, forward strand.
CAATTATTTTTTTTCCCAGTTCTGTGTGAAAAAACATAACTGCCCTTGTATGATAGAGGAAATCTAGTGCGGTTTTAAGCAGTTCCCACATCTGTGCCTGTCAGTGTTCGCAAAGTGATCCAGAATGGTGCTCTCTTTGATCCTAGCGGTTAAGCGGTGCGGATAGTCAGAAGTAATCACAGTATTCAAGTTCACTTCCTACAATCTATCTAAAAGTATGGGGGTCAATTTACTGAACTTTACTGAACTTTTCATAATTAGAGAATTTTTATAGTGACTAAATGGAACCGTTCTCAACGTAGATTATAATGTAGCAAAAATGTATGTTGACTGACTAAAAATCCATATAGGAGAAAACTCAATCTGTTTTATTAGATGATGTCAGCCTCTGCATTCAGAGTTGATTTACCACTTTTAGAAAGTTTTTGTTTTTAAGTTGCATCTCATCTCTACTTAGAATATATAAAAGACACATTTTTATTTAGTTAGAATAGACGTTTTTAAAAACATTGAAGAGGTATGTTGCTAGCTCTGCATCAAGCTAACACAATGACAGGTGTTTGTTGGGTTTTTTTTCTTTTTTTAATACACTGAAATGAGCACTATGCATCTGAGAGCAGGACCTGGCCTTCAGAGTTGATTTCATAACTTGAAGTTATTGCTATGGAAACACAGCATGATCTCTCAAGACTGATTTCTCAAACTGCAATGTGATTCAACAAATAAAGAACAAACCAGAACTCCATTGGTTTTTAGAATACTAGTGAAAAATTAGGCTGCTAGTTTGTGGTGATTTTAACAGAAGTTTCTTGGAAAATTCTCATGTACTATGGTAGAAAATACTTTATCATAAAGCTAAGATTAACTGCTCGGTAAGATCAGGTAGCCAGCTGAAGTTTGGTAAGTATGAATTTATGTAATATATATTTCAACAATACAATATTTCATAATGTCATTATGACTAATCAAAATATTAACTATTTCTAAAAGGGAAACACATCGGCTCAAATCAATAACCTCAGAAAGCAATGTTAATCTATTAGTAACAATACTGAGATTTTTCAAGGGAGAAATAAGTAGCTGGCCATTTACTTTGTGAGAAGCTCAGCCTCATATATGATTCTGGGTGAGTACACAAATTTTATTCCAGATGAGTAAGGTAAGGATCTACTTTCAAAAAATACATTCTGAAAGCACAAATGGAAATCAGCATTAGTTGTACTGTTAGCATACTAAAAGTACATCTGCTTTGGTATCTAGGTCCTGCCTTTGGCAAGCTTCCTGATCTACTAGCACTTGGAATTTGTTGCATATATTGTACTTTTAAAAAAAAAAATAAAAAAAAAAAATTAGAGAACGAGCACAAAGCAAAAAATTTAAAATTCCATTGCAGTAACATGACATTGAAAAAGAAAAGCTGCGTAGAAGTGAGGAAAATAGTTAAGAGATGTCAAAGTGATAAAATGTTTGTAGGTTATATACAGGCAATATAACCATATTCAGATTATTACACCAATCAGAAAAGATTTTTAAGAGGACTGGCAGAAATTCATGTAGTTAAGCCACAGAATAAATAAAAGACATCTTTCAAATGATGATTCTGTCTGAATGATAAAACCAGTAAAGAGCCTAGGTTCTGGCATTGAGGCAGGCTCAAAAAATCCCCCACCAAACTTGGAGGAACAACTTCTTAAACCTATAAAAATAATAATGAACTCTTTCCTCCCCCCTGCCTCCTGCCAGTGAAAATATAGCAAACCATTGCAGGCAAGACATAATACAATATTAAGATGAAAAGAGGGAGGGGAAAAAAAAAAATACCTATATGCTAGAGGGATCATTAATGTGTATTTGTAAAACATGTCACAAGCAAACAAAGCTGGTAGTGTGCTGGTAGAGTTGAGAGATAACAGCAATGAAAGGAGCTTTCAAAGAAGGTAAGGCTGTAGCAGAGAACTTAAAAGTGTGTTTTGTAGCTATGTTTATTGCAGAAGAGGTTAGAGAGGTTTCCGTGCTGGATCCAGACTTTGTTGGTGACTAATCTGAAGAAATATCCTAAGCTGAAATGGGATACAAGTGATTTTTAAATTAATTGATAAAATAAACAGCAATAAATAACCCAGTCTTGATAGCACTCAGGAGTTCTCAAGAAACTCAAATATGAAATTGTTAATCTGCTAAAAATATTGTATATTCTGTCATTTAAATTGGGGATAGTCACACAAATGAAATGGGACGAATGTGGTATCAATTTTAAAAAGACTTCTAGAAGGGATGCTGGGAACTGTAGACAAGTGTGAAACCCATGCTGGATAAAAAAATATCAATAATAGACATTTAGGATGTATTGGGCAATGTTAATATGGCTTTTCCGAAGCAAACTCATGCACCACAAATCCATTACGTTTTTAAAAGTGTAATTGCAAATGTGGACAAGGACTTTCAGGAAGGTACTTGGCCTTCAAAAGATACTAAATTAAGTAAGTAGAGAGAAGTATCTTCAATAGATTAGTTGCCAGTAAAAGTTAAGAAACAGTTAATAAAAATGTTTAACTTTCATAGCAGCAGGCAGGTACTAGTCAGGTCCCAAAGAAACCTGTATTGGCATTTGTGCTACTCAGTCATTTTACAAAAAATATTTGCTAGTGATACGCATTTTTTGAAGATAGTAAAAATTAAAAACCTAATTATGTAATACTGACGAATTGGGTGATAAAATGTCAGCTGGAAAAACAATGTTGATGGATGCATTATCGGTAAATACTGTATGTACACAAAGCTGCATGACATGATAGTGGTCTCTTACTGCTTAAAATAGATATTTGGCTGTCCTTTTGTCTAGTTCTGTAAAAAATTAAGCTCAGTGATAGTAAACAGCAAATACATCATCAGGAGAGAAAACTGAAAGTATCACTGTACCATTATACAAATTTGCATCGTGCTTGTGTCTGCAATGCTGGTTATCCTATTTAAAAAAAAAAAAAAGATAAGATACATGGAAGGATTACAAAAATCACAGATTAAAAGAGTTTCCAGCTGAGGAAAAAGTACATTAAAAATACTCAGCTTCAAGGAAGATAATTCTTCAGAATGTGGTGATGGACTAGAGTAATTGAATGCCATGAAGAAAATGAACAGAGACCAATTTTCTGTTCCTTATAACAAAAGAGGGGCATCTAATTAAATTTTCAGCCTATTTAAATAAGGAAAGATTTTCTTCATTCAGTGCAGTTGAATTATCAAACTGTGGCAAGGATGTTGTAGAAATCAAAAATATAGTAGGTGCAAATTCACGTAGCATTGATTAAGACTTTTATGTCATTAACACAGTGGTCCAGATGCAACTTTTGCCTCAAAAGGTCTCTAATCAGCTGATTATTCAGAAGGTGAGAGAAAGTATTTATGGAAGTAAATATGAGTTCTATTTCATATACTGCTTTAGGTATTTTGTGATAGATATTGTCTGTATCGATTTCTGTATGGAAAGAAAAAATGCCTTAAGTGGTTTTTGAAATCAAGAGGGATGTTCAAATTGGAGGTAGAAAAGAGAGGAGGCAAGAAACTTTATGATTTGGTGGCAACTGAATGGTTTGGTTTTGTTTTTTGTTTGTTGTGAGGTTGAATGCTGTAAGCTTGAAACTATGGAACATCATAGGAATATCACGCATGCGATGCCCAACCAGAGCCATTTATTCTTGAAGATATTAAAGGATTGTGGTGTTCCAGCTTGTCTGCTGTGAAAAATAAGCCCTAGAGGGGCTGGAAATAGACCCCACGTGTTGCAGGAAAATTCACCCTCTCTAGCGTCTTCAGCCTGGTGCTGTAGATGATCGGTTTGATTGCAGCAAGTTTTAGAGCTTAGCAAAGAGACTCTGTGGCATTAGGGGGCCTTTGAATATGGATTATAGATGTAAAGAAGAGGACAACCAGAGCATTAACCTCCAGGGGATCCAGCACAGAGACTGTAATTTGATAAACTCAGAATGTAATTAGTTTTATAAACCCCCAGATTTCTCTTCTGATTACCAGTGGGGAGCTTTGTACAAGTTAATGATTGCTTTTCCCTTGTGTACCCATTTATGTTTATACATTGAATTTCATCTGCAATTTTATTTCCTTATAAAGTTAAATCTCATAAAGTCTTTTTGCAGAATTCATTCAGTTCTGAAAATTGGCCCGTGACTGAAGAATAAAATTCTTTAGTTGTTATGGTCAGAAAACTTTGGACTGCTGACTGCTAGTTACCACTTGTGACAAAGCTTGGTAAGCAACTGTGGAATCACTTCTAGGATATTTTACTGTAAAATAAAACATACAGCTTAAACCATCTTCAGCTACGCCTGAGGTGAGAAACTGGATTAAATTCATTCACTGGGGGTGGAAATATGATAGGTCTTCCTTCGAACACAGCTTTACGGGAGCAATGTGAGACTACTCACATGACATGAAGTAGCAAATTCTTTCTGAATGTGAAATGTGTTCAGCCATATTTCTTATTCATCTATAGGCTTTTTGAACAAATCTACAAAAACTAATGATTAGGCAATCAACTTTATCAGCTAAGTCTCACATTTTGAAACATTTTTCCTATAAAACTCTGAAAATAGGAAACTAATGAAAAGCTGGCTAGTTATATGAATGGCAATACTATAGTTGGCATGTAAAACACACGTAAATTAGCTTTTATTATGTAAAACACTGAAGTTTAATGGGGAAATTTTCAGGAGTCGCAAAGGAAAAATTGACAATTGCTTATAACAGTTTCCTTCAATAATCTCTGAAAATGCCACTCAATGCTACCCTAACAATTTCTGGAACTTGGGAAGGGATATTGCATAGTTCTCTGTAACAGAACCGTATACTTATTAAGGATTTAGAAAATGGCATTGTTAATTTTCATTACAGCTTATCTGTAAACTCTTTTTCTGTGTTGAAGTAATTCCTTCTTTGTTTTTGTTCTTATTTTCTCCTTTTTCATTTGAGATTGATTCATGTAGAAAATGTCCGTATTCCTAATTTTATGTACACAGGTGATTCTCCCCAGACCCAAATGCTCTCTCCTGAGTTGAAGTACTTCTTTTTTCATTATAAAGATCTATATTGGTTTCATTTTATTTGTATCACGAAGGAGAGAGGGATTGCACATCCCATAGATGCAGCTTGAATATGTGTAATGTGTGGGAGAGGGAATGAAGGAGGTGTTCATCATTTCACACAGATCAATTCATACTTTTATCTCTCTGAAAATGCAATGCTTAGACAAATTTTCACTGCAATAATATGCTACTAAATATGGTAAAACCAAATCTATTCGGTAAACATGTAAACAATGGCGATACTGAAGAAATATGCTTTTCCAGTGATATTTATATTGTCCTCTGCATTCTTTGTAAAATGATATAATGCATGTTCACAGGTACTTAGATCTCTTTTCGTGATTTAGAATCTAAAATACTTTTCTGTACCAAGTCTGTATTGATCAAAAAATAGATAAGACTTTTAAATTGTAAGACTAATTGAAATACATAAAAAATACCTTAGAGCTAGCTTGCAAAATGTTCATACTTAGCATGCTTATAAAAGCTTTTTCCTCTGCCAGTATTCAGCCTTTAGTTAAGAAACCTCTGAGAAGAAAGTGAACAAGCAGAGAATTCAGAATATAGGGATTTTTGTTCTTTTTTGTTTTGTTTTCTGCCAGTGCTTGAAACCTACAAAATAAGTCTCATATGATACAGAACTTGTGTGCTTAATCCTATGCACCCAACCACTCTTTCAGTTGACATTTTATAAAATGTTAACCTGTAGCATGTACAATGCATTAGAATACTAGGGTCTAATGGTGACTTTTGAGCTTTGGTTTAGGCCCTAAACAGATTTTCTAAAATCTTCTAAAGAATAGAGAAGCCAGCATATATATCTGGGTGGTATGAATACTTAACATGCTATGTACATAAAAGTATGGCAGCAACAGCCAAAAAGCATTTTAAATCAGAACAAACAAAGAGAAATTGAATAAATGTTTATTTTGCTTCCTCAAACCATATTTTTAATGCCAGTGCTTTCTAGTGAGCAAAAAAGCTAGAGGTGGCTAGATGCAATGTTCATGTGTTTATAAAGAACAGTAGAATCTGAAATCCTAAAATCTCAGGGGTTTAAGCCTTTCTTCCATGTAATGACAGCATGCTCAGCTTTTTTGCATTTACTGCTTGCTGATGTCACTGGTATTAGACAAAGCCCTGAGGAGGAATAAATGAAGACAGACCACCTGGCAAAAATAACAGGTTCAAAGGTGTCAGTCCACAGATCCACATGACAGAGTAACAAGATGGTATCTGCCTTACCTGAGCCAGCAACATTATAAGAGCAGCCTCGATAAGGAAGTAACATCCAGATTAGAGACAGCATATAGTAAATTCAGTAAAATATATAGTAAATTCAGATTTTGAAATCAAAGTTATAAGTCAGCAGAACAAAACTCAAATATCATCTGTCTGCAAGCATTAACACTCTACTAAAACAAAAACAGGCAGTTTCTTTTTTTTTTTTTTTTTTTTTTTTTTCCCTGTGCCTAACTTCTTGTGCAAGCTACAGAATATTGGATGGAAAGATGTAGCCTGTGCAGAACAGCCCTGCTAAGTCATCAGCTTGTAGCTCACTTCCAGAAGGAACGGGAGGAAGAATCGCATGTATTTGGGGCACGTACTCTGGAAGCCAACGCACACCCACGTGAAGTTTTTCACATGGAAAACGGCTGAGGTGGGGAGAAGGCACTCCTCCAGAGGGGACTGGGAAAATGCTGTTAAGGAGGGCAGAGCAGCCGATTTTGAGTGATCTGTAGAGCAGATGGGAATAGAAACAATTGATGGAGCGAAATGGAAGGTGGGGCTCTGCCCTCGCTGCCAGAATTGACAGGGATATAGTGTAATGTCAATATGTAATGTGAATCTAGTGCTACCAGAGATATGTTAGGGTAAGGTATGTGTAAACTTCTGAGCTTAGTTCTGAAATGCTGGGTTTTCCATTATCAACCCAAATTCGTGAAATTATAGAGATGTTATGCTATTCATAAATGTTTCCCATAAGGCTTTCCCCCCCTCTCTCTCCATCTTTACCTTTGCATATTTTGTTGCACCACAGATGCAGAAAAATAACTACATAATGTCTCTTGGTGAGATTCTTAGAGAAAGGGTGATTTTTATTTTATTTATTTTTATTTGGATAGGACTCAAGATAGAAGATTCGGTTCCCAGCTGTGTTAGAGAAACTTACTGGCCTCAGGCAATTGCCTTAGTCCCCCACGTGTAAAACAGAAGTAATATTCCTTATCTGTTATGATCCGGCTGTCTGATTTATTCAGTTGTCAAAAGTATTTTTTTCAGGCAAAGACTGTTGCTTACGATCATTTGTGTGCAGAGCACAATGGGTACCCTGCTACTGTCACATGCTTATCTAGATGCTGCTAAAACATAAGCTGTCTTCATAAACTAAGAATCTCAGCTTTTGTCTGGAGGTGCCAGATGTTTCTGCTTTGCATTCAGAGCACTTAAGACTCAGTTTTAGATGCAGGTGCACAAGACTTTTTTTTTCTTTTTTTTTTTTTTTCCCCCTGGAAACTAGGAAAAAAAGATACTAGCAGAAGAATTCTTTTATCAGCAGATACTATAATTGTACCGGCTGGGCTGCTAAGAGGGATGACAAGTAAATAGTGGAGTTCCCTTAGACCAGAGAGAAATGAGGGGCGCAGAGGGCCTCAGGGAATGCTGCAAATTGCATGTGCCGATCGTGCGAGAAAAGGGTTGTCTCGGAATTGCTTTTTCCAGAGCTGCAGCCACTCTTTGAGGTGTGTATTGGGTTTGCATGGCAAGGTTTTGGTAGTGTGGGGGCTACAAGGGGTGGCTTCTTGGGAGAAGCTGCTAGAAGCTTCCCCTGTGTCTGATAGAGCCAATGCCAGCCAGCTCCAAGATGGACCCGCTGCTGGCCAAGGCCAAGCCAATCAGCACCTCTGTGATAACATATTTAAGAAGGAAAAAACAGCTAGAGAGCTTTTGCAGCCGGAGAGAGGAGTGAGAAGATGTAAGAACATCTGCAGACACCAAGGTCAGTGAAGAAGGAGGGGGGAGGAGGTGCTCCAGGTGCCGGAGCAGAGATCCCCCTGCAGCCCGTGGTGAAGACCATGGTGAAGCAGGCTGTCCCCCTGCAGACCGTGGAGGAAGGATGAGGGGGTGTAGAGATTCCACCTGCAGCCCGTGGAGGACCCCACGCCAGAGCAGGTGGGGGCACCTGAAGGAGGCTGTGACCCCATGGGAAGCCCACACTGGAGCAAGCTCCTGGCAGGGACCTGTGGATCTGTGGAGAGAGGAGCCCACGCCAGAGCAGGTTTGCTGGCAGGACTTGTGACCCCGTGGGGGACCCACACTGGAGCAGTCTGCTCCTGAAGGTCTGCACCCCATGGAAGGGACCCACACTGGAGCAGTTCGTGAAGAACTTGATACCAAAGTAACCTGCCAGTAAGAGCAAAATTCTAAGCGTGGGTCCTTCTGGCATCCTCAGACAGCATTTAATGCATGAACAAGACTAGCTCACAGGGTAGCAAATCAGATAAATACATTATGGACAAGAAATTGTGCAGTGAAATTCAGATATTCTGTCAGAGTATGGGTGGGGATGATCTAAGGAAGCAGATTAAAGGGAGTAGGGTAAGGTTGAGACATGAACTGTCAGAAAAATGAAAGAACAGCAAGTATAGTGAGAAGTACTGCTACCCTCTAGCCAGCGTTTCCTTCATGAAAATAGCAATGGTTGGGCAATTTATTGAGTGCATGCACTCAGGGATTCAGAGTTAGGTGGGTTCAGCCGAGGCTTGTGTCATGGAGAGATAAGAATCAATCACAAACCAAGACAGTATTAGAAAATAAGAGAGAACTGAATTTTTGGGTTAGACTAAGCATCAGAAAAACTGGGAAAAGCTCCTTAGAAGTTTGCAGTTGACAGAGTTTGGAAAGAACACAATTTCATGTGACTACTTCCATTTCCTTTCATGCCTTCTTTGCTCAGATTGCTAAATGGCTGATTGACTGTGCATTGCTTGTTGCTGTCAGAACGATTGCACAAGAACAGGAAATGTTCTTGTTCGTATGAAATGGCGAGCCTTTTTTTTATTTCCAAGTATGTTTCCTCCTTCCTAGCATAGGTTCTGATGAACTTGAATTACTTGGTTGCTGGGTACTGTGTTTTTAAATGTCCTTAGCATGTTACTCTGTCATACATATCGTAAGAAGACAATTGTTGCTTGTATGTGATATCCATAATTGATTCTGCTCATTGAGTTTTTTAATGAATGATTTTTTTAAGATATAAATACAGAGTAGCTTTATGCACACCTAGATAGTAATTCACATGTATTTTTTGTATAGATAGATTAATTCAATTTTTTGTATCTCTTATAGCCTTTTATTTAGCTCCTAATTATAGCCAAGTGCTTCAGTTTACATTCTCTTGTTTCAAATGTGTTCAGATAATTTTGATGGTTTTACAAGCTCTGTTGGTTTTGTTACTGAGTCCAGATGAAGCTTAGTCTGGAGTTGTAGCTCATTTTATAACTAAAGTATTGAAGTTGTTACTGCCAACTCATTGCTGTTTATCATTATTAGCAATCATGGTATTTTAGGACTGTAGTGCCTGAGGGTAAAGAGTGGAATCTCTGCAATTTTCTGTTCCAGAAACATTAATAGGTTTATTGCCTCCTATTCTCAGAGAGAACTGCTCATCCTGTCCTACATGATACGGCTACTGCACATGCACAGAGATACCAGTGTTAATGGCACATATGTGAAACAGTGAACTTGTATACGAGCAATAGATTGGCTACCAATGGAAGCATATGCAGAGTAGCCGTTAAGTGGAGGAGCAAGAAAACAAGTGTATATCCTGGCAGCACCAAATGCAATGCATGTGTGCAGGGCTGAACTCTTGCATGTGCCCAGGGTGTCTGACACTCAGGGGATTAGCCACGCTTGGGCATCACCAAGCAACCTGCACATATTCAACAAGTCTGGAGCTCCCAGGACGTGCCAGTTCTGCACTTGTCCAGGGGTGCAAGAGGAGAAAGACCTGAGACCTCTCTGAGAGGGCAGCTGGGAGGTGGCTGCTCTTACACCCTCTTCTAGATTTCCTGTGTCCTGCAGGTGCTCTCAGATAAAATGGGGCCACCACCACCAATGGCTATATAACTGACATAGGCCAGGAAGATACAGAAAGTGGAATGGAAACCAATGCAATACACAAGTATATCCAAATTATAAAGCAACTGGGATCAAGAAAAAATGCTCTTAACCACCATTCCTAGGTTGATTGCAATAACATTTCTATTTCGTTTTGCTAACTGACAATCAATTAATGTCTCAAACTATAGCCTGTACAAATCTCAGCAATCTATTCAGCAGTTAACACAGATATATTGTATTGAATTGCTCTGGTTAAGTGGAACGTTAGCAGCATTTATTACAAAATCATGCAGTGCCTAGGGCATTTTACATAATGTTTTGCTAAGATTCTGTTAAAATATTATATATTTTTGTCTCATAATTTAGAACATATTTGGTGAATGATTTGAAATCCTTTTTTTCCCCTTAATTTATATCATTTAAAAAAGCATGACTAGTTTATAACTTTTCATCCAAATAAGCAAAAGTATCCACGGTATAAATAACAGGAGCTATTTAGTAGTTCAGACGACACTTGGGCCATTAAAAATGTTTGGGCAGCTATGTTAATGTAATTCCACTTGCAAAACATACTGATTTTTTCTCAAAGAAAATTTGTCAAGAGATCAGTTAGTATTTTTTTCTTTAATAGAATGCAGAAAAGGGAATATATTGAGTTTAGCAGAACCTTGCAAATTAGTGCATCATTGCACATGATAAAAACTTGAAAATTAGCAAAAAGGCAAATAAACATTCAAAACACAAGTACAGTCCATTACAGAAGTAAACTATATTTATTTCTGTTTAAGTGCATCATCAACAATATTGAACTGTCCAGGACAATCAAACACAGAAATGTTGTACAGATACTGTTGCACACCTATACCTTTTTTCCTTAAGTAATGTAGTTCATGTGGGGGGTGGGTAGACGGTGGTGTTTCACTGTAGTGCCTTCATTGCGTAATGCATGTACATAGTACAGAGTATCTCATACCTACGCTGTGAAATTTCTAATTGCTCAGCTGTATCCTCTGCATTCACATTCATATTAAGGTATTTCCTGAACTTTCGTCTCCTTTCAGCTAGAATACTCAAAATTTTAGGCAAAAAGAAATATGTAATAATAACTAACACATACATATACATCTATGTATTTATTCTTCAAAATGCTTACGTGCTTTTGAGAAAACAAAACTCGTATTGGTCACCTTTAAGCCTTTCTGTCGATCAAGGTAGCTACGATACTGCTTTGCTAGGAGAGGCTGTTGGATATAGTACATGAGGAATTATCCTGCTGATGTAGAGTCAAGTACCCTGTTCCTGACCCTGGCACAGGTCTTCATCATGGCTTTTGGAAAGCCTTTTCCCCGTTACATGCCTCAGACTTCTGCCTGGCGTTTGAGACTAATACTACTGATTCTCCTTTATACAACACTGCAAGATCTACACCTGACCAATGCTTTGCAAAACAGTGTTCCTTTGTTGGCAGTATTTTGTCTTATTTGGAAATCCTAGCCTTCATGTCCCAGCTCAGCTGATAAGTAATGAAGGAATATTCACATCATTTTCATTTTACATATCTAAAAACAACATTATGAAGAAACTAAAAAATCTTGTCACCTGGATTCTTTGCACGGTTACTGGTGCAAGCAGACACCTTCAGGAGAAGGTTTAGAACAAAGTAAATTACATTAATCTCCCATTCTAAGTATATTACCTTTTCCTGGGCTCAGCTGAAGTTGAGGAGTAGAGAAATGTGAATGGAATAAAGAGAGGGAAAGCGAGGGAAAATAAATATAGAAAATGTGAAGAAAATAGGATGAGAACAAAAGAAGCAAAAAATTAAATAGAATTAGAGTTTAAACTAAGTTTTACTTTTTTTCCTTACTAATCTGATGGCTTATTTTTGGCAAGTCTTTTTTTCTATGACATTTGAAATTGAATATTTAATGAAAATTTCATCCTAATAATAGCTTGAGGTTGCTTCCTGATAATTTAGCAGCAATAATTCTATCCTGCTCTAATAAACTGTGAGGCTTTTGGCCTCAGAGATTAACCTGAATATGATTATTGTCTAATAAATAGGGAACTTCCTCAAGCTATCAATATAAATCCTCAGACTACACTAATAACTGGCCTGTTTTACTTTGTCAAATGAGACTTTGCTGTGTAGACCACTCTCTGTCAGGTCAGAAGTAGAGAGAAATTGCTGGGAGAATCTTTGGTGAGTTTTGGTTTAGAAGCAGAGCACAAAGGGTGAAAGTACATGAAATATCCTGCAGAGCAGAGACTGGCATACGAATATCTCTGTGCATTGCTGTTCTTAATGAGCTAAGGCAAGATAGAAAGGGAAAGAAAAAAAGATACTTGCCTGTTTAGTTTTTTCTCCTTTTACTTGAGGTGATCGTGTAAATGTTATAGGCAAGATTTGCCCAAATTCACTTCTGGCTGACTGAAATGTTGCAGAGGCCAAAATAAAAGCAAATCCATAGGCTTGTACGTAATCCTGTTCATGGAGTTCAGGAATATCTAGGTGACCACAGACAAACATTTCAAGGCTTTGAAAAAAAGCATCAAGAACTAGCCTCTGTATTTAAAAGTTTGTTTGGGGTTTTTTTCCCCCTTTTTTCTCCTTGGTGTTTGCATTGTGTGCTTGAAGTATTAGTTTATTACATTAGAAATTACTGTAATGTCAGTAGATCTATGTTGCAGCTGAAGGACCAGAGTACTTCCCAGCTTCTAGGCCTGAGTACACACTTCAGCTGCATCTGTCTGTGTGGTGAGAAGACCTTGCCGTTCATGGATTTTCACACAAGAAAAACCCAAACACACAGGAGCTACAGCATTGCAAAATTACAGAACTGGACTGAAGGCCAGATCACGCAGCAATAGATAGACAACCACAATCCTCATCTCCAGTCTTTTATATTGTCTTTGTACTGAAGGTAATTTTCTAATTGTTTAATGGCTAGAGCTATGTTGTAAAGGAGTTGTAACTCAGAATTTCAGAGTTCTCTGTGTTAAGCTAACTGTAAATACACTGTTAACCATACCATCCACAGCTTGAATAGTGGCATGCGGTCATCATGCAGCTTGTCACGGTTTTGATCCATGCCACCTAACATCCTTCAGGCCAACATCTAAGCACAGTTTGGGGTGGGGTTGGGGGGTAACAAGCCAAAAATTTTTCACAATAGTCAGTATGAATGAGACCATGTTTTTGGAGAGGTGAAAAGAGAGTTTCGCTAGATGGATGCAATCTGTGTCATGCTACAGAAAACATGATAAAAAAACCCCTAAATTATTACCCCCCCCAAAAAAAAAAAATAGAGGAAAGGAAGGCAGGCATATCCTCACACTCTGGGGTCACTAATACTAGATACAGCCCCTCTTGCTGTGGTTAAATGTCTACTGTGTGCTCAGCTATATAGCTCAGCTACCTGTCTGTATGGGGGGAGCAATGTCAAACTACTAGCTTTTCCCTGCAGGAATTACCTAGAAAGCTGGGCCATGGCTAAGCTCAGGTTAGTCTAAGCAATCCCTGCTGCTAAGCAAACAATGGTCCAAGCTTACAGGAATGAATGAATACGTAAAGGCACTAGCCAGCACAATCCAGTAGTGGGAGATAAGCATAGAAAGGGGAAAACATTTTAATACTGGATTCTTTCTCATCATATTTGCTGAACTGCAACTAAGATTTTCTAAAATCAAAATAAAATTCAGTCGACTCTTTATCTCTTTGGCTGTTTTAATTAAAGTTGTTATTGATTTAAAATGCAAAATGAATTAGTAAATGCCTATTCTTTAAATTCTGAACTAGAGCTTTAGCTAACTCAAAACATTACATGGTATTGCTATTACACTTCTTTCCCAGGATTGATGATAATATTTTTTAATTAAGAGTTTTCAATATTATTTGTATTATTATTATTATAATTATTATTATTATGGATTTGGAATGGTTCATTTTCATGATAATAAATTAAATTTCCCTGTTGATTGATGTAGAAAGTATTTTTCAAGTGTGAGTGTATCTAAAACCAAATTTCAGCCATAGGTAGATCTCGTGATTGCTGTTGTCTGAAACTTTAGTTCTTCCAAGTTTGGGTTTTGGGGTTTTTTTTCTGGTAATCCTTATGTCACAGTCACATGTGCAGCCCCTAATAATAGCATGTGTTCTTCTGTTTTCCCTGACTTTGGATTCGAAGGTCATTCATGCTATTATTAACAAAATGCTCATAACTTACTTAACATCGGCTACAGATTTGTTCTTCCCACATCTGAACTTTCTGACAGATGTGAATGTCAAGACAAGGTGTCTAATTTTCTCTCCTGTATTGTAATGGAATGCATTTGCTTCTGTAACACCTTTAAAAGATATATCTACAATAGAAGATTACGAATGTCACAGGTCTTGCTTTGTTTGCATTCAATTCACACCCATGATGGTCCTTTAGGACATCGTACTGTAAGGTGCTGAGTGAACCCAGAGAAATACTGAGCAATGTCAATTCTCATAGAAACCAGTGAAGTTAAGGGCAGTTTGCTACCCAAGGAGACCTTTAGTATTTCAGAGTTAGTTAATCCATTTGTCTAGTAAAATAAATGGATAAGACTGTTGAGGAGAGCATCCTACCTGTGGCTCCCCTGAGGCGTCAGTGCTGCAGTCACAGGACTGCAGGCTGGCTGCTTTGGCACGAAGCTCTGCGCGGGCTGCAAAACCTGTCTCAAAGAGAGAACAGCACCTGCCAGCAGTGTTGACATGTTGGGCACGCGACAGAGTTTTCAGAAAACATCTGCCAAATCCAGTCACTGATAGAAGATAGTTTCTGAATCTGACAAAGCACAGTCATGAACTGAACCCAAGTGTGCGGTGTGCTTGGGCCTGTCGGGACTTGGGCCGCTCTAAGTGCATGCAGAAGTGAAAAATCTTCAGCCTGGGTCAGCAAAATTTCTCAGGTATTGAATCTTAAAATCACCTATATGCTTTGTAATGTCTTGGTCCGCTGCGCCCATCCCAAAGTAGGCAGTCAAGCCTGGATTCATAATTCCTCATCGTAGGCACTTCACTAAGCCTCATTTCCTTGCCCCCTCTCTAGATGATGGAGAGAAATTGAAATCTCCCCTTTCCAAATTGCCCTCGGAGACTGTGCTGTAAAAGTAAAACAAACTACATTAGGAAGCATTTCTAGGTGCTGCAGCCTGATCACCTATGCTGTTAATGTTTTAGGATGGGCCAATGCTAATTGCTGCCTCCTACTCCCTACCCCTTCCATGTCCCAGACAACTTCTGGGCATATTTCCAAAGGGTAGGTTGGATGTCGTGAGAGCGTTTAGCAGTGTGGCTGCAGACCATTCTCTCAGAGAGCAGCAGCAACAGGATTGCAAGTATATTTTATTTACTGCTGGACACAGCTTTTCATTCTAACACAAAGCACAGGTGGAAGAAGTGACAACTTTTAGTTATGAGTGTTGTAATTTCAGCATTCATACAAGAGGCCTGGCTTCTAGTTTCTTCACAGCATTTGGTTTCCAAACCCATTCTCATCTTTCCTTGGAGGCTCTTCTGATTGCCAGACTATTGACATAGCTTGGGTTAAAAGCAAAGCTATTTGTAACTTAATACTATGTCACATAGAATTCAAGCAATGAGGATATTAGTTAGTGATGTCCTGATGTTCTGGTCCTGACTGTAGAGATTACATTTGGATGGCATAGAGACCTTCTTTAGCCAAGGAAGTCTTCATATCTCAAACTAGAGAATCAATATTCATTGAGAAGTACGAGATTGAACGCACACTAATGAGAGCCAAATCCCCTATGAAAGCACATTGACTACTGAACTTTATGGCCAAATGTGGCCACAAATTTGTTCTGTTTCAGGTGCTGTCGAGGGACCCTGACCTTCTGAATCATGATTAGATGGAGATAGTGAATGTGTGCAACTGGGTCAGATACCTCATGTTCAGTATTTCCCAAGATCATGTGCAATATCGCAAATTTTTTTCACTTAAACCTTTGTTCCTGGCAGTAACCCTTATCTTTGTAAAAAATCTAATTTATCTCCAGAGATAAAATATTTTTTTTAATATTCAGATAGCATTTTGAATCTTGCTATGCTATTTTGCATCAAAGAAGTTTGACTCTTCTACATAAGACCTCATTAGTTTTGTCAGTTTTAAGTATACACCCAGCCATGTTCTTGGCTTTGAAGAAGCTGAGCAACATTTGCAGAAACATGTTTAATGAAGTTTTGGCATTTAAGGGTACAACAAAGGCAAATATCATAGCATGAAAGTAATATTTGCATGTTATAATAGGTAAATCCTGAAATATATTTAAATATAATAGTATGACACTGGAGCCATTCCTTAAAGTTTACCAATATCTGCCAAGGGTCGAAAGAAAAGGAAAGGAACACAGGAATATTTGAACATTTGAATGAAAATGGTGTACTTTTGTACCTATAGAACTTAGTCTGTTTGGGTACTTGTAAAAAATATTGTCTTGTGTACAGCAGAAATGAAGAATAGATGCAGGAAAAGACTAATGAATTCATGTGACTAGCCTATCCTAAATGCTAAGGATACATGTACAGCTTCCTCATAATATATTAATAAGTATTTGTAATTACAATAGAATGAATAAGAGTATAATAATATAATATGGCAATACTACAACATATATACAGGGGAGCTTCTTTGTAAACCCAGGCAATGAGTGAGATATAAAGCATAAAGGAGCATAAAGGTTTGAATTTTCCAGACATTTTAAGCAGGCTCCTGGGTTATTTTATATATTTTTATTCTTGCAATAGCATTTGAAGTCCCATTGTACTGTGCTTGAAAGTCAGATTAGTGCTGCTGTACATAAGCCCATTCCTTTCACCACTTTTGAATACGGGGTCAGCCAGTTTTGTTGAGGGCAAGGCTCTGAGGAAGGATAAGCAGGAGTGCTCAGATGACCTTCTCTATACATTCATACATTCTCTAGAGCGTGTCACTTCTTATTTGTCTCAGTCACATTGCTCAGATGCAGTATCTTCTTCTCCCAGTGTAGCATGAGAGAATGCACATAGACGTCAGGAATGCTGGTCATGATCGTTGTTCCAATCGTGGAAATTCACGGTTTGCACCTGTGCTTGATCACCTGCAGGATTTAGGGTGATCTGGCAGTTTTCAGTTCCCTACTGTGATTTATTTTCATGTTCACTGCCAAAGCGTGTCTATGTGGGTGCTTGTGTGTGCGCCTGCGTCGGATAGCTCATGGATTGCTGTTTGGGAATCACTGCTCAGGCTTAGCTTGCACAGCCATCCTAGCTAAAGATAACATTTAGTTCTCATACTGCCTGCATGTCCCACATATGTTTTGAAAGTGTCAGGCTCAATTTCGATCTTTCTCTCTGCCCTTCCTACTCTGTAGTGCATGCAGCTGACACCATGAAATGGATTTTTCTTCCATTTGAATTTCACTGATTTCTTAAATCCTGTTTGCCTGGAGGCAGAATGACAGCATGAATTCCTGCCTTTTCCACTTGGCTCGTAGATACAGTGCTCAGGAAAACACTATATGTTAAGCATTTAGGCATGACCAGAAGTACCCCCCACTATGGCCGGCTCTTCATCTTATTTTCCTTTAATATTTTTATAAAAACTTTACTACTGTTTCTCGTGCCCATTCAATACTTGTGGCTTTGTGTTCTGAGCCACTGCTCAGATCATCTTGCTTATTGAGAACACAGAGGGAGGCCATGACACAGAGTTTTTGCCAACCCACCTATATTGATTGAGGGTATGAAAAGTTCACCCCACCAAACTGACATCATGCTGTTCCCAACTTCTGGTTGTTTGTCTTCTTAGTTTATGTCAGAGTCATAAAAAGGCAAAAAAGCTTCTGCTGGCCTTGGATCGGTGCTGGGGATGGAGCGTGGATGCAATTGTGGTTGCAGAGCCTTTGCCGCTGGAAACTCTGTCATGTGGACAGAGTTTTTGAATAAAATCCAGAAACAGGGCAAATGCTCTTATAGCAGAGGTAAGCGCAGATTCAAACTGCAACTTGAACTCCTCTCCCCTTCCTCCACCCAAATGACAGCTGTATGACAGTACAATTGACAGTATTGAATCAATAAACATGGTTGGGTTTTTTTTTTTTTTCATTTTTTAACTCCACGTCTCTGTAGTACCTAGAGTTCTCTTTTTATGTGACCAGACTGCACTAACCATGACAAGTTCAGTGCCTAGATTGGGTTGGTGTACAACAAGGATCTATCAGGGATCTATCCCTAAGATATCTCAGAGGGAGAATTTTACAGACCATCTGATCAAGCAAAGGGACTGTGTGATGCTTTTGAGCAGGGGATTGAACTTTAAAGTTCAGTTAATAAAACATCAGAGGTCGATTGAATTCTGCCAAGTGCAAAGCAGAGTTTTAAGAAAAGTAATTTTGACCTTTGGTACCAATCTTCCACCTAAATCCCACTAAATGGACCAATTTCCCAATTTCTTTTTTTTTTTTTTTTTTTTACTCTGTTTCTTGTCCTGAGGCAGCCAAAGAAGATATACGGAGTAGCTGGATTTATTTTAGAAGTACTTTGTCAATAGCATAAAAAGTATCTTGTCTGTGATTACTTTGGGGCTGTATGGATTATCAGTGCTACCTTTATGCTGAGCCAAAGTATGTTGTTAGGAGGCCTTCAAGCCATGTAGGGCTTCAGGGCTTCTGTTGCAGGTATTAATTTTAAGTGAACCCTTCCTCTAAATATAGCACAGCCATGCAACAGTTCTCTGAGCTCTGTATTAAACATTGTGTAAAATCCTGGTTGTCTTTGTAGTAATGTAGCTACCAGAAAACTCAGGGGACAACCATGTCAGACCTGTGAATGTTTCAAAAATTGAAAAACAGTGTGCTCCAAGGAGCCTGCAGAAAATCATGCCCTTGGATTCAGATGATGTTACCATGTCAGCATGAATCACTTGAAGGAGGAGGGAATAGCAATGCTATTCTATTTCTAAACACTCTCCTTTACGTTAGTTTAGGCAGCATAGTTTCATTTCAAGCTATGCAGTGTTATACTGTTGGCATGTTACTTTCACTATTCGCTTAAAAATAGAGAATATAAAACAGGGAAAGTAAACTGCAGCGAGGGTGACAAATGGAATTTTTCCTCATGTAAAAAAAATGCAAAGTAATGAATATGTATGCAGTTGCTTTTTTACTGCGTGGGAATACAGTGAATAGGTCTTTGTGCCTCTATCATAGCCTTGTAATGCTACAACCTCATGGAGATTCTCATATAAATCAAATGGCGCAGAAGAATCTAATTTCTTCTAATTACCAAATGGGAAAGATGTCCCTTCTTCCAGGGAGTGGCAACAAACAACAATAAACAAACAAACAAAAAAAGTTTAATTAAAAATATTAAAAGTGTATTTTCGTAGAACAAAAAAAAAAAAAAAAGACTGCCATAATGAAAACAAGTAGCCTAGGAAGGAAGCAGAGCGCACTTTGAACTAATGATCTCTTCTACCCTCTATGAGTTCGTCCAGGCAGCGGAAGGGCTTGTGTTAAGCCTGTGCTTGCTTCTCTTTATAGCTGTTTTCTGTATTAATTTACAAAACCTGTGAAAGAAAATGTAAAAATCATATGTCTAGCTAATCACATGAACTAACCGTAAGATTCACATTCTGCAATATTTGCCCAGGAAATTAGGGTCTTATTTTGTAAACAGCTGACAGAAATGACATGCAACAAAGTGTTTGATCAAGTAGTTTGAACAGTCAAATACAGTGAAAAGTTCATTAAATAGATCTTTGATGAAAATATATGTTGTCAGAACAAAGCCTTCAAGCCAGGGCATATCTTTGAATACCTCTGAAGCACCACTGTATTTCCCATCTATTCAAAATAAGAAGTAAAATATGCAGAAGTGAATTTTCACTTGAGTCTAATGAGACAAGCATCAATCTATTTGTTACTTTTGGATGATTTGAACATAAATGATTTTATCGTCCCTATAAAAATATCTTCAGAAGAAGGCAATTCCTAAACCATTGATCCAAACAAAATTCAGTAATTGAGTGAACAGTAGTTCATACTATAACCTCTGAACCTAAGCATGGTTCAGGAGTGCTGTTGGAAAATCTGTACTCCACATGACTGTGGGCTGAATTCTTCCCCTGTGCCTACCTTGCACTGTCTGTGAACCCACAATCCTAATGCCCAATAGGCTGCTTGAATGCAAGTGCAGCAGGTCCTTATCCAACATTTAAATTGTGAGACTCTGACTAGATGTGGGATAGTTCTTAAAATTTCCGCTCCCTGGGCAATTTCTCTTTGTCAGGTTGCTGTATGTGTGCATTTATTTTAGACTCTACTGTTCACTATTTGGTTAAGTCATAATTGCTAAGAAAATACATCCTTTTAGTCACCATAATACAGAACTATTGTTTTGAAAATTTGTGCTGCTTAATTTACAAATCCAAGATGATTTAATCTGCTATCTTCTCCAGCAACACAATGAACTTTTCCAATCATCGTACTAAATTTGCTTAAGAGATAAGAGCTAATATATGAGCTCATTCAGCTTTGCCATCTATCATACAGTAGCAGTGAGTGTCCTGTTTGGTATGCAACATAATTAAATGTTGTCCTTGAGGAGTTTACATATTGCTTATTTGCATTCTCCTATTATAACAGGAAAATTGCTGCACCTTGTAAGCTTGAGCTCTACAGTCCTGTATCAAAGACATGTTTGTTTACTGTATTTTTAGAAGAGGTACATTTCAGAAGGTAAAGACCTTGCAAATGTTTGCTTTTAACCAAAGAAAATAGCTGGTATCATAATACGTACCTGAGGGCCCTAAAGTCGGGAGTGCTCTGTGGGTCAGACTGCTCCAGAGCGCCAGCACTGCGCAGCCCCCGCTCCTTCTCAGCAACTGCTGTTCACCCTGTGGCGGGGTGGTGCTGGGAGCGGTCCAGAGCCCTCCCAAAACAGCATCAAAAGGGCAAATGGCATCAGGAGGCAGCAGGACCAGTCTGCTCCTCGGGAAAGGTGAGCCAGGAGCCAAGGCTGACAGCACGGCTGGCGGGGCAGCACCCTCACCCTCAGCAATGCAGCAAGGAGCGAGGAGCAGGTCGGGTGGCAGCCCAGAGTCCAGTGGTCACCAGAGAGGTGGTGAGGCAGCTCTGAGGTCAAGCCAAGAAATCAAGCATCAGCAAGGTCCGTGGCCAGGTATGGATGTATCCACAGCGCAGCTCAAGGCACGGGTCCCAGGTGAAGGGAGACCATGGCTTGCCGCAGTTCCTGCTCGCATGGCCTGGCCGCACCGTCTCAGAGCTGGGCTGAGCACCCGCAGCCAGACCCCCAGGAAGGGCAGAGAGGCTGCAAATTTCTCCTGACAAACAGGAGACACAGAGACTGCTGAGGCTGCCGTAAAGCGCTGTAGTTGCCCCGTATTTTGGAGTGTCCCAGAACGATTCCCACAATGTTTCCACAGGAAAGTAATGTGGGTGCTAAAGAAGTGTCATGCTCTTCAGCATCTCCTTAGTGCCATGCCTGCGTAAAGCTGTAAAGCCAATGACAGCATGGGTCTCTACGTGTACGTAGAGCTAAGGACATCTGTAATGATTCACAAGCCCATATTTAAATGTTAGTCATTGACTATTTGAGTCACTTTGCTTTTAGAAAATCAGAAGTTAAACGTACATTGTCCTTTGCTGTTTTTGCAAGCACAACCCATATGGCACTAACGCAGTATGTTTATGCATGGCTTTAAAGTGTTCTTTATACTTTGTCAACACTGAGATCTATACATATTTTGTACACAGACAGATTTGTAGATTTATATAATTTACCCTAGTTTCATACAACATTAATTTGCTGATTAAAATCAGGGGGAAATGAGCAGAGAATCGCATACTCATTAGTTTATTGGATGCTTTAAGAAAAATGACTGTTATAGGGAATTATGTAGAAATAGTGGGAAATGTTCAAATCCACAGGAAAAGCAAGCAAAGAACCTGAAAAGCAGCAAGAAAATTAATTACTTCTGCTCTCTGGTCCAAAGAAGTAGAAATGCCACAGATAAAGTTATGTGCCAAACTCCACACAGGTAGAGATTTATTCTTCAGATATTTAGCAGGGAATGATGGAATTGTCACTGTGCTTTACACAGACTCGGACAGGAGAAGAGTCCCTGTTTCCTTTACACATTCACTGCTTGGTCTTGTTCAAACACGTCCTTTGAAACCAGAACATCTGGAGTTATTTGCCCCATGTCTCCTTCTGTGAATATGCAAGACAGGAGTGGCACGAAGAGCGCTGCCCTTCTTCATGGGAGCACTGGCTGTAAAGGAAGATAATGAGGCTGCTGCATTGCAAGAACCGAACATGCTGATTTCCTCCCCCACCTCCTCAAACAAAATAGCAGCAGAGGTGCAATTAATTATCATTATTTATTTTCTGGCTTTCCAGGACAGTGCAGATGTGCAGTGGGTTTTTGCTTTGGGTATGTTGTAAAATTGCAATCTAACCTTCCTAAACATTCAGGAATGCCCAAAATCAAAGCCCATATGGCACCTACTTTATCAACTTGTTTTCTTATGAGAAGATTTGCTTAAAGTGCGTGCTTACCCCAGCCACCTGTAGGTGTAGTTAGTTGGCTCAGACTTTCACACAAGATTAGAATCATAAAATTTGCTGACTTTTATATGATAGACCCCAGCTTTTAGGCAGAAAATCCCTAAAACTAAATGAAAAATAACATGCATGGCCCATACTTTAGACCTGCTGATTGATGTTGTTCACTCGCTTGTGTTCTCTGCAAGACACCAACACAAAGCTGCTGTCCCTCAGAAAGGTGCACTTCACTTTTAGACCACCAGTTTTACTGATATGCTAAGCCTAGCCCTGAACCAGGGTCAATGTCTAACAGTAGTTTATGTTATATGGCCTATTTCATGCCCCCAAAATAACACCTTGTTTTTACAGTGGTGTGTTTACAGTGGAGACAGAGGAGAATGTTCCTTCAAAATGTTAAGAAAATTTGTCATAATGTTTTTGGGTTAAAGGCTGCAGACTTGCCCTGATCTAAAAATCTGAACATTACATCTTTTTTTCTTTTTTTTTTTCCTCTTATTGCCTCAATTCCTTCTTGCTAACAACTTTGCACGAAACTTAAATCTCCCGGGACACTTAGACACTAGCCATGTTTCTGACACAAATTCATCACTTTTTGATCATTTCTTCCAGTAAATTGTTTTAGATCCCAATTCTGTGAGAACTAATAAAGTTAATTTCACTTATATCAAGAGCTTAATGGAGGGTTGCCATCAACTTTGCTGTAAGCAGTATCAGTCCTGCTGCAATAGGATTGTTCTGCAGTTTTATTTCATAGGCAAATTGAATCTTCGTGTGGCATACATAACTTCTGTAAGGCTTCTTAGAAAAAGAAAGAACCCCACAAACTAAATCTTACTTTTTACCTCCCAAGAGTAAAAGTAGTGAGATCTTAGGCCAAGAATACTTAATTTTCTTTCTCAACAATTATAGATGTACGCCCTGGACCAGCTCCACAGTTGGCAAGTGTAACTTTCTAGTTCTGTAGATATCTATTTTTTCAGGTGTATTGGCAGCATGGAGAAACAGATGGAAGCGTCTGGGTGACACAGGAAATGTCATCTCAAACTGGGATTCTCATTGATTCATGACAATTTTTGTGTGACAAAGATTATGAAAAACAGTGATAATTTTTCTGCTGACACAAAAAATAAAGTCATTATTAATTTCTTCTTTTGAAGGGAATATTGTGATTACTCGGTGGTGTCTGTACACCATTTTAAAGAATAATGAGATTTACTTTAAGTTGTTTATTTTCTAAATGTTTTGTTGTAGTTCTTACATAATTAATTCAAGGAAAAACCTAAAGGTACATGTTGTATCTGAGCTCAGATTTGATCGTCTTAATGCTGATTTCCAGTTTCATATCTGTATACCTACCCATACTGGTAGACCCAGCAAATTCATAAAGGCTCATTCAGGTTGGAGGGCCTATACTTTATCTAGTTTTACAAGGCCCAAGGATAAATCTCCAATCTATAAAGCAAACTGGGAACCATAATATCAAGGGGATTTATAAAACTGTCACGGTGAATTGATCATTAATGGTATTTTTTCTAAAATACAAGCACTATCTGAATGCAATTCGTAGACAATATGTCATATAAAAAGGTATAATCATTGCAATTAAATCTAATTAATTACAAATCAGTTTTCATTAAAATCTAATTACTCATCTAGATTTATGTAACTGGGAGCTGAAATTAACGATGGAGGTTTGTTTCTGTCATGTAAGTGCTACCCTCAGTCAGAGCTACTTCAGTCACAACAGCTAGGCAGCCAGAATTTAAAGTTTTTGCAAAAGATTCAGCTGCCTCTGAGTCCATGAGAATTATTCCTATACCGTCCTTCCATTTATAATGTCATTTCTCAGAGATGATCTGTGTTTTTCTGTGTGGTTGATGTGATCTTGTTAGCAGTCAGAGCTCCTGTGCATCAAGCACAGCACAGCCAGCCGGTTGAGGGAGGCGATTGTCCCACTCTACACCACACTGGTAGGGCCCCACCTCAAGTACTGTGTGCAGTTCTGAGTGCCTCAGTGTGAGGAGGACACCAAACTATTAGAGTGTCTCCAGAGGAAGGCGACCAAGGTGGTGAAAGGTCTCAAGGGCAAGACATAGGAGGAGTCACTGAGGTCACTTGGCTTGTTCAGCTTGGAGAAGAGAAGGCTGAGGGGTGACCTCATCACAGTCTACAACTTCCTCAAGGGGGGCAGTAGAGGGGAATTTTATTGATCTCCTCTCTCTGGTTCCCAAAGATGATACAAGGAAATGGAACAAAGCTGGATCGGGAAGTTCAGATTGGACATTAGGAAGAAGTTCTTTAGTGAGAGGGTGTTCAGTCACTGGAACAGGCTGCCCAGGAAGCAGTCATGACACCAAGCCTGTCAGAGTTCAAGGAGTGTCTGGACAACGTTCTTAGTCATATGGTTTAATTTCAGGTTGTCCTGTGAGGAACTGGGAGTTGGACTCAATGATCCTTATGGGTCCCTTCCAACTTGAGATATTCTATGATTCTATGATTCTTCAGTTCTTTCCCCTTTCCTTATGCCACCTGTGTTTCCGTGAAACCTTCTAAAGTTATGAATAGCTTTTTGGAAGTGCTTAGGCAGTAGCAGCTCTTGTAGGAATGCTGTCAGAGCTGCTGGATACTGAACACTTCTGAGCTATTTAATCTAGATGCTTAACAAGGAAGAGAAGCCACCTGAAAGATTCATCAGAAGCTGTGGTGCCCTTCATCTGTTTCACAGTCTGGCCAATGGCAATAACGGTCCATTGCCAGAAACATGGGAACAGTACATCTTCTATTACTAGGTGTAGCATCTGCTACTCTTTTATGTAAAATAATCTTCTTAGTTTTCCTTCATTTCAACAGAAGTATAAACAAACAAACAAAAAGAAAACCTCTTTGAACATCTCTGTAATTTTTACCAGATTCCATTCATATGGAGAAATGCTCATAGAAAAGGTTATAGCTGTTTCCCAATCAGACAATTACTAAGTCATTCCTAATTCAATAACTGTCTAGGTTGGATTAGTCACTTCTTTAATCTCAGGTGTATTTTTTCCAATGTGATAGGACTCACTCAGAAGAAATCCAAACAATATTAGCAACTCTGCTTTGAGTTGTCTTTGCATAAATGAGTGAAGAGACAATGTTGATTGAGCTGAGATCCTTTTAGTTTTCACAGGTTAGTCTGTAATCCCTACGTTACCGTGTGCAAGCACAGTAAGTTTTTGAAGGCAGATAAAACCAGTGTACTGAGGTTTTGTTGTTTTTCCACCTCCCCAGCCACAAGCAGCCACAAACAAGCCGCTCTCATCAGCACTGTAAGTGTGCCCTGGCTGTTATCTTTCCTTTCCCACAGAACAGATGCTAGATTGGACAAAGCACATATAAGGATATAATACACAACATTCCTGCTTAGGCACGGAGCCAGACTAACACGTTCAAACAGTCTTTTCCAACTCTAATGTTCACTAAACAGATTCTACTTAAAAGTATCAGTTGATATGTTAAGATAACCCAATATCTTACCTTACCTTGCTAGTTTTATACACCTTAATCCTACATAGGGTAGCTAGTACAGATTGTTAGAACATTAATTTAAAACAAGAGAAGGCATTATCTCTTACTATATTTTCAGTGCAGACTTCAAAATATAGTTTTAGCATGGAAGGAGAGTATCAAAAGCATAGATCTGAGCTGAGCATCATTAGCTAAAAGGACAGCTTCACTTCACTAGGGTGCTAATGGAAAGCTTTGTGTTGTATACTTTGCTCTTGAGCTTGTATACAACAACCTTGTATTCATTTTCTTGGGCCTTATATGTGCATGGAAAACTGTTTTTTCCCCAAGCTTCCTCATGGCAGTTTTTCTTAAAAAGCAAAAAGGAATCAGCAGATCAGGTTCTTCTGTGATTTGTCATATGACACAAATGCACTTTACCTTTTCAAGAATTGGAATTCTCACTGCTAAAACCAAATGACAAGATTATGTGTCATTGTCCTTGGAGATCTCCAGAGGAAGACCTACCATACAAATGTTAAGAGCAATTGTTGTTTTTACAAGTGGATGTCCCAAAAATGGTCCTTGAATCATCAGATTAGGTAGATATTGTACCCTTCAAGCACCTTGTCCTCTTGTATAGTGTTATGTGTCATTCTTCTTTTCATCACTTTCTGTTTTCCTATGTGATATAGATTGCTGCATTCAAATTTCAACAAAGGAAAAGAGAGAAATCTCAGGGCATTAACACTGCACCATCCCCAATAACCAGTTTGTATAATTAAAAAATTCTGCTTCAGAGAACTTTTCTTCAAAGCCCATCCCCAGTGTTGCATTGGCTGTGTCTACAGTTCCTTTGAGCTACCTAAATTTTTAATGCATCTACAACACAACTTATTCTGTGTAGAAAGTGTACGTCCAAAAAACTAACATTCCAGAGAAAGAATCTGCTGAAATAATACCCCCTACTCTGACAACCTGAGAGAAGAACCTCTGATCAGTTCTTCAGGATGCGTCCTCCATGGGAAAGGGCTTGGAAAGCAGAGAAGTCTAGCTGTCATTCATTGTCCGTACTTTTAACAGTTCAAAAACACCACTGTAGAAAAATCACAGAATCACAGAATCACAGAATCACAGGACGGTAGGGGTTGGAAGGGACCTCTGGAGATCATCTTGTCAAACGCCCTTGCTAAAGCAGGCTGACCTACTGCAGGTTGCACAGGATCGTGTCCAGGTGGGTTTTTGAATATCTCCACAGAAGAAGACTCCACAACCTCTCTAGGCAGCCTGTTCCAGTGCTCTGGCACCCTCAGAGTGAAGAAGATTTTCTTCATATTGAGATGGAACCTCCTGTGTTCCAGTTTGTGCCCGTTGCCCCTTGTCCTGTTGCTGGGCATCACTGAAAAGAGTCTGGACCCTTCCCCTTGACACCTGCCCTTTAGATATTTATAAGCATTGATGAGATCCCCTCTCAGTCTTCTCCACATTAAACAGACCCAGCTTTCTCAGCCTTTCCTAATATGAGAGATCCTCCTGTCCCCTAATCATCTTTGTAGCCTTCCACTGGACTCTCTCCACTAGTTCTCTGTCTGTCTTGAACTGGAAGGGAGCCCAGAACTGGACACAGAATTCCAGATGTGGCCTCACCAGGGCAGAATAGAACGGGAGGATAACCTCCCTCGACCTGCTGGCCATGCTCTTTTTAATGCACCCCAGGATACCATTGGCCTTCTTGGCCATGAGGGCACATTGCTGGCTCATGGAGAGCTTGTTGTCCACCAGGACTCCCAGGTCCTTCTCCGCAGAGCTGCTTACCAGTAGGTCAACCCCTAACCTGTACTGGTGCTTGGAGTTATTTCTCCCTAGTTCCAGGACCCCACACTTGCCCTTGCTGAGCTTCATTTGGTTCCTTTCCGCCCAACCGTCCAGCTTGTCCGGGTCTCACTGAATGGCAGCACAGCCTTCTGGTGTATCAGCCATTCCTCCCAGTTTTGTATCATCAGCAAACTCGCTGAGGGTACATTCTGTCCCTTCATCCAGGTCACTGATGAATATGTTAAACAAGACTGGACCCAGTACTGATCCCTGGGGCCCACCACTAGTTACAGACCTCCAACTAGACTCTGCACCCACTTATCACAACCCTCTGAGCTCTGCCATTCAGACAGTTCTCAATTCACCTCACTGTTCACTCATCTAACGCACACTTCCTAAGCTTACCTATGAGGATATTATGGGTGACAGTGTTGAGGCAGACAACACCTACTGCTCTCCCCCCATCCACCCAGCTGGTCATGCCATCATAGAAGGCTATCAGATTGGTCAAGCATGATTTACCCTTGGTGAATCCATGTTGACCACTCCTGATAAACTTCTTTTCCTCCACAGGCTTATTGATGACCCCCCAGAATAAACTGTTCCATCACCTTTCTAGGGATGGAGGTGAGGCTGACTGGCCTGTAGTTTCCCAGGTCCTCCTTCTTGTCCTTTTTGAAGACTACAGTGACATTGGCTTTCCTCCAGTCCTCAAGCACCTTCCTATTCTCCATGACCTTTCAAAGATGATGGAGACTGGTGTAGCAATAACATCTGCCAGCTCCCTGAGCACTCATGGGTGCATCCCATCAGGGCCCATGGATTTGTGGGTATCGAGTTTCCATAAATGATCTCTAACCTGATCCTCCTCAACCAAGGGAAATATCTTCCTTTCTCCAGACTTTCTCTCTTACCTCCAGGGTCTGGGATTCCTGAGGGCTGGCCTTAGCAGTAAAGACTGAAGCAAAGAAGGCATTCAGTAACTCCACCTTCCCTGTATTCTCCATCACCAGGGTACCCACTTCATTCAGCAGTGGGCCCACATTTTCTCTACTTTTTTGCTACTGATGTAGTTGAATTCTGAACTAGCAAGTGAATAGAGCTAATACTGGGGCAAAAACAACATTTAAAAACCAAAACAAACAAGCAAACAAACTTTTAATTGCAATTTCTTGGGAGTTTAATTATAGTTAAATAATTTAGTTAATAAATTTAATTCTTTTGCTGTATTAATATTGAATATTTAATTATCTTGGTAGATAGAATTAAATTATTCTTTTTTCTTAAACCCCTTTTTCCTAACAGTCATTATCACCAAGTGAGCTCACAAATGGAGGACAACAATCAACCTTTATATGGGGTGAACTGACAACTGTCAGCGAGTCTGTTACTGAGGCAGAATTACAGAGTTCTCAGGAATGGAGGCATGTGCTTCATCCCAGTGAAAGGGCTGTTTCGGGGAGTGGTGACACTAAATGCCATCTCACTAGAGAATAATCTCTTCTGGCAGACAATAATCAAAACCCTTTGGCAAGCAGCAAGAAAGATGTTTAAATGACTTCTGACTTGGAGAATAAAGCTGCTCATGACTAATCTATTTCCAGAGAAAAAGCGACATGGGAGCTCAAAAGCAAACACCCCACAAATCTTCTGTGTGATTTTCAGGTGGAAACAGAGTTCTGTCAAGTCTGTGAAACTGCTATATAGGCAGATTCAGGAACATTTTAAGATAAGAAAATACAGGGGCTTAGCAATAAGGAGTTAGTCAGTCAAGATAAGAAAGTTTGCATTATCGTTATCCTATGTCTTGACGTAACATTCTTTGCATTTCATGCTTCAGAGTGAGTTATGTAACAGTTACCATCATTTAAAGATGCTCGGAAAACCCTAATATATGAGAGATTTAGTAGAAGGACCCTCCTATTCTACATGCATACAGAAAGAACCAACTTCCAGCACACTTTCTGCATGAAAATCCCCTTGATTAAATGTGTAGTCATAATTGCATATAGATCAAAGTGCTAATCATCTTGGCTGACAGCACCAGTGATGCAAAGCACTAATATTCTATCCACTATTCCCTTTGAAAAATGCCCTCTCTGTGAAACACAGACATGCTTTGCATTCACCGGTTTAACGTTTTTGGAGGTTCATAAAGCTGGGCTTCTATCTTACAAGTTTTTCTTGGCAGACATTTATCAATCAGCATCTTTTCATTAAGCTGGCAGCCACTGTAAGAACCATTTAATCTCTGAGCAGTTCTGTCCTAGGGAAGCTGGTCCTTCGTACAGGTCCTTGTAGAGGTCCCTCTACGAAAAGGTCCTTGTAAAAGAGCTCACAGCCCAAAGTTCTAATTCTGTAATGATCTCTCTGTCCAAAGATCCCTGAACCAGTGAAGAATTTATTATGTTTGCCTCTCCCCATAAGGAAGCTTCAGGAAAAGGGGAACCAATGATAAATGAAGCAATCTGGAATGCAGAGCAACAGTCAGTGAAGGAAAAAAATAAGAACATATTTTTATGTGTTTAAAGTGAAAAAAAGGGGGACTAACTACTCTAAGATATGTTCATGTAAGTGAAACAGAATCAATGATAAACTGGCAGACATACTGGCAGAGTACTGTATTTTTCAGTACTTTGTTCTTTCAAGGATTGGGTTTCTAAACAAGTTTAAAAAGCACAGCACTAAATCAGACATCAGCAAAGCTCTGAGCTTCTTGAAGTCACTGCTATGACCAGACCTGTAGGCTTTGTTAGCGTGCATTCTGTTACAGGTATTTCATGACAAAAATTTGAAAGATGTTTACAGAGCAAGGAACAAGCCAGAAGAAAATAAAAACATGAAAAGATTAGAAGATCCTGAAAATGAGAAGATTGCTGTATGTTCATTAATGATCTAATTATCAGGATAATGAATGGCTATATTGAGTCATGGGGCTATTTAGTGTATATGAATATTGTTATGATTTAATAATAGGCAATGAACAAGCAAGTAATACTGCTACAGCCACAGCTGTCCAAATATATGTCAGAGTAGTTTGTAATAAAGAAATAATGTCTTTGATTAGACCAGATGACAGAGTAGAAAAAATAGTCTTTTCTCCAGATTGGAAGCAGGAGCAAAAAATTTTCAAATTGGATGCTGGGTAAGAACAAGTGGTTTCTGCTAAATTTCTGATGAACTTCTCCAATGCTAATTCTGATAAGCACATGTGGACCAGAGCGGGCAGTTTGCAAGAGAATAGATGCTAGGATCATTAGGTCCTAGTCTTGGAGAAGAGCAAGAAATATTCCCTAAATCATGTGAAACATTAAGGAATTACCTCAGGATGAGAAGAGAAGAAAGAAATTTTATTTATTGCATCACAAAACGATATCTCTTTGGGTCTATGTTGGGTCTATGACTTTAAGTATTTGGCAAAGTTATGAGTTTTAGTTCCCAGGTTTGTCTTTTGAAAGTATTGTATAAATCTCTGAGAATCAGGACTGAATTGTCAAGACAAAGTAGCTGCTCTGTGAAAAAGTTTTTCCCAGTGGTAGCTGTATATTTATGTCCTGCATTGATTGCATGTGTTAATTCATTTTAGTACACAGCAGGTGTGTTGTTTTTTCCAAGCAATTTCAAGGATGCCATTTTGTGCACTAGATGAAATTCTGGAATGCACGTTTAGATGTTTATTGTGAGAAAGAACACTTTGATCTATGTTGCTATGCGTAATCAAATCGGATAGCCAAAGATCAACATGCTTACCTCTAGAAAAACAGCACTCACAAAACACTCTTAATCAGTCTAAAGATGATGTTCACCAAAAAAGGATATTCTTCTAAGGAAATAAATCACACCTGAATATTGTCATGACTTACTACAGCACAAACTAAACAAAATACAACAGAACCCACTGTCCATACACTTCTGCACAAACCAAATATTTTTTTCTAAGCAAATTTCAATTGGGTTTTGAAATACTAGTATTTAAGGAGTTTGTAGCCAGGTGTTGGTCTCTTCTGCCAAGTAACAAGTGATAGGATGTGAAGAAACAGCCTCAAGTTGTGCCATAGGAGATTTAGGTTGGATATTGGGAAAAATTTCTTCACCAAAAAGGTTGTCAAGCACTGGAACAGGCTGCCTGGGGAAGCAGTAGAGTCACCATCCCCGGAGGCATTTGAAAAACTTGTAGATGTGGTGCTTAGGGACATGGTTTAGTGGTGGACTTGGCAGTGCTAGATTCATGGTTGGACTTGATGATCTTAAGGGTCTCTTGCAACCTAAATGATTCCATGATCCTATGATTCTATGTTCTACTCAGTATCAATATCTCAGTGCCTAACATCCTCCAACCACACACAAAGGAGAAAAAAAAAAAGTCTTTTTATTACACTAGATGCAATAACTCACTTCCGGAATATTTGCTTTTGGAAATACTCACTTTTGCAGACTAGGAGCTTACAGCCAGCTGCCTTGCCCAGGCAGAGTAGCCGTCTTTCCCACGTTCAGGAGGACGTAGTACACATTGAAATTTAGTAGTAAATGCAAAGAAAGGAAGAGGAACGGGAGTCAAACCTTGTAAAATTGAAATATTCTCCTTCCCCTGTTAGCCCATGCAACTGTTTCCTATTTCTGAGGTTCATGTTGGGGAAAATTTTCAGAAGCACAATGTGGTGAAGACTAATTTGGGTATTGCTGCAATTTATAGTTAAGAGGCCAGTAGAAATGTGAGCTTTCTGGACAGTTAGTGACATTTTATTGTTCCAGCAGCGCAGTTTGTCTCCCCATAGGCATAAAAAGAATACAGTGAGAGCACTTCAATGTTGTGCGCTTACATAAGCACCTGTAGAAGGTGTGATTGAGATATCGCTATATTAAGGGTAGTAACCAGCCTTAGAGAGAGAGTTGGAAGCTGTTTTCTCAAAGTGATGAGCTCCTCACTGCCTTCTCTCTGACATAAAGAGGCAAAATGATGTATTTTGGAAAAGTGTTGACTCAAAGTATTCCTCGTTTTTAAGTGGATAAATACAATAACTGCCACAAAAATACCAATTTGTATTTTTTTCTATGTTGCAATATGTTTTCCTTCTGCAGCTCTCTGTTTTGCTAGATTGGAAATTCAAGAGTCACAGCTTCAATTTGCACTTCAGTTACAAAGAGCAGAACATTTATAATATTAATTTATTTTTCTTATTCCAGTGTTTTTAGGAGTTTAAATCAAGATGGTTCTTTGACCTTTGCTTGCACATGTGTATCAGAAGTCATAAATAAATTCAATGTGACTGAGACCTTCAAAATTTCTGACAATTCTCATTTTGCATTAAAAAAACCCCGATATATAACATGCCTGGAATAACTAGGGAGAGCATTTAGTTTTTCAGCCAGTCCTTTTTAGGCAAATCAAAATGCTGATGTCGGGGACAAATTTTGCCAAGTATCATTTTGTTGTGGCTTGGTAGAGGACTGGCCAATACTGTAAATGAGATCAAGCAGAATCTACCTATCTAGTTATCACAATAAATGTAGGGTAATTAATCATATTATTTCTACTGGAAGGCAATTCTAGAATCTCACCACTCTAGTGACTAAGAAAAAAAAAATTCTTTTCAGTCTATGTATGTAGTTTATACACATCTTGTTGTTGCCAGTATTGCCTCTTAGCTTATGTAACCATTTCTCCTTCAGTCATGATACCCTCCTGGTATGTCTAGACGAAGCAACAAATCCTGTATAGATTTGTCCTATTCTCAGACTTTACTTTGAGGCTAAAGAAGCCACATTCTTTTCATCTTGTTTGTCTGAGAGGATCTTCATATCCCTTACCTTTTCCAATTTCATCTTTCATGAAAATGAGAGTTTACCAGATCAACCTTCCCACCACCTTCCATTAATTATACTCTCTTTTCCTTCTTTTTATCAAAAGTTGGTCTCGGGATAAATGTGAAGTTAAAGCCTGAAATTCATTTTCCGTGAACTTTTCCAATAATTAATCTTTGGTTAGTCACATGATCAATGGTAGAAGAGTAAATTGTTCTGAACCGGCAAATACAATCACAAGTTTCCTTTAGGAAAGGGGAAACTTCTGCACTGTAACCAGCCAGGATTCTCTAACTTCGATCTGTCACCAATTCTGGCTGCACCAAAGCTCTTTCAGCACAAATTCATCTCTGCATCCATTCACATCTAATTCTGGATACTGGCATGTAGTAAAGCTTGAAGTAAATCCTGGAGACAAGACCTATACCTTATCGACAGATTTAGAAATTCTGGCAAATTGTTTAAAACTTTGACCTTTTGTTGGAGACCGCTATTTCTAGGGGATAAAGAAACTTGATCAAATTATTGTATACTGGGTTACATTTAGGTTTATTTTGCTAAAAGAATTACTCCATAATCATATGGAGAGATCAAGGCTTGGACTTTTGGGCCATCAAGATCACGTGGTTCAAAGGATTTGGTTTTGTATGCTAATTTCCTGATTACAAGTTTTATCTGACTATGTCATCAGACTTCAATTTCTACATCATTTTGGCCTTCTAAGTGAAAAATTCATCAGAACTGAATTAATATAAAAAAAGAAATGGAGAGCAATAACTATCTGTATGAAATCTGAGTCTGTGTTCCTAATATACCAGTAAGTTTTATTAGTTGGATTTTTAAATGATAATTATTTAACTGAGAACTAACAGGAAAACATGTTTATTTCTTCCCATTCTTGATGTAGATGTGATGGCCCAATAACGGTACATCACGGTACATTGTAAATAGTTTTTGAAATTTCAGTTGATATACACATTCTGCCCTTCTTCAAAGTCTGTTCTCTCTTTTGACTTTTGTCCATTACAAAGGTCAACTAGGTAATTTTGTTTACAAGCTGAGGCAATAAATAGTACCATTAGAGGTAGCAAAGTTTGCAGGAGGCCAGTTTATCCGTATGTCTACTATATGTTTTATGCAATGTCCTTTCCCCACAAGTAGTTTTAAAAGGCATTCTCCAAAATGAAAATTGGATCCCACAGTACCATTTTAATTTGCACATCTGCTACTACTTTTCTTACTCACGTGATGCTGGTGATTTATTTATTTTTAAATTTATTTTCTGTCTACATTACAATACCTGTATTTTTTATTTCAGGCTTGAAGTATAAATATCACATTCATCAGACTAAACAATAAAGATGCAGGTAGTTTATATCTGGCCAGGTGATCATGATGGAAGGTTTGTGTAAGTCATAAAACTTCAGTAAATCTGAAGAGCTTGCCAGATCCACAGCCTTGTTCCAATTCTGAACATAGCCAAAAAAAAAACCCAAATGAAGGTGAGACCCTATAGAACCAGTAACATTGGAAGTGTTACAGAATGTTTGTAATAGGATGAAGAAGCTGTTGGATGCTTTTTTGTCAAAGATGCAAAACAGCAACAATACTGACAAAAGAAAAACTTTTAGAAAGTCAGTGAGAGATTCCAAGTGGATCGATAACAAATGAGGCAGAAAGTGTCATCTGTCAGAAGAAAAACAAGTACTTGAAAGGACAAGGGTCTTGCAAAGTGCTGATTAAATGTAATACACTACGTGAGGATGCACAAATCTTGAAATGCTTCAATGAAGAATTGTCCTCCATCACATCAGGAAAACATTATTCTTGCAGAGGTATATTATCATTAAAGTTGTTAGAATTTGTATAACAAAAAATTAAGAAGAAAGAGTAAACATGGAATACTGTGAAGGGGATGATCCAGATTCCAAATGTTCTAAAAGACAAAGCTCTGAATTACTTGCATTCACCAGAAATAATCTCTTTGCTAATCCCACTTACTAACAAGTCACAGCAAAACTAGCTCTATCTGTGAAGTAAAATGGAAGCTGCTAAATAAAAGGTTCGGCCATGAACCGCATCCATCACAAATTTTGAAGGAGTCCTTCATATTATCCCTACTGACTAAAGGGAATTTATTGTATATCCAGGATAAATTTGCCATAGATTATCTACTGCTAAAAAAGAAAGCTTTGAAAGCAGCCAAACCAAAAGCAATAAATATCCACATAATTTTGAGAAGAGCTCATTTACAGATGGGAGGTGACATTAAAGCAAAAAGTATAGATAAGTTCTGGTATTCTCTACCTTCCGTTCTGGATCAGTGCTCAATAAATTTTCATGCCAAAGGATTAATTACATTCATCAGCTATGACTGAAGAGATGATAACATTATTTTGTCAAGACTTAATTTCTACAGTCACTTGTGGGAAAAAGTCATCCACGAAAGCATCTGATGTTTGTTCAGAAGTTAATAACCATCAGTGTGAAGTTCATTGGAATACCAAAAGAGATGGGACACAAACTGCAGTTTATTCACTAACTGCAGAGACTGATAGAGCCCAGTGCTTCCAGAAGCAAGACTTGTGTATCGTTCACTCTTATGTGCATAGGGTCCTGTCTTAGGACAATGTGAGATATTAAGTGCAGGGAAAACATTCCACCATGTAAGTGAAACCCAGTGCTCAGAATGTGTTCATTGGACTGCAGCCTGCAACACCATTATTTAATTTTATGATGATTAAACAGAGAGGAATAAGCATCATAGTGTTGTCTTTGCCAAACCGGTCTCTGGTGTCACAGAAAGCCTGTAATGCTTGCAACACAGAACTAGAAAGACATAGAATCACAGAATCATAGAATATCTCGAGTTGGAAGGGACCCATAAGGATCATTGAGTCCAACTCCCAGTTCCTCACAGGACAACCTGAAATTAAACCATATGACTAAGAACGTTGTCCAGACACTCCTTGAACTCTGACAGGCTTGGTGTCATGACTGCTTCCCTGGGCAGCCTGTTCCAGTGACTGAACACCCTCTCACTAAAGAACTTCTTCCTAATGTCCAATCTGAACTTCCCGATCCAGCTTTGTTCCATTTCCTTGTATCATCTTTGGGAACCAGAGAGAGGAGATCAATAAAATTCCCCTCTGCTGCCCCCCTTGAGGAAGTTGTAGACTGTGATGAGGTCACCCGTCAGCCTTCTCTTCTCCAAGCTGAACAAGCCAAGTGACCTCAGCGACTCCTCCTCTGTCTTGCCCTCGAGACCTTTCACCACCTTGGTCGCCCTCCTCTGCAGACACTCTAATAGTTTGGTGTCCTTCTTACACTGAGGCACTCAGAACTGCACACTGGGGCTGCACGGGTGCAGTATAGAGTGAGAAGAAAGAGTAGGAAGGTGACGCCATAACCACGGTTCATGGATAAAGGAGTAGAATCTGTTACAGATCCTTCCTTGCTTCCATTAAAAATAATCCAGACTGGATTACATTTTACATTCTGATCTATCATGTTGTCTCAGTCAGAGGAGATAGAATAGGCTGTCCACCGGCTCTCAGTATCCCAGCACCAAAGATGCCTTTTGTCTATCTTCAGTATGAATCAAAGCATAGCTGAAGCTACCCATGCAATTTGTATGTTTGACATAGGCAATGATGAAAGGAATAACATGAGAGCTCTGGAATATGTCCCCACACATTATTCTCAGAATTAATGGCTTGAGCAACATCTGCAATTTTATGTCTGAGATGTCACTTTTTGAAAACTATGCTAAGAATCTAGTTTAAGTATCTATTCAAGGGTAGTGGGTAGAGGTATCAATGTTGTAGTTAGATCTTCATAAAATCATATGAGGCACATCTCTAGATGACTATGAAAAGGATTTCTTCCTTGGTTACAAGATGATTACATTGTTGATGTTTTTCACTTCGAAGAGGCATTTAAATTCATCAGCAGTGATGACATCTGCCAAATAGATGTCAATGTTGTAATTTGAAATTGTTTATTTTCATGAATCATGTGCATTGCTGTGATTTTTTTATCATGAACTGCTTACAAGAGAAAACATTCTGGTTGTCTTACACTGGTATCAGGCTGTGATTAGAATAGCCTTCAGAAAACAAGACTGGTTACCCTATTGCATTCCCACGATTCTCTTGGCTTTTGTATATGATAAGCTAAACTAAGCATAATACTGCTCATCCAGTGATCATCTAACAATTCTTTATACCTGTTCTTCCATTTCCCAAATATAGGTGTGTCTCTGTTTAGCTGGGACATTCAACGTCTTTTTAAGAATTTCAGTATTTCTACTGGAAATGCCTATGTCTACTGGACAGGTTATTCAGGAGACAGTAAATACTGACACTCAGATTCTAGGAGGCATAAAGATAAGGAATACTGTGTGCAGTTTTGGGGCCCTCACTACAAGAAAGACATTGAGGTGCTGGACTGTGTCCAAAGAAGAGCTATGAAGCTGGTGAAGGGTGTAGAGCACAAGTCCTGTGAGGAGCAGCTGAGGGAGCTGGGGTTGTTTAGTCTGGAGAAAAGGAGGCTGAGAGGAGACCTTATTGCTCTCTACAGCTACCTGAAAGGAGGTTGTAGCCTGGTGGGTGTTGGTCTGTTCTCCCAAGTAACAAGCAATAGGATGAGAAGAAATGGCCTGAAGTTGTGCCAGGGGAGGTTTAAATTGGATATTAGGAAAAATTTCTTCACCGAAAGGGTTATCAATCATTGGAACAGTCTGCCCAGCGAAGTGGTGGAGTCACCATCCCTGGAGGCATTTAAAAAAAATGTAGATGTGGTGCTTAGGGACATGGCTTAGTGGTGGACTTGGCAGTGTTAAGTTAATGGTTGGACTTGATGATCTTAAAGGTCTTTTCCAACCTAAACGATTTTGTGATTCTATGGTACTCATTTTCCAGCTGTGGACAGCTAGAGGGTACCATGGTACAACATGTTATCTGAGGTATGATTCTCCTACATAAATCAAGAAAGAAAAATGATAGATTTTTTTTTTTTAATCCAGATCTACAGATGCTTAGTTTTTAAAAAACCTAGCAGATATTGAAGCCTTGTTCGAAACGTTTTAGGATAACTGGATGATGCTATGAAATGTGCATTTATCACAGAACTATCAGGACACTGTATTTCTGCTTTTTGAAAACTATTGACCTGAAATGTAGAAATGTAGACTTCTATCTCACAACTATTCCTGATTTATAAATGAAGGTCATGAATATTAAAGTTAAAACATGCAGGAAAAAAGGCTACTTGTATCTTCTATGTAGAGAGGGCAAAACTTTAAAGGACAGGCTAAAGGCTTTCCTAACGTTTTGGTCTTTGGTTTGTTTCTAACATGTATACCCAGTATACATTCCTAAATATATGTCCATTGACTTCTGGCCTTCAGTAACATGTTTCCAATCAAGCAAATTTTGCCAAGCCTTTTGACATATGATACTGCAGTAGTAATGCTGAGAAAATAAAATATCCATTTGTTTTTGTTTGCTGACAACAGAGTTTTTAGCTTCTAATATAGTAACACAAAGAAAAAAAACAACTGTCAATGATAAATGGTGGCTTATACATATTGCTACCACCATGAAGCCTAAAGTGAGACAGAAAAACAATGCATCACTGCTAGATTTTTATGTGGGACACAGACATTAGGGATTAAACTACTTGTATTAAACAAAAATGTCTGCTGTGGGCAGATTCAGTCAGGGAAGAAGGATGACACAGAGAGCAGCAGCAACAGAAGTAATAACAAAAAGCTGAGTAAGGAAAAGCTCCTACTTGGAAACACTGTCTTTTAATTAATAAGAGAATCAAATATCAATCCCTTTCCACTGCAATTCTACGGCATATCAACTTTAGAAGAGCTCTTTGAACCTTTGGGAAAAAAGGCAGCAAGTAATCAATACAAAATAATCTTTTTTTTTTTTTTTATATTATGTGAAATGGAAATACCAGTCTCTTAATTCTAATATTGTACATTGATCTAGTGACACAAAGACAGCCAGCAGAGAAAAGTGTCTGTAGTTTCTAAAGGCTCAAATGTAGCTCACATCATTGTCCATGATGAGTGGTGATGTCTGTCGTGGTTTAGTCCCAGCCGGCAGCTGAGCACTATGTGGCCGCTTGCTCACTCCTCACCTTGGGGTGGCATGGGGAGGAGAATCAGAAGACAAAGATAAAACTCATGAGTTGGGATAAGACAGTTTACTAGAACAGCAAAGGAAGAGGAAAATAACAACAACATTACTTATAAAAGAGTATACAAAGTGGGTGACACACAATGCAATTTGCTCACTGCCTGGAACCCAATGCCCAGCTCATCCCCAAGCAGTGACTACTCCTCACCAGCCAGCCCCCCTTTATATACTGAGCATAATGTCATACGGTATGTAATACCCCTTAGGCTAGTTTGGGTCAGCTGTCCTGGCTGTGTTCCCTCCCAGCTTCTTGTGAAAATTAACTTTAGCCGAAAACCAGGACAATGTCCCAATAACCAAAGGCAGTTAATTCCAACCAGCATTATTGGCAGAACCACAGGTAATCTAAGCAGACATTCCAGAGAACTGGAGCTAACTAAGGAATATTATTATCTGAGATGATTGCTACCATAAAGAGCCAGACAAAAAGTATACAAGTCAAAAAGAACAAATGCACTTACATATTTTCCCTGATTTTCTTTACAGAATCACAGACTCACAGCATCGTTGAGGTTGGAAGAAACCTCTGGAGATCACCAGGTCCAACCCCTGTGCTCAAACAGGAACACCTAGAGCCAGTTGCCCAGTACCATGTCCACACCTCTTTTGAGTATTTCCAAGGACGGAGACTTCACAACCTCTCTGGCCAACCTGTGCCAGTGCTTGGTCATCCTCACAGTAAAAAAGTGTTTTCTGATGTTCAGATGGAACCTCCTGTGTTTCAGTTTGTGACCATTGCCTCTGGTCCTGTCACTGGGAGCCACTGAAAAGAGCCTGGCTGTATCTGTTTTGCACCCTCTCTGCAGATGTCTGTATACATTCATGAGATCCCCCTGAGCTTTCACTTCTCCAGACTGAACAGTGCCAGCCCTCTCAGTCTTTCCTCACAGGAGAGATGCTCCAGTCCCTTAGTCATCTTACTGGCCCTTCACTGGACTCAGTCCAGACAGAGGGCATCTCTCTTGTACTGGGGAGCATAGAACTGGACATACAGTTCTCCAGGTGTGGCCTCACCATTGTTGAGGAGAGGAAAAATATTATTTTATTAAAGTAATAAAATAATTTTACAGTGAACTTTACAGTAAAAAAAAAAATCTACTGCTTACACAATATGGGTGTAATTATGTATATCCATGAATATGCATTTTATCCTGGTATATTTTTCTTCTGCCATTTCAGCAGTGCCCAGTCATAGGCACAATGACAATTTTACTTTCTTGCTGAAGTCTGTATTTCATATAAAATGCAAACTTTTGATCTGAATATACTTGACAAAATCAATAGCAGCATTCTGCAAGACAAGGCATTCCTTCAAAGGATTTCCTTTGCTAAGTCTGGATGACAATACAATACAGATCAACAGGCTTCACAGCCTTTGGGTTTCATGGCTTTAATAATGCCACCCAACTAGCAAGAAATATTTTTTTAATTGGTCATGCATCAGGAGAAAGTACAAAGCTTGATAAATAAATAAAGTTTCGGGTGGTTGTTTTCCTTGATGTGTAAAGTTCACAGGTGTTCATTTCAAACAGAGAACTGGCATCATGTTTAAAGCACAATGTATGCCATGTTATTTGGCTAGAGGTAGAAATGCAGGTGAGTGATATCACACAAAAAATAAATATTGAACAAATAAGTTAGCTCTGAATTCTTTAGAAGGCTGATGTTATGTGCATATTGGGGATATTTGAAAGAAATATGAGTTGGAAAAAACATTTGCTGATGCTCTCAATTTGCTCCCACTATTGTCTCAGTGAAACTCTCCCTGGCTGGCACACAGACGCAGTAAAGGATTGCTTCTGCAAGTTGTACCTGCAGGTACGTACTTCTGCAAATACTTTGTGGACTGTGAACTTTAAAGAAAAACAAAGGAACTTGTTTTATCAGAGCAAATTAAGGGAAGAACTTTAATTTTTGCTTCCAAAGCCTCCAAGATGTATCCCTCAGATGCCAGTGATCCCACAAGAGGGAAGAATTGTTGAGACAGAGATTGTCAAATGACAAGTTTTGCGTGTGAGGCTAGAAGGGAGCATTGAGTGGATATTAAGGTGTTCTGAAATATTTTCATTTAGAGCAAGTATAATTTTTACTGAATTTAATTGTTGGCCACAGTAGATTTTCCCAAAGCCAGAACACCTGCTAGAGATCAAAGTAAAGTATGCAAAGAACACACAAGTAAACCAGCTTCATTAGCTGACAAGGGTCTTAAAAGGTCTCTTAGAAACTCGTGTTTGTGGATAAATGCCAATGGCAGGGATTATTCTTCACTGCAAGATAGAAAGCAAGCTGAATTAAAGATGCATAAA
This sequence comes from Balearica regulorum gibbericeps, assembly GCF_011004875.1. Classification (NCBI taxonomy): domain Eukaryota; kingdom Metazoa; phylum Chordata; class Aves; order Gruiformes; family Gruidae; genus Balearica; species Balearica regulorum. Next base: position 43,926,132 of record NC_046186.1, read on the forward strand.
TGTATTACGAGGTACCTGTATTTACCTGAACTTGATTCAATAACCATGTATTCACCACCTGGATGGGGTTGTTGCAATATGATCATGATACTCTACAGCACTAACATATCAGTTTTGCTGGTAATGTAATACCTGCATTGCTGACTACCTAAATTTTGTAGTCTTACCTTTGATCAGTAAGATAAGGTATCATTGCTGCAAAGAAACACAAGCATCACCTGCTTTTGAAACTGGATCTTACACTACGTAGCTCATGTAATCTGCAGCCAAGGCTCAGATACTCATAGATGTTCAGGTACATAAGGTGGGAGTGAGTCTGCCTGAATCTTGAGTCCCACTGTATTTGTTTTTCCTGTCAGGTACCTGTAAGATTATCCGTGTTCCTCTTGTGTATCATCTGAATTACCCCTCTGATGAACCCAGTTCTCCCAGGGTACTGTCTAGAGAAGCTAGCAGGCCTGTGGCTTTGAAGGTTCCTCTAACCCACTGGCTCATAAAGTATTTACTGAATCAACATATATAAACCTGAAACCTATCAGTGGCACTTCTACTCTGGCATCCTTCCAGCTTTCTTTTTGAATCCTATCATATTAATGGGATTTTCAAATACAAAAATCAAATCTCAAGAGAGCTTGATAATAATTTCATATTGGCTGGGGCTGGCTCTTGTTCTGTTTGACAATCCAGGAGAAACTGTTTTCCATACAATCCAAGAATAAAAGACTTCTTTTAGAAATCACTAATACTTATGGATTTTTATGTTGGGCATTAAATGCAAGATTTACCTGTGATATCAGAATGCCAGTGAACTAGTACGGATTTAAGACTGATGTGGTGTTTCCATACTATATCTGGTCACTTCTTGTTTAAGAAGAAGTAGAAACATCACACATGACAACCTGACTGCTTTGGCAGACACTCTCTAACTCAAACTCTGACAAGACATGAAAACTGTCAAAGTATTGTCTGTGTTTACTCTTAAACTAGAAATGACTTAAAATACAGTTTCATCTTTAGAACCAGTTATCTAGTTGGCAGCTCAGAAAGTTCTTTGAGAAATGGTATATTTATTAAGATCAGACCCTTTTGAATCTCTGCATTTCTGCCATATCAGTCTAGATTTAGATGGCCCATATTTACTGCTTGCTTTGAGATATAGCGTAGAGAGCTTTAACATCCTGCTGTTGGTTTTTCATTAAAGCACAAAGCACTATAGCTCTTAGCCTTCTTTCCAATGTTATTTCGCTTGTAGGGTTGTCTTGCATCCACCTAGCTGATCTTTTCAGAACTCTTCTTCTGTCAGAGTGAATGGAAGTAACATTTTCTATAATTGGCTTTTCTTGGAAAAGAGGGGCCCATTTCTCAGTGGATAATAAATGCTGTTAATCTTCTCATTCCTCCCATAATACATAGCACCCTCTTTAAAGAAAAGCAAAAAATAATAATTCAGGAAAAATAATTAGAAGTGAAATTGCTTCTGAGCATTTCTGTTTCCATGAAAATGTCTCTCACCCTTAGTTTTCTATTGGACATATCTAATCTAATCATCAGCTGTCACTAAGTAATTGAATACCCTTGAGTTTGAACTGTTACAGAGCCAATGATACATGTCTGTTCCTGTTATTTTTGGCTTCAGAAAGAGGTGGCTTATGTGTAATTGCTCTAGGTGGCTCAGCATTCAAACTCACTTTGCATGCCAGCTATATGTGTGCATATTTGCGTGTATATATATACACACACACACATTAACACAGTGAAATCAATGATATCAGAGCATACTGCAGTATTTTCTATTCTGTTTAGACATGCATTCGTGTCTTTTGAATAACTCATTTATATCACAAAACCAAAAGCTCTAAAGTCTGATGATGCCTGAAGGGCACTTTATCATTCCTTGGTTTGTCCTCCTGATGCTTCATTCATTATCATCATTCAAAGCTTTGATGTGAAAACCCTTATTAAGCTTGCAATCTTTTTGAGGTCCTCAAAACATTTCACTACTGATTTCCAACTGTCTCCATAATCAAGTTCCTGTTCTCTTGTTATGACATCCATAATTTACTTCATATCTCTTTTTTCCTCTTCTCAAACTTCTTTGAATGATCTTAAGATTTAGGAACACAGAACTCAAAGGGATCTCCCTGTCCATAAGTAGTCTCCAACCCTGCAGGTGAAAAGATCAGCTGAGCAGTGGCTTAGCTTCACTCCTCCTTCTCCTTTTCAACAAGCCTCTTGGTAGAAATCTGTCCTCCTCTACAGTATCTTTAGGTATCTTATCACAGTTTCCTTCAAAAGAAACAGACATGTAAAAAACATCTGTATACACATACACACACGTGTGCGTGCATGCAAGGTAGTGTAAGAAGAAAAGACATAGTGTAACTCTTAAAATACATTGCATCACACTGGCAAATAGCTGCAGATTTCTCCTGACGCTTCCATTTCAGCTTGGGTTTGGACATAAAATCTAACACTGTTGCTGAAGCTTGAAGAGATTAGAGATCTCAAGTTTTGTGGGAGTGAATAAACCCCAAAATTTCATGACTGGCAAGCAGGACAGAAACAAGTGTGTCTTCTGGTTTGGGGACCAGCAGGAGGAGTAGATTTCCAACTCCTAATTTCCTCACAATTTTTGTTGCTCTCCCACCCTGCTGCCAGTCATATTTTGCCCTTTTACTGGTAGAATTTCAAGAGAGACTTCTAAGTACTAAATACATGACAGTGTAGAACAAACCTCTGCAAGCCTGTTAATCTGTATGGAAGAAAATCTCTGATCCAGAAGAGCTGCAGAAGTTTGTGGCATCAAGATCGTTCTCTCTCTCTCTTTTTTTTTTTTTTTTTTTTTTTTTTTGTGAGTTCTTCTGTGTTAGGATTGTCTAAGTTCAGTCTCTGATACTGCAGAGCAGTTGGAAACTTCAAGAGTTTAAAATTGCATCATGAATTAAATTTCACTGAAATTACTAGTGTGGGATTAGGTAGTTAAATCCAGCAGCAAAACAGGACACTTACTCAGAACTATGGAAGTACGTATGTTAAGACTTTATTCTTGAATATGGATATCTTTTAATATATATTATACAGTGCATTATGGAACCATTAAAATCAATTGTATTATCAAGACTTAAAGAGCAGAGCACCTGCTCAGAGTGGTCTTAATTCAAATATGCTATCAGCACTGGGATTATCTCCACAGGTTTCGATAGACTGTAGAGGTCTGTGGGGTTTCATTGTTTTACAGTCATCCACATGGAAGAATTTAGCAGGTTATGATTAAAGAAACAGTACATTGATTCCCAACATCTCCCACAGCAATTTAGCAGGGAGTCAGATTTAAGTCATCCTCCACATCTTGTCCTCTCAGCTGCCACATCTCCCGGAGTTATGAAGAGACTCCTCTGATTTTTACATTCCTTGGGTACCTGTTGCCATTCCTTGACCCTTGCCCAGAACTGCACGTCAGAACTGAATTCCTCTAGAGTGTGGTAGGTAGTCCTCTGACTTCCCAGAAGACCTACATGGATTTAACAGACATGCTCTGAAAATATCTGCTGCACAGGTGAAGGATCACAAAACACAGTGGTAGTTACTCCTTTATTTCAAAGGTCAAAACTCCAGCCTTTTATTTAGTACCTTAGTAACTACAGTGGTAGAAGAAAGGGCAGAGAAAAGGCAAAAGGAAGTGGGAGAAGAATGTTCAGGGATTAAACACCAATACAAGAAAGAAAACATTTGGGCTCTGGGCTATGCTCTCAGGACCACTATGAATTTTGAATTAAAATCTTTCTCTTTCTCTCTCTTCGTCTTTCCCTTGTCTTCCTCTATTCCAGTTAAGCTTGGGTTCCTCTCTACAAAAAGGAACACTTCAGCAGGAGAGTTTGAATGTCTGGGAATGTTTCTCTGCCATCCCAATCACCAAGTAAATTGCAACTTGGTGGTTAAAGCACTCCTTTGGCACACTGTGGAGGTATTGGATAAAAAGTGGGAAGAGCACTTCACCTCCCACCTCCTGGCATTTTGGCAACTTGGTAATTGTGCTTTGTAATAAACAAGTGTCCTGGTTTCAGCAGGGATAGAGTTAATTTCCTTTCTAGCAGCTGGTGTAGTGCTGTGGTTTGGATTTAGGACGAGAATAATGTTCATAACAGACTAATACTTCAGTTGTTGCCAAGCAGTCAAGGACTTTTCAGCTTTTCATACTGCCCTGCCAACGAGGAGGCTGGGGGTGCCCAAAAAGCTGGGAGGGGACACAGCCAGGACAGCTGACCAGAACTGGCCACAGGGATACCCCATAACATATGACGTCATGCTCAGCACATAACTGGGGGAGTTGGCCGGGAGGCAGGGCAGCTTGGGAACTAGCTGAGCATCGGTTTCACATGGTGAGAAATTCTATTGTTCGTAATTTGTTATTATTATAATTTTTGTTATTATTATTAATAGTCCTTTTCTGTCCTATGAAACTGTCTTTATCTCGATGCACGAGTCTTACTTTTTTTCCTTTTTGATTCTCTCCCCAGTCCCACTGAGGGGGGTGAGTGTGAGTGAATGGCTGTGTCCCTGTTTGAGCTGCTGGGTGGGTTAAACCACGACGAGTGATCTCAATTTGTTTGACTATTTTCAGTGTTGGGCTTGAAGTCTTCCATCCCAAGAAGAAGGAAATGTCTTTCTGGAACACCAAACAAAAGCTTAAATCCACAGAACAGTAAGATTTAAGAAGACAGTAGTTGTGAGGCTATTCCTAGTAGTTAGCTCTAGGCGCAGATGCATTCAGCATATTGGTAGTTTTGAGGTGCTTGTCTCTCTCTAAGCATTTTGTTTAATCCAAACACATAAATCAAGTGTACTGGATTTCTCAGTGACACAATTAGAAGTTATAGGGATGAGAGGACATTCTTCCTGGCATCTGTTTCTTAGTGCTAGAAAGCATCATGGCATTTAATTGACCTAATAATCTCAGCTACAGAGCTAATATGCTTCCACATGTAAACTTCATGTGTCAATAGTCATGCTATTACAGATCCTATATTAAAAGGACAAAAATTAACACGATGACAAAGAGACAATCTGGATTTGCAAATTTAAGCACTTCAGTGATAACATGACAATATGTGTGCAATATTTGCCCAATAGTATAACAGAGAGAAGTGTCCCTCTGCATGGTACATATGGCTAGGTAGGATAATAGAGGCACAATACTGAGAGGGAAGGAAGAAACTAGTGAGCTGAAAGGGTAAAGTTGGCTGTGGAAGAAGACCCCTGTGGTACAAGAATACTTTGGTTCATCTAGTTAGTCTAATCTCTGTAAAGTAATTACTAGCAATCTGGATCTCCTATTTCCAAACACTAACTCTTAATGTTTAAATTTCTAAGCTGCTACACAAAAATGTGGACACAAAGCATTGCAGATCAAGAAAAAAAGCAGCTTTGCAGATTATTCAAAGATAGATGAAGAATAAAGAGCTTAATAGAGTCCTCTTGAATCTGTTCATTGACAGGTACCAAATTTTGGGCACCTAGGGAACAAGCCAGACTGTTCACAGCCTCACTTATGAGCAATGTTATCTTCTGCTGCTGCTCACATTTTATATAATATCTTCGTGACTTTAAGCACAAGTGAGTTAAACGGATCACTATTTTCTGCAGTCTTGAAGTTAGGCACAATTATTCCCTCTGTGCCTTGTGTTCATAAATCTGTCCGTTATTGGATATGCCCCCTGCAGAAGTAGGTGATATTCTATCTTATTAGTATTTTTTTATGCAGTTTTATTTTAACACCAACACAGTAGACCTTATTTTGCTTATTTTCACTGCTTTTTTTGACACTGTAATGTTGTTTTTACTAGCTTGTGCTGACAGTCTTTAAATCATTGATCCTTTTCATTAAATAAATGAGAAAGATTTCTATGTTGCAAGGCAAGATACTGGCTCAAATTACCACGTGATATGCCTATTTTCCCTGGAAAATGATGTGGTTTATTAGGCAAAGAAATCTTTTCTGTGTTCCTCTGATGTTATTCTATTGATGCCCTGATCATTGAAATAAATCTTTGGTATAAAGACCACATATAGACTAAAACAGTTGCTATTAGCAGTAGTGCCATCTGCCAGATACTGTAATCCACTGAAATTGTTGAGGCCACTTACATGCTGAAACTAATCTAGATGAACAACTGCAGGACCAAAGTTAAAATTCTACCCATGACTCAACAAATGGAAAATAACAGAATGCTAAAAGTGGACTTACATGAAGTTCATTATATTTACACTGTGAGGTCAGATGGGTCCTTCTACACTGTTATTTTCACTCTTTTCCCTCTATGAATTTAGCTGTTCAAAAAACATATGCACAATGTAACTGTGTGCTGTAATTCCTGAAATAAGATATCTGATCTTTAGATATATTTGCATACAATGAAACATATTTTGAAAATCATGTATGCTGTATGCAGACACATATAGGAATTGCAGATGAACTGTGGGCATGATGTATTGAAGTCAAGCAAGTCTTCTTGTGCAAGTGTGCAAAGTTTGGCCAATAAGTAAAGCCTATTCCACAAAGTCCCCTGAAAATCAAAGTCTGGGCACTTTATACGTTTTTGAAGATGTAATTCCATATGCTTTTTTTTTTGCTTACTAAGTTGAGGATTTATTTTTTTATTTATAAGTATGTTTAATCAAACTGCAATATAAGCCTTCAGGATTTGGAACAAAATACTGGAGTTATTATTACTCAATTTAGTTCTGAGTTTATAGTATAAGATTTGATGAGTTGTTTGAAAAGCTGTTACAATAAGAAAGAAAAAGGAAATCATAGAGCAAGGAATTTGGCATAGATGCAGAGAACTGAATAGTAACTGGCTTATGGTACGTAGAATTTGTTAAGGAGATGCCTCAATTCTGCCTTTAGTTATGACTGTGATCATCCTTTATACAGCAAAATAGCAGTGATATAGAATTTTTCTGCATTTTTTTTAAACAGTTGGGTTATGTTCCTTTCCTATAATTTTCCAAAATGTGTATTTTATTCCCAGGTAAGCATACCCTAGTGTTGAAAGAGAAGGGATGAAATTGCCCTCAAAGTTTTCCTTTCATCCACAGAGGCATAAGGGAGTATCACACCTATCCCTTTAATTCCCAAATCTTTTTTGTGCATAATGGAAGTATCATATGAGAGTAACTAGCTGAAGCCCATTCACAGCCCATTCATAGGAAAGAATTACAATAAGACAAGCCTTGTTACCTGCACTGAAGAGTTAAGATTATATTGCCTTTATTGTTGTGCATCAGACTGAGCAGCTGTGTACGAATCTGCAAAATACTTATTGTAGGAAATTTCTGTATACTTGACAGAATTGTATAAAAACAATCAAATTTAGTGTTTACTAGATATTCACTGTTTGGTGGTGACAGCTTTAATTGATAATAATGCTAAATGTCTTTCCTCATACTGTGGAAGCGTTAATTGCAAATACATATTATGTTCCTTGATGTCATCTAAAACTGTAATCCATAATACTAACTTGTGTACAAATAAAAAGATATAACTGTGTTTTAAGAAAAAAAAAAGAAACAAGTTTCAGTTACAGCTCTGCAATAATTTTTATGTATTGATTCAAAAGATCATAATACATATTTTTATTGGAAGTTTAAAATTATGCCACTAATGGTTGTGATGCTTTTCCTTAGGGCTGGACTAAAGCAGAAGACAAGTACAGCTGCTGAAGAATGGAGTGACATAACAGAAGTGATACAGGGTGGAAGGGCTGAATAAAGATTCTAGGACAGAGTCTGACCTTGACCTTGATGATTTGACCATCCTCATCTGAATCGGCATTGCTGAACCACCTCCACTTGTGTGATGCCTTTTGATTCTGGCTGAATCTTTCAAAAATCCTTGCCTATTGAGGAGTTAATTGAGAAAGCTTAAGTTAAGCAGTACAAAGATTTAATGCACTAACGAAGCAGGTTTTCAACTGATATCCTAATTGTCTGAAGTATTCATCTACCTGAACACAATGTAAAAGTTCTATTCATTCCCACAATTGTTAAGTTTTTCCAAATCATGCTGTCTTAGCCGCAGTAATAATTCATTCGGAAGAACTCTGAGACAAACATTATTTAAATCACTTGATCCGTTTACTAAGTTGTTGAAAAATCAACAAGAGCATTGTTTGATGTATCATTCTTTTTAGTAGTATGAGTTGAGTTAAGGAATTTTTTTTATAGAAGCCTGGCTACATAAGGACATTGAGAAATAAATTCTACAGTAGAAGGAGCAAAAACAATAAGGAATGCAGTCTGTGTGAATAATTATTTTTCTGGTGAGTTGACTGAAAGAAAAATCTGATCAGATAAGCCAAAATGATTCCCCCCCCCCCCCCCCCCTAAAATAAATACTAAAGGGAAAAAAAACTGGATAAAAACTAAAACCTGGAATATGTTTTTGAGTGAGTCTAAAATCAAACATTTCAATTTCATTTCAGGTAACTTTGGCAAAGCAAAGAAATGGAAATTAAGAGATTGAGCAAAAACTCACAAAACTAGACAGGAGAAGAAACAGACCCTCAATTTTTACTCAAGGACACTCATCTACAGTGTGCATAGCTCGAGTTTAATTTTCTCCTCTGCCTCAGGAGATATAACTTTCCAAGCAGTATACCTCAGCTTCTAAAGAACTTGCTGAGCTGAGTAGGCTACTCCCCATCTTTCACTTTTAGGCTGGTCAATGTGGTCTAAAATATTTACAAGTAATTTTGATCAGTGACTGGAAGCTAAGTGTTCTCTCTTGGTATTTCTTCATTTAAATCCCTCAGGCGGCATCCCACACAGCTCTTCTGATTCTCTTTCTCTCTCTAACTGAATTAGTCTTTAATTGTTCCATGCGAGGTGGAACAGTTCAAAAATAAGGAGTGAATTGGCCACGGCTTCATGGCTCAGTCACTGTTATGTGAGAATTTAATTCAAATGACTCTCAGCTCTAAGCACAGAAGGGCTTAGGCTCGAGGGCAGTCAGTTTTTATGAGAGCCTTCTAGTGCTAGCTTAGAAGATGTCAAAGGAGGAGAGACTCCCTTAGTTTCTCCTGGTGGATGCCCTGTAACACGAAAGAGGCAGGTTCATATCCCTTTTGGCAGAAGAAAAATATGAAGCAGGATTTCTCATAAGTATTCAAAGGATTCAACAATCAGAGAGGGTGGAGGCTCCTACACACTCCACGTTGGACACAGAAATGTAATCTTGAAAAAAGGAAACTATATAAATAGTGAGCATGCAAATAGATTGAGGAGGCCAGGCCAAACAACTCATATTTTTCAAGGAATAGTCTGTTTGCAACAGAGACTTGAAATAATATAGCTTATTTCAGCCTATGTTTTCTGCAATATTTAGCATTCCACTCTTGTTCTAAATTTTTCTTCTCAAGGTCAATATTTTATTTGTATAAACATTTGAGATAAGACCGTTTCACATAGAGAAATCTCAAAAATGTTTTTTGAAAGTGAAATGCTCATCAGAGATGCTTGTGGTGGGTTGACTCTGGCTGGAGGCCAGGTGCCCACCAGAGCTGCCCTATAGGTCCCCCTCATTAACTAGACAGGGGAGAAAAGGTATAACAAAAGGCTTGTGGGTCGAGATAAGGACAGGGAGAGATCACTCACCAATTACCATCACGGGCAGAACAGATTCAACTTTTAGAAAAAAATTCATCTAATTTATTACCAAGCAGAACAGAGTAATGAGAAATAAACCCAACTCTTAAAAATACCTTCCCCTCACCCTTCCCTCCTTCCCAGGCTCAACCTCACTCCCGATTTCTCTACACCCTGCCCCCTGAGCAGCACAGGGGGACGGGGAATGGGGGTTACAGTCAGTTCATCACACGTTGTCTCTGCTGCTCCTTCCTCCTCAGGGCAAGGACTCCTCTCACTCTTCCCCTGCTCCAATGTGGGATCCCTCTCACAGGAGACAGTCCTCCATGAACTTCTCCAATGTGCGTCCTTCCCACAGGCTGCAGTTCTTCACGAACTGCTCCAGCGTGGGTCTCTTCCACGGGGGGCAGACCTTCAGTAGCAGACTGCTCCAGCGTGGGGTCCCCCATGGGGTCACAAAACTCCTTCAGGTACCTCCATCTGCTCTCATTTGGGGCCCTCCACGAGCTGCAGGGGATCTCTGCTCTGGCACCTGGAGCACCTCCTCCCTTTCCTTCTTCACTGACCTTGGTGTCTGCAGAGTTTCTTACATCTTCTCACTCCTCTCTCTGGCTACATTTGCTGCTGGTGGGTTGCGGGTTTTATCTCCCTTCTTAACTCTGCTACCCCAGAGGCGCTACCACTGTCGGTGATGGGCTCGGCCTTGGCCAGCTGCGGGTCCATCTTGGAGCCGGCTGGCATTGGCTCTGTCGAACATGGGGGAAGCTTCTGGCAGCTTCTCACAGAAGCCACCCCTGTGGCCCTCCCCGTTACCAAACCCTTGCCACGCAAACCCAGTACAACACCTTATGAGATAATGACTCCCAACCAAGTGATACGGAGTCAAAGAGAATCTTCCATAAATTTCAGGAGACTTTTAAATGACATGATATTCATTTTAGGGTAAGGAAATTCCTGAAAATGTCTATATTTTAAAGTGGTGTTGTGATCAATATTTTTTAAGTGTCCTGTAGTACGAATAGCTTCCATACTTGTATGTAATATAAATATACACAGACTATTACGGATGCTTACAGTTTATTTAATTTAAAATATACTTGTAGAGGTAAAAACCTCAATAAATCAAGAAAAAAAAGACATATATGAGCAAAGTGATAAAGGGAGAAAATAAACTCTCAACGTTACATAATTAAAGAGGCTTCACTCAGAAAAAGGTGTATGTCTTGCATGTTTGTATACACTATCCCTAATGCTGGTTAACACTATACTTTTTACAGAACTGTTCCATGAAAACTGATATTAATGTCCATTAATCTGAACCTGTATAGCTAGGTCTTATTCCCTACAGACTTGCCCCAGAATAAAAGTAATTTTGTTAACTTCCTGGAAAGTAGCAATAGCAGCTTGATACCTATTCTAGTCCTTATTGTTTATTTCCATCTGTTCTCACAGTAAATCAATATTTAATTTTCAATTTACTAAATTCAGGCTTTAAAAACCTGTATATTTTTCACCAGGTAGACTGGAGAAAACCCCAAACCCTCCTCCCACAAAGTAAAATGATTGGAAAATGCTTTACCAGAAAATGTTATTCCTATTAAAAGAAAAACATAAAAAATACCGCTGCTTCATATAACAGGACACTAGCAAATTACAATGTTTCCAACACGTTAGAGGTAGACTGCAGTTGCAAGATAATTTCACACTGGATTCTTAATTTGGCATTTCTTTCCCCAAAGGGTTCACAACTGTCTTGTTCTTTAAAACATACTAAAAAGACAGATTTTATAAAGCTGTCTGTAGAAAGAAGGATCAACAGAGTACAGATGGAAGATGATTTTTCTCTATGGCATGCAAACTTTTATGACTTATGTGAAAAAAGTGGGACTAACACCATTTCCCACATGGAGATGTACATCTATATTTATAAATTTCTGTATTTTTATTTTTATATTCCTTGAGCACCTATACCTGGAAGCAAACATATTAGATTCAGTGAAAGGCCAATCAGTCTAAAACAAAGTTTTCTTCTTTAAAGCAGAGCCACCTCTTAACATTATTTACAATAATATAATGTCAGTTTAAGGAAATGACAGCTGTAGCAGCGGGGGCTTGTCTCTCTCTTTCATTATGAGTAGGGCAACCAGAACATCTCTCATCGTGGTACATTTGTTCATACACGCCTCTGAATAATTGAGTGAATTTTCCTTTGACTCTTGGTGACACTATATTAAGTCCCCCTAATAGTGCCTCAATCTCTAAGGCAACTTGTCCTGATTTTCTGAAAATTTAGGACAGGAAGATAGACTGTAAACAGCTGAGTCTAAGTAGAAATGTCATTTTGTCACACACAGCTTAAAAGACCCTGTTTGAAGAAATTGCACTACAGGAAAGCAAGCTCTCTAGGCCAGCAGTAAAACAGACTACTGCTGCTTCTACCTGTACTTAAAATACCACATCCTTCATGGGATACTGTAAGCATAGGGATTTGATTTTCTTTGTGGGTGAGTTTGTTGGAGAGTGTGGAGCTCAGCTCCTCAGATCTCTAACACCAATAAAAAGGCTTGCCCTAAGTTAGCGATTTCAGGCTGAAATGACTCAGCTCCCTTGAAAAAAAGAAGGAAAAAAAAAAGAAAATGAAAGGACAGTGTCTCTCTCCCCTAGGCTTTCAGCAAACATCCCTGAGAAACTCTCTGTAGTCAAAAATAAGGCCTTGAGCACAATAAACTTTCCCTTTTCTTCATTTGCAACTTTAGCTCGCTCTGCCAGGAACAGTACCTTTCTCTCTCTTCCAAGGCAATCACAAGGGCAGATTAATTATTCTAGCTCCGGGCTTCAGATTTTTAACATTCAATAGTGCAGCGTAATTAATGCAGGTGGTATTTACACATCATTAGATTTTATAAAGGTTTTACCTCTCTCCTCAAGCTACCATCCAGCTTATTTGTATGAATGATATCCCTTGCTCCCGCACTTCAGTTCTGGGTATCCTAATTCTGTTTAGCCTTGTAAAACCACTCTCTGCAGAGCACTTACCGTCATTTATTAACAGTCACTTTCAGTCTTTCTCCCCCACCTGGAGTTTAACTTTGAGATCTCACACAGGGCTCGGTGGTCTCCTCTTACCTTCCTTCCTTGTGTTTTCATACTCCATCCCCACACATATTTTCCAGAGAAACTTTGAGTGTGCAGGGATCTCAAGAGATCACTTGGTCCGTGTTCTTCCCTCCAGTTCAGCAACATCCAGACAGCCCCAGGTGGGTGCTTTTGTTGGACATTGAACCATCAGAGTCAAAATGGGTAAGACTGCAAGCATCCAGGACAGAAAAAAAGGATATCTTGGTAAAGATGGTATGAGCTGAAGAAAGCTCACATAGTAAGCTACAAAGACTGTAGTTTCTGTACTTAAATGGGGTCTATAGAAACAAAGTGATTATCCTCATCTTTTTTGCTAGGATTTATTCCAGGTACCTTGAATGTTAGTAGGAACAAGTGGTATCAAAATGGACCTAAATAGGCCCAAATTCCCTACAGGGACTAGAAACACTGGTGAAGAACACTCTCTGTTAAAAAGAACAGTAAAATAAGCTGTGTCCCAGAAGATTCCTAGAAGGAAAAGCTCCTTTCCCATGAGGTTTGCTCTTATGATGGGCAGGTTGTTTTCCCAGCCCACCACACCAACTTTGTCACCCCTCTTGATACATCATTCTTTTTCTGTTTTCTACTGAAGATAAGCTGAAGGCCTTCACCATCAAGGCCCTTTGCAGGTATCTCCACCTTACTTATGAAGCCTTCACTCATTGCTGAATTGTGAGCTCTCACTTGCAGTCAGCCTGAGAAATCAGCTTCTCTCTAACATTTGTTAAATTGGAAAAAAAAAAAAGAAAAAAAAAAAAGAACTTTGATTCTTTTATCCAAACTCATACTTCAGATTAACTTCTCATAACATTTGCAAAGCTGTTTAATATCCTCTTTTGCCACAGTGACAATATTTAAACTACAGGTATCTTGATGCAGATACTGGCCTTGACTTTGAGAGCAAAGCTTGTATCATGAGTTATTTTTTAACTCCTCTCGCCCAGTTCATCTGTTGCCCTGGCCTTATACATACTCAGAAAAATTTTGAAGGTAGGGACTGTACCTTTTTGTTCTACAATGCCTAGGCACAATAAAAGTCATGATCCATGACTTCTTCTGGTCTATCAAGCTCTCATAAAGTCTAGAGAAGAATCTAGCTATAAATCTATCTATTTACATCTATCTAGGTATTTGCTTATATGCATTTATTCATACATCTAACTAGTCTATGTTAATATTTACAATTAATATGAAAGACAAGCAAGGTGGTAGGGCATTCAAATTCTACTGGAAACCTGAATCTGAGATGAGGTCATTTAATCAGTAAGATCAGGATTAATATTGAAGAAAAATTCAGATAGGTCATTTTCTTAATATCTCAAAATAGAGCAATGAAAGTACAACTTAACAAGAAAAATGAAAGCCTCACCTTGATTTTTTAAATAAATCTAAGTCTATGTTCCTACCACAAACATCAGAGGGTGGAATCTTCTGCAGTAGAAACTTAACCCTCTATTTTTTTCTATTTAGCATATTATTGATTAACTGAAAACTTTTAAATCTACACTTCATGATGTTTACAGTCCTTTTACAGTGCTGCTTGCAAGGGTTCCAAAATACCCAAAGCTATCTACTGGGTTGGGCCGGTTTTCCAGTCTTAGGGAAATCTGAAGTCTGAGGGAATCAAATGAAACAGGGCCTGGGAAATATTGATAGACTGGATGGATATTCTTCAGGTGGAAAGCTAGCAGTCTTGACGCTGCTTAGTCAAACAGGGACACAAAGCTTTTCAAGTAAAAGACATAACATCTTCTTGGGTCTTGGCTCACAAGATCAGAAATAGGGAAATTATTACAGCTTATCCAATATTTTCTTCTAACCTTAGGAGTCAAAAGAAAAAGGGCAACATTGTGACTGACCTGTGTCATTAAAAAAAGAGTTATATAAGCTAATAAATTGCTTTATACACTTTTATATACCTTTTCCCCTTAAGGCAGAAAAAGGAATCATGTCCTAGAAGATACCATGAAGTCACAGCTCCTCTCAGTCAATAACCTGAAAGGGTAACTGATCCTGGAAGTGCAGCCTAGCACTGAGCAATGACTGTTTGTGACAGACAAGGGATCTATATATGTTGTTCCTTTTCAGATATCAGTACAGTTATTGTACACTATATATTTTGTTTAAAACATTGTGAGAACAGGAAGCTGAGTATTTATACCTAGGTCCTAGCCTCCGAGTCACACCATAAAGCTTTTTGAACAGAAATGACCCAGCTTGCAAAGATATGTTGTGAAGGGGTTGTTTGGGGTTTTTTTTTCAAAGATTTTCTTCAGTCTGTCTCATACAGTGGTTGCAAACCCTTTCCCTGCATGAAAGAGTTATTCTGTCCCAGCCTATTATTTTGTGTTTTAATAAAACATAGCCTGGGAGATTGAAAGCCTTTGGGTTTTTTTGATAGTCTCACTAACAAGACAAAAATATGGAGGCATTTCCACCCCATAGCTCTGGTTAATTTAAAGTCTTATACACAGATACTTTCTAATGTCTTGTCTTTTTTTTAAATGTATCTCGTGCAAAATATTTATTAGTTACGTATGGCCATATTGTACAATCACTGTGAAGGAGAAATCCCTACTGAAGTCACTGAAAAGTTCAGCCTAAAAAAAAAGGAAATTAAAAAAAAAAATCAATCATATGTGATTGCATTAAAATATTAATGTTTAACAACTAGAGTTTTCTTTTAAGCTAAAAATATCTTTGATTCTTAGATGAAGGAGAAGAAAAAATATCAATGGAAATTAAGTATTGATTTAACAAAAATAAGCAGTTAATACTTTATGTATCACTTTTAATTCATAGATCCACCACCATTTTACAAGCAAAGTCATTAGCACAAAACATGATTTTACAGGCAAACCTCTCCTCCTGAGCCTTGTAAGGAAGGCTCAGGACTACACCAAAGCCAGCTCTCCATCCAGAGCCTGGCCTCGCAGCCATATGTGTGCTCTCTTGGCAGGGCCAGCAGAGCAACCTACTCATCTGCCTCTCCTGGGTACAACTGAGCATCGGCACAAATCAATCTTCTCTGCAGTTTATCCTGCTGAGCCAGGCACTGGCATAGCTGAAGTATTGGCATATTTTGTGATAGGCTTTGTTACAGGGTTGGAGACAGTCAGCTGAGGCTGGTGACTTCTTAAACCACCCCATCAAAATTCAGTAGAAGTCATTTTTCCTGAGCCCTGAACCACTGAAGTGAAATGTTTTGGCCAGCATCCCATTACAGATCATTTGAGGACCTGAGAAGAAAATTACAGTCTCCTCACTCTCAAACTTACATTCTGCAGCATAAAATATCCTCTGTAAACTGAATGCTTCTTTCATTAGACTCAGCTGAGAAAATCCACACACTGCAGCCTCCATCAATTAAACTAATTGAAGCAGTAGGTTTAGCCTAGTTCCCCATTCATGACTGCTGAGCAATTGTTGGAAAAAATCAGCCCTCAAGCTTGAAAAACCTTACTTAATTAAAAAAAAAAAGGGGGGGGGGTGTTAAAGAAAGCCTTTAGAGACATCTGAAGGTAAATGTCTGAAAATAATAAAATAGGCTATAGTTGCAAAGTCACCATGCTGTCAGGCAGACTAAATGATGTGCTGGAAGAAGCTTACAGGAGGTCTAGGAGTCCTTTGTGATAAATTCTGTCACCTAATTGAAGACGGATTTGGGGTGGTTTTCTTGTCGCTGAAGGAATTCAGCCAAAACTGTTTATTATTACATTTTCTCTGCCTGACAGGGCTGATCCTCAAGATGAAGAGTAGTACTATAAGGGGTATTGTTTAGAGTTATTTCCGCCCTTGGAGCAAAACATATCATGTCAACTGACAGGGGTGCAGATTCCACTTAAAACATGTACATTTCTTCTGTGCTGTATTAATATAAACTAAATTGAAAACTGTTCAGGTTATTTTTTTCTGAAACTGTGACTATGTATGTCACACAACTGTATGGTTCTTCACTGTGTTTGGATTAGTTTTGAGGAAAGTCTCTCTTTCTCGAAGATACAAAAAATTAATGCATCTTTTTGTTTTTTCTATTCTCAGATCTGGTGTTCTCTCAGATAATATGTATGCTGATATGTGGAGCTTTTAGGAGCTCTTTGTAAAATAATCAGAAGAGGTTTCAGGCCAGGTCCCCAAAGCAGAGAAACAGCTGTATTGCTTTGGCACACAGTCCTGTTTTTCTGATGCAGTAAACATATTAATTGATTTGTCTTTCAGATTTATTAAATGATTTTATAACCCATCCTACCAAATTATTTAAACAGTCTTTTTCATTTTAGTACAAGTTCATTTGATTGTTTCAGCAGAGTACAAAATTGTGCCTTCAGGCACAGCCTGTTGTGAGAAGCCGTGCGAAGATGCATTGCCTTGTGGGGCTGAAAAAGATGCTTCCTTCCTTACTGCGTTATCTCTCAAAGCAGCCTGGTTGCACTAAGAGGAAAATAATTGATACACATTTTTAGATGGCTGGAGTATATTCAGATTTTACTGCTAAGCCAATTAACTGGCAATTGAGGGGTACAGAAGTTTGTTTCTAACCCTTAACTGGCAGGTTTCTTACAGGATGGCGATCAACAGTGCTTGCCCAAGAGCAAGGGTTTCTGCTCTGCTTGACTCTGATAGGAACTGTGTGAAGTTGCAAGGTCTTTACTTGCAGAAGTATCACTGAGTCCTGACAGGACAATTGGAAGAGTAAAAGTAAGAAAAGTCGTGGGTTGAGATAAAAACAGTTTAATAGGTAAAGCAAAAGCCGCACGTGCAAGCAAAGCAAGACGAGGAATTCATTCCCCGCTTCCCATGGGCAGGCAGGTGTTCAGCCATCTCCAGGAAAGCAGGGCTCCATCACGTGTAATGGTGACTTGGGAAGACAAACGCCATCGCTCCAAACGTCTTCCTTCTTCTTCCCCCGCTTATATGCTGAGCATGATGTCATATGGTATGGAATATCCCTTTGGTCAGTTGGGGTCAGCTCTCCCGGCTGTGTCCCCTACCAAATCCTTGTGTACCCCCAGCCTCCTCGCTGGTGGGGTGGTGTGAGAAGCAGAAAAGGCCTTGGCTCTGTGTAAGCACTGCTCAGCAGTAACTAAAACATCTCTGTGTTATCAATGCTGTTTTCAGTGCAAATCCAAAACATAGCCCCGTACTAGCGTCTGTGAAGAAAATTAACTCTATCCCAGCCAAAACCAACACAAGGCTAAAAGATAAACTCACATCAGTTTTTAAGATCTTAAGCAAAGAGTTAATTTACTTTGGGCTCTGCTTGAACAGCTCAGATTAGCTGCTCATTCAGATTTTACATTTATGAAAAATCATATGATTCCTGAAAGAGTCTTTCTTGGTCAAGAACTTATTATTTTCAGCTCAATTAATTAGCCAATATCGGATCCAGCAGCTTGCTATCATTAGAAAGGAGGATTAGACATCTTACTTTTGATCATGGTCAAAATCAACCAGCAACCACCTTTGCGTGATGTTCCAAGTGTCTTCCTGTCCAGCACTTTACACCAAAAATACCCTTTGCCTTTGCCATCACTTCCTTCTTCTCCACTGGACTATCTACGATTTCTGTACAAATAAAAATTTTGTATATGAGAGCCACCCATCTCAGTGATAACAGCAACAACAATTCCCGTTAGCATCTGAAAACATGTTTTTTTTGGTGGCAAATAGAGATGCTCGACAAGGCCATCTGGTTAATATTTCCTATGCTTGATAAATTCACTGAGAAAAAGTTATCGCAAAATCAAATCAGAGATGTATAAAGGACCCAACACTGTTATTCACTGAGCTAAAATATCTCCTATGGCCATACAAAGGTCACCTTGAAATTTAGAGAAGCGGTTGCATGGCCACCTGAAATTGGCAGTTAGAAAATTAATTCCACAGTCAAGATATCAGACTAAATTAGCATGTTATTGAAGATCCATTTAAGATTCCATTTACTACTCTGAGAAATAATTTGTCATTCCCATTGGTAACCACCACACAGAGCTTATTCCTGAAGGAACAGAACTCCTTCTGCTCCTCACCAGCAATGTTAGCTGTGACAACCCTGCTTCCACCAAGCCTTTACCTCAAAGGTCCCTCATTTTCAGAGCTTTCGTAGATAAGTTCTTGAATCAGGTATCAAATCTTGCTCATTAATCTTGCTCAGTAATATAAATGTAGCTTTATAGATTTTGATGGAGCTACTTGCGTTTAAGTTACTAACTTTGTTAAATGTTTCTGAAGTCCAGTCCAGTTGGGCTGTGTTTCCCTTAGGTATAACAGAAAATAATTCATAAGGGCTGAAATGTTAAAATCATATCTGTTTCTGTTCTAATTACCTACCACAGTCATAACATACAAGCTGGGGATGATAAAGTTTCACTTAATTTGCAGATAGATAACCTGCCCTGCTGAAGGAATTACTGGAATTATATTGAGTTTTTAGGGAGAGAGATACACTTTCTTTCTGAAGTACATGTGAAACTCTGAAGCTCCAATAATTTAGAAGAAACTGGGAGCTTTGTCATCAGCTTCAGTGGAAGCAAGCAGGATATAATTGCAAAACTGTAGGTACTTTCTGGACATTTTCTGACAGAGAAGATGACATTTCATTTCTGGCCTGTTTGTTTGGTTTTTTTTTTAAATTGTTCTCTCATACTCTATTTTATAGTCTTGTGTTCCTAAATGTATTTTTCCCAAATTATAACTCTGTTCAAAGATGTCATTTATAAGTATTTTATGTTAAATATATATTGTCCAAGTATATGTGCATAGTGACCGATGGTTGCATATACGCATGGTGGGACTGAAGCAAGCCTGAGATTTCTTTTCACTTGGTTTCCTTCCTGGCTTGCACACATTGCATAAAGGATAACTTTTAAAAAACAGCTACTTGGCTTAGGAGTTTAAATTCCATTTTCAAAAACTACTTATGCACTTAAGAACTCTTAGGCTCAGTGACTTATAATGTCACTTGGGCTCTAAGTCCATTTGGAAAAATGCATCTGAGTGCTTTCGAAAATCACAGCTAAAGCCAATTATCTCAGCAAAAACTGAGATTCAGACAGAGACAAAAAAAAAGATATTCTAGCAAGAGATGAATGAGCATATTACAGCAAATAAAAGAAAGCATATGAGCCGAAAATTAGGTATAAAAAGCATCTCAATCAATTAGAGAAACTAAATGCAGGGTAACTGATAGGAGAAAAAAAGCTGTGTTGCTGCCACTGATTGGAATTGGCACTGTTTTTTTCCAGATTCTTTTTTTTTCCTTTTTTTATTTTTTTTTCCAAATCCTAATTTTCTCTTCACACTGACAAATTGAACTTGGATATATGTGTCAGACAGTTGCTCAATAACGGCAAGTATGGTAAGTAGTCCTCTTTAGAAATACAGTATGTACGTTTCTCTCTCTTGCTAGGTCTGTGCACAGAAGTGGATATTCTTGAAGACCAGCTTCAAGAGAGAGGCTGAACTAGATGACCTCCAGACGTCCCTTCAAATCAAAGTTTCTATGATTGTAAAGCCATCCTTGTGTTGCTGTTAACAGGTTGTTAGCACGGGGCATTGAGACATTCTCAACACTCTATCTCTGATAACGTACCTTAATTTCACCAAGATTTTGTGAGGGAAAGGATAAGAGACTGTGTTGTGTGTATCTGCAGCTACAATAAAGTTATGTGCATTTGAAAATGTATTGATTCCTTTTAATATAATTAAGAGAAGAATAACAGTTTGCAAACATGCTGCTGGGGGTGTTTGATCCAGGGAAGTCAGATCCTCTTCTCAGGGGGAAAAAAAAATAAAAAATAAAAAATAAAAAATTCAAGGATCTTGAAGGACATTAGTAAATAACTTGACAGAATGATGAAAAATATCTGTCTCACACAGCACCTAAGGAGAAGGGAAGCAGCACAGCACCTCTGTCACTCAGAGCTGGAAGCAGAGGAAAAGGAAATAGCATCCTCTCCCTCCAGAAACACACTGCATTTCTGAAATATGCAATGCTACCTCTGAACTTTGTTGTGGAATTTTTGGTTGGCTTTGTAGCATGGTACTTGCTAGGAAAGGTCAACAAAGTGAAAAAGACAGTATGTGTGAATTGGTGAAAGAGAAATTACAACAATTTGCAAGTAAAAAAATACAGAAAATCAATTGGACATGCATATCTGGGCATGAAATTAAGACAATTGTATGCAGAATCAGAGCCATCTCTGTCGTATTTCTATGAAAGTGTTACCAGATATTACACTAGGGATTGGCATAGTTACAGGTTTCTTAAGTTGATCCAGAAAAAAAAGGATTTACTTGAGCCACATCCATTTGCTGAATTCAGCTTGTACTTTGTACATCTGAAAGCTCTTAGGTCTTAAATTTAAAATGAACTCTACAAATGGGGAAGCAGACTGGAGTCTGTGGATTTTTCTTTTTCCCCTGGTTAATGTGAAAAAATATTTATGTCTTGAAGCCCCACTATTCTACAGGTGTTATATAGTCTTCCTTTTAACTCAGATTTCTGGTGACCCATAAGTGAGCCATGAAACACTGAGAGCACACGTCAAAGATTGTCCTGTTTGAATGAGGATACTTGATACCTCCTAGTCCCTTCACAGAAAATCAGGTGAGTTCTGTGTTAAGAGTGTTGGCTTTCATGGAGTTAATTGCTGATGACTGTTCACTGCTGACACTGGTATCATCACTTTTCTCTTTTCCCCTCTTTCTCAACATCCCCAACCCCCTTTTTTTTTCTCAGAACCTCATCCAGTAAAATTGATTTTATCCTTTTAATAGCTACATTTTATTTTTTTTTTCCATTTCTGTAGAGGAAGGCAGCTATAAAAGCTGATTGGTTCCCAGTTAGTGTAGCCTGTAAGTTAGTGAGGAGATAAGAAGCCTTCCTATCTTTGTAGGTTTGGCAGAAAGAGGAAATTTTCATTTAAAAAGAAAATGCACTTCAGATAAAAAGACTGAAATGTTTTAAGGGTTATTAACTCTGTTTACTTCTCTGTCAGTCCCATTACAAGTGATAAAAACTCTTTCTGTTCCAAAAGCCAGAAGGAGAAAAAATCATCCATAAGTCTGCTGTATGCTGGGGTGGGTATATATGTGTATATGTTTATACTGATTTTTGTCCTGCAGGTTAGACTGCAGCTTTGGGGTGCATGCATGCTTCCCCCTTGGCAGCCCATAAGGAGGGAGCTGCCCCCCGCTCTCCTCTCCAGGCTGGGCAGCGCAGCCCCGCGGGGGCCGGCAGCAGCCCCCACCCCGACAGGGTCCGTGCGGCCACGGGGACACGCATGGGGACCCACGCCAGAAGGGATGTGTTTGTGACCCACGGGCAAGGGGCAGAGGGGTGCTACCTGGGAGCTGGGGGGTTCGGGCGATGGTGTCTGTTCCTGGGGATCCATTATGGGGGCTGGGAAATGTGTAGCTGTTTACTAATGCTCTGCGAGTGTCTGGTATCATCATTTATCCATTGTATTGCCAATATTGACCCTGAATATATAGTACACTGATTGCCAGTTAATTATGTGTCATTAATAAGTCAATAAACTTTGATCATGATTTGAATTAAACCATATGAACTGAGATGTTTTTCTCCCTGCAGCAATAGCCATTGCAGAGCTGCTTTGCCAGGCAGCAGCTGGAGACGAATTCAGCTCAGAGAGCAGCGTGTTACAAGCAGGATGCCTCTGGCTCTGCTCTGGCGTACTGCAGAAGTCAGAATATGCACTGCCCATCCCCTCGGAACAGGAGCAGCCAGGCCCCTGCAGGAACGTGACTTCTCCAAAAACCCCAAATCACCCTTTTCGCCCACGTTTGCTTCTCACTCATCTTGCAGCAGCATCCTTCTGCATGAGGAGCTGAGAGGTATGCACGTTTCCTATTTTCCTTTAGTGAACTGATTTGCATCACTAAGCATATATGTAGTGGAGTTGCTAATCCCCATCCAGAAGTCTGATGTGTGATTTGGCTAGGGGAAGATCCCGGTAGCCAATTGCAATTTTATTAGCTTACCAATTCTGAATTTGAGAAACAGTGGTGTGTAGTGATACATAGGTCATAGCAAGCAGCATAAACCATAACGTGTTCAGCCAAGCTTTGGGTTTCAGGGCAGTCTGAGTCCTTTGAAGACTCTCTAGCAAAGGATTTTCAGCTTTTAAGGACATCACATATCCATTTTTACTACAATCACAGATCCACCAAGAGCTCTGTTGTTGTCTTTGTTGCTGGAAATTAAACCTATGGCCTTTTATCCAGCTTGATTAGAAGCTGTAGGTTGTGACAAGCCAGCAGTTCTATAAATCATGGATATTCTTTTCTAAGCCTAGCTCTTATTTAACTAAACTTTGAGCCCTTGCTTTTGTGAGAAATGGTGTTAAATCCTATCTGTCTGATACTTTGATTCCAAGGAAGAAAAATCCATGCTGACTACCCTCTGCCCCTAAAAGTAATATAGCAGATCCCCAGCATCCTGTGGTGTAACTCCTGCCTTATATGTGTAGACATAGTCAAGAAACAAGAGAACAGACTTCTAAAGCCTTAAGTGGAAAATTAAAAGAATTGATGAAAGAATAAGTCCTTCCTTAACTCTCACTGCTTTTAAACTGAGCAATGGTTACACAAATCCCCTTTAAAAAAGTGATGGGATTTATTTCTGCATTTTCCAATACGTGCCCTTCTGTTCCTCTGAGACAGCTCAGCATCCTTCAGCCTGTTCAGGACTGTCTCCCCATGAATGTGAAATGTCCTTGATATGATCTTCATTGATTCAGTCCCTAAAAAGGTGTCAATAAGTTTAATATTAATGTAAAGGGCATGGCAGTGTCTGCAGCAGCTTTAATTGTTGTATCACTTAACCCCCATACAGAAAAATCTAAATGAGATGGCCCAGAATTCTAACAGCCTTAAAATGCATTGGCAGTTTCAAATAAAGTAAACCAATAACACTAGTCTACAGAAGAGTTGATCATGATGATAAAGACTTGGATTTGAAGTATGCTGTTTCAATTTCTTTTGCTACTACAATTTGCTGTTCATGAATATTTGACTGATAACGAGGCAGTAAAGGCTTGTAAGTAAATACCGACATAAAATTTTATCAGAAGACATTATTCCCTATTCTTCCTTTAAAAAAAGTCAGTCATTTCTTCAGGGACTGGGAAGTAAGCTATGTACTAATTTCTAAACTTGAATACAGAATATTAGCAAAGTATAATTTGCCAGATGGCTAGAGAATATCAGCTGATCACTGGGGATGATGTGAAAGTATACAATATTTCCCAATTCTACAACAGCAGGACAACCAATGAAAGAGGACATGTAAAGTCAAATTGTCAGTTTTCAGCCAATACTTCTGGACTAGCAGTGCTTTATGATTGCCTTGCTGCAGCTCCTGCTTGGTCTGTATGTGTTTCCAGTTCTTTCATTTCCCTCCATGAAATCACTCTGAAAAAACTCCACCGAAAGACATAAATCAGGCTCAATATCTTCCAGTGAAGAATTAGCACATCATAAAACTCCAGACTGCTTCAAGCCCAGCAGTCTGGTTTGCATACCCTGCCTTATAAAGTAAGAACGACTATTAACCTCATCCCACATAAGAGTAATGAGCATTTTTAGCATAAATTTAAGTTATAGAAGATCCCATTTCTTTTGAATCTCTGTGCTGTAATAACTTTTTAGCAATGATGTTTGTAAATCTTTCTTTCTTCCAATATATGATTCCTGCCAGTATTTCTTATAAATGGAGAGATTTTATATACTGGAGGAGAAGGATATAAGCTCTGTAGTTTTATAACAGTTCTCAGCAGTTTTGTCAGGGGAAAAAATGGAAGCATGACAGAAAATACATACTTAAAAAAGTAACAGTGTTCAGAGATATTTAAATATGACTCAGCTCATAAGAAAAAATGTACTCATACTTAATATGTTCAGATATTTATATGACTCAGCTCATAGTTCTCATATTGATTGATTTCATTGAGTATCATTAGTTCAAAATTGCCATTAACAATACTTAAATAATTGCCTGTTACTTTCAATTTATTCATCACTGCTTAAAGGTAGAACTTGTAGATGCAACTAATGTAGGAAAGACACAATTAGTATAGGAACGGAATGCCATGGGAGATTTCAGGGACTGCAACTTCTATACAGAGTATCTTCACACCACTGTGCGATCAAAGAAGAGTACACGCTGCGTACGGCCATCAGCAGCTGCCAAGCACAGTGAAGATAGAGACGTCGCAGTCTGGGTCTGGAATTTGTCCTTTTCCTTCCTGAATGCAGCTTTTTAAGATGTATGTAGTTGTATTTGACAGAATTATGGCCAGCAAAGACCTTGTGCCTTAAACTCACCCATTCTCAGAAATTCATGGCCTGATCTTGGAGGGGTAAACTCGGATAGGATGATACATAAAGCATAAGTTCTCACTCTTAGCACAGATGAACAGTGCTGATTGTGTTGCTTTCATCAGATCAGAGGCACGAGTACACGGGAGTTCATTCACACAAGCAGCAGCAAAGCTTGGAGGCCTCTGTTACTCACCTGTACCCAGGTGAAAGCACTGACGCTCCGTAACACTTCAGTAAGCCAGAGGGAGGAAGATTGAGTGCTGTCCTTGGAAAATGACAGCTCCTAGAAAGTTTAAACCAAGTGATATAGCAGGGAAGGGGACAATTTGAATGGTGTCATGCTTTTGTCAATCCTTACTGACAAAGCAAGGTGAAATCTTAGCCATAACTTTCAACATGATGGAGAGGAGGAGAAGTCACTCTGTGGGGTACAGAAAAGTGAAAGACTGTTGATATAACCAACAAATATGGAAACATCTTCACCTGTCTTTTAGTGTATAATATACCCTGTGCACTTATATACTCTGATCTCACTGGGGTTGTTACTGGCAGAATCACAAGGGGAAAAATCAGAATTTTTTTATGCTCTTGGTATCTCATTTTTCTGATCCTTCTGTTGTATCCAAACATTTCAGCCGTTATCATTTTTGTGGATAATGATTTCAAGAGTGATACCAATTCACAGTGGGATGGATTTTTTTTCCCCTTCACTGAAAAATCAAAACAAACCCAGTGTGATCCCAGCATTTCCTTCTTCATTGCTCTGGGAGACAGCCAAACCTTACCTACGGATGCTATTGATGAGATTCATATATCATAATCAAAAAGGGAAAAAAAATCTCTGTGTTCTTAGTAATACATTGTAAAATACCAGGATAAACAAAGAACAGCTTAAAAGACCTATTAAATCATTTGTACCACTGATAAAAAGCAAAGACCATTTAACCTTCCTCTCACACAGAAAGCTGTTCTGTCTCTTCTTTTTGGCAGAAGGTTACTATGGGTAACGAACTAGGCAAAATGCTGGTCTAGTTGCTCGGAATGCAATTTTGTGATAGTATCAATAGTAGAAACTTTATGTTCCTTTTAGATGCAAGTTTCTCCCAGATGAAGGATATAGGCTAGATGCAAATAAGGGGAGAGGACTTCTGAGTATTGCAGGTACTTGAGTCCAAAACTACAGACTTTTCCTCCATTCCCCAACTGACCTGAAAATTCCCTTTTTATGTCTCAAATTTCTGCAGCTGCTCCTTTTGCTACCCACACCTCATGGCTAGGAATAGGCACTACATTAGGTGAGTCAATGAGTCAAAGCAATGGTATGTTCTCTCTCTTTTTAGGAAGAATTCCTGCTCCTTAGGAATAAGAGATAACAGGTATAAAGCAAGTTATTGCCACAGCTGATGATGTTCTGTGCCTTCCTCAGCCTCAAGGGATTCAGGGACTTATGCAATACATATGTGTGTTCCTCAGCACAAAGTTGGTTAGGAGACACCAAGCCCATGCTATCTGTCTCTCCTGTTTTTAACAGCACAGAGGTAGCAGCACCTCTGGGCAGCAAGCAGTGCATGGAGAGGCTTTATTTGAGGTTACGATTCTTAGATTTAGGCATCCATGCATAGGTGTCCATATACACCAGATGCTTACATTTCCACTGCTGTCAGTGGAATTGGAGAGCAGTTGAGTTGGCCTGTCTCTGAGTGCCTACTGTAGGGCAAGCTTAACTTCTCCAGGTTTCCTCAGCTGTTGGGAATGGATCTGACTCCATGGGAGGTTTGGAACCTTGGGCACCAGAAGAAAAGACCACAGGAGCCTCATGGTTACAGCATTAGGCTGGGAAGATGGAGTTCCCACTCCTTTGACTTTTCTGTTTTTGTAGCAAGCACTGTTCAACGTGAGAAACAGGGCTTCCTGCACTTAGAGAGATGCTCTCAGATGAAAGAAACCAGGCTCCGTTTTTTGTCTTCTTTCATGCCAGTTTTCTCCGCTGCTGTGTCTGATCACTTTCTAGGTGGTTATTAACTGATACGGCTAGGATTCGTCTTACACAGATCTTTTATTCTTCATTTCTTCCCTGGAATAGATTCATAAGCAGTCAAATGTCTGCTGTTTGGTAAAAGCAAAATACTTTTCCCTTTAAGTGAAAGTTGCAGACACTTATGACCAGGTCATGGTTTCTAAATCAATTCATTTCAGTACTGGAACAGCCCCTGAGAAACCTCTGTCTCCTGCAGACAGAACTGTAACTTCATACTGGTTACTCCATTGTGAAAATAGAGTTTTCCAGAGTGAAACTGTTGAATTCAGTCTTTGTTTTAGACCACAAGGATCCTATTTCACGCATTAAGTGCCAAGGAGCTCAATTATTTATTACTTTATAGTTTAAACTGGAAAATTTCCCAGATTACTTATCTATTCTCAAATGCTTGAACAAATGAGGAAAGCAAGGGAAGTTTATTGGAATGAGTAAATAACCAGTGAACGAAGAGTTCATTCTCAAAAAAGTGTGGTCGATATCTTAGATCACTCTGATTCCTTGCCTGGTACGTATTATATCTAACACATTCATGTCAGCTAGAAATATGGCAAGGTTACTTCTTTATTTGCTATTGTGTAGCTTACTGCTGTCCTCCTGTTAATTTGGACTGAGGAGGTGAAAAGAACACAAAACCAGAGAGGCTTGGGAAAAAGAAGTTTTCAGCTAGTACTGTTAATTTGAACATTTGTTAGTTTTAGAATGGTAAATATAAACGTCCATGTTATAGCTTAATCTAATCAACCCTTGGAAAATGGAACAGTTTTGCAGTCATCTATTTTTGCAGAATGACAATTGTTTGTGCATTCTTTTTTCTTTACCAAGAGTGTTGGTAAAAAGGAAAGGCTTCTCTGCAGAAACAGTAATACTAACTTGCATTAAGGAAATGATCTTTAAAAGCACCTATCTCTCATTTAGGTTACTGAAAGGAAGAAATAATTTAGCTAACACAAAAAGATGTAAAATATAGCTCCTACTGTGGGAATATCAGCTTATTTTGGTATGTTCAGGATTCATATGAGAAGCTATTTTAATTCATAATGTGTATCCACAAAACCCTGGCTGTGAGAGCGGTGCTGACTCATCGTGCATAGCTTATGGCCAATCTGGGCAGACACATCTGCTTTCTGAGGGGCACAAATGTCAAGTTTAACAGAGACTGGGGTTGTTTCCAACCAGCACCAACTCTTATTATAAGTAGGCTTTTTCTTTGCCTTTCATCCACAAGGATTTTACTGTCTGGAAACCTACAACTGCCTGCTCAGGGCATTCTCCATCTAGCTGCTCCTCTATTCTAACTGCTTCTTCTGATTATAAAATAATGATGTTTCAGAATTTATCCAGAGGCCCAAATGGAAGCTCATATTGAGCCTAGGTTTGCAAAATCCTTACAGACCAAAGGAATTCCTTCTTTTACAGAGAGACACCGTATATTAGGTGATGTAAATAGATAAATCTCTTCGGTCTCTTTTCTGGAATGCTTTCAGCTGTTAGAAAACTTAGCTGCAATGGAAAATATCTGCATATAGCAATTTGATGATACTTTTTATATTAAAACTCAAGAAATGAAAGCTAATGATTCAGGAAATGACCAGCATGGTTTTAGGAATTATAATAATCAATAGTAATTAGACTGATAGATTCACTATCCTGAATTGATTAGCCTCTTTCAGTGGCCATTTATGGCAGAAATACCAATGATATCTACTGTATAACAGAGAAGGATTAGACAAAAAATTACTGCTTTGGAGGACTTCAAAGAAATCCTTTATCCTCTGTTCACTGAGAATTATATTAGGGTCATGGTGATTACAGATACTCCATCCTCGTACCTTTGAAGAACAGAGTCCTTGGAAGATTTGATTCCCCAAAAAGTGTGATGATGTTTGTGCCCTATTGAATGAATGCAGTGTTGCCTATTTTACAAAGATTATTTCCCTTTCCCATAGAAAGAACATAATAGCTAGGCAGTTGACAAGGAATTACAAAGTTATTAGTAACCACCCAAGGTCTCCCTGACCTACAGATGGGCATGCAATTCAGTTTTCACTCACATACTAACAGTGTAAATTGTTCCCAACACCTGCAAAGCTGATCCAGCCTGTACATATCCCCCTTTCTGGTATTTCTCTGGACTCTCTCTCATCCTAGTATTTCGTCTCCCTGGCGGCCCTGAGATTTCTTTATTTTAATTAGTTTTGCCTTCTTTCTAAATCTTGGTATGATCTTTTATCTCATAGGTTGATGCAAATTCCCTTTTTCCCTTGATTCCAGAGAACGTAGTGAAGGGAAAGACAAATTCCCTTACGTCAGGGTTTGTTGCGCTGTTATGTGGCAGTGCTGTGTTGGGAGCAGTGCCTCAGGAGCCTAAGGACACTGAGTAAGGGTGCGATGGAGTTCATCTAGCTGAGAGCTGCTGGCAGGGGTGCAGAAGGATCTGCCTGCCTTCTCCTTGGCCTTTAGCTCCCACCACCCCTTTTCCCCAGAAATCGATCTTTTTCTGACTCCACCTTTGGCTGGTTCACCAACAAATTGGAAAAAAATCTAATGAAAATACTGAATATTTTTTTCTGCAGTTTAGCACTCTAAACCAGCTCATTATGAGGTTGCACAAGAGCTGAGAAAATGGAGATGGTGGGAGTCTGCTGACAGGGACAGCCCAGGGGTGGGAGAAGTTCATTATCAGACAGGCTCAGCCATCTCTGCACTTAGAACACGATGCTCAATTCCTTTGACCTTAGAATAATAAACCCTCACATATTAATAAAGTATGTAGTAACAGGAACTTTACAAGGGATTTGATACGTGATTAAATTATTTCAATGAACCATTGCATTAAGCTATTTTACAATGCTCAGTTTTCATTTAATTTCATTTCATTTGAAACTATGGCATCTAGTTATATCTTCTATACAAAGTCTGTAAGGTAACTTTCATAGGAGTTTATATTATTTTCTAGATTTTATCTCAAAACTCACACAGATACTCGGGAGTCCCGTGGATCAGCTTCATAATATTCATTTATTAACCAAGAGCATGGAAAATACCATCCACTTTCAAATACAAATTATATCTTCTCCCCATTGCAAAATATCAAATTCTCAAAATGGAATAAGCATGTCAAGCACAAAATTAAATTTTGATTTACATATTTTCCAGGGAGCATCACTCTTCATTAATGAAAACCAATATGGCTAAATCTTCCTTCCTTTTCTCATATGAGTAATTGTATTGTGGACTTGCTCTAACACACCTGGAAAGATTTACCATGATTTCCGAAGACCCTGAATCAGTCTCAAAATTAGTATTTTTATTCTGCAAGATCTTTTGGATTGAGCAAGTAGTTAGAGCTTTCAGTCATAAAGAATAAGGGACATCATATATTTTTAATCTGTTCATCTTGTGATATTTACCCCTAAACCAAAGCAACCCTCAGCCCAACCTTAAGGAACAGACCTGAGAACACTACAGAGTATTTGGAAATCTAGAATGTTTGACTGTAAAAAATATTCGTATCGCTTTCCATGTTGCTTGAGTATGCAAAATGCAGTGACAAAGAGAGGAACATTTCCTGTAAAATTTCTAGAGTTTCTGCTCCTAGGCTGGTCAGGAACTGAAAGAGGCACCTGTACATTCACAAGCTTTCCAAACAGCAACTTGAGACTTTAGGTTTGTACTCACTGCAGTCATTGATAAGGAAATTACTCTTGATTTCCACATGTTCCAAAAGCAGAGTTTGCCTTACTGATTTCAGAAAGTGTGTTCCTGACTTGTGCTTTTGTGACTAAGAGACAAACAAATGCAATAGTTTTTGTTGTTTTTTACTCTTCTTGCTTCATGCAGTCTATACTTTTTCTTTCTTCTTGCGTACAAAAGCCTAGAGAGCTGTTTGAAGGAAGAAAATGTTTCCAGACAAGTCAGAGGCAGAGAAGGAAATAATAAACATCAAAAACTATACAA
This sequence comes from Balearica regulorum gibbericeps, assembly GCF_011004875.1. Taxonomy (NCBI): domain Eukaryota; kingdom Metazoa; phylum Chordata; class Aves; order Gruiformes; family Gruidae; genus Balearica; species Balearica regulorum. The sequence goes on from NC_046186.1 coordinate 43,957,255, forward strand.
TGTCAGTATGATCATTTCATACCATCAGTCCAGACTTCACTGCACTGCCAGACACTTTTACAACTGTGCCGACTGACAGCATTTCAGCACAGTTACAGATTGTTTATTGGACCTCCAGCTGTTCTGGCAGAGACTAAATAGAAAGAAAATGATAGAATTGTATCCAATTCTTTATATATTAAATATTAATTCTTTTTTTGCAGTTAGTATTCTTTTAAGATCTAATCTCACCAACAGAGAAGTTATTTTATTTCCAAGGGAGCCACTGTGTGCAGAATGCAACTATTGAAACACTTTTGTCCTTTAAGTCCTACGGTGGATGTGCTTATGCATTTTGCTGCATGCAGGTGACAGTGTATAAGATTTGGTGGTAATTCTTCCTAAAACACAAGTCGTGCACTTCTGCATTTTGTCGAATCGTTATGCCCTTAAGGAGGCAGTGGCAGCTACACAGGTTGTAGGCATGGATCTAAAGGTCACAAATGACAGCTGGATACTTACTACTTTCATCCTCAATTGCAAATTATTGCTTAACTGCCTTTTGTGCCCTTGAAAATGTTCCCCATAAGTGTTTTGCTGAATCAGAGCCTATGTGTGGTCTAGCTCACTTCATACTGTACAGGGTGAAGTCTATAGCTAAAAGCTTTGCAGGATTAAGAAAACAAGCGTTTCCTGATACACCAGCTCTTTTTCTTTGCTGTCTGTAACTTCAGTGAAGATTCCAAAATGTTACCTGTTCCAAGAGATAACAGAGACTAAAAATGGTGTAATATGAGAAAAACCTTGCAGGACATTGCAGATACATATTGCTGATGGGGAATCTCAGGAAACAGAAATAGTTTGCCAGAATCAAAGGAGTCTTAGTGTTTTGATAGTCTTGTTAGGGAAAGAAAACAGAGGTCATATTAGTTAGTTGTCAGTGATTGATCTTTGTCAATTACAAAAATGAGGAGAGGTAAAACATCACTGCAATGAGCAACAGTTGAGGTCGTGACATTCCTACAACCTGTGTTTGTTACTTCTATCTACCTTATCAGCTCCTGGAAGCTGCTGGGTCAGGAAGCCCTGAAGACTCCTGACTACTTTCAAAGTTCAGATATTGAATAGATATGAACAGAATATCTGAATAATTAATTCACAGATAAAGACCTGATAACAATATTTGTAATACAGAAATATATTTGGTGAAGAAAGGACAAGATGAAAAATTATTTCTGTAACAATAAACAAGAATATTCCCTGCTTTTGAAGACGCTTAGTAGCTGTACTTTCCCCAGTACTGAATTCTTCTTCACTGATGCCTATTAATATAGTTGCCATTATTCTTTTCCTGATCATACACTGACAATCTCATCTCCTTCTCTTTCTCCATGTCCTACTGTGAGGATCATTTGGCGTTTTACACCCCTTGCAGATGTCAAAGCCATCAAATAGTCACAAATGGCTTGTTTCTGTTTCATATTAATTATTTATGATGCACAAACATCACCCCATACTTGAGATTTTCTTAATCTGTGGAGCGTATTCATATAAGCAGGGCAAACTGCATTTTGCTGTTATAAATTGCAGATCCAGTCAAATGTGAGGTGTTTTTTCTTTCTTCTCTGCCCCCAAAATGCTAGTATTTATTGGGTTTTGTCATATTCAGACAAGCACTTTTGATCTCCAAATTTGGTTACTCACCTCCAGTTTGGTGTATTTCTGCTCGCTGGGTCTAGCAGACTATTTACTTCTTGCAGTTGGTCTCACTATCATTCTTGCATCATTCATTTAAATTTACTTAATCTTATTAAGATATCAAAAAAAATTCTGAGTAAAACTGCATAGTAAATGTTCAAAGCAGTAAAATATTAGCAGTGTTTTCTCCTTGTCTTGTTACATTATTGGCAACCATAGTAATTCAAAATATTATCCCATTAGTGGTGACTTTTGTGGACATTCCCAGTAGAAATGTTGCCCACTATCTATCATAATTTTTATTTGTATTATATGAACACAAAGTGGTATGTAGTATAAATACATTCTTTAAAAATGGATTATTTTTAAAATAATTATTGTAATGCTGAATATGTCATGTCAAATAGAAAAAGGGATGAAACCATCATGTACTCATTAATACTAGCTGCTTCAAGACAAAAAGCTCAAGATTATTTTTTTCTAATACTGTTTTGCAGACCATCCTAGAGCCCTGTTTACACATTGTTGGCTTGGAATCAGTGTTTTAAGGCAAGGACTCTGAGACTAAATCTCCTCTGCCTTATGCCAGGCCAAGTATTACTTAGAGCAGTGAACAATTAGTGGGCACAAAATGCAACTAGGTGAACATAACAACATTTTAGACTCCAGTTCTGCAAAAGATGGAGCGGTTTGTAGTTCAAAGAATTACAGAAAATCCTTCTCCTTTCCTGCCACGGTTTAACACCAAGCACCATGCAGCCACTCCCTCACCTCTCCCCACAAAAGGGTTGGGGAGGAGAAGAAAAAAAAATTGTGGGTTGCGATAAAGACAGTTTAATAGGAGAACAAAGGAAGAGAATTATAATAATAATAGTAGTAACAATAACAACAATAATAATATATAAAACAACTGATGCATGAATGCAATTGCTCATCACATACAGAAAAAAAAAAAAAAAAAGGCCTATGCCCAGCCTGTTTCCGAGTAGCAATCCCACCCCCCAGCTCACTTCCCCAGTTGTATCTGGAGCACAATGTTTTATGGTGGGGAATATCCCTTTGGCCAGTCTGGGTCAGCTGTCCTGGCTGTGCTCTCCCAGCTTCTTGTGCACCTGGCAGGGCGTGAGAAGCTGAAAAGTCCTCGACTTAGTGTAGACGCTACAACTACCTAGCAACAATTAAGTGTGTTATCAACATTATTCTCTAATCTCTCTACTAAATCCAAAACACAGCACTATACCAGCTACTAGAAAGAAAATTAACTCTATCTCAGCTGAAACCAGGACATTTCCATATACCTTAAAAGCCCAAGGATAGTATTGGTAACCAAAATTAATTACAATAACAAAGATCTTCTAAAGCTAACATATTCTTTTTCTTCACTTCAATCAATGTTACCAGCCTAGCTAACAGTTTTCCTCATGTGGATTTTTGGTATCTGCATACTGTTGGTGCTCTCCAAACCATACATCAGCAAAGGGCTCAAAAAATTTGCAAGATTTTAAGAAAGGGAGGATAGTTCATCCTACCAAACATGCACAGTTTGAAAATGTGCTAAAATTCTACTTGTAGGATTTATTACAGAGGCACTCAGGTTTATTCACCCAGGAGGAGGTCTGTGGCATCTCTTCTACAGTACTTCTAATTTTTCCCTGACCTCATCCTAGAGAGACCACTTCAAAGTGTGCGGGTCAGTAAAACTGCTCGTCCTGCAGAGGACTCAGTCCTCCTGCAGAGCCTGCTAAGCTAGTGCCACTTGTGATGCAGTACTACACTGTACGGGTGGATTATCTTCAAAGAAACTGGCTGGAATCACCAAATTCCATGTAGATTCCCACATAAAGTCCAAAGGTAATAAAGTCAAACACAGAGAACCATATTTATTCAGATATTGCCTTATCCTGGATGTGCATATTCCCCTTATATGGCCCTGCACTTTCATTTTTAAGTGTCCCAAGCATCACTGGCTATGACTTTGTACGGGTTTACTCCACCTCAACCGGAACAACTCAGCCACTGCAACAGGCCAAGCCATAGCAGAAATAACAAGCTTTGCAGATTTGCCCTCATAAGATTTCTTTGGGAATTTCTATGAGCTTGAGCTCTTCAAGCAAGACAGCAGTCACACTGTGAATGTCAAACTTTCAGGGATCTCAAACTTCCTATTGCAATGTCTACATCCTATAGTTTTGCAGTGCAGAACTATGGTTTACCTCTGGCAGATATATCTGTTAAACAAGAGAGGCACTGCAACTCTTCACTGTGTTTCTGCTACCTAGCATGATCTCATGCAGTTTTCCAGGCAAACAAGCTATTGCAACACCACCTCACATGTCCTCCTCATGCTGAAGACCTGCCTTTTGCAGGTACATCCATACCCACACAGTACAACTGGCTGCTATCAGAGTACAGGTGAACCAGATACTCATTCCAGAGAGTGAGTATCAAGGTAAACATACCTATTTTGTAAATTTTGATGGGATTTACTCACAGAGATAACACTAGTATTAAGTTTTTCTGCACTGTTAAGACTGGGCATGCCTAAGAACACAACAGAAAGCCAAACTGCAAATAAGCAGGAAATTTCTAGGTCAAAAATTAAGGATCATTTCAGGCCAAGCACCTTCTGGATAAAGCACTACTAGATTAAGGTGTGAATTTTCTACATTTTCGATTTAGGCATACATTGTCGACCTGCTTTCCGTGTAACAAAATCTGTTGTGGAGCTGCTTTTTTGTCCCTTTTGAAGCTTTAATATAGAAAACTATTGTCTTTACAAGGAAGCCAGTACCTGGAGAAGCAAAAATTGCCCTCTCTATATAGCATTAAAGGAGGACAGAAAAGTCCATACCTCACCTTCCATGTTTTTTCACAGCCTGAGCCTACAGCCTTATGGTTTGAACATCCTGTGTGGAGCACAGTCTATAGGTTTGTCAAGCAGTGATCTGAATCTCAGATATCCTGTTTCTAGGGCCAGGAGACAAACTACTATTAGGAGTTCAGACAGACTCCTATGCTGTCGTTTCCTATTGTTTACCACTAATGTTGTTGATCTTAATGCTCCACAGCTTTTGCTCTTGTTAGTATTACACAGTATCCTTGCCTGGTCTGCAGAGACATTAACTCTTTCAGGAAAACGCCTGCATATTTTAGTCCTTACTTTGTACAAAATGGAGCATATAGGTTGTAAAAAATGAATAGCCAACAGTCGAACAACATTTTGCACATTTATGCCCATTCTTGTACTTCAAAGAGTTTGTAATTATGTCTTTTCAAACTCAAGCAAGCTGTGGAAAAGGGAATAGGAAACTGTATCACTGTAGTTCCTCATTGTATAAGAATCAGTGATGTAAAAAGAATGATCAGGTAATTGCCCCAAAATGTTTGTCTCATCAATGCCTCAAATATTATAATTTTCAGTTAAAGTGATGAAAACAACACAAAATTATGCACATAAGCAGGTAATGGCATGTAGCAGAGAAAAAAGTACTCTTTCACAGCCACAACTATAGCAGCATCTTGCAACAAAATTGCTATTTTATAGGTATGATATTATTCAATTTAAAAAAAATAATATCCAACTACTTCTAAATGTCATTCAGCATATAACTGTGCTGAAAACCACAGTATAAAAAGCCAAGAATGTGGTCCTGTCTGCGTCCCTAACTTTAACCTAAGTGCCGGGAGGGGATTTGGCTTTAGATGAAGATCAAGGTATCTTTACATGGGTATCTGCATATGAGCTAATGTTTGTGCCCCACACTGGCAGAGATCTACTCAAAGGAATCACAATGACTCAACTAGTGCTTCAATAGCCACCAGTACTTGATCAACTGAGTTGCTGCCTCAGCTGTATCAACAAAGAACTAAACTTAGTTGCCTAATCGTAACTACCTCACACCTTTTCAGGCGCACTACAACATCCAACCTGGCCTCTGCTTACCCCTCCAAAAGACACAAGTCTTTGCTCATCCTGTGTGGAAAGCTCAGAGTGCTTCCAATGGCACGAGGTGCCCATATTTAGACAACTGCAATTTATTCTTATATCTTTATTAATTAAAATAGTAATCATGTTTTATTCACCTTAATGTTTGTGCTTCAGTTTGTTGAGGCATATCTTTCGCCACTAATCATACGAGGAACTTTGGCCGTTAGTCAGGTTTTTCCTTAGACACCAAATATTTAGGCGTAAGTATCTTCACTGTGAATAAAAGAACAAATGATAAAATCATAGAAACTTGTCCACCAGATCTTATACTTATAAAGGTTTATTTTAATGCAATGAACATTAAAATAAAATAAGTGTCATTTATTTTATACTACTTCTTGCTAATACAAATACATGAATACATAATAGATATAAGACCAATGGAGACATTCCTTGAAGACAAGCACAATACGAAATCCATATTTCATATTGGAAGAACCAAAAATAATGAATCATGCAGCAGAACTACATTATGATTCATCTGAAGGGTATGGACATTACATTCATTGTACACATTCACTTCCTCTCCTTTGTTTTATTCATCACACCTTTTAGTCAGAGACAAATTACAAATGATATTGAATCTGTGCTGACATTTGGCTCTTAAGGGGTCTGCATCAGTAATACCCGACAAATTCTCATCTGGGATAATTCTGTGAATATCTAGCAGAAATGATGTACTGAAATTGATTTTAGATTCCAGTATTAGTGACATATGTATTCAGTTCAGAACTTGATTCCCCCTAACCTGAGGATGCAGCCAAGGCCTCTCCAGGACTCTGGCTCACTTTGATAGTACGATTCTCACTTGCACTGCAAGCTGGGCAGATTCAGAAACCAGCTGGAGGAACAAAGGTAGTGTAACTTATTTTCCTTGCGGACCTCTGACCCCAGGGACTGACTACACTGATAATTAAGATACTTCTTGAGTTGTCTTGCACTACTCATGTGAGCTGCTCTTCCCTACCATGTCATGCCCCAAGACCTGCACAGTGACCAGATGCCTCGTGTTTCTTAGTTCTTAAGCAGTAACTTGTTAGGAGTCAGCCTACTGGTCACCGTTCTTTCTCCATCCTTTCTGAGCTGTTTGTAGGGGCCAGACTGGAAGGACGTGTGTTGGAGAAGGGCTAAAAGTCAGGAAAAATATTCCTATGGGATACCTGTTAGTTGGCAGTTGCGCAGCCTAATATATTTTAGGCATTCTAAATGTATCTGAAAGGTAAGTAGAAACACGGTAATTCTTACATGCTTTGTAGAATTTGAGTAGTTACCTATAACAGCACTTCTAGTGCTGAGCTATTAGATACTGTTAGGCACCTATTACATTTCTTTAGATACTCAGACATCAAAACTATGTGTGGCTTTAAAAAAAAAAAAACCTTAAGTTTTTTTCGATTGTCTGTGCATTCTAATGAATAGAATATTGCAGTATAATCACATCTCTGTTATCAATTACAGTATTAACCTTGGCCAAGGAAACACCTTTAAAAAAAATGTTTTCATATTTCTGATACCATTCTACCATATTCTAATTAGACAAAAAAAAAAAAAAAATTCAGTTATGAAATCTCTGACAAAGCTATATCAAACATAATATATTATGGAGATGACTCTTCTCCTCAGAAAATAGTCCATAACAAACTCCCTCCCTTTCTCAAGAGCCTGTCAGACTCTTTGATAAGAAATATTCATACGATGATTCTCTTCTTTATTACATTTCCATTTTATCACTGAATAGTCTATCTTCCCCCCTTTCATAATTGTCTTAACAACACTGTTAGAACAGCTGTGATTGCATGTATGGCAAAGTGACATTAGGAAAATGATTTGTGTGTTTCTAGAATGTTTTAAGGAAATTAAACTCTTGAAAAGAAGAAAAATGAGTTACAAAGCTGGTGTCAAGGCCCCAAGAGCAGTGGTAGGATTTGATTGCTGTGACCTATTGTATACTCAGTAAACAATACTGAGTTGTGTTTTTCTTTTTTGATATTTAGGCATTTCTGGATTACAATAGTTAGTAACATATATACATGTACTTTTTTTTTTTTTTAGACTAAATAATATTCTTCTCTCTTGAAATATTTTTGCTAGGTCTGGCACCACGGTGAATTCTTCTTGATACTCTCTCTAATCCTGATTTTTGTATTCATTCTTATGAGGAAAATTATTTTGCCCTATTTCACGTTGTCTGTCATTTCTCCATTACACAGTGCCAGTTACACAATAGCAGTTACATTTTTCAGATGCAAATAGATAGATTACAGATGAGAGGCAGAAAGGATGCCTTTTGTGAAATGCGTAACTTCTTACTGCCTTCTCTTTTCATCAAAGCTATTAGTCTTCCAATTAGCCTGAGCGACAACTTCTGTGCATCATACTCATTTTCTATTCTTTTGCATTTCTTTTTTGTTTGTTTGTTTTTATTTCCCTTCAACTCATTTGACACTTGTACAGTCTTAGGGGTTTTTCTCAAATTTAATGCATATGCTACACTTTTGGGGTTTTTTACTTGAAGCTTTTACAATCCATGATAACTGTTTTACAAGTAAAGGAGTCAAAAGATACTGATACTAGCTTAGGTTACCATGCCTATGTATTTGCCAGAAATTCCACACCAGAGTTTTGCACGTCTCTGTATGTGAATTGTAAAGTCCCCACTTGAAAAGCACATACAGCATTTCTTTCCTCATCTAAAAATGTATAACATCTCTGGGGCAACTCTACCAATTCTAGAGATAGGAAATAGAATTAGGATAGTATACTATGTTTTCCATTTCTTTTACTTCAGTGTAGCAGATAAAAATAAGGAGAAGCCAATGATTCATGGCCTCATAGTTGTAGCACTGCTTCCTCATGCTGCATATTGACTATATTCAAATCCTAGTTGGTGGTAGGAATGGCAAGCACTTGTCTGAAAATTAAAAGGGGTCACATTATTCACTCATGTCCATTTGTCTTGCTTCATATATGTTCAGGTGTTCTTAGCCTGTATTGATCACTGTATTATTCTGGTGTATGTTAAGCCTGGAGACTACTTATGTGCCACTTGCTGTTCAGTCATAAGTCTAGTGCAGGATTAGCTGCCCTACCTGACCAGCTTTTCTGCAGAAAAATGTTAAAATATGTATGTTGGTATTTTAGAAAAGGTGAGGTCCAAAAACTGTGGTGTGCACTTATAATGCAGTATGATCATGTTTGAAATCCTGTTAGTTCTCAGGTTAGATTATTAGTTCGTGAATAGTTTGTGTGATCTGTGGACAGAAACATTACGTTCTACAGGATTTATGTTGTATCTTTTGCTGCACACAAGAAATGATGGAATTGGGGAATATTCCCCCCCTCCCCTATTTTGTCATATATCTTTCATCTTAGGAAACAGCAAGTAGTGCTGTCAGCTCTATTAATAACACAAAAAATTTTGATGACATGTGTGTGAAAAAATTTCTCATGGTCTCCTGTAGCAATATTCTGAGGTCTTCAAAAGAGTTTCCATTTCCCTTAAAATTTAGTGGGAAGAAGCCTAATTGACTACAATTGGTATCCTTTTGTGTTTACTGGTGCCCAAGAGAATGAGAGCCAGTAGATAAAGAAATTTACATAATAGTCATAGAAATATAAACAAAGTGTTATAATAGGAATACTTCAGGGTAACGAAGGAATTAAAAAAGAGAAAGAGGAAGAGGAAAATGCTAGAGGTAGGATAGGTAATTCAAGGTGATTCAAGATAGAAGCTTAAGGGAAGATTTGAGATGGAAGATGATGCAAGGAAAGTCTGGAAAGACAGAAAAGTGTTAGGACAAATCTCCAAGCACAGGAGAAGATGTCTATGTTGTTGAACATACAGTTAAATTTGCAATGACCACTTCACTATCAATGCAATGTAATCAAAAACAATGGTTCAAAACAAAATTAATAGGAACATCCTGTGACTATACTTTGGCAGCTAACATAAGACACAGTTGTATAACCAGAGCAGCTGGGATAGAAGTAGACAGAGTCAAGGTTAGATCTGAAAAATATGTAATCTAAACAGACATTAAAAGAGCATCTTCATTCATGGAGGCAAACTTCTTAATAGTGTCTGTTGTGATAGGACAAGGGGTAATGGTTTTAAACTAAAAGAGCGTAGATTTAGACTAGATATAAGGAAGAAATTTTTTACGAGGGTAGTGAAACACTGGAACAGACTGCCCAGAGAGGTGGTAGATGCCTCATTCCTGGAACATTCAAGGTCAGTTTGGATAGGGCTCTGAGCAACCTGATCTAGTAGATGATGTCCCAGCTCATTGTAGGGGGGGGTTGGACTAGATGACCTTTGGAGGTCCCTTGCAACCCGAAATATTCTATGATCTTATCATTTTTCTATTAAAAATCAGGATCTGAAATACCATGAGATTAAATAGCTTGCCTACATTCCATTTAATTTATTTGTTATGGCAAATCTTTATTAAGCATTTTGATCAGCCTTACCCAGTGTTTCTCCTGCCTGAGCTAAATCCACTAAATTCAAGGAAACTGGAGAAATGAGAAAAAAATGAGAAGACCAAAAAGAAATTGAAAATGAAGGTAGAAATCCATGTAGGAAAGAGAAGGGATCATTACACAAGAACTCAGATGTTAAATATACTTACTCTCTTATATGAGAATGGGATGTTGCCACTTCCAGCCAGTCACACACTTGCACAGAGCACAACCTCTCCTTGCACACTCTGGTGATACCCTTAGCGCATGTGGGACGCCGATACCATTGCTAGAACTGCCGCTACTGCTTTTAGTAAGGAACCCTGCAAAACTGCTTCCAAAATTGCATGGCAGGAGCTCACAAACAATGGGAATTGAAAAAGAATGAAAAGAGCATCGTGATACTTTTTGTATCCCATCTAGCAGAAATTCTATATGGAGAAAAAGCGGGGGATAGCAAACTGGGTAAATCTGTCTAGCAAGCTGGTAGATAGAAAGGTTGGAGCATCTGTGTGAATTCAGAAGTCATCTTCAGTTGATTGCCAGGCATTTTGTTTTTGCCAGATTGTAGGTAGCAAAAACTAGTTTTATATTGCTCAGAGTATCTTCTGTAAACAAAAGGGTCTCATTACTTTTCTAAGAAACTTCAAACCTCTTGAAAACTTATAACAGAGTTTTGTATTTTAAATTAGAAAATTTAGACTCAAAGAGTCATAGTCTAGCTTGATCAATATAATTCACAGTCTTTCTCCGTTATCTGTTACATTTTCCACGTAGCCTCTTTTAGAAGGCTGAATAGCATTTTCATACCAGCTTTCATTGGTGACCCATGTAATTGCTTTTAGTCTTTTATGTTACATGAAAATCCATCTTCTGAGCTGTGTGATGACAGAAAGGCGGCTTTGTTTCCCATCATTTCAAACAACCTTTACCAGAAAGAAATCGCTAACAGGTATTCTTCGGATTACTGATTTACTCAGCCAAAAAAGAAATGAGAAACACCAACTTTAAACTGCCTCTTTTCCCATAAAACAACTTTATTATCAGCTCTGAAATGGATGTGTCTGCACTCATAATAAAGTTTGATAAAATACAGTCTTATTGACCTGAACAAAGCTTTTGCTGTTATTCCTGTTCATCATTCATAGTGATATCTGTTGCGAGCATAAGGCTTTTTACATTTTTAAATGAAAGCTCTTTCTACAGATAACCTATCAGCATTCCAGCTATCTGCATAACTTGTCCATATAGTCACATTATTTTAACATATTCAAGCTATTTGCATATTGACTTATTTGCTATGAAAGATGTGATCTTTAATCATTTGCTCTGAACAATCTCTTCTGCTCTTTGCACATAGGAAAACACCCACAAAGAAGAGAGTTCCTAGAGACAAGCAACAGCATTAACTCAGTGCATTGGGGACCTTGGAACAAGTATCCTGGAACGACTTTGCCTATCAGTTTTCTAAGGATTCACTAGACACCAGGAGAGCTGTTATATTTAGTTGCTTATCTGCTTTTGTCTGCAGTGCAGGACTTGCAAAGATGTCTTTCATTCTGAGGCTTAACACATTAAATATCACCTGATCTGAAGATGTTTGAGGGTGTAGAGCCTCTTGCATAGAATAAATGTCTTATCTAAAAATAGCATTACATTTCTACATAGTCCTTCATTTTGTGTTGCTCTACTTTGTACATAAATTAAGGCACAAAAGAAAAGCTAAAGGTCTGTCTTCACACTGACAGAGGGAAGAAAACTCAAAGCTTAAAAAGAAAATCCTCTGACATTCCTACTCAAAATCACCCCAGTATGTCCAAATATTGCATTGAATAGAAGGTGGCAGAAGGTATCCTTCAAAGACTTAGATGGAAAACAGAAAAAATGAAAGCTGGAATTTCATACTGAATAACAGATATAACAGCATAGATTAAAGCTGCAGTATCTCATTGAATATTCACTTTCATTCTGTGGGTTTTAAATAAGGCCTTTAACCCAAGATTCCTCTGTGATTAAATCTCCTTTCATGTCTATTCACTGAATCTCTTAAATTACTACTCCTTAACATTTTAGCAAACTAATGGATTGCTAAGATAAAATTCTTAGTCTAGTAAATTAAAGGAGAATGATATTGGAACCAAGTACCAACATGGGCTGTATTGAATGTCATTGTGGATTAGCAACGCCAAAGCACCGAACAACAACAGCCTGCTTGCCTGCATTATATGCGTATCTCGACAGGGAGGAAGCATGTCATTTACATGTCTATCCACTGCAATCCTTTTCAACTTGCAAAAGCTTTGGGTTATCCATATCTGGAAATTATCCCCAATGACATATACTTTTAACACCAAGCATTTGAGCTGGATCCTATATAAACAATACCTAATATTCTACTACAAAGTCATCGTTCGCAAATTGTCTGTAGGTACCAGTCCGGTTCTCCTAAGGCATGCTGTAAGTAAGAATGCTTTTCCCTGCATACTTGCGATTTTCTCTATTTCTGTTTTGTTTACAGCCAGATTAATATCTTAAAGTTGTGCCCATTTATCAGTGGATGAGGAGAACATATAGCAAGGCCATAAAGCTGGAGGATGGACTTCTGACTGGCTTGTCGAAGTTCGCTGGAAAATTTTCTGGGTCTTCATAGCAATGCAGAAACTTAGGGATAAGATGAAGTACGTTTCTTTAAGATAAAACAGTAATGTCTTGCTATGTCTAAAGAGCACTGTTAAGGATATGAGGATATTCACTTTCCAGTCTATTATTTTTTCTTTCCTTTCATACAACTGGAGCTATTGACAATGCTAATAAGAATTTTTCACTCCACACTGAGGAGCAGAGAGGACAGCATTAAAAATATTTTGGAATAAAAATATTCCTATGATTTCAATCATTTGCTGAATTGAGGGCAGCCAGACTTTGAGGGGAAGGGGAAAGGGAAGGGGAAAGGGAAGGGGAAAGGGAAGGGGAAAGGGAAGGGGAAAGGGAAGGGGAAAGGGAAGGGAAGGGGAAATTTCTGTGCTTTTGAGGAACTGCAGAAAAGACAGTTACTTCCTCCAGATGTTGTTTATAAAGATGTTGTTTATAAAATCTGGGACAAAATAATACTGCAAAAATCTTACATACAGAACAAACTTGCATTTCAGGATGTGTGGTCTTTCCAATTCAATGCCTTGGTGAGTCATAAATTAATTGAAAAGATTAAACCAGCAATGCATTCCTTAAAATTCCAGTTACATGGCAGACATCCCCAGCCAGGCAGAAAGAAGGTAATTTAATGAATTGCCATTATCCTACCCACTTTTTCTTTCAATATCACTGTAATATGTAATGGATAGAATTAAGGTAGAATTTATTTTTCGAATCACCTTTTTATTTTTTTCCAAATTTGTGACATCTGTGTCCTTGGCCCATTCATAATGAAAACCGTGAACATTTCCCTCTCCAGCATGTTTATTTTTCATTGATTTGTGGAACCAGAATGTACACCTCAAGATATGTTCCTCATAATGAAATTACCAACGTGATGTTGGGGGAAGCAGGCTTTCTTTTTCTTTTGGCTTTTTTTTTCATTGGAAGTCAGATCTAATTTCTTCCAGATGTTTTTTATACTAATGGAGAAAAGGAAAAGTTCAGTAAAAGAAAATAAAACCAATTTAAATTTTACCTGTCATTGCTTTAAAACAATTTCAACAACTGCTATGTTCTTTATGAAGGCTGTAAATTCCATTTTAGCACTTTTATAATTGCATAAGCCACAGGCAAAGTGTATGCAAAACATGATGAAATTATGCTGCGAAACAATCTGACAGGACCGCAAAGATACCTTGGCCACTCTACTGCTACTTTTCTATAATTTCTATCCTCTTTTCCACCCCCCATTTATCTCAACAGGTAAATCGCATAGAATAAAAGAGAATGTATGCTACCAATACTGGCTGAAATTTTCAAGAACGAGTTACAAAATAAAAGTTGTTTTCCAAGGGACGATATAAAGGTTATAATTAATAAGCCTAAAATGAACATGTAATTCAAATGCTATTTTGTAATATGATGGAAAATGCATTTGTGTATACAGTTCTACAGTAAACCACAGAAGACAAATTTTATAGGAATAGACTAGTTTTTTAATAATCATGATACACTGTGATTAATCAGTTCTTCATTCTTAAATGAAGTCAAACCCGTACCATTGATTTGAATGGTGCTACGCCTAATTGACATGGGAGTGTATGAAAAGAATGACATCCAGCAATATCTAATCTTCATGTTACATTGAATTGCATCAGTGTCTATGAGCCTTTACAACTCTAGAGACTTATTTTATTGTATTATTTTAATGCAAAATGCTTGAACAAGTCCAGTAGGGTGTCCATATGCAGTGCTTTCACATTTTCTACAGGTTCCTAAATCTGGCCAAGACTTTACATCTACAATATCCATCAATCTATTTAATTAGGAAGCAAAGAAATCACATCTGTAGTATGCAATGATAAGTGTCTTTATAGACAAAAAGCTTTTAAGAATTAGAATAATGATGAGAGGAATGTCCTCACATTAAAGCTTAGGGGACCTCGAGGTAAGTGAAATACATTAAGTAGGTACTTATGGCAGTTATGTTTAAAATAAACTTTTGATATAAATCAGCAGTGGTCTACCAGATCATTCTCTTGGATGAGCCTTCATGATAACTAGAATGATGTCTCTAGAGTCTATTGCAAATCAAAATGCCATGCACTGCAAAGCTACAATTAACCTCCACTGATAAACAGAAGGGATTTTCAGTCAATAGTTTGATGATGTAAGGGATATTAAAGATATCCACATTTCACAGAACAAATGTTCATTTACTATTTTATGTTTATTTACTATAGTTACTGGTTACACTTGTTTAACTGCAAGCAATTTTGCTGAACTCTGCAAGAAAAGCACTAAGTAGGACTGTAAGACATCAACATGTGCCTGAGCAGAATCATTAGCTAATGTCTTGCTAAACAAAATGAAAATATATGTAGATGCTAAACATGAAAAGATGAGTTTATAATCAAAACACTAGAAATTACTACTTTTAAGTTTTCAGGGATTTTGGATGGTAATTTGCTGTGTTTTGCCACGCAAGTTACCCCATGCAGAGGAGCACACACAAAGGCATAACAAAGCCTCCCTGGACATGTGCTAAAATTGCTTCCAATGAAGCCACATCTCAAAAACCCATCTAAAACAGGGACCTAAAGGTGGGCAGATGTGTACACTTCATGGTACCAGCCTTCCTTGATAGACCAGCCAGGCTCTGGTTAGCTTTTTGATCCATCTGTGGATGAAACCTTTTGTGAGATGGAACTGTTTCAGTGGAATAACTAGTGTAGGGTACCAGTCATTGCGGCGAGAAAAGGAGAACAGAAAGAATCTATTCCAAGACCACCAAGTTTCCAATTCATGTCCTGAGGTAAGGAACTGGGTTTCACATTACAATGCTAAAAATCAGCACTTCTGAGACACC
This sequence comes from Balearica regulorum gibbericeps, assembly GCF_011004875.1. Taxonomy (NCBI): domain Eukaryota; kingdom Metazoa; phylum Chordata; class Aves; order Gruiformes; family Gruidae; genus Balearica; species Balearica regulorum. The sequence continues at coordinate 43,972,884 of NC_046186.1, forward strand.
CAATGCCCATGTGAAGGACACGAATGTATTCATCTAAGAGTCACAACAGGGGAGCCATAGTTCTGTAACCCACACAATATTTGAAAATTGCCCTTCCCTATCAGAATCTTCAACTTCAATTTGACATTTTGTGTGATTCTTGTCATTCTGTAAAGTGCAATATCACTTAACGTGCAAAGGTGCTTAGAAATACATCTAAAAGTAACCTGAGAGAGACTGTTCTCCTGTGTTGGCAGTCTGTTTGAATACCTGATGATAGGGGTGTTCATTTTCAGTGGAAAAAAAAAAGGCCAGTGGATTTTTTTAAAATCAAACCCCATTTTTGATTAGGAGAGTAGCAGGAAGTTACCAAACAATGAGTCTTTTAATGAACATATTCAGCCTTCTGCATAATTTCAGCCTAATTAAAAAAATACAGCAAACAAAAATATAGTTTATTATGTGATTTGATATCACAAACTTCATATTCTCAGAAAAAAAAAAGTAAAAATAAAATGTGCAGTGAAAGGGTAGTTCTTAATGTTATTTTCCTTCTGCAGAACTGGCCAAAAGCCAAATTTGAATGGATATGCTTTATATGTAAAACTTATCATGCAGTTCTAATTAAAATCTACTGAAGCTTTCAGCTTCATTTAAAAGAGTTAATCTCCTGAATACTCTCCATTTTCTTTTGGTTACATTATACTTAAGGAGAAACTATCATACTTTCTTAAATTAAATAAGATGGACTAAGTTTTAAAACATCAGGAAATAAAAACCAAAATTTGATTTCTTATGGAAACAAACCTATGCATTCTTGACAGGATTTTTTTAGTGATAGAAGCTTTGCCTTCTGTAAATATTCAATATTAAATGTGGAAAAACAAACAATTTTTTTTTTCCAAAAAGTCAATATTTAATTATTTCTTCTCATTGATAGAATATATATTTTTTTCATATGGGTACATCTCACTGGGATCGATACTGAAGGTAACTAATTTGACCACATATATAAAGTACCTAAGTCTGTTTCTGTCTTTTAGTTTATTAATTTAAAATGCTATGTGTGCCACTGCTAAAGTGGCTAACTTTGACTAGACTTTATAATAAATACATTGATTTCCTCATCCTACTAAGTAAGCAATAGCTGGAAAGATAGCAGATATTTAGAGAGTTTTATACCATTTTTATTGTCTTCTATCTATATGATATATAGATAACATATAAATCTATTATTGTATATAATTTATATTGAGATAGTAAATGGTTAATAATAATATCGTAAAATAATGAATAATGGAATGAACAAATAATAATATGAAGGTTATAACAATGAAGATAGAAATAGATTAAAGATAGATATAGATGATACAGATATAGATAGTATGAAAACTGTATTTTTCTGAGCACTATATGGAAATAGTAAGTGATCGGGTCAGACAACATAGACTGAACTGCCATCAGCAGTGCTGATAATGCCCAGCTCTACCCCTCCTTTGCCTCTGAAGGCCACTGCCTGGCCCATGGTGTTGACTCACTGGCAAGTGACACCCAGCTCAGAGTCCCAGCCACACCATGGGGGCAAGGGAACCCTCTGAAAAGTTCATAGCTGAGATTACTCCTGTTTGGTGATCTAGCACATAGTTTATGGATATTTTAGGATTTACCACATAAAAAGAATACCCCAAAACTTCTTTCTTTCACCTGTAGTTGACTAGGACACCAGTTCATCCTGACCACTTGAAGCACGCACAAACTCTGAAGTACCACTGCATGCTATAGTGCATCTCCTCAGCTGCATTCTCATCAGGAATACAATGCACAGGATACAAAATATTCACTATATTGGATTTCTAGGGGATTGCAAAAGAAATGTAAGACTTAAGGCTTAATCTACGAGGCATTTCATGTCCTGAAAGAGCTGTTCCACTGCCTGGGAAAGTAAAGAGATTGCATAATGTCTAAGGAATGAGCTAAAGTAGTCATAGCATTGGTAGTGTCAAAAGCCTGATTCTTAGTGGAACTCCTCCTTGAAGTTGATCTTGTTTAAATGTGTATTAATGATGCAATTAGGTTTTAACGGTGTTAAGTAGGAGTGGGCTGTGAAGTTTGCTAATGATAAAAGACTGAGACTGCTCACTAATAAAAGAAAATTTCAGGATACCATGCAGAAAGAACTGGGTGATCTTGCAGAATGGAGAAATAGGAAATGGAATAAATGTGAGAACTGATAATAAGCACTTCTGCTATATGTTAAGAATTGAAAATGACTGAAGAGTCATGACTGTTGAAGTATTAATATAGTATAATGCTAAAATATGCAAATATGATCTTTGAATGCATCAGGAAGATCTTTCCAGGAGATATGAAACGCATGTTTGACCTCTTCTCCCCCTGCTCCCTCCCACCACTTTTCTCTAGTCTTCCATATTTAAAAAAGATGGATTCAAACTGAAACAAGTTCAAAGCGGTCTATATGAAAAGCCTGTCATTCAAAGGGAGAGGAGAGGTTACATTTTTTTAGTATAGCAAAACAAAGGCTGTAAGGCAATATGCCTAATATCTATAAGTAAATCCTAATGTTAAATACCAAAGTGGTAAAGTCCTTTAAAAGATAATGTTGTCACAGAAATATATCCCTCTACATATATAAAAATGTATGTCAATTGATTATGCACACATGTAGGCTGGAAATCAGAAGAAGGTGCCTTAAAGCAGAAGGCTTCTAAATAGTTTTCATAAACAAGCAGTTGAAACAGAAACCTAATCACTTCTAAAGTTTATAAAGGAGATAACCACTTTTGGTCACTTATCATACAAAGAGGTTGGACTCAATGACCTGGGAAGTATCTTCTTACTCAACTGCGTTTGTACAATATCTAAACTACACCCTTAAACATTAGGGTTAAAGTTGCAATGATTAGCTATATTCTTCTAGCATAAAGGCACTGTGCAATCAGAGTAAAGGTCAGCTTTCTCAGAGTAAGGAGTTTTGTGGCATCAACAGTCAACAGTATAATGAATTTCCCCAAGATCTACAACCTGAATCAATTCTAAATTCTTAGATATTGGGTATTTTGGATAGGATTTTCTTACCGAAAGAGTTCTCAGAGATTTCAGCGTCTACACAGCTACAGAATATAGCCACTGCACTCCAGAAAGTCTTAGTCCTGCACCGTGACGACAGAAGTCAGTTCACAGCTCTGGGGGATAGTGTATCCCCTTAGCACAGACAACAGAAACAGAATTTCTGCAATACTATTTATTTGCAACAGAAGCAGCTTTTATTTGCTCGATAACTTTGGATCAAACTGGCTCTGTTTACAACTAAACATGTTGCCTTTTTCCTTCTGGCTAATGATTTTTCATCTTTGCCATTAAAAATTAAACTCAAATATTTCTAGCTGGGCTGCCACCGGTAGGACTCTGTGTTAGAGAAAATCCTTCTTCATTTCCATCTAGAGTCCCAATGGACTTTTGCCTTTTAATACAAATAAGGAGGGTTATGTATCAAAGATCCCCATCCATTTTACTCCAGCTGAAGTCAATTGGGGGTGTGGGTGTTTGGAGGCTTTGGCAAATCAAGCCCTTACACAGCAGTTCTGTTAATGACGGTGAGTCAGAAGGGAACCCGTACCACACTCCCACATCTGCATCAGCTCCCTGCTTCTCTCAGCGGGATGTAGAACACATTTATTTTTTGTCACTGAATTCAAATGTGACTGAATATAGAGCAGATCTGCTGAATAGGAAGGTGCATTTTTACATAATACCTTTTCAGAACTGAATAAAGGTCAAAATCTGTTTGACTTCTTACATTGCATGAAATTAATTCAAAGGATATCATTTAGGACAGAATTCAGCCCCAAGCTTCTGTGAGACTACAATTACAGATGACTTTTTCAGAAACAAAAGAACATGCTCCAATGTCCTTTACATACATCTTGTAAAACTCTTCCAAACTGAATCCAAATGTAATTAATGTTAGATATTAAATAGTTATTGCAGAGGAATCACAAAATCATAATGCCATCATAAGGGGGCTAAAATAAATTAACTAATTTGAAATTAGATTGAAAGCAAGACATGCAGCTGGGTACCTTTCATGGACTACTCCCAATTACAGAGTGCTTCACGAATACAGTCAGTGAGGCATTATATAGAAATCATACTGAAGAGATATGATGGTCAACAAATATCCAGCACAAACCTCAGGATTTCCTCATTTGAACTGATTAGTTTCAGCCCAAATGGACCATTCTGAAACCTGCTGATTACCAAGACGTAAAGGACTGGTATGTTCCTCATTTCCTGATAACTCTCTCTGCTGCCAGCACACACACACACACGAGAACACTCACATTGTGGTGGCTTGAATCCAAGCTATGAATGATGTATAACAGAAGGAGCAATCAAATTCCTCTAAAACCATTAAAGTCACATTTTCATTGTTAGTTTGCAGCACAGTACCCCTATGACCAATAATTCTGACTGCCGCGAACACATAACAGTAATACAGTGAGATTGGTTCAAAATTAATTTATATTGGGCTACTTCAATTAGTCAGTGCAACGCTATAGGTAACAGATGTTCTGTACTGTAATGCAGTATTACAGAACACGACTATGACACAGCTACATTGATTTTATCTTCGCTACCTTTTCCATGTAGCACCAGACTACGTACAGTATATAAGACCAAATGCAATTATGAGTCTTTAGAGTTAGCAGCTGGACATGGCAGAAAAACGTTAGTAAGCTCTCTTGCCCTTAGGAGACCATCATGTTGAAAAAATCTTTTATTATAAAGTTTTGGATGGTTTCCCAGATACACGGCAAAAATTGATAAACACTTAAGAATTTTTCAACCAAAAGACGACAGGTGTCAGAGGAAAGAGGAGACCTATTACGGCAGTTATACTTTAGAGCAGTGCATCGTCACAGCAGTGGCTTATCCCATGGAGTTATTCAATGTCTGCCTCTGTATATAAATTTACTGATTCCAAGGTCAGGAGCAACCTCTGCAAACACAGAGTCTGACCTCCTGTTGAGCACAAGCCATAGGACATCCTGGGTGCAGTCCAACCTGTTCAATAATCCCAGCTGTAAAGAACCCAATATTAACCTTTGCAATTTTTTTCTGCTTGAAAAACATCCCTAGCTTGCTTCTGATCTGAGTTTGTCTCGTTTTAACATCTTGCTCTCAGACCTTGCAAATAATTTTGTCTTGGTTTCAAACTTTTGCTTTCCATGTAAATGCCTTTAGATTGCAAACAAGTCACCTTTTAATCTTGATAAAGAATTAATTACTTGATAAATTTAACTAGATTAAATGAGATTGAACTGCTAGAATTGTGCACTATGTGGGTTTGTTTCCCAATAGGATAATCCCAAGGATTATCATGTAATCTCTCCAAACTATTCACATGTCTGTAGCATCAGATGTGAGCATGGTGCTCTACAGCAGTAATATTCAAAGGTGATACAATTTCCTTATTTCTTATTTCCTAGCAATAACATCGCAGTTAATGCTCACCTGAGCTTTATAGTCAAGGCTTCTCAGAACAGAAAAGTTTTCTTCCTTTATTGGAAATACCATCCTTTCATGCTTGGCCATAAGTAAATTCAGCTGTTTGTTTGCCCATACCTTGCCAGACAGTCTTGATCACCTTGGATCAAAGACTTCCTTTTTTATTATTCACTACACTCACAACATTTTTCATCTGCAACTTTATCAGTATCCTTGTGTGTTTTCTTCCAAGCATTGAAAAAAGAATATTAAACATAATATTCTCAAATACTGATCCCCGTGGAGCTCAGACATCTGAAAAATGGTGATTCTTCATTTAGAGTAATATTTTAAGATTTTTCAGTTGCCCAGGTTTTAATCAATTCAGTATGTGCCATGTTGATTTCATTTCTTAATCAACGTCATGTGCTACCAAATGAAATGCCTTATAGAAGACTAAGTGCGTTCCATCAATTTTATTACCTTTATAAACAAACAAGGATTACTGTATCATCTGTTTCATTATTCTGCCTGAGATCATTATCAGGCTGACAAATCTATAATTACACTTTTTGTGGTTTATGTTGGTACAGAATTGGATCTCCTGTTTACTTCTGGGGCCACCAAAATTCTTCAAGTGTTGAAACTCAGTGTTGAAAATCAAGCCTAACAATTCAAGGAGATCATCAGTCAGCTCTATTAAAAGTCTTGGATGCAAATTACCTGGACTTGCTTGTTTTGAAATGTTTGCTTTTATTAGTCTTTGTTTAACATATACTTGCATTTTTTGAACTGAAAAATTTTTATCCTTATACCATACTAAATTCAAGGCTACAAACGATTGCAGTGTTGATATGAGACTGTACGGTAGTGCAACCTCTTGCTTATCACAAGATACAGAACACATCCCAGATATGGTCCTGAAGGGTAAATACCCCTTCTCGCAGCCATCAGTATGCTCTGATATGCCGGTATCATCCACCCCTTTCCTAAAGCAGCAACTGTAGTATTTTATTTAATAAACATTCTGCCTCTGTTATGTTATTTTTGAAAAGTTCTTATTTCCATCTGACTTTAGACCAGTACTAGACCAGAAATCTCTTGTCATAATCTACATCAAAACATCTTTCCTATTGTATTAACATTCCCGGCCTCTTTTTGTCCTTCAGCTGCTCCCATTATTCCTCTGTATCTTACAATTTTCTTTGTAATATATGGTATGAACTGACTGAACCTATCTTTTTTAAATACATCTTTGAAAGACAGTGATGAGTGAGGTATGCTTCCTGTTCAGTTTAGTTTAGTCTAAAACTCATCAGAAAATACCATATTAACTGAGGTAGAAGTTGGTCGTTCCCACTAAAATAACTGTGTGATCTCTGATCTATACCTACATTAACTGTGGGTACCAAGTAATTATAAACCATCAATATCCAAAACATTACTTTTTCTTTAAAATATCAGGAAGTGAGTATATTAATACAACATTTAAAATAAGTTTCACTTTTAAATGTTAACATTTGCAATGAAAGGTTTCGATTTTGGCTTCCAAAAATTATTTTTATATGGAAATTAAAAAAAGAAAGTTAAAAAGTCAAAATATGGTCAAAAACTTTTAATTATGCTCAAAAAACCATCTTTATAATCTGAAAGTAATATTGAGAAAGTTGTGGCTGTTTCTTTCACCTAAAATACACATAGGTACACTCACACAAACAGGATCAAGCATATATTCATTGAGGAAAATTAGTCTTAAATCCAGACCTTGCAACAAATTTGAAGACTGATTTTCATGGATCATTGCTCAAAATAGCTGGACTCTGTAGCAATGGAAGTTGTCTCTGCCAGCAGAGAACTTACTACAGAATCAAAACCCTTCATTTACAATTTTAAACCTTTATTAACATTTTGTCTTCATTACTGCAGTAATTTTCTTCATACTCTTTCTTTATAAAGAAAGCACAGTTCTTTGTACAATTCTTTTATAAGTTCTGTTTGTCAAAGGCCCCGAGGCATCTAGAAGTTTCTTCAAACAGAGCTTTAAAACTTCATGATTACTTAGAGATTGTAAAATAATCTAATCTGTACAATATTAATATTTATTTTGTGCTGTTTGTAGTCCTTTTGTCTCCTGCTCTCTGAATACCCACTGTGAACCACACATGAAAATGGATATTGTTCACACTGTAAGCTGGCCATCAGCCAGATCTGCATCCATTTTCCTCAAGTACAAATTTTGCTCCATATCCCAATATGCCAAGATCACAGGGCTTGGTGGTGGGGGTGGGGACAAGGCAGAATAGTGGCCTGTTGTTACACTGCTTGTCTTACGCTACATCTCTCTCTTCAGCTCTGCATTACTGTTCAATGTATTTTATTTATAATAGGAAAGAACGTTTATTCTTCAAGTCACCTAGGAACAGATGTGTCAGGGCACAGTTGAAAGAAAAAAGAAATAGGGTTCCCTTCAACTGACTAAACAGGCCACGTGTATGAAATAACAGCCATAGGTTTGTATTTTGCTCGTGGGAACCTAACACAGTAGTGGAGGCCAATGTAACGCTGACTAACCTGGGCAAGGCAACACTCTGCCAACTGTAATCTTAAAACCTTAAAGCTGATACTCTTCATTTATGGTGTGTTTATTGGTACAAATAAGAGTGGAAAATTTCACCTCAATATATATTCTCACCATGACCATACCAGCTACCCAGAGTCATGGCCAAAGCATTGCGAATGTAGTGTTAAGTTGGAGAATGGGAGGGGGTGGTTTGTTTGTTCAATGCAGTTCTGTGTATTTTCCTCATGGGATGTATAATGGAGTTAAATGTGCAGTAGGCCAGCTGAGGTTTGAGCCTGTGGCCCATCCTGCCACCCCGGTGTAGAACTGTAGCTCCAAACATGTGTAGGTTCATGCAGCTGCAGCAGCACCACTGAAACGCCACAAAACTGCACCTCATCCATCCCAAGCCCTTGCTGTAGGACCAGATCGTTGGTTTTGGCATGGCTGTGAGTAAGGTCTCTGCCACACCCACCACTAGTGTCTTCCCCCTAACCTCCCGGTGACGAACAGCTCTGGGAGAAGCTGCCACTCCGAGCAGCGTCGGTGCCACTCATTTGAGCTGTGTGCATGCAACCGTACTCACCCGCTGACTCCAGGAGAGTGGAAAGTGATTTACCTCAGTTTTGACAGAACTGTAGAAAACTCCCCTCTGCTTCCCTGCCAGCATTCCCAGGCCCTCACAACTCCAGAAAAGAAATGACAGGGAGTGATTTGTGTAACCGAGTTATACCCAAGCCCTGCTTCTTCCTGTTCATTCTTGCTCATAAGTGAAAAGGACAGCGCTGTGGCTCCCATCAGGGCTAGGATGTCATGCAGCTGAAGTCGTGTTATACCTAGCTTTCCTTTTTTCCTTCATTGGGCAGCTCTACCTCTGCTACAGAATACGAACAAATAAACCCTGAAAAATATGTAAGTAATCTTTACTGAGGAATCAGTAATGGTAAATGCAGCTCAAGCAATGCAGGCATTATCAATTATCATGATCAATATGACGAATGTAACAGCACAAGACGACAATAGAAAAGTCAACGCTAAGCTTCTGCAAAAGTTCAATAGAAAATAAAGGTTCCCCAAATTTTAATCAAACCTCTATCAGATATCTATGTTTTAGAACAACATTTACAAAGAAACTAAAGGCATATTTCAAATTTCCAGCTTGTAACCACCTAGCTATCATAAAAGTAGAGAGAATGTTGTTTTAAATCTGATAGACCAATGTGTTACGAAATACTCGAGTCCTTTATTAAAAATGTGTGTTTAATATATATGCATTACATCACACCTGCATACATGCATATTTATTGATTTATGTGATGTCATAGATAAAAATTCTTTAATCTAAAGAAGTAAAAAGAAGAAAATCTTAAAAGTGCAGAAAGCACAAAATTATTTCTTTATCTCAAATTAGAAAGTGAGTTGATACTGGCAGCTACCTTTGAAACTATTACTCTTGGCAAGTTGGGGGTTTTGTGTTTGTTTTCTTTAAACAGTGACTGGAGATAAAAACACCAAATCATCATGCGGAGTTTGGATGCAATCTGCTACTGTTAAATTTTTATACATATTATTATTTATTTTAACACATTCAGAGCTCTTTAAAACTTGTATCTTTCAAACACATATATTAATTTTGCTTGGGTTTTGTTTGGGTTTTTGCTTTCCCAAGCTGTTTTCTGAACAGAAATAGCTTATTAATTTTTAAGTGAGAAAAAAAACTGTCTCTTCCCTTATCATTATTTTTGCCATTTTGAAAAAAAAAAAAAAAAAAAAAGGCAAGCCAAAAAACCAAAAGAATAACACTACTTTTGGAGGCAAAAATGAATTGGGTTAAAATTTCAAATTAGCTGGAAACATCCTCAGTGAATAACAGTCTACCTCTCTTCTCTGAAGCAATTGGTTTTGACTAGGCAGGGTTATTTGTACTTGAAAATTTCATAGCAGGCAGCATCTTTTAAAAACATTACTTACAGTTGTATACCAGAGGAAAAATTGCAGCAACAGGAACACATTCAAAGTGATTTTTCTGAGAGTCACTATTTTAAAGAAATAAAATCTAGGTCTATCATGAGTTATTTGTTCATGAATTATTCCATGACTTCTTCCATCTTTCCTTTAAGTACCCATTCTGATACCCTTATTCATTATGAGTACTATATTTTAATGTAGTAGTCAATATAAGTTGAAAACTGTAAAATACGACCATACTTACATGTCACCCCTGTACCTCACTACCAATACTGTTAATGACTAGTGCCATACCTCTCCCTCATTAACTGCTATCCTGGGATGTCTGACAGACAAGTTAAATGGGAGAGCAGACGATTACAAGTTTCTCTTAATTCTTCCCCAAAGATCCACAAGTCCTCAGCTGGCTAATCACATAATTTTGAAATGGGAAGATAGAAACCTGAGGTTTTGTTACTGAAAGAGTTTTGAAGGAAGTTTTCAGAGTAGTGAGGGGAAGAAATATCCCTTTGCCCACTTCAGGATGGAAAACTGAAATAATTAATTTCAAAGATCTTAATGGAAGTAAGCAATAGTTTCTCTTTATGTATCCTTTTCATTCTTCTATTTGTCCGCAACACCATCCTTTTTCTGAGTCCACAAGCACGCTCAACAATTCACCTGGCCACCTCATTCACCATCTGACTCCATCACTCCAGAATTTAACCCTTGTAATTCAAATTTTCACTCTTTTATCTCACATTTTATTCTGCCTCATCTATTAGAAATCTTACCCTGTGAAGGCACCTGTTTCAGAATGGAAAAAAACCCTTCATGTCTATCCCATCAAAGATCACAGTCATCCTGCTAAAAATCTGAATCTCTCCTGGCTAAGAGGGAGAGAACAAAAGGACTTTATCTTCACAACCCTATTTCTCTCCACATCCTTAAAATTGTCTTTCCCTCCTACTCAACAATTACAACTATACCTCTGCATTTTGTCTGGGAGCATGGGCAGGTACAATTGTAATGGAGTTTTCCTACCATGGTGTATTTTTCATTACCCTTGCACCTTTGAGGACAGGGCTTTTCTTACACTTCAAAAACAGCTTAGGAGATATGGGTCATACAGTCATAGGCACTGCAAAAGGGGTGAAAGGAAGAATAGAGTTAAGAGTCTATTATATATCAAAAGCAAGGATTTCACAGTCCCATTAATTTAACTTTTAAAACTGTGATGGGAAGGTCATATGAGACAGTACTCCCTTCATAAAATCATTTTCAAAGGACAAGACAGCATATGACTGAAATCCTTGAGCAGAGATCTAAGTAGTAGTTTAAATCCTACCTCAGACCAGATCCACAAGAACTGAAAATAGTTGCCCCCAACACAAAGGTGACTCCTGTCTACTTTACTGGGCTCCTAAGCTCCAGGCATACGATGTGGGAGTACCTACAGGTGTGACTCAGAGCACCTGGCTCTTGTAACCGCAGGGAAGATGCTGTCCACTGTCAGCCCCTCCTGTCTGTTAGGGCAATGTTCAGGGACCCCCCTGGAGGCTACTCCAACTGGACTGAGACCTTTTCTCACCTCTCCTCCAGATGAGTTCCTTAAGCCACGGGACTCTTCTGGCACAAGGACAGTGACTTCAGTGTCTTTGGAAAAGTTTCAATGTTGTCTGAATTAAATAATCATCACCTAAAGGATTTGGGCACTGGGCGGGGGGGGGCAGCGGGGGGGTAGGGGGGGCAGCAGTGTGTCAGGCTGAATTTCTTAAATACTTGTGTTTACATATAATACTCAGTATAAGAGGTTCATCTCTTCCTACCGTGGTATTAAATCTGAAGTAGATTCAACAAGAGGGCTGATGAGCATGCTGGCTACCACCACCAGCTCCAGCCAGGTTACCCTCTATTAATTAGAGTTTTCTTTTGAGATCATTGTAAGAAGACAAAGGAATTAAAATCCAGGCATAACACAGGCTCAAGCAGCTGACTTGTTGGACAAAAGAGAGCTAGCACATCTACCCCTTCTGCCACTCATATTTGTCATATTATTTAAATCGGGTAATCATTCTGTGCAAATGCTGCCAAATCGGGCTCCACACCTGGTGAAGGTGGAGGGAGAGCACTTTTGCAGGCAATGTGGATCTTGTCAATGGGAGACAGGTCAGTGCTGTCAAAACTAAGTACTTTGAGCATGGCTAGGAGCCCAACTCAGGGCTCGAGGTATTTTACATAAAATATCTGGGCAGGTTTTATGTCTGTTCTCTATAGGCAGCAGCTTGTGTGGGGCATTTGAGAATCACAATTTTCAAGTCTGCTATTTTGAATTATGAATTGCTTAGGTTTGGACATCTGATACTTCTGTCTCTCTAATTCACCTCAAACAGGCCATCAGTGCTTTACAGTTCCAGTCTCCACCGCACGTTGATGTTGCCAACAACCTTTCCCACTTCTTCATGATTCTGTTAAATCCCTGCAAAGATCTGAAGTCCGGAATATTAATTTGATACCAAAAATCATCTTTATTTCTCTGAGAGTAGGAGATTACACCACAAACAACTACCACTGAAGATGAAAAAGGAAACACTCTGTTTAAGAACAAGAAACTTGTGGAGTTGCAATGCTGTGACTTGCCAAACTTCATTCCTAACACCAGGGGGAGCTGAGCAAAGGTATAAATTCTGACGATGCAGGGCTTGAGAAACCCAGACTTCGCTGGCCAAATTAGCCTCAGCAGCTAATGCTGCTGTCTGCATGAATTCAGAACAAAAGAAAAAATTATTACAAATATTGCCATAGGGTGAGAATCCATCGCCTCCTTTTTTGAGGAGGATTGAAAAAATACCTCCACCATGTGCAATCAAAAATTTTCTTGTTTTCTGTCATCTCATTGAGAATTTAATCAAATTCAACATGACTTTTTAATGAAGCATCCTTTTTTAAAAACTAAAGCTTTCATACATCTATTCCTTTGGTAGCATTGGTAGTCTGTAACATATCTTTTTCATATCCTTATATTTTGCCCAATCTAAATTGTCACTTTTACAGGGCAAGCTTTTCCTTTTACTTCTTCAGCTATTCACAATTTTACTCTATGGAGATCTTTACAGGTTTAATATCAACAAATATTTGAGCTCTTCTGCAGTAAATGGGGTTTGAGGTTTGTTTTTTGTTGGTTTTGTTTGTTTGTTTGTTTTCCGTTTTTATGTTTTCCTCAGAGTTTTAAAGGCATACATCAATACAAAAAACTTCCTGCTCAGTGTTGCAAATGCCTCGAATTGCAAATTTCTTAAAATAAAATAAAAGCCACTTGTCCTTAGTACAACATTGTCTTAAGTCATGCTTTAATTCTTAAAGAAAACCAAAATATCCACTGATGTATCAAGCTTGCTCATAGGCAGTCTGTAATTATTTCTGTGTTTCTCACCAGCATAAATGCTGCCACTGAGCATCTCTGCCAGCTGATGACAAGACTCAACCCTTCACAGGCATCTAAGAACTGACTGCAAAAAATGTAGAGCCTCCCACTCTATGCAGGGCATGTTCAACACACACGATTTGAGCCAGTAGCTGGGTACCAGTCTTGAAATGCAAGACAATTTTAACATCCAGTAATTTGTTGTGGCTTTTTACTCAAAAATCTCTTTTTTATGTTTTAATTTTTCTTATTGACCTAAGCACTCTGTCATTGTTCACAGCAGTGGCCTGCTGGAGAGACGACTTGCTGGATTTGGATTCACTTGTAATTACTATGCTGCAATAACTTTCCTAATGCCTTTACCTTGTGTTTTCCTGTCTGACATTTACTTACATTGCCCTTCATTTGCTGCCCAGGAGTCCAATTAATTTTAAAAAGTCCAGTTTTGTCTTCATTCGTCTGTTGCTTATCATTTCTGTGCAATAAATTCAGGTCTGTATGAAATACCACGTCCTCGATTTTAAACAAGTTAAGCATGCAGTTATAATTACTGATGTGTACGCTGGGTTTCTGAATGTGAAAATGATCATCATCCATTTGCATGTGCAATTATCCATTCTGCATATACCATCTGCAGGTGAAGGTTTAGCAGGCCACAGTGGTAATTTCACATGCAAATTAGACATTTGACTACACTTGCATGTTTCACATGCAATTACTCGCCTAAGATACCTAAAAATCAAGACCTAAAATAACTATTTATAATAAAGGTGACAATCAAATCCGTCAATCTGAGGAAAGTCTACTAATGATGTAACGTGGGGAAATCTCATGGCGTATTATTATTGCATTTAGCAGTTATTCTATAGCTGCTGCCGTACAAGTGAATAATGCAAAACTTCGTAGCAAATCTGTGGATGGATTAGCACGTTTGGAGAAATAGTAGCTGATAAATGGAAGGCTTTGATGCAAAGTTTGACTTTGTAAAAGCAGTTGAGGTGATGTCATGTGAAAGATGCAAGATGAGAGCATAGGTTCAGTTTTAGGGAAGGAGCTTTAACCTGTTGCTGTGCTGTGGAAGAGCTAAAATTGTTGTGTTTAATCCACTGCAGAAGGTGTTGATGGGCTTTGGCTAGTCTTAAACACATGGCTGTTAGGTCATTGACTCTTCACTGTTCAAGATGTCTATATGGCAAGTTTAAGTCTCACACAAAGACCAATGACATCATAGATGCTAAAATCCACAAGTGAGTGAGGTGAAATAATGGTTTTCATCCTCAGAAGAATTACTTGAATTTCCATTCAGAAAAGAATGTCTTCATCAGGATCGGCAAAAGCAGCAAGTGTGAAGAGAAAGGATTAACAGAGATGCCTTTGTGCTTTGCTGAAGGAATGGGAGTTTCTCCTAGGTGAACCCAGTGGAGAACTTAGTTTCTTTCATTAAAATCCAGAGCTAATTTGATTAAGATTTGGAATTTGGGATATGTTTAGTTCCATTCATTTGAAACAACCTGGTCAAATTGTTATCCCATTTGTGAGTGTGAGAATTCTTGCCTTACAGATAAGTCTCTTGTAAAGTGTTTCATATTGAGCATTTGTATTTCAGTCAAATTATAATGTGCATTTCAACATCCTCTTTTCCATAATAGTAGTCACTGATGTTCCAGAACTTTATGACTCTTCTTTTGTTAGAGAACAGTATGGTGTATGTTTTTTCTGACACCAAATTTATCCTTGTCAGAGTTTTTTAATTTTCTGTGGCAAAAAGACATCCCTCTGGCTCATTTTTGGAATATTAAAAAGCATATTGTGAAGATGGTAATTTTCATTCACTGTCATTTTCATTATATGAGTATAAAGTGTGGGGTTTTGGTTTTTGTTTTTTTTTTTTAATGTAAGATGCAAAGAAATAAAATTGTTTAGACGATAAGGTATGCAAAAAGTATCTGTTTCCAGTGACATTGCATCAGCAGCTTAGAAACCCACAACTTTCATAAAGTTCAACAGTCCAAGGGAATGTGTCAGGGCATCAGAAATTAATCCTCTATACTGTTCAGTTACAAAATAGTCCCTGGCAGAGTTTTGGCTCAGACCAACTATAACAGTCCTAAGCAGCCCTTAGACATAACTTGGAGTAAGCAGACCCCAGAGACCATTTGCTTTGTTTTGGTGGTGTGGGTGCTGGCCACCCACAGATACCCTCTGAGCTACCCAGCAAGCCTCACTAGCACAGACATAACTTAAGCGGCTGGATCTCTTGAAAATTGAATTATGCTCTTGAGTTATTGAGTATATAGTGCTTTTATAGCAGTAATAGTCTAAGGGTATGAGAGAGACGAGGGTTATAAGGAGAGGCAGTATTTTCTAGGAGAGGCAGTATTTTCTATCAATCAGAACAATTCATGCAGTGGCGGGAGAAAAAGGCATACATGTGGGGATCAGAATGCCTTAAAATAGGAATTTTTGAAAATGTAATGACTGACTAGTAAAAAAAAGGGGAAAAAATAAAAAGAAAACAATAAAAACAATAACAATGCTTAAGAAGAAATGCCGGGGGGGGGGGGGGGGGGGGGGAGGATGAATATGAGTTCATCTATTGATAGTCTGTCCTTGTCTATTCTGCTGCCTTACACTGTACTCATCTTTGTGATATATGAGAGCCTGGTTTTAGTTTGTCAAGAAATATGATCACAAAATAGAGGCATGGAACTAGATCAGTCCAGGTCACCAAGTCCAGTCATCATTTTGTCAGGTAATCCCTTTCTTAAATGTATCCCTTTTAAAAATGATTATGCTTCTTGCTTCCCCTTTTCTATCGTAAAAGGGTGTTTCAGAAATTCGCTGCTCTGAAGCCTAGAAACTTGCTCCTAAATTCTACCGCAAATTGATTTATTGACCATTTTTGACACATTTGTCTTGTGCTAGCATAGCCTAAAATGCTTTTACCTTCCCCAAGTTGGTGGCTGACCTTCTTATGTACTTGTAGAGCGCAATCATATCTGGTAATATTTTGCTCACCTAAATAATCCAGATTTTTATAATTTTCCTTCTTGCAAAAAATAAATTAATTTCCCTGATTATCTCACAGCCCATTGCTGTGTCTGCTGTAGTTTAAAATAATCTTTTGTGGACCAGAATTATATATGTTGTGTCCAAGGAAGTCCTATTGCTGTCTCTATTGGTGTCTTACCTGTCTCTCCTGGAAATACCTGACCTGATGCGTCTTGGAACTTCAGCTGTCTTTTTTTTTTTCATGACCACATCACATCAGTGACTAATAGTCATCTTGTGATTACTAATACACTAAGTGTATTATACATCTGTCATGTGTTGTTTGTTCATTCACTGAGTCTTTTTGCAGGAGGAGAAGCATGTCCAGAGATGCGTCAAGCTTTAGCAGCATTTTCCCTTTTTTGTTTCACTCTTTGTTCTATGGTACATGTTCCTGCATATTTTTGTAATCAGCTTCTTAATTTTTTCCATTTGGATGAAAAGGTGATTGTTGGTAGTTCCTGAGGAGTTAAATCCGAAGTCTCAGACCAACCATTAAGTTTTGACCTTCAGATAAAAAAAATTTGTCGCTAGTGCAAAGTGTTAAAGAAGTACACTTGTTGATCACAGTGTTATCCCAATATTCTGTCATGGCCATTTAGGTACTTTGGCACCCAAAGAAGAATTTTGCACCAAATTCTTGAAGATGTAGAAAGAGATCTAGCATCAAATAAATACCATATAGCCCACACAACAGCTATGTGCTGCTTGCAGAAGTCTTTACTAGTACGGAAAATAATCTGCAGTATTTTATACCACCTATGATTAACACTGAGGACTTCATACCTTGTACTCCAATACACCTCTACTGCCTTGATATGGTCAAGAAGAGAGGAACGCATAATTAACTACAGTTAAATCGTTCTGAAACAGAGGTCTTCGGTCTTCAGTGAGAGCTGATATGGTTGGTCATGCTTAAACAGGTGGCTCATTGATTTCAGCGTGAGTCAGGGTTAGAGAAGGAGGACCCCGTTATGCACAGAGAAGAAGGATGGCATTTCCTGTGTTAACAAACAGAAGATCCAAATACTCTGAGCTCCAGGAGCTTTAACGGAGAAAGAAAAAAAGGTCAATTTGATATTTTTTTAATCAAAACCTCTGTCTTCAAGGAATATAAAGGAAAGTCAGATTTTTCAGATGATTATCAATTCTGGGAAAAAAACATGAACTTTAGTATTGGTAATGAGGGTATCTAAGCACAGAGTTCTCAGCATATTTTTAAGTTGTTTTTTCCCAGAAAGAAAAAATTCACTCAGAAATTCAAAACGAGTTAAAAATATGCAAAATAGAAAAAAAATATAATAATATGCAAACATGAGAAGAGATTATTTTAAAAATAATGAGTAATAGGAAAAAAAACTATGTAAAATACCTTGATGGGTTTATTTTAAATATTCGGGGAATTATGCAGCCTGTTTTCTTGTTTTGTTAATGAAGCATCAGGACCTAAAATATATTTAGGGTATCATGAATATGCAATGAAATGTTAAATATTTGCAATGAGGTTTGGCAGTGTGAACTTCCCTGAAAACTTACCAACCTGAACACTTAAAATACTTTGAATCCATCAAGAAGTCAAATATAGGTGCTGATTAGCTGCTCTCTCTGCCTCGAGGCAGGATTTCTAGTGGCTTTTTTTTCTTTTGGTCAGGCAATGCAGAAGTGCAGCCACTATGGATGAAAGAGTTCATGACCTCAGTCAAATAATGTCTTGACCAAATAGCAGATAGAGGCATTCCAAGTTTCCCCAAATAGGCTGATAGGCTTGTAGAACAGAATCGGAGTAATTATTATTATAAAACACAATTGCTTGTTTTTCAGCTGCCACCCAAAACAGGGCCTTTAGTGTGATCAGTGAGTTTGAAAACATTTTTCAGCTCTGTTAAGCACCAATTTATTTATAAAAGATCAGTCATGAGTAGAATTAGACTATCTGTAAAACACTGTAAAATGGAAGCAGTTTCGCCAGACAGAAGGAAAAAAAAAAGGGGGGGGGGGGGGGAATCAACCTGCTTCATCGTCTTGGAGCTCTTCCTTTACTTGGAAATATGATCAGCCCAAAGAATGGACATAGCAGCCGCTTTTTGCTCCCGTCACTGGGTCAGCTCAATGCAGCACTGGGTCCCTCCCACACTTGCTTTCAAGAATGGTCAGAAAATGATCTGGCCTCACCCTCTCTCGCACTAAAACTGTTATCAAATCCGTTCAACAGTAAGTATCTTTAAGTCATAGCAGCTATATTTCAAACTGCTGCTGGTAGCAGTGTTTTAATTAAGGCTCTGAGTCATATCAGGGCTCTGTGTGGCCCCGCTCCTGGAAAGATGCAGGCAGAGCTGCACAGGGTGCACTTCTGCTGCTGAAGTGTGCAGACTACCTCGTTATTCCACAATCCTGTTAATTGCTCTTCGCACTGAAATCATAGGCTGCAAACTGCAAGAGCTAAAAGGCAGGTATTCCTCTGTGGTGGGTTGACCCTGGCTGGGGGCCAGGTGCACACCAGAGCCGCTCTATCACTGCCCTCCTTCACTCACTAGACAGGGGAGAAAAGGTACAACGAAACGCTTGTGGGTCGAGATAAGGACAGGGAGAGATCACTCACTAATTATCATCACGAGCAAAACAGACTGAACTTAGAGAGGAAATTCATCTAATTTATTACTAAGCAAAACAGAGTAGAGGAATGAGAAATAAAATCAAATCTTAAAATACCTCCCCCCACCCCTCCCATCTTCCCGGGGTCAACTTCACTCCCGGCTTCAACCTCTGCCCCCCTCAGCGGCACAGGGGGATGGAGAATGGGGGTTATGGGCAGTTCATCACGTGGTGTTTCTGCCGCTTCTTTGTCCTCAGGGGGAGGACTCCTCTCATCCTTCCCCTGCTCCAGCATGGACTCTCTCCCACGGGCTACAGTCCTTCACGAACTTCTACA
The DNA here is from genome assembly GCF_011004875.1 of Balearica regulorum gibbericeps. Taxonomy (NCBI): domain Eukaryota; kingdom Metazoa; phylum Chordata; class Aves; order Gruiformes; family Gruidae; genus Balearica; species Balearica regulorum. The sequence goes on from NC_046186.1 coordinate 43,992,282, forward strand.
ACGTGAGTCTCTCCCATGGTGTGCAGACCTTCAGGAGCAAACTGCTCCAGCGTGGGGTCCCCCACGGGGTCACAAGTCCTGCCAGCAAACCTGCTCTGGCGTGGGCTCCTCTCTCCACGGGTCCACAGGTCCTGCCAGGAGCTTGCTCCAGCGTGGGCTTCCCACGGGGCCACAGCCTCCTTCAGGTGCCCCCACCTGCTCTGGCGTGGGGTCCTCCATGGGCTACAGGTGGAATCGCTACACCCCCTCATCCTTCCTCCATGGGCTGCAGGGGGACAGCCTGCTTCAGCATGGTCTTCACCACGGGCTGCAGGGGAATCTTGCTCCGGCGCCTGGAGCACCTCCTGCCCCTCCTTCTGCACTGACCTTGGTGTCTGCAGAGTTTCTTACATCTTCTCACTCCTCTCTCCAGCTGCAAAAGCTCCCTCTAACTTGTTTTTTTTTCCTTCTTAAATATGTTATCACAGAGGTGCTGATTGGCTTGGCCTTGGCCAGCGGCGGGTCCATCTTGGAGCCGGCTGGCATTGGCTCTATCAGACACAGGGGAAGCTTCTAGCAGCTTCTCACAGAAGCCACCCCTGTAGCCCCCCCCCGCTACCAAAACCTTGCCATGCAAAACCAACACATCCTCCTACCTAGTTATGCTGCTGGAAAGGAGGCACAGCTTTTTTTAAATAGGGCTGGAGTGGGGAGCAGTAATCTTATCTCTGTCCCTCCCAAATGCCTCTGGGCACGTACATCAGGGCTGGAGATGTGATGCTATGCAAGACAGTGCCCTTACTTAGATGACCTGGTTACAGGTAGAAAGCTGCCAGAAGCAGCTGCTCAAATGGCTTCAGACCATGCACCCCAGCTCTAAGTTCAGTGTCCACCATTAGACAAGCTGTATTATTCTCTGTTTTTCTTGTTGGTGATGTCAAGTGTTTCATTTGACTTGAGAAGATCTCAGGGTTTTTCCTCTAGTGGCCAAGTCAGAAGGAGCAAATTGCATGGGTTTTGGCAAATTTCTATTTTTTTTTTATAATTTTTTTTTTTTTACTTTCAGATTTTAAGATTCTCCAGTTCAGCAAAAATGAATATATAAAGAGCAAACAAAGAAGATGGAGGCAGCACGTCTAAGGCTCAATCTGTGAAAACATACACTTGTACTTGTCATTTCCACTGTCCAAAATAAAAAAGGACTTACAACTTAAAAAAAGAAACCAGCCTGAAGCCACAGTTACCCACTCTGTCGCAAACCTAACTAATGTTTCCAAGCACATATTACAAGTATGGAGTCTGCAGCCTGAGATGAATACCAAGCGTATCCAAGGGATTAATGCAAAACCTGCCGAGTGTCATAGTTCAGGCCTGAACCTGATCTTTGGTAGCCCACTGAGGTTTGTACTGCTAAAGTAGACCAGTTTTTATAGCAAATGGCAAACAGATGGGGAAATGTGACTAGCATTCAGCAAAGATCATTATGAATATTCAGCATACAGTGTCATTGGTAATTATTTAAAACCCCAAAAGTTTAACTTTTTTTTATTCTTAAGTGTGCTGTGGTAGCTCTAGAGATCTTAGTCAGGTATTAGGGTACCCGTGTACAAGCAGCTGCACAAGCCATAATCAAAGGATGTTCTTTGATGTATAGAGAAAATACACACAACAAGCTGACTGAATAACAGTAAGAAAATTGTGATGGCATTGTAACCTGTGGTTGCACCTTTTTGCAAATTGTATTACATCTTATCAGAGAAGCATAATTTCTAATAGCAAAAAATGTATCATCTCATTCAAATCCCGTTATAAGATGATAGAGCAAAAATAGTTAGCTGGTTTTTTTCTTGCATTCAAGGAGAATTTCTGGTTGTTCCTGTTGTGTTAATGAAAGTTAGGCTTCTTGACAAATACAAAATCCTGGTAGAAGCTGATATTAAAGATATTCAGGTGAAATCTTTAGTGCGTTCTCTTTCTGAACAGCCAGGGAAACAGCCTCTTTGCATTTCTTGAAACCATTTTTAACTGAATTTAGAGCCACCTCAGGTCTCTCAAATTCAGACTCTGAAGATCCAGTGGAGGAGAAAATACCAAACAGTGCTTGTAGACTGAATGAATTATCAGCAAAGACCCTGACCCCATACAATGTTCAGTGACTTTGATTCCTGTTTAAATCACGGTAAGCTGTGATTGTTCAGTGTAACTGGCCCCAGGTGTCTGAGGCACAAGATTGCCCTTTAGTATGAAATATTCCCATCCTTGTGATCACTAGTGCAATGCTAGAAAGCTGTGTAATTCCATAACACCTTGACATTATGTGCAATGGGAAGAAGAGAATGTTAAATGTTAGAAATTTATAGAGATTCAGGAATAGTGGAAGTGGCTTTGGAAAAGAGTACATTTCAGATTGGTAATATTTGGAGGAAGTATCTATTTTCAATCTTCTTTCTTTAGGCCAGTCTACCAGCATAAATTGCCATGTCACTATAATCCAGTTTATGAGCTAGTCACCTAGAAGAATTAGGAAAGATTGTGCTTGCTGTCACCAAAGCTGTGAGTAAATAGGAAATATTAGACCTCTGTTTTTAATAGCAAGCTACAAAATATTCCTCCAATTCTGAAATGCCTTATGTAACTTTAAAATATTCTCATGTATGAATCCATAAACATTATAAATATTTCAATTAGCATTCCAAGTGTAAAAACACCATCATTTCCTCTGGCTAAATAATGTTTCTTTGCAAGTCTAAGGGTCAGTGGTTGATGGACAGAGTATCAAAGGATTTACTTGAAAAATGGCATGCTATTATATGTAGTTATCCCTGAATAATAGGAATAAATACAGTAACTTAACCAAATCACTGGAACACTCCCTTCTCATTTTCAGATATGTCATAAGTTTTGCTATGGTACAGAAGCTCATTAATAAGAAAAAAAAATACAAAACACAAAACTCTATGAGCATAGCCACTCCACCTTGAATATCTGAGTTCAGATGTGATCAACTGTAAAAGGAGTAGTCTTTCCTTAGGAAGAATGATGTACTAAAATAAGCAAAAGAACAGCAGGGTGGTATGACGATGGCATGCTTGTAAGATGTTGTTTGTACTGATCACACCTGAGATTTAATTGCTTCCATTTAAAGATATGAGGAATCTCGCTGTCACTGAGGATAAAAAACATAGTAATCACTAGCTGATGGCGGATCCTCAGCAGACATCGGCTGTCATAGCGCTGCAGCACTCGTTGAGGCATGTATTCAACCGGAAAATCTTCCCTTTGTTGTTCCGTTTCACTGTTTCTGATTATGCTCTCCTTTAAACTGTGTTGTGGGGTAAAGCAGATACTAAAAGCAATACAGCTGGACTAGAACCTGTTCTGCCTGAGCTCAACTGTCCCAGGTCTTCAGTATTGCTAACATGGCCGTGCAACTCCAGTCTCTGAGGCAGCTTCTTTGTGATCGACTGCACAATGCACTGGGTTCCACCACGCCATACTGGCAGAGCTTCCCATTACAGCTGAGACGCAATGACTAGGACTGCAGGTACAGGATAGTAGTTTTGGAAACTAGTCCTATGTCAAACTTGGATGTGAATTCAGATTCTTTGAACTGATGATGAACCACTGCAGTTTTTTCCAAGTTCCTGGTGTACCCTGAGGCCGTTTGTCAACTTTCCCTTCATCCTTTCACAATGGAGTTTGTATTTTTCCACCATAATATAAGTTAGCACAGGACACCATCTACACAAAAGTGATTTCTCCTTATAGTGTGGTATATTATAGTATATAGTATAGAAGTTAATTATATTGTAGCATTCAGGGACTATTAGGAAAGACATATGTCCCTCTCATGTCTAATTCAATGCTTTGCTTTCCAAAAGATGCTCAAAGCCTGCTTCATATAGGGAAATTATAAGAACTGCAGGAAAATTATATGACCTGCAGGAAAAAAAAAAAAAAATGGGTAGAGAAAAGAAATAAAGACATTTGGGGGAAAACAGAAAACCAAGTGAAACATGAAAAGGAAATTATACATTAGGTTTTCCACACAGTCTAAGCAAGGAAAATATACGTAATGGATTATCGCGGTTCATTAAAAGTATCTTATGAGAATGACATGTATCAAACAAAGCCAGAAAAATGCATATAAACATGCCTAAAAATAAAACTGCTAGATTGAGTGAATCAGTGAGGAAGAAAAAGTCAAAATAATGGGCAAACATGGCATTTAGATATGAAGATGTTATAGTTTATTTTATCAAACAGAAAGAATACATCTGAAAAATTTGGAGACCAGTAAGCTTTCTGTCCAATCAGGGAAAATTGCATAAGCATGAGCAGGACAGAACTGCATGAAATACTTGTAACTATTTAACATTATCAGTCAACAAAAACAAAGCAATGAAAATGACTGCTTCCCAGCAGGTGGCAGTGAAGTTAGTGTACTCTGATTCACCTCAGCATCTTTCTGGAATCTTCATAAAGATTGGGAGATTTTCATTCTAGGAGGTTTCCTCCTTCTCTTTCTACAAAGTCCCTGTCCAAGATCTCAAGGAACAATAGAACAAAATGGAGCCAACAGAAAAATTTCAAGTAACACAAAATGCTGCCAGTCGACACTGGTTAAAGAGAAGGAGCCTTTTCTCTCAGAAATAACAGGGAAGGAAATTGTGCAACATTATAGAAACTTGGCTGTATCATTATTGCTTCAGAAGTCATACCTCATGTTTTGCTGCCTAAAACTGCTGAGAACTTTAAGGTCTTTTCCCGAGTTAGTTCATTTAATTTACTTTTCTTGAAAAGCTTTGTGATTCAGACTAATATCCACTCTTTATATTTTCAAAATCATAGGCAAAATATCTTTAACATGACTGCTGACAAAGCCTCTTTAACGTGGTTAGCGTGAGATATATGGTGCAGTCCTGTGAAAGCACAGCGTGATAGATGGATGCCGTACAGGCTTACCAGCCATCCTGATTTGTATGCAACGATTCTGTCCTCATTCTGAAACTCCTGCATTATGCCAGGGATTATGATTGTTCTGAGACTCCTGATCCCTAGGAGAGGCATGCAGAAAAATATCTAAAAGTGCTACAGTGAGGCAAAGTTGTAAAGGAACAGCTGGAGGGACCAGACATCAACAACAAAACAGGGAAAAAACAATCCCATAGGCCTTAGACGGATAATTGAATGACATCCTCTGTCCCTAGCATTCCTGATAGTCTACCATTCTTTCTTCCTTGTCTATTACTATGTCACTGCAAATAATAACCCTCTCTTTAATAATAGAGAAGAGATGTGTACTTGACTATTATAATGTTTTCTAAATCACTCTACCTTCGACATTTGTCTGTTGCACCCTTGAAATTATACTGGATACTGAGAAATCCTGTTAGCTGACATGATCTGCTGTAAAGAAACCTTGGTTTGGGTTTTTTTTTCTTTATGTTCATTTAAATTTTGAAGTATTTGTTTTTAAAAGTGATCTGTATATCTGACCCATAAATGAAATTTTTTAAATTTTAAAAGCAATTTACAAATTACTGTTCTGTACTGTATGTATTAGTTCATTAATAATGGATTTCCATGTGATGCCTCCTTATTGCTTTTTTAATGGAAGAAATTTAGCCAGTTGTTATTCTAATTGTGACTTGATTATATTCCAGTTTTTACAATAGACTTTGCTAAGCTGAAATTAAACACAATTATCTCTCTTCAGTGTCAGATCCCCTGAAAAAGCGTATCTAACCGTTACAGCAGGACTGCAAGCTTGTGCATTCACACAAGAAGCTGAAAGCAGCCCAGCAGAGAAATTATAAATTTGGGAGGCTATGTTTATTAGAACTGAATGCTGTAGAAAGTAACCAGGCATACTGGCAAAGAATAGTATTTCAATCACAAAATAAGTCAGAATTAGTTTAATTGACAGAAGAGTCTAAAATTCAGCTGTCTGGGAAAAAAAATAGCTAAGACTAGTTTCAGAAAGAATGCAGATAGTTGTACAGATATACATATATTCTGACCAAAATTCTGTGCTAAAAAAATATTAAAATTGCAAAGCAGAGTTTCTCAAAAGCTAAGCGGTGACAGAAATAAGGTTTCCTGTGGAAGTCTGTGTATATATTATTCAAAGGGTTTTCCTGAAGCACTCTGCCTCATGAGCCTCCTCTTCATAGGATCAAGCAAGGATGCAGATATGCAGCACGGTGTCCTCTAATACTTCAAAGAAAAGATTAGGCAGTAGCTGCAGAAGGTTGTTCTCTTCTGTATGGGTCACCATGCAGAGAGGGACAGAAACATGCAGTTGGCAGTGTGGCAGCAATTTTTTACATGGCAAAGGAATATCCAGCAGCGTGATCAAAGAACAGCTCAGCCTCTGAAGGAGAGTGGTTTTGAGCTATTCTCGTCTTCTGCTTAGTTTATCCTTATTCCCCTCCACTGTTTCTTCTGTCTCTTCTTTTCCTGCTCCTTTTGTAATGTCATCTTTTCCCTTTTTATTAATCTCTCCTAATCCCTTCCCTCCTTCCTTGTGTCTAGTCAGTTAAACCTATTTTCTACATTTCCTCCTCTACTCAGAGCCAATCATAACACAGGAACTCAGTTACACAGACTGGAGCCACACCACCACTGCTGAAAAGGCAGGAGAAACAACAGACACAGGAATATTCTCCTAAACAGGAATGTCCTTCTAAACATCTAGGTCCCCAGGCTGGACCATGCAGGGTGGCAGGGGCAGGGTGTAAGGCCCTGATAACAAGTGAATGTCACAAACACCAGTCTTGACATGGACAGGGACGGACTGATGACGAGGGAGTGTTGACCAAGAACGGAGCCTGTGTAGGCAGGATAACGTCTTGTGAGCCCACTCCTCTATTCCTGAAACATGCAGACAAAGAGCTTCTGTGCCCTGTGCGCCATGTGCCTGTGACAGATCACCACTCACTTGGTCAGCCCTGAAGGGGGGGGGACAGTGAGACCCCCAAGACCCCAACAAGCCACTGACTCATTTCTGGAACATTTCTGAACATTCCTGAGGACATACTGCACCTGCTCAGTGATGACAGACCCCTGCCTATGGGGCGGGCACATCGGGTTATAAAAAGGGAAAACATAAGTGTTTTTTCAGTGTGGACCCCCCACTGGAAGACTAAAACTACGAGCAGAGAACATCTCTGGATCCAAGGGTGGTGATATCTTTTCTCCTTTTTTTTTCTCTCTCTCACTCTCTGTTTCTTTCTCTTTTTCCTCTCTCTGTCTCTAACTTTATTTTTGGGACATTAGGGTAATATCATCACAAGTTTTGCTAAACCATTACCTTTCGTAGTTCTGCTAAGTTTTAAGTATTGTTATGACTTTTGCCAATCCTCTGTCTTTTGTAGTTCCACTGAGTTTTAAGTAAATTTGTGATTTTTTTTTTGAACCTCTAGAGTAATTGTCTTTACTTCTGATTACCACACAGAGAATTAAAAAGTTAACCTTACCTTCACCCCCTGAGTGGGACGGGACACAGGGCCATACCTCAGGAGGCAACTAAGAAACAGATTGAAGCAAGAACATCTTCAGAGGACAGAAACAATGAGTTCTACCAAGTCATGCATAATTAAGTTCATAATAGTTCAAAAGCTTATAGCTTATTCAAATTTTGAGAACTTTCCATAAAATCAGCAAAAAACTCATATTCTTCTTACCTCAGAAATCACCCTGCCAAATATCAAGTCTTTGCGCCATAGCACAGAGACCTAACCTAATGAGTTACCTTTAAGAAGGCCTTTAAAATGTGCAAAATAATATTACTCATGTCCTCTGAAAATTTCCAAATTATTTCATCTGAAACTACCCTAAAAAAAAGAAATATATAAACCAATCCACTTATAACATGAACACAAATGTTTATAGTTTGGTGATTTTTTCAGCAACTAGAAGGAGTCCTGGCTCAGAAATTGCTGGGAAACTTTAATCATTAGCAGGTGTATAACCTTGTCAATAATGCTGAAGGGGCAAATGACTCATTACTAAAACTGACAAATGCAAAAATTACAAGGAAAATATCTATGCCTAACCTGCACATTTACAAGTACAAAATAGCATCTTTTGTTAGCTAAGCTGTTTTTAAATATTGATTGATAAAGATCTTTCTGCTGTTGTTGGTAAATTGTCAATTCCCAAGCTCTAGCCCAAAAATTTATAGTAGGGTCGAAATGACAAGAATAAAAAAAGTATAGATAATAAAATATCAATGTATCTTTAAGTTGTCTACAACATTTGCAGACAACACTGTCATTTTTTTTATAAGTATCAAAAGGATTTTAATTTTTTTTCTGCAATTTTGCCTCATAAAAAGGAAGATATGAATATTACTCAACACAAGAAAAATATGCTTTGGTTCACCCAAACTGCTGGAACACCCCAGCAGAGGTTGGTAATACATATGTTATGGTTTTCTTTCGCTGTGGGCTCATAGCTGTGATCAATAAACTAATTGAGCTGTGTCAAATTGGTCTTCGGGGCTTTTACTCCTATTAGAAACAATTCATACTCAGATTTGGAATAAACACGTAGAGGAAACAGGCAGGGTGATGGATCCTCTGTGAATAGCCTAGATATAATATACGGCTTCTCTCTCATCTCACCTCACAGCTCATTCTGTAAGGATAAAGGCAATTTCTTTTCACAGTGTTCACTACCCTGATGTTGCTTAAACTCTTACCTAATTGTAGAGCAACTCTTTTTACCCTGCAACAGTTTTACACATGCTGCCCTGCTCTACTAGTATTCCTCACCTATTTTTCTGTGCTGAATCTTCCACTGCTTTCCTGAAGGTTTTTTCTTCAGGCCCACATTTTTCACTTTCATTTGTGAGGCCTTACAAAACCTCAGTCCTGTATTGCTTTCACCATACGTTATTGTTGCTATACTGTGCATGTGAAATTCAAATATGAGGATCAATAATCCTTGCATTTTGATAAAAAGGACTAGGGGAGATAATCATGTACATGACATTTTCTATTTCTTTTTCTGGTGGCTTTCAATGGTATTGAGATATCTCTGAACTGCATTTAGAATATTTTACAGGAGTTTCTGCTCCAGGACTAATGGGACCTTTTCCTTTCAGCTACACTGTTTACTTCACACTGTCTCTAGAGTTTTATTTCAAAACAAATTCCAGCAGGCACGCACAGATTGTCAACTTCCAGTAACATTAAAATTAAATGCAACAACTTTAAATGTAGATTTCAGGGAAGAAATTCCTATGTATAAGGTTGTACTGTCATTTAGTTCAGCATCTGTCTAGGTCTTTTTTTGACTCCATGCACAGGTCCTGCTCATATTATCTTAATTACCAAGCAGAGCAAGTTTCTCTGGAGATGTGCAGTCCTATACATACTACTGAGGAGCTCCCTTGAGAACTCTGTTAGGCACAAGTGTCAGGATCTTCACTGTACTTCTCTTTCCTCTGGTCCCCACTCATTAGTTTCTTGTTTGGGGAGTCTTCTGCTGGTTTGCATCAGATGTACACAGAGACATTTTCACTCCAAAGAACCTTGTACTGTAGCACAACATATACGGGCAGATCCTCCTTAAGTAATCAAAATAACGGCAAGATGAAACTTTAGTTTAGGAAGTGCTCCATTAGCATTTATTCTATCACCATCAAGAAGTTTTGTCCTTATCCTCAGCTAAGGCTTTAAAATATGTTAATTTTAATAATTACACAGCAACATTAAACTTTTTATGCTGTCATAATGAAAGGAGGTATACGTTGTACTGCTACAAGTTGTACAAAACTTTGAGTATAATAAGATCATTAACATTTCTGATACAGGTTTTAAGGAAAGCAATTTTATTTGTGTTTGCAAGGATTCCTTAGGATTCGCTGGCTGAAAAAAATATGGAAAGCTGTGACTTGCCTGGTAGCAAGAAAAGTTCTTCAAATTGTACCTTGGTTTTGGAGAAGGGACAGTAACCTTTGCACTTTGTACATTTATCATAAAATCACAGAATGGTTTGAATTGGAAGGGACTTTAAAGACCATCTAGTTCTAATCCCCCTGCCATGGGCAAGGACACCCTCCACTAGACCAGGTATCACTACCCACCCTTGTAACCAGTCCCTCTCCAGCTGTCTCGGAGGCCCCCTTCAGGTACTGGAAGGTTGCTATAAGGTCTCCTTAGAGCCTTCTCTTCTCCAGGCTGAACAACCCCAACTGTCTCAGCCTGTCTTCACAGGAGAGGTGCTCCAGCCCTTGGATCATCTTCCTGGCCCTCCTCTGGACTCGTTCCAACATCTCCATGTCTTTCTTGTACTGGGGACCCCAGAACCACACACAATACTCCAGGTGGGGTCTCCCAAGTGGAGTAGAGGGGCAGGATCACCTCCCTCGAACTGCTGGTCATGCTTCTTTTGATGGTTTGCTTTCTGTGCTGCAAGCACACATTGCTGAGTAATTTTGAGCTTATCTGCTAACACAACCTTCACCTCAGGGCTGCTCTCAATCCATTCTCCATCCAGCCTGTAGTTGTGCTTGGGATTGCCCCAACCCATGTGCAGGACCTTGCACTTGGCCTTGAATTTCATGCATTTTGCACATGCCCACCTCTCAAGCCTGTCAAGGTCCCTCTGGGTGGCATCCCTTCCCTCCAGCGTGCAGACTGCACCACATGGCTTGGTGTCCTCGGCAAACTTGCTGAGAGTACACTCTATGTCTATGTCACCAAAGATGTTAAAGATGTCAGTCCCAGTACCGACCCCTGAGGAACACCACTTGTCACCATTCTCCACTTGGACATTGAGCCATTGACCACAACTCTTTGGGTGCAACCATCCAGCCAATTCCTTATCCACTGAGTGGTCCATCTCTCAAATCCATGTCTCTCCAATTTAGAGACAAGGATGTCTTGCGGGACAGTGTTAAATGCTTTGCGCAAGTCCAGATATATGACATCAGTTTCTGTTCCATTATCCACCAATTCTGTAACCCCATCATAGAAGGCCACCAGATTTGTCAGGCGTGATTTGCCCTTAGTGAAGCCATGTTGGCTGTCACAAATGACCTCCTTACTTTCCATGTGCTTGAGCATATTTCCAGGAGGATCTGCTCCATGATGATGCTAGGCAAAGAGGTGATGAACTTACTAGAAGATCCTTTTGAGGTCACAGGTGGGAGGTATTTAATGACTTTTTTTTTTCTCTCAGCTGCACTTTTCAGGTGAGATAAATAGGCCATTTAGCGAATACACCATGACATTTACTGTCCTGCCCATGCTTAGTGATTCCTTCACTAAAGGGTCAGCTGGGGCTTTTGCCCATTTCCTATCAACAAATAATAACCTTTAATCCGCTTTTAGAAGTGATTTAAACCTGTGCTAACTGAAACTTTGACTAGCTAGAAAGACTGTGATGGGAAAGTCCTTGAGTTATGCTCTGACAGAAGCACATTTACTATGAACCGAGGACATGAGAAAAATCAATTAGCTGCCATTATTTCTTGAAAAACATCCCATAATTCTTGCAAAGAATAGATGAGTCATCCTCTAATTGACCCAATTGATGGGAAAGGGTTTGTAGGGCATTTAACACAAGAAACACTGGAATTGACCATTGAGGCCTAGAAGCAGAAGCAATGAGAACATGGAAAGAATTTGCTGAGGAAATGTTTAACCTGTGGTAAACTAAACCATGTGGGTGCCACTCACCCAGTTTCCTCTGCATAGGAGATAGTCTTGTGGACTGGCTATCCGAGCTACACTTTTTAGTATGTAAGCATTTTAGTAAGAATTTGCCAACACTTATCAGACTTTCTGAGCATCTGGCAGCAGCTGATTAAAATGACTGATGACCAGCATCTTAAAGTCAAAGTAGCATGTAATTGCCAAATAGGACATAAGATTTAGGAGTATATTAACACAACAAAGAGACCCAATGCATCTTTTTCTATACGAGCTCAGAGGGCCTCTCTATTGCTCTAGTATGGTCCAGCCTGTTTCTTTCCCTGGGTTGGGGGAGCTAGGGTGCTTGCTGGAGATAGCAGCCAGGTAGGATTCAGTTGTGAATGTTGTTATATATTAAACACTGAAATCAACTGATAACTAATACATCAAAGAATTTTGCAGTAGTAAAATGTAGTTAGGATAATTCAGGGGTGGGGGGGAAATACTTTTGGAGGAATTGAATGACAACATGGCAACAACATTTAGATGGTTAAATATTTTGTATCTAAAAAATCATGCTATATTTTCTTAAAGAACATGGTGTTTCAACATCAATATAGGTTGTAATTTCTCCCATAAATTTAGGATTAGGACCAGTCTCCATTCTTGCACTCAATAAGTCTATAACCAAAACCAGTGTAATGCCCAACATATTAGTCAAGCCGTACTTCTATCCCTTCTACATGTGTTCTTTATTAATGCATCAAAACTTTCCCCCCGAAAACTGTTGAAAGACCAATAACGAACAAACTATTCAAATAAACCATGCTGCAGAGCTCTATGTTAATGATAATAATCAATACTTGAATTTCCCTCAGGAAGAAATTCAGTCTATAAAGTTATTTGCTTTGGGAAGGATTTGGGCAACAGTCATTCTTGTTGCTTCAAACCGACGGCAGGGAGTCTGAAGCATACTGTTAACACCCTTTTGAGTAGATGTGACTACAGTTTCAATCTATTGAAATTCCTGCTGCGTTGCTTTGTATTTAATCACAATCTTTATTGGCATTTATTCCTTGTAACTGTACTTTATTCATTTATTCACTTAAATGTTTATACAAAATTGAATATATTAAACTGTGGCAACATCTTTTATGAGCAACAAATAAAAATTAAGCCTGCTTGCATTGCATGTGCGTATCTATTCAACAGATGCCCTGTTATTGTTTGATGGATGTCTGTGCCAGAAAAAGAGCTAGAAGCATGTTCTGTTTAGTTTAGAAATAATTGGTCCTTAAAAGATTTTCGGTTTTCTATTCATCAGATACACACACATACGTATATGCATACACCCATTATATAGTAAACGTGTCATTTGTATTTGCCATAGTCAGAAATCTGATTAAAAGGAAGCACAACGGGGCAGAGTGTCCATTGCTAAAAGTCAGCCTATTTTCACTGCTTCCAGTCATAGCAACAGGGTAGTGACAGTATGCACTGACTGAGAGCATTGCTAGCGTTTCTCGTAATTCTGTCAAAAAAAGAGTAAGTTCCTAACTTACTTCTTTTTTTCCTTGTGGTTTTTTCCATTTAAGTTTAAGATACAGGTTTTCATTTTCCGCCAGGGAATAGAAACAGAAAAGTTTTCAAGTTCACGCTCTTTATTATTCTATTGAACTAAATTCTGCAGTAAAGTTCCTGGAATTGGTGCCAGCAAGATGGGAATAAGCCACCAAATTCTACTTGATGGCCCAGAGTCTAGTGTCTTCTCAAAGAATCAGAGATCACAGATATACTATCCCATTGTGAAAATACATATGTATAAGCAGTCAGAATGATATTTGTTCTCAAGTGAGAGGGGTTCGGCACACTACTAACATCGCTGAACATTCCCAAAAGGCATGGCGGGTTGCAGCAACAGCAGGATGCCTTTTATTCTGCCAGCCAATGTTTCAAACTGGACATTAGAGATATCTCCAGTAATGAGACCCATGAATCATTTCTCTGCATGCAACTCCAGAGCCTTTTCTCTTACTTCTGTCCTCTGGAAGGATGTGTCTGGGAATTGTTTCTAGTGCAATGCCTCTTTGTACCTGCAGCATTCTGGCACCTCATCAAAACAGAGATGGTACAGGTACAGCGCTTATCTCAGGGTTTAAATGCTGAGCTTAAAAGAGAATTTCTGGGGAAAAAAATAATTCAAGAATCAGGAATAGGGCTTTTGGTCAAACAGCTGTTTCTTCAGGCACTTAATTTCAAAGTTGCCTCATGGGAGTCACTTAAAGACCCTCCTTTCTGTCAGCAAAATCCCTACGGCTCCTAATTACTTAACGCTTGGCCACAACAAACAGTTCGGTGTCTCTTTTGTGCCTAAAATGCAGTGGTACACACAAGTACCTTTACTCTTCCTTAGCTGTGGGGTTTTACTCCAGGGCATATGTTCTAACCACATGGTATAAACCCACAGGAGGAAATATCCCTGACCACTCAAGAGTCAGCGCATTCACTTTGCACTGACCTTGGGCCAGAGATTGTACACATGAATTACTAGACCGTAAATTTGAGCTTTGGCTTGGAATAAATATTTAAAGTATTTATATAAATAAGAATGACATAATCACCAGAGACTAATATAACTATGTCACATGATATCCTATAGCTTGATAGAAAAGATGGTATAACAAACAGGGAACTGAAACTTCCACCTGCTTTATAAGTGTTTTAGCCCTTTACAAAAAGGTACTGAAATGATCTGATCAGTACCTAAACCCAGGAAAGAGTTAATGAGTGCACAAAGGTGTATCTACCCAGGTTGGATTTAGGCACCTCTGTCTCACAAAGGCAGTAGCTTTAAGCCAAGTTCTTCACTTCAGCAACTCCTCCTAATTGCCTTAGCAGGCCTATACACTATTTTGTGAATCCTGTTCTAGGGTATCTTCCTGGTCATTACAGTATTTCTCTAATCATTTTGTGGAAAATGTGCTTACCTAACTTGTGGCTGGGGATGCTGCTAAGTAGAACTGAAGAAGTAGTTTGGCTCACTGCTGCACTGAGTCAAAATTCCCAGCGAGAGTCCAGGCCTCTGAGATTATCATTAAGTGGGGGGAAAAAAAAAACCCTCTTTAAAATAGTATTTCATGCAGTAATTTCACACTGATGGAACTAATTCTGAGAATTATAAATTACTCAAAGTAATGGACTGAAGTGGCAACTAGAAGAAAGCTACGGACTCTTATTTTAGGGCCACTAGGGAACACTAAACTCATCTAGTCTGACCTGCTGCCTAGTGCAGGCCAAACCATTTCATATAATATTTCCTGCAATGAACAGAATTATTCTTCCCCACAGTGCAAGTTAGTATTACTCAGTGCTTTAGCTTGTAGCTGAGTAAGAATGTAGCCCTTATGAAGACATCCAGTTTTAATTTAAACACTTCAAGCTTGAATAAACCCTTTTCCAAATATTAAGGGAAAAAAAAAAAAAAAGAAAATATAAAAAAAACCCCCAAGTCTCCACATATTGCTTCTCGTTGGAAGGTAAAGAAACAGTAAGGACAGTGTTTTTCTGAATTACAAAATTGTGAGTTGCACCAGAAGCTGTATGAGTCCACTGTCAGCCAAAGATGTATTTCTTTGTTTATTTCCTTTATTCTTCTATACATCACTGAGGTTTTTAAGTGGGTCAATTCTAGAGGCTGAAAGGCTTTTCCTAGTGATTCCAGTCAATATAGCTTTGGATATATTCCAAACCCACTGAAACTACTAGAAATCTTTCATTGTCTTAGACATGCTTTGGAGACCCAACTCAATGTCTAAAACATGCTCTAAGATATTGACCCCCACAATGAGCTATAAGACAAACCCTTTATGGCTAATTTTACACTTACCAATAACTAAGTATTAAAGCTAAGTGGCATCATGAAACTCAGTTTACATCCTACTGAAAATAACGGAGAAAACCTTAATGTTAGTACACGGTACCTAACTTTGCAAAAAGAAGCTTCCTTCTACTTCCATTTATACTGAAAGAAATAAGTACAGAAAAGAAAATGCTAAGATAATCAAAGACTGTTCATAAAATGGATCAAAATCATCTTGCAAATATACATGTAATACATATATTAGCTTGATCTGAACTAATAATGAGTATATTTTATATTAGCACTTCAGTGTCTCTCAGAAGATACAGTGGATAGGCCTTTGTCACAAAGGTACAGTCCTGAGACTGTTACTGTTTCAGAGGAGAATTTGGTCTATTAAACTGAAGTGATGTGAGGTTACATGTCCAAAGGATGTCAGAGAAAATTGCCGAGGTCATTTGACTCCCTCCTGGAATTAATTCCAATGAGCTGAAGAATAAATGGAGTATCAAAAGCTTGGAGATAGCCTAACAAAATCTAAGTACATTCAAGAAACTGTTAATCTCTTTTTTACCAAAGCTTAAGGCTCAATTTTCAGCTACCATATTGCACCATTGTGCAACCTCCCTCATCAATGGTCTGTGGTAAGATAGAGAGAAACTTCTATCGTGTGACTCTTCTTTATCATTCTAATTAGCATGAATAATCCAATATAGAAGGAAAAATAATTGGTATGTAGCACAGGGCCATCTATCCCTGATTACATCCTCCATGGAGTGGTTTAGGAACTAAATTGCAAATCTTTGAGTCTCAAAATAATCTCTGGTCTCCTTGATCGGAAAAAATGCCTCCCTCCCCCACGACCATCCTTGGCTTTTGTTATGTCATAATTGGTAATGGTAGCTCACAAGCTGTGATGCAGTATATTTATGGTAATTTCAAACCAAGCAAAAAGTCATGTGCTATATACTGCTATATCCTGAGTTGGGAGCCACCCAACCAGCCCTTAGGAAATGCTAAGGAGAGAGCAATCAAACTTTAGACAAGCTTGAAAAAATTTATGCCTGATGATATTTTGTATCAGAAATGCCTTGTGGTTTGGCTGTTAAGCAGAGTAGAGCAGACCTAAATTGTTTCAGTGTGGAGAAATGTAGTTCTGAGTAAAGTGAACCCTAATTTAGTGCATCATTGTTCTGTGGTAAAATGATGGTCTTCTGTTGAGTAAAGGGATTTGATTGGTAACAGAAAACAGTACAATGAACAGAAGATCCAGAGGAGAGCTCACAAAGAACAGATAATGTTAGATGAATGTAGATAACAGCCTTCTTTCTTTGACAAAAACACATTTGCATTTTTTAAATGTGCCAGAAAGCATTCTTCCACTATCGTCAGCTAGGAACCTAGGCTATTTTCATTAAGGTTTCATTTGTGGTATGAATATTTTTTGTTAAAATATGTTAAAGGAAGAGAAGAAAATGTTATCTTCCATCCTCAAAAAACCCCAAGAAAGTCTTAAGATGTGCTTCCAGCCCCTCCTATGAACAGATTTAAGAGACGTGCAGTCAATGGTTGTCACAGACTTCCAAATTTTCTGTACCTAGTTTTGCAACCCATTCCTAAGGAATTAAAATAAAAGAATTTCTTAATAATCACTGATTACTTTAAATCATGTTTTATTACTACCATGTATACCAAAATATTATTTTACACTTGCATGTATTTAAAGATGACCTTCTGTTATTCATGTGGAAAGTGTAAAAAATAAGTACTTTTAAACATCCCTGTGTGCTTTCTGCAATATCTGTTCATTACTCAAGAGCAGCTCACATTACATGAATGGTATGCTGTTACATCATAAGATGGTTTACAGTCAATGCCATCAGCTGGAAAGTGTTTGATCCCAGCTCAGTGGTTTGCTAGGGACTGTGTGATCCTCAGGGGTTTTGCAGGTTTGCAGGATTTGACATACATGGACATTTTACAGAGTGCTTTGTGGTGCCTGCTGAGTGGTTTCCCGCAGGTTGCATCAATTCACCACACTAATCAACTGATGGCAATAAACAAGAGTCATTTAATTACTATTAAAGACCATTTTCTGCCTCTGGATATAGATAGGTAACTGCCAGTGACTTTGAAAGGAGGTGCTGATGTGAGCCTGAGCCTAGAATCTAATTCTATGCAGTTTGGTTTTACTCTCTTCCTTAATGGTTTGGCTGGAAGTCCAAAGACCTAGATCATGTTTTCAGGTGTCTTTCTCGGGTTGCAGCAAAACTGTTTTATCAAAATGCTCCATCAGTATCCTCATGACCTTAGCTCCAAAATGCAGACATTTTCCAGTACTGGAGTACACTCAACATACTGGAGGTGAACATCAAAAAAGAAAACTACTTCACTCCACATGCAGCCTGGACAAGACTACACCTGGGAGCACTGATGCCACAGATCCACCAAATCACGGCCTGCAAGGTAGAGGCAACACCTCAGAGCACATGTTGCTTGGTTTCCCTCTTCTAAAATTTCACAGTGCTGGTGGAGGTCTCTATTACTATGATACACTATTACTATGGTCCACATGCAAACACGGAGCCAGGATCTGCCCACACCATGCCAAACAGGGAACCACCCAGATGTACCGGCAAGGCTTCTGTTCCTCCCTGCAAGTTGCCTAGCAAAGACCCTCCTCCTCTCATCCGCATGGTCCAACCTGCATTTACATATTAATTTATAGCAGAGCCAATCAACAGAATCATTCCTTTGAGTAGCGAATTTAGACTACGACTGAAAAAAAAAGTCAATTCCACCTGGCAACTTCTACAGTAATAATTTAACTCTTGGAAATGTACAGGAAATTATTCAACACTAAAAATGAAAATATTAGAAAGCTCATTATTCCTTTAGGATTTCAAACCATGTTGGATTCTATGACTGGTACAACCCAAAGAGTGCTGAGGCTGTATCTTTACCATGATTAGAACAGCAGGCTGAGGAACACACCTTTTTGCTCCACACCGCTAGCAGTATCCTGGCTGTAGCTTGGTCTCCAAAGCCTAGGTTGACCTCATCTAATTTTAGATTCCCAAATGAGGTAACTAGTGTGTCTCTGTAGCCAAGTAAATGCAGTATCACTGTGGCTAGTAACACTCTACAAGCTTTTTAATAACTGCAAGGACTCAGGATGGGGCTTTTCAGACTTTCCTTGTCTGGACTTGCAAGTTTTGTTTCAGCTTGTTTAGTTGAAACTGCAATTGCCTAATGGCCTGGTGGACATTACCTATTTTATTTTAGCCTTGCTTAGCTTTGTATAATTTTGTGCTGCAGCACTTATTGCTGTTGATATATTTCCTGTAATAGATGCTGGTTACAGGTAGCTATTCTGGTAGTTAATCTGTGTAGTATGAATTATGTAAGACTCCTGAATCGCAACGTGGTGTAGTGCAATACAAGCAGGAGCCACAGAAGCATGGGCCCAAGCCCAGAGCCTTCAGGGCTGTACACAATTTGCACGTTGTCAGCTACTGAGCACTAAAGGAATGCAGCTCCTGGAGCTGGGTGAAACTGATTTTAGGAGTCACCAAGAGAACAAGGGAACAAGTATCTGACACATGTAATACGCAGCATACAGAATAAATTCAGAAGTAATTTGAAATTACAGGCCAATGAAGAAAGAGCTCGGTGTAGGCTTTCTTAGAAAGTCAAAATAGCCCCAAATGTACTTTCAGGTGAGGAGGAAGAAGCCATCATCACTCTCCCTCTGTCCAAGGGCTTGACATGCTGAGTATTGCAGTAACCGGAGTATTGAAGTAAAGGGGTAAAGAATGGTATACTGGGACTGGAGAAACAATGACTTAATGAGTGAAAGATAAGTAAGAACAATGTTGTAAATACTCATCCCAGAACATATGGGGACTGATTTATAAAAATGCTGAAGTACACGCAAAGTGTACTTGAGCTGTGTTCCGGATGTACAAAGTGCTATAGCAATCCTAAGTACTCTGAAAATAAGGTCACCAGGGATCATATTTTAAAATATATTTAGGCACCAGAAATTACAAAAATCATGTCTACAGGGATTTTCAAAAGGACCTGAGAAGTTAGGTGCCTAACACCCCTGAGGAGGGGTTAGCATCTCCTTAGGTTAATGATCTCCTTGGACTAATTTTCCTACCTGCACTTTTAAGGTTTCAAAAAATCTGTCTCTGAGTATCTGAAAGTTGGCAGCCTAAATGAATTTGTATTTTTGACAATGTTTAAGTCACTCTATGCCTCAGTTCCTTTTGTTTAAAAAAGAAAATAATACTATATTGTGTCACAGGTCTGTCAGGAAGATACATTGAACTAAAGCATTGAGAGACAAGGGTGAGAAAGCTATTGAAACAGCATCTGATCATGTGCAGATTTACCCCACAGTGCAGTGTTTGGATAATGTAGGCAAAACACAGCTCAAGCTACAGCTAGTCAGGAGAATTGCACCTGCTAAGAGAATTTTGAGGGATGGGATCTGTGCTTTTTTTTTTTTTTTAAAGAATGCGTGATTACAATTATTAAAAAATGTGCAGACACCCTTAAAAAATTCTTCTGAATGTCACATTATTGTCTGAGCCAAAGAGTGACTTCAGCACCTCTTAGACTCATCATCACGTCTGCTATCCTGATTCACAATCTACTTAACGTATCAAACAGAAGTTTAAAAGGCAACTTGATCACAGTTCGTAAGGACCCAGAGGAGAAGACCTCCAATGCTTGGGACACTTTAATCTGACAGACAAAAGCATATTAAGATTCAGTTTCAGGATAACCTGGAGACACAAAAGTAAAAATTATGAAGAAGAAACAAATTTTAGCAAGGAGGGTAATTAATCATTGGTGCAGTTTATCAAGGGAAGTGGCAAATTTATCATATCAAATGATAGAATGCAAACAATAAATTTTGGTGCTACGTAGCAAAAGGGAAGAATAATTCTGACCTGCAGAGGAACTACCGGGTCACATGGTCCTGCAGTATGCAGGCATCCAGACTAAGGCAGTGTCATATCCCCTGGACTTAAAATGAATGTATCTATACTTGGCTGCCTTTCATGATGAACCAAAGATGGGCCACATACCATAAGAATCTACAGCACGCAGCCACTGAACTGAACACACAGCAGCTATCTCTGGGGCATGTAGTGTGCCTTTCTTTTTTCAGAAAAATTAATGACAGGTAATTATTACGTATCATTTTTATAACATCATATACCTGCACTGCTCCTTACTGAATATAAATTAAAACATGGTCCAGGACTTCAGCTCTATCATAAATTAAATAATAAACAGATTCAAAGAAGAAGGAGAGAGTAAACTACATTGTAGTGTGAAAATTGTTTACATTCAGACATATGCAATGACATTTCTGGTTTTTTGCTTTTGTTGTTATTTGCTTGCATTTGCTTTCACGTCAATATTTCAAAATATGTGAAGCTTTTACATGTTCCAGAGACTATATACCCCATCAAGGGTAACATAGACGATAAGAATAGATTTTGTAGCTTTTTTTTTCCAGCCTTAAACATAAAGAAATATATACATAAATGAATGTCATTAGTTTTGAAGGAGTTGTATCTTTTTGTATATCAACCATGAATTTACATCCCAATTTCTATGCTCCTACAGTTCAATGCTTCTTGAAAGGTAGATAGAAAGCCTTGACAAAGGACAAGCCACTTTCTGTTGGACACTCAGTTTGGGACATGTTAGCCAATTAAGAGTGATCATAATTGAGATGGTAGCAACTGTAAAAAGGGGAAGAGAAATTTCTTGTTATAGCCACTTTGAAAATCTCACCTTTCAAAAAATCACATATCCATTGGTTTTTCTCTAAATAAAATTGCGGAGAGGAATTTAGAGTTTATATAAATTCAAGCAGTAGCATCTAGACTCTGATTTGTAATAGGTTATTCAGTTAGGCATTTAGAAAAAACATGACAGGACCTAATCTTGCCGCTTGTTATTAATGCTGGAAATAGTCCTGTGGCAGTCACATGGCTCAGATTCATCAGACACAGTATTTATATACTCAATATTATTCAAATAAAGGGAAGGTAATAAACTGGAGGTGGAATGGGAGTACTGCTTAGTTTCCAAATTCATCAGCTAATTTTGAAAGAGAGATTTCCTCTCTCCACAGACCTTGTGTCTCTCATGTCCCTAGACCATCACAGCCACAACAGTAATTACTCAAATTAGTACTTTTAAAAAAAAAAAATTATTTAACATCTCAGTGCTAACAAATAATCTTGAACCAATTTATAGTACTAATCAATACCATGATTCATGCCTCAGATTAAAATACTAATATATTTTAAGACTGCCTTTCTGACTGTAATCTGGAATATTCCAATTAATCTTCTGGTTTTGCATTTAGTAATAGCTGCTAGGTTATTTAATAGTTTCTAGGTTGCTAGAAAGTGTTTTCTTAGAAGAGTGAATTAAACTGGACCTTGTGAATATTGACATGCAGTGTGATTAATCATGTTCTGAGTGCACCAATGGAGTTCTGGAGTTTGTACTCAAAATATATTAATTACTGTATGGATTTTACTCAGGTGGAACTTTATAGCAACAATTGTAATGACTGTCCTACTTGCTCTTCAATCTTATGCCCTCACCAAAAAGCTGAAACTTTTCCAAATGTACTTTCTTAGAAGTTTCAATCCGTTATATGCAAGTGAATTTTGTGACTATTGTTTCCCTAATGATTTAGAAAGTATATGAATGATTTTATGTATTTAACTTCAACCAGCATAAACAATTAGAAATATTCTCCTATGTGCTCTGCAAATTTGCAGAAGATTTGAATATGAAATTATCATTAACTGGAATTAAAACCTTTGACTGTATACATACCTGAGGTGGAAATTTCCAAAGCACCGACTGGCCTTTTTTTCACCACATCTCCTGCAGTCAGCAAGAAGGCAGCTTCTCAAATCCCTCTGTGGACTACTAACTTTGGCTCGTCTGCATACACAAACTTCCCAGTCTGTTGCATATTTTTCTAACATCAAAGGAGTTTGAGGCTTTTCACATCTCCCAGCTGTCTAGCCTATGTGAATACAGGATTTGGAGCCAATACACGATCATTACTAGCTGTTATTTGGAACCATACTGGTGGACCATGACTGTTGTCCTACATACTGTAAAATGTGAGATTAAAAAGATGCTTTGTGACTCCAAACAGCTTATGGTCCTTCCAGACAAAAGGATGAAGTCAGAAATGTTAGAGAGGAGCTCAACAAAAAGAGACAGATCGATAATTAATCATTATCAGTTGTAATGGATACTGAAGAAAAACACTCAGAGAGAACAGAGGATTAACGCTCACATAGGTGAAAAGACTTTTAAAGCTTAACATGTCCCTGAAAGGACACTGTAAAAAGGGTTACTATGGAGTTTAATGCTTTGCTTGTCTCCATTAGTTTGATTTTATATATACAGAACCATGTTTCAAATAGAAAACATGTTCATTTTTCTAACTGTAGGCTCTGCACAACCAGACTGGGCTCTAACATGAAAAGGGTGTATTTCTATTCCCCTCAGTGTTAGCAGTAAAAATTGCCAGACAGGCTGGGACCTTAGACAGTTTCTTCCAGTAATGCACTCGATAACATTTCCAATATTCTGCCATCTGTAACAATCTGAAATTAAGCTATGTCTGCATTGTAGACTTCTGCTGGCATAGCTTTGTGAGCCACAATGTCTTCCAGAAGTTCCTGTTATAAGCCCGCTTGCATTTGAAAAAAAAAATAAGTAAAAAATCTCAGCGGTTTTAGCTGTTTAACTCATTTAGCCATTTAGCTTAACTCAGAGGTAATCAGATAAAGTATGCAATATATACCTTTCACAAGATAAGCTGCATCCTTACCAGGAAAGAATTTCTGCTATGGTATACTACTGTAAGAATGCCTTTAAACCATTGCTAGTGAAGACATGGCCCTTAGTGAACAGTTCTGGTGACAATAGAATAGGTTTTGCAGTATAGCTGGATTGACTTGGTAGCATTAGCCAATGTTCAAAGAAATTGGTATATTCTTTGTTTCCAAAATCACCAGATTTGATACTGAACTATTAAAGAAACAAATCTGTTGATGTGTTTATGCTCTTTTTTTCCTGTATTAAGCTTCATTTTAGTACACCACTGCTGGAATATACATGAAATATCAACAATATTATACTGGCACACAAGATAGGAGTCAAGGCAGGAGAAATCCATAATTAGATTTTTCTCAGTACATCCATCTTCATTTATCCAAGAGGCCAAAGTCATTATTATTTACTCAAGAATCTCCTTGGAGAGTAGAACTGTAAAGATTTATTGCATATTATGAGAAACTGTAAGTATATTGAAGTTCCCTAGTTCAATTATTTGTCCCTTTTACATTTGATTAAAATAGGAAGAAAGTTATACCAGTGCCTATATATTTGGCTTTTGATGATATCTTCCCTCTCCTAAACTGTTCCTGTAATGGAAAAGGGGTAACTGTATTTCATTTCTTCTCTCACACTTTGTTTCTTTTTTCACCAGCTGATATAAAGCTTACCTGTAAAATTCTTTGTGTTTGGTATGAGAAGATGATCAAATTTGTTAAGAAATTAGAATCATAGAATGGTTTGGGTTGGAAGGGACCTTAAAGATCATGTAGTTCCAACCCCCCTGCCATGGGCAGGGAACCCACGACAGAAAGTCTTGAACTAGAGAAGTTGTACTTTTCACAGCCATCTTTTGTGCTCAGTGGAGATTGAGGTTTGGAGGTAGCAAAGCAAGTCTCATGAATAGGGGTACTCCAGACCATTTTGGATTAATGAATGAAGACCTTGCTGCATCCTGGCCTGTTAAAGCAAAACACTTTTTCAGGATCAGTCCTATGAGCCATAGTGCAAAGGCATTTAATTTTAAATTTTAAATCTGATTGTCCTATATAACGTGAAACTGCTCTTTAGCAAAGATCCTTACTCAATAAAAATGGCATTATGCACACACACACACACACAAAACCCCAAACCAAAACTACCCTAGTTTACCATAGATTACTTAATTTCACTTAATCTTTTTTCCTTGATAAAACATATTGAGCAAACAAAATATTGTGTGAATAAATGAAAGCTATAATAAATCCCACTAGCTACATTTCCATATAGAACATATTTTAATAAGTGTTTTATTTTATTTTCTCTAAAATAAAGACTTTAGGAGATGCTATAAATGTACCTAAGAATCAAGACTTAAACCACTCAGATATCAGAGTTAAATGTGTTGAAGCTGCTGTAAAGAAAAACCTCAGAACATGTAGTTCTTTCTCAAATTCAAATATTAGTAATATTTTGTATTATTTTTTATCTTAATCATATCCAAAGCCTCAGCCTGGGTTCAGCTCTCACTGGTACAACACAGTTCGTGTCCGGATCTAGGATCCTGCTATGCATTTGTAGGATCAGGGATGATCCCACAGCCCTGCAAACTGCAACGGACCACTCATCAAGGTCATGAAGGCCGATTGCACAGCACCAGGTACTGGCATTAGCCAACCCAGCTGTAGAATCAGGGTCAAGTTTAAGGCAAGCCGTAACTAATGAAGGTCAAGAACAGTAAGCCAAAGGATGACAGATTTTCAAATGATGTAGTTAATCCCCAAGCCAACAATCAATTACAAGCAGGAAAATGCACACGGGATTCCCATGAGCATGAGTTCTAGGTCCTCCAAAATGAATGCGGACGAAAAGAGAAGGCCTGCCCCTGCAAACACTGGTGGGACTAATATTATGGAAACAACATCAGTGGAAGAGCACACGTTTCAGTACTGCATGTAAGTTTTTAGTAAGTGCTTAAATGTTCTTACTTTAAAAATATGCCTCACATAAATGTTCAGACCGTGTTAGGTAAAAAATAAATCTCCATCTTTTTTTACATGATTTTGATAAACATCTAGTTTTGGGGTTGGGGAGCTGTTTGGGGAGGGGATTGTTTCATTTTGGTTTATTTTTGTAATTTTGGTCTGTTTCTTTTGACCTTTACAATATCCTGCTTAAAAAAAAATCAGCCTCTATCTACATTTTTTCACTTTTAAAACATCTATTAATATCCACATGTTTTCCACTATGTGAATGAAACCTTTTATCAAACTGTGCTCTCAGAAAATATTTTGGAACCTTCAGAAAACAAATTAGTGTATTTCCAGTCTAAGGTGGTAAGCTCAGCAGCCAGCTTTTGCAAAGGCAATTTATGTAGCAATGTTATAATCACAAAAATCTTACATTTTCTCTCCAGTCAAAAAAAAAAAGAAAAAAAGGTTTACTACTCTTACACAAAGGTTTTATAGAAGAGATGCAACCTCATATCCAAGAATAAACCAGTTCACTACAATGAGTCTGAAACGTAAGGGTTAATATTTGTATTCTTCATATACAAAATGTTGCTATAATTTAAAAACAGAAAATCTTGATAAATCCTTGTACGTAAACATAAATCCATGTACATATACAGAAAGAGCATGCAAGAATCTGAAGTGAGCTCTGTAATTTCCTGAAGAACTGACAAATTTCCAACAAAATAATTTTGGTGAAAAAAATTTCCGTGGGCATATATGTGCTTGCTTTGTTTGATACAGACTAAATTTGTAGTCAAAGCTGGGAGAGAGCTAAAGTCATTCATCTGAGAACAGACAGGACCAAAGCGGTTCATTTCCTATTCCGAATCTCAGAGAAAAAATGTTTACCCTCAGTCTCCCATTTCTCAGGCATTGCTCTACCTACCAGGCTACTACTACAGTGGGCTCACTTGTCTCCACTGGAGGCAAAAATTCTGTTAAAAACTGTATTAAGTATACAACACCTCTGTATTAACTATATGAAAAAATACAAGCAAATTCCTGTGACAATAATGCTAGATCAGTTATTCCTCAAAGATGTCATTATCTATGCAGAGCCCAAATCTTTCCCACTGCCCAATTTCCCTTCCCTTCTGTGACTACTTCCATCTCTCTTGATAGCCTAGAGCCCGTGCTGGAGAAGGCAGAAGAGGGATGGGAGGACAACCAGTACAGGCGAAATCACAGAAATCTGCAAGTTAAAGGGACGCTCAGATCTAATCTCAGGACTGAGACGAGAGAAGAGAAAAACACTGAAAGATTAATTTTTGAGGATCTCTTTGCGAGCAGCAATGTCTCAAAATAAAACATTGAGTCCTGCTCCTACCGGCCTTACAGGTGCCCAGAATCGGACCTAATAATTTTACAATGTCACCTCTTTCCCTCCCCTCGCCTACTGCATTTGGTGGTTTCATGGCTTGGTTGAGCCTACAGAGGCCAGAGGACATGCTCTAGCCAGGGGCTGTAACCTGCCTTCTAGTACATATTTTTGCTGAGAGCTGCAGGGGAGCAGAAGCAGGTCCCTGACCTTCTCTCAACAATTTTATGAAAAAGATGCACGTTAGTAATTTTTGTTTTTCCCAGGAAGTTCTTACTAGCTTTGAAGAATAGTGGCACTCAGAAATGCCTTCGTGCCAACAGTGAGCACACAGTGGTTTGAACCAGTTCCCACTATGGTTATAGAAATATTTGTATTGTCTTTAGTGGACCTTTGGGTCAGGCCTCTCTTTTGGAATAAACCTGTTAGAAGACCAGACCAATTCTCTGACTGTAGCCCTTACAGCAAATCAGCAGTTTGAAATGTGGAGCTACGTGGAAATCTACCCAATCTCTCTCTTCCCTGGCTTCACAAGTGGGAGCTGTTGATACCTGCACGGCTCCTGGAACAAGGCAGAGCAGAAGAGCGTAGTAAGTTAATAATCCACAAGCCATTCAGAAACGTCTAGGACAGAGACACTGACACCAAGGAATCATATGTCTGCATTGAGCATCTAGTAAATTGTTTACTTGGAGGGCTGATGAGAAACGCACAGATGAACCTCTGAAACAACTACTTGGCAGGTAAGGCTACTAATGTACTCTAATAGATAGCGCTATGTTCTCATCATCGCTATATCTTTTCCTCAAACATACTCGCAGCAGTTTATCAACATTATATAATGCAGGGAGAGTTCAGAGCAAGGATAAAGAGTTGATAGCCAGCTTTTGGTGTGCTTGTTTATTTGACATACTTGATTTACAGGTCTCCTGTTTACACAATGCACTTTGAGCTGTTGTTTCTTTTATTTTTAATGTTAAAATAATTACTCTTGATCCTAAATAAACATCCTAGAAGTCCTTTAGGTTTCAGGAGCAGGCTTGAAAGACTGCTTTTAAGAACTACTCCAGTGTATGGTTTATTTCTCATACATTTCTCAATGATTATCGTACTCTGTATGTTTCCCTCTTGTTTACCGCCTTTTTTCCCTACCGCAGCACGGTTTTGTTTCCTCCTGCCGGGTGGGAAAAAAGGAAAAAAAAAAAAGAAGAGCAGGATAGGCAAGAGCTAGCAGCGCTTTTCCCCTCGGGGTTGGGGGGTAGCGAGGAAGGGGGGCTCTGAAGGGACCTCCTGCCCTTCAGAGGAGCAGGTCGCCCTTCCCGGGGCGGGGGAGGTTGGGGGGGTGGGGGGGGTGAGGACACCACGGGGACGTGCCAGCGGGGCAGCAGCGTGCCCGCGCCCACCGGCGCTGCTTGCGCGCCCGCCGCGGCCCCGGGGGCTCCGGGGCCACCCTGCGGCGGAGGGCGGGGGGGGGGGGGGGGCGACACCGCAGGGGAGGACCGCAGCTCCGCGGCCGGGGGAGGGAAGGGAAGGAGGAATGGCGGGATGGATGGATGGATGAAGGATGGATGGATGAAGGATGGAGGGATAACGGGTGGAGGGATGGAGGGATGGAGAGATGGAGGGGTGAGGGATGGAGGGGTGAGGGATGGAGGGATGAGGGATGCAGGGATGAGGGATGCAGGGAGAAGGGATAGAAGAATGAGAAAATGAGGGCTGAGGGACGAAAGGATGAAGGGCCGAGGGACAGAGGGCTGCAGGAGCGAGCGCCCGCGCTTCCCAGCTGCTCCCCCTCCGCTGCGCGCCCCCGCTCCCCGCCCCCCCCTCCACCGCCGCGCGTGCCCGCGCCCGGGGCTGACTCTCCCTCGCATCCTCCTCCGGCGGCGGCGGCGGCGGCAGCGCCGGGGATGGGCAGCGAGAGCGCGCCCAGGAGCAGCCCGGGCCCCGCCGCTCCCCCCTGCTCCCGCGCCCGCTGCTCCTCCTGCCCCGCCGCCCCCCGCGCCCCGGGGGCAGCGCCGCCGCCGCGCCACCCGCAGCCCCCGCTTCGGACGGGTGAGTCACCGGGCCCTGCCCACCCCCCCATCCCAAAAAGCACCTGCCGTGCATCTCCTCCTCCTTCCCCCCCGCCTCCCATCCCGGAGCGGCCCCGGGGATGAGCGCTGGGGGAGTGAGGGGGGTCGCGGGGGAAGGCACCGCGCTCCCGCCTGCCCCCGCCCCCGGGGGAACGGAGGGTCCCGGCCCGGGTTTGCGCCCTCCCCGCGGGGGCGGAAGGTTCGCGGGGCAGCAGGGGTGTCCCCGGGGCTCCGCGGGGGCTGCGGGGGAAGGGGCTACCGCCCTGCTGCCCCTCCCGGGCACCGCTGCCCATTCCCACGGGGGTCTCGCACACGCACAGACGCGTACACAGACAGCCCGACAGCCCCGCTCCCGAAGCGGGGCCAGGACCCCCTTGACCCCCCGCCCTCCGTAGCCAACCCCCCGCCCGGGGCGGCTCGGGGGAGGGGGCAGCGCCTTAACTTTTGCAAGGGACCATTTGAAGGTGGGGTGGACCCGGCTCAGCAGAGTTGGCTGGTGACGGGGGAGGGTCCCGGTCCCCCTCCCGGGGCCGCCGCCGCGCTCGGTGGGAGCAACGGAGCTCGGCCCTTCCCGCGGAGCGACCGCGGGGGACGGGGCTCGGCTTCGGGCAGGACTCAGCCCTCAAATGGACTTTCCTGATACCACCACACCACCTTCCCTCCGCCAAATAATTAATTCAATAAAGCTCGGGGTTGGGGGGAGTGGGGAAGAAGTCGGTGCTTGTTTTGCTTTCGCTGCCCAGAGCCGAGAGTGCAAATGATGGGATGCTGTGGCTGAAGAGCGTTTTCTGGTTTTTGTGTGTCATGATGTACACGGTTGGTTGTAGGTAGTATAGTAACTATCTGTATCCCAATACTTCCCAGTCGAAGGGTTGTTATGGCAGCAGTGCTTTCCCCTTCTTTTATTTAGCGTGTCTGGCTCAGAGTAATGTTAAAGACCTGGAAACTGCCTTTAAAAAAAAAAAAAAAAAAAAGGAAAAAAAAAAAAAGAGCAACCTTTTGCCTCTTTGCCAAATAGCCAACAAGTACGAATATAAGATTCACACTAAATCTTCACTCCCTTCTCCAGAAGCTGGTGCTGTGATAACACTTAAGACTGAAGGAGGCTGGGGGGAAATGTCAATTTTTTCCACAATTCCTGCTTTTTGTTAAATTTTGTTGGAGTTTTTGCTTGGTTTGCGTTGGTTTTTTTAATGTGTTTCACTTATACTATTTTCCTAGTATTCTTTCTCACTTGCAGAGGACTGCTTAGTCCTGCATTACACTGGGTAAAGGGACTCAAGCAGTTCTACGAACAAGTAACGCATAACATTTGTGGGAAGGGAAAGCTCGTAATTCTGTAGATTTAGCTTTTCTGTACAATTTACAGGATGCTGAGTTTTATTCTCGCAATACAGAGAGGAATCTGTGTGAGACTCATCAGAAATGTTTCATCACATCTTAACTGCCACAGTTGGTGGCAGTCTGAAACAATAAGATTTAAAGGTTATTATGGAAATAAGTTTCTCTGTCACCTGTAATGGTCAGCCTGTTCTCAGTCAAACCACAAACAGTTGTACGGGAAACGCTCTGATTCTGATTTCAGTTTAGCCAGTAGTGTTTTTTGGAAACAGTATTTAACCCGTGAAGTCTTTGATAAGGATGGATGTTAAAAACACATGAAATTGGTAGAGGGCTATATCATTTTGCAGTTTTCACTCTGCACTTGTATAGGTACTATCTGTTGTCTTCAAATGGAGTTTGCCTGGGTAGAGATTGAGCAGTAAATGATAAGGACAGAAGGATTTTGTCCTGGAAGCTCCCACATTCTTATTTCCAGCAGAATATTTGCAGACTGATATTGATATTGCAGGATGAAATGTTATTGAATTGTGATATCTTGTTTCCAATTGTACATTTTGAAATAAGTTTGGCTTATCAGTAGGAAAGCAACATGAGTGTGTGACTGCTCATTTGCGAATGAAAAAAATGCTGTCCCAGGATGATTCATTTGTTGAAACAGACTAGTTTCAGGTTAAATAGGTGAACTAAAGTAAGTGATCTGTAACTAATTTTCATTGTTTGTAATGAAAACAGGCACAATTGTCATCTTCAAATTGGAATAGAGAAATGTTAAGAGATGAACAACAACATTTTTTTTTTTTTTTTTTTTTAACAACAAACTAAACTCTTGAATAAACCTCAGATATTTCTGAGGAAATACAAGCACGTATCTTGGTATAACTGTGGTCATGATTCTGATCCCAGCTAAATCAGTATGAGATTCTCCTCAGGCACTGCTGTGAGCCGAATCAAAGACATCTCTGCTAAACCTTTTTGAGGAACCAGGATGTGAAAAGATCATTTGTATTTCTCCCCATTGCCATAGCTGGAAGGATTTATTTCATGTCTCATATGGAATATTCCACAATTTACCCTTCTGAGCTGTACTCAAGCCTATAGTTCTTACCTGCCCAGACAGCTCAGCTGAAATAATTCTTGTGAGAGTGAACAATGTATGTATAGCTATGGGCAGTTTTATTGGGCCCAGCTAGTTAAATAATAGCCATGATTACTGGAAAAAGGGGTTGACTTTGAATGATATTTTCATATCTGATACCACTAAAATTTCATTTTAGGTGGTGGGAATAGCATGTTTCTTAAAATGGCATTATTTGTTTTATGGTTCTGATACGAAAGGACTAGATGAATTTAATCAAGCTGGAGAGCAGATGTTTCCAACTTTGGTGATTTAAAAATATCCTTGGTGATTTAAAAATAACCTTAAATTGTAATGAAGAAAAGACAAATTTGGTCACTCTGAAAAGGGTTACAGCTGAAGTTATTTGATACAAATGAACCAACATACTGCACTTATTTAGCATTACACAGAGGTAAAATGGAGCAAAAAAGAAAGCTGGCAGAACTCAGTCATCACAGGAAAATACACAGTATAAACCTTGAAAGACTATTGCAAAAATTACCCAAGAGGTTCCAACTTTGAGGGTCTGACTCCCGTCTGGGAGCTGAATGGAAAAAGCCCCACTGACTTCAGTAAGCATTAATAGCTGGAGCATATTTGAAGAGAAGGGATGGGTAAAGAAAATTTAATTAAGTACCACAAGAATTCTGACAGATAGTTACTGAAACCAGATTGGAAATGTATGGATTTTCTTCAGTTAGGAGGAAGTTCTGGCTCCACCGAAACTGAATTGGAGTCTTGCCATCAAGTTTACTGGGGCCAAAATGTTACCCTGAGAATTATGTTTCAAGTGACTTTTGAAATACGTTGCGTGTTATATTTAATCTGTTTTTAATTTGTGTGATATTCTATCAAAATGAGGTTACTTTTGCCAAGCTTGAGTTATTAATTAGCTATTAGCAATCATTTTCCCTTTCCTTTCACATTTTTTTAAATGTCAATTTTTCAAAAATGGCAAGAAATACAAAATAGCATTCCTGTAAGAGTGCACTCATAAGCTAAATAATTCAAACCTGTACTGTCATTGTGCAATCAAATTTTTAATATGATGCTGTCAAAGTCATAAAAAAAAGAAAATCAAATGTGACATCATAGAAGACAATGTATATAGCTGACATGACATCCGAATGTTTTAATTTCCCCACTTTATATTTAGCAGTTAATGAAGATAGACTTTTATTTCTTTCCTCTGGGGAAGCTCCTAATACAACACATTAAATGTTCAGAAAAAATGATGTGTATATTTTCTTAAAAGGAGATATACCTCTTGTGAAGAAAAGTCCCTAACGTAAAGGAAATGAAATCATAAAGGAGATGATTTAAAGCCTTCACTGGGAAACATAGAACTGAGATAATTTGTAGCTAATGAGAAAAACTATTGTCAGATAGGTTTTCTAGAATATGTTAGGTATGATCTTGACAAAGGACAATTTATTAACTGTTCCTACCTAGGTATGTACCTCTGTGTAAAAAAGAAACTAATGCATTCTCACCCTCAAAAAACATAGTCATTTCTGTGGTGTCTTTCTGCTGTTTCTCCTCTTAAATCTTTAATGCTAATGCAAAGTACCAGATTGGCAGAAATGGAAAATGAAATTCTGTTTATACCCAGCATTTGTGTAGCGTAGAAAGCAGCAGTGCAGTGCGGTGACCCCACACCGAGCTACCATTTCACCTCGGCTTGGCTGGGTACTCGACATGGAGAACATGTTTGCCCACCAACATCTTCCAGGTGGTTAAGGACCTCTTTGCTCCAAGTGGTCAACATACTCAGGAAATATGCCTGGAATGGGATTTTATTTGTTAGCCTCGGCCTCTGCCATCCTCAAAGAAACCCGCCCCAGTTGTGGGTCCGTGGGGACCTGGCCGGATCCTGCATGGAGCTCAGTATTCTCAGCACTGGTGCTTTCCAAAGGCCCAAGTGTGTTTCCAAGATCCTCTAAGAAATGGAGTGAAATAATAACCAGTTCATTTCACACAGGCCGCAAACCAGCTTTCAAATCGCAATGATTTTCCGTCACTACTGCATGTTGGCTGTATTTGAATCAGTGAACTAGAGGTGAAAGGCTCCAAAAATGTGATTACCAGTCCCCTGAGACATTTAGTCCTTCAAGGATATCTTACTGGAAGTACGTGTTTGTATTTCACAAACTGGAACAGAGAGAAATGAATTAATAACACGCAAATATTTTTCTTTTGTTTTAAAGAAAGGTTTCACACTTCTTTTTTTTTTTTTAAATTTTGTGGAGAGATTGTTAATTCCATGTTGTCAGATATTTGGTTCTGAAATACATATATAATCCATGGGGAAACTGCCTCATACTTGTTCATATTTCATCACCATTTAATGCTACATTTTTATCTGACAGTAGACAGTGATTTAAGCATGCACTCCTATACCTGGCTAAATTAAAACATTCCAATACTAAGTTTGGGGTGTTATTTTTTCCCCCTAGTGTCTGCCACTCAGGAGCAGAAAATCTCAGAAAAGAAATGGAATAAATAACAAATACAAGTCTATTATTTATAATGGATTTTTATGTATAATGGTTTATTTTGTATACCTAAAGCCTACTACTTATTTGGAAAAGAAATCAACTTAAAACTATTGTATTTTTTTTATACTACAACCTATACCCGCTACCTAAATAAAGCTACTGAACTAAGGGAAACCACCAACTGAACCCTGAAAATGAATATTTAAGTGATAATCCAGCTGTTCAAAGGTCTCTTGTCTTTTCTGCAGATGTCTTCTTCTTTTTAGTTTATCCAGGACAGCAACTACAGCACTTTCAAACTAAGAAAGTGTGTTAGAACTGAAACTGCGGGAAAGCCTCTTTTCTCTTTTTAGTGTTAGAATGGAAGTGAGAGGCAGAGATCTGTAAGATCTAAACTTTGAAGAACACAATGATGTAAAACATATACTTCCTTCAAATTTTTTTTTTTTCATTTAGGAAATCTGTGGGCTTTTTAAATATGGAATGCATTTTTAAATTTTTGTATTTATCTAGCACCTTATTGGGTTTTTTAACCTAATAAAACAATCCTAGAGAATATTTTCTACACTTTAATTGTATATCAACTTCCATCCCAAAGCATCTAGCTAACATTAAAACATTAATCATCATTTTTGATATTAAAATGCACAAATTAAAAATCTGAACAAATGACAGATGCTGACTTCTCTGTGATTAGCCAAAAATGGTATCAAATTTTGTATAACACTTGTATTTGACTGTTGATTAGTATGCTTTAATGATTAAGAGTGAGCGATGCTCAGGTATTCTTTAAGAAAATAACAAAAAAGCGTAAAAATAGTCCATGATTAAATAGACTCATTTAACTGATTTGAACTACAATTCAAGTTGGTGATTTAAATTACTTTGATTGAAAACTGCTCGTACTTGCAATAAAGTAATCACTAAAGATCTTGTTTACATTTTTGTCTTTACATTTCCCCACCATTCTTCCTGCAGCTTTTTTTCACCCATTTTTTTTCACCCCAGATGGAGACACTGGGTGAGAGTTCAAAATATTTTTAAACAGCTTCTAAATAATTAAGTAGCATTAACTCCCTGTGTATTCAAAGACTTTCTTCAGATGAGTCACCACATCTTAGGAAGTCAGGTACCAACAGCAGTACCCAGAGCAGATTACTAACCAAGGACAGATGGATGCAGGTGGCAAGTAGACCATGCCAGACACCATGGGGTGAAGCAGGTTCATAAAGCAACAAAACCAGTTTTCTCTATTTATCAGGGTGACATTTCAGAGGTTTTTGAAATTACAAATGTCTCCTTTTGAAAGGAAAGACATAAATTTAGAAGTCCTCAAAAAACAAAGTTTCTTCCCCAAATTGATTTGGATAGACTGAAATGTAAAATATTGTAATACACATCCTAACATCTCAGAAACAATTGGAATATTTCTCTTTTTTTAAGGCTTTTATTTCAAATCAAGATTTCAGCAAAATTGGTTCAATTTTTGGGGCATTGTGTTTTTAGTAGAACTGCATATTCTGACAGAATAGGATTTCAGTGAAGTTTCTTCAATGGCTTAAACTACAGAAGAAGAAAGACCTTCTTTAAAATTAAGATTATGCTGATTGAAGACATCAATCCTGAAATCATTTATGTAGATGCAGAGCTTTAGGAATGTGTATATTCCAAGAAACTGGCCAATTGTGTACATTAAGTTACTCCTGACAAGTACTCTGACTATATCTGAATTGAGACTTCATTATTCTTTGGCAAAGCAGTGGAAGTCTTGGCTTAGAGGGAGAGGGTAAAAGTGATGATAGAACTTGATTTGGAATTCTCCATCAAAATTATTCTTCAATATCAATAATTCATGCCTTGAAATTAGCAGTGGCATTAGTATGAGTCAATAGTAGAAGATCCCTAATTTATTTTTAAAAAAGGAAAATAATAAACTTTTGAAATTAAGAATTTGTAATGGGAAATATTTTATGGTCAATACTGCTAAATATTGCACTTAACTGGAATGGGAGGACATCCAACTACGCTTAGAAAGCAATCAAGTTGTTATTATTGCCTGTATAGTTCTGTTTAGAATAAAATTTATCAGCTAAACAGACAAGACTATCAACCTAGGCTGTTCCAATTTTACAATTTATTTAAGCTGGCAATACAAGATTTTTCACGAATTAACTGCTTAAGACTATTATTCAGCAGTTCTAAACACCCATAGTTTAAAGGCCAATGTTTAAGTATAACGAAGTAAACTTGGTCTGTCACAAATGCTAATTAGTTTCTCACAACTACCAGTCTTAAAAAAGAAGAGTTTTTAAGCAATGCTGTTTAGCTGAATGGAGAAAGAAAATGCAATAATATCCAACAAATGGTATTCTGGAGCATGACAAACTTGCTAATTCCAGAACTTGCAATAATTAGGAGAGTTTTAAGTAAGAATGCTTGCCCCAAACAACATTCATGTCAACCACCACCTAAGAGACAACTGGTGTCCTATCTTAAATATCAGCACTGATATCAGCACAGTTGCAGGTGAGGAGCTCAGGGAAGGAATCAAACTTCACTTCCCAGATGGTCTCTGCGCTTCCAGCTGCCTGCCAGCCACCCTTGCCGCACGGCACGCGTGGGGAGCAAAGGAATGACCAGCTGCCTCCCCAGCAAAGCTTCCTGGGGGACACGGCCAAAATCCCCCATGACTCGACCTCGCTGAGGCCGGACGCTCGGTACCTGCCTCCCTGCACTTTCTTCCCTCCACACCTGCTGGGCCTCCAGCACTGGCCCACGCGCCCGGTCTCAGCAAGCTGATAGTATTTGAGATTCTGATTAAAGAATATTTAAGGAGAAAGTAATGAGAAGATTTCAAAATAGCATTTAACATATTTTGGGAGTTAGAATGCACATAGCTAAATAGAGTGTGTTTATTAAGGCCCCACTAAGATGAAGGGCCTTCTTTCCACAGGTATCCTAGGGCAGGCAAATGCAAGCAGCTGAGAGCATTTGTATTGTTAAACGAACAAAAACATTAATAGCAATAAGTACATCTGGGTTTTAGATCTTTCCAGACAAGAGAAGTTTAAGCCTTGCATGACAAGTGGTACCAATAATCGATGGGAACGAATTCCAAGCTAATTGCACTTTGGGACAAAACAAAGCAGCACTGCTATGAAACCCAGGGCTGGGAACTTTTACCCAGTTGATAATATCCACCATAAGCCTGGGAGTAATTTAATTTCATGTAATCAATGGAATAAATAGGAAAATGGTTGGTATGTGTATGTACATATAAACTACAGTATGAATGAGTCAATTCAGTAACAGGGAATAAATAGTTGATCCAAACCAGTGAGCTACAGCAGTGGGTAACCAAAGAAGGTACCAGCACTCACAGTTTTTTCACATTTCTGAGATCTGATTACAAAATGTGGAGACAAATACCAGTCTTAGAAGTACAACCTGAAACTGGGAGACTACTTGTTATTAAAATAGGTTGCTTCATCTCACATCATCTTGACACTTTCAAATCAGCCTAAATTTAATTAGCTTTCACACCACCACATTCCTCTCAGTCTTGTTAGGAGGCAAAACAGGTTAGCTGTGGAGACAACTCACTTTCTCAAATAATGATTTTGCGACCATATTATGCACAGTGTTCATTGCTGAGGAAAAAATTCAGTTTTCCTGGACACCTAAGATACACAGGGAAAAAAAGAAGTTATGAGTCTGTTGCATAGCTAGTAATGAAGGACTTGGCCATATGAAAATATCATTTTGTTTAGGGGAAATTTTACAGTTTTGCTAGTTTTCTATTCTGAAAAGAACAAAATCATAAGTTGAATCTTTCTACAGGTTAAGAAGTTATGTTTTTCAGTTAATAATTATATTTGTAGGACAATCTAGTTGTAGATAAATTTAGAAGACTGATTATGATAAAACCAAAATACTTTGTTATTTTGTATGATGAAAAAAACCCACCACAGCAGTGGAAAGCTATTTCAGAATAGAAACTTGAAAAATACACCTTTTTCACTTTTTCAAAACAATTTTTTCTTGAAATTTGCAAAATTCCAAGAGATGTTTTGATGTAAAAACATCAAATTGTCTTTCATTCTCCTCTGAAAAAAATTCACGCAGCTCTAGATTTACAGGAAAGAAAATGATAACCAGGGAAACCTGCAGTTTTCTGTGTTAAGGTATATAAAGACAATACTGTAATCTACTGGACAGAATTACTGTGTCTTAACCATATAATTTTTAAGTATATATATACACACATACTTACATAGGAATATATGTACATATATATATATACACACACACACACACACACATACATATATACTCCTATTCCTCCTGGTCTACAATAGCAGCTGAGCTCCTCAGGCACCCTACCTGGTTAAAATCCTCCTTCCTGAAAGTCAGTTTTCCCCCCTCCCTCAACATAATAGAGCAATTTCCTGTGGTGGATTTATGAGTTTATCTCTTTTCTTGAACTTTGTTGGATTGACCTAATTTGTAATTCTTTTTGCTCACATTACTATGCAGATAATATTGTTCCTTTCACTGGGTTGTTATAGAATAAGTCATTTTGATGTTTGTGCCCCATTTTTGTAAGAGCTTAATGCTGTGTAATGGTTATGGATTATCTGTAGTTTTCAGGTAAGTAGAAAAAATGACTCCAGAATTATGCCTCTCTGAAGGTCAGAGACGCGAAACTAGAAATGGAAACCAAGGCACTAAGTTCCCAGTCCCCAGCTCCCTCCGTGCCTCTTCCTACAGTACAAAATTGTTTTAGCAGAGATTTTCCCCAAAATATGGAGAATACTTTTGATGCCATGAAGGGAAGGTAATATGTGATAATCACAGGCTATTTCAGCAGCAATGAGAGAAGGCTGGTATAGACTTAGGAGAATAGTCACTGATCAGTTTCAGTAGTAAACAACACTGCCTACTGATATGTATATTTTTTTAAGCTTTCTACAAAGCATTGCTTCAAAATAGTATTTCCTCCTGCTTCATTACCACCTGTTTTTCTTTCTAGTCTGTTCCCTCTTAGTCATTACTGATCTTTCCTTAACTTATGCGACAATTTCTTCCTGCCTTTGTTTCTTTTATTCCTCAGATTTATTTTATGTCAGTTCTTCATTTCCATCTTTTCCTTTGCATCGTCTCCCAGATGGTCACTTTTTACTTAATTATTGAAAAGTTACTTTATTTGACCCAGGAAAAGAGAGGGTATTTGAAGTTTTCACTAAGAATTATCTGTGATGATTGAGGGCAAAATCCACACAGAGACTTACAGCTAAATACATTAAGGGTTTTAGGCAGCAGAAATGTGACTTGGATGTATTTGTCTGTATTAACAAGTAATTCAGCACAATAGGAGCAGACCGGTAGATGAAAGCAGCTGGCGCTGAGGTCCTTATATTTAAGGTATGTGATCAATGTGTTTTACCATTGACTAGATTTAGTTTGGTGTCTTGGACCAAATGTTATTACCCTGCATGTAGTCTGAGCCTGTTCAAAGGACTAAGAGGTTCAGATCCTTTTGTCCCCACTGTGGGTTATAGTACATTTGGTACAGACTGTCAGCCGAGCTTCCAATTTACTTTGCTTCTAAAGAAATCTAATTCACACGCACTTTGCAAACCAAACCAATGTATGGCTGTTGGGACTCACTGCAGACCCACACTACTTCTCCCAGTCAAATGGCAGTGTCCTAGGCTCTGAACAGCATACTCCACCACCACTTTGCCCTGGAGCTGCCCATTCCTAACTCAGTTTGTAGTCTTCAAATTTCAATTTGTGTATGTCCCCAGAAGAACCTTAAGTCTTCTGAGGACTGAACAAGTTCAAGGACTGTGTAAATCTTTCATTGTGCCAGCTCATGGACCAAATACTACAGCCCTACCCTTTCCTTGGGCAGCTCCATCAGGCACCAGGCTAAAGAGTCACTGACGACTTCAGTGTGACCAAATAAATATTTAATTCCTCCATTCTGACCACGTAGTGACATAGTTCCTACAGGTGTGGCCAATGTTTTCTCTCAGAACAGTCTCTGGGAGTAGCAGGTTGCAGTGCCGCGGCCAGAGCAGGGAATCAGAAGAATTGAACCCAGTCTGGCAACATTTTAGACAGCAAATCTAATCACAGTGTTACTAGGGGAGCACCAGCACATCTCTTCTTTTTATTTTAAAAGAAAAGGTTTATTTCATTTCTTTTTGTCTTCCCTCCAGTTTTGAAAAAGAAAAAAAAAAAAAAAGTCTACTTTGCTAACAAAATCTGAAGCCTGGACATATAGATGCATATCCTTCAAATCCTAAGCAGGGTGCTTAACTTTTGGCTGGATTAAATGTAAAACGGACTTTGTGATTAGCATTCCCCTCTGCATCAGACTGCCTGTTCAGTGTTGTGACTTTATGTAGCTCTCTACTCGGTGTGCAGGTTGCCAACTACCCAGTCTGTACCACTTAACCTCCTGGGGGATGGTGTCCAGCTCATAAATACTTAAATACAGATGCTTCATCTAATGTGGGGACAAGACACCGAAAGTGAAGTAATGAATTGCTCTGCCTTTTAGTACCCAAACTTCTTTTTGGATGCAACCGTCAGTCATTGACTTGTTTCTACTCTGAGTTAGGCTTCTCGTGCAAAGCATAGGAGGTAGATGAGTAAGAGTGGGATTCAGAGAAATCAGCAAGCAGAAAGAGGCATAGCTTTGAGGAAATACAGTGAGACAGTAATACATGTACAACCTACACCTTAAAGGCATCTGCTTTCAAGACTGGGGAATTGCCTACTGTCCCCTGAAAGTAAGCATTTAAGCTAGTCCTGCCTTTTCTCCAAAATAATTAGAATATGCTGCTAATTGATGCCCAAATATCCAGTAATTAGAGTACTTACTATTTAGGTGGATGACCTTTTAAAAATGTACCCACACTTCTGAGTTGGAGAAAAAAAATCACTCACAGGCACTTTCAGGTCAGATATGTGCCCTAACTCTTGACTGAATGGTTATTTTGGGATGAAGTGAGTGACTTTCTCCTCTGGAAACTTTGCCAATTTGGATAATTGATTAAGTAGCTAATGGAGGAGAAATTTAAACCTGACCCCCTTCCTTCACAGAAGAGTGGACTAACATTGGTCTGTGGAGCCAATTGATTGTTATTTGGCTGAATAAATATTTAAAAGCAAACTGAACAGTTCCAAGAGGGGAAAATGAAAAAATTATCTTGCCAAATAACAAGTACTTTCTGGTTAATGGGAACCTCCTGGGAGGCAGAGAGTCTCCAATCTAATACTTTCTATAGATCAGATACAATGGGGTTGCCTGTGTCCCAAGAGAGAATTTCATTTACTCTGCTTTCAAAAAGTGTTGATTCCTGCTATTTTTATTTTTATTTTTCACCTTTTTTTTTTTTTTTTTTTATCCCCTGGATGTGACATCTGGTCTCATAAGCATGTTCTCAGAAAATGTATTGGTGCTCTCTGCAGCATGAAATTTCTGTCTCTTGCAAGTCAGTTCATGCCCCTAGAACCTGGGCAGGGTCAAGGCTTGAGGGACCCGGCACATGAGCACCATGAACTTGGACATACTGGGCTGCAGTTGCGTGAGTGCTGGTACGTGTTAGTGGTGTTTGAGTGCTCAGCTTAGCAATGTCCAAAGTGCCAACTAAATCCCTTTATAGGCTTTATCTTTATACTTCATTTTAGGGTGTTAAAAAACAACACTTAGGAGCCATTAGAAATACAGAGAGGTACTAATAATGGAAACCTTCCATGAATTTAATGTTTTATGAAAAGTGCTTAGTAGCCAGTTTGGGAAACTGAAGACCTCTCTCCTTTCACATAATAGATATAGTGCAGTGAGTAATAATATAGTTTTCCCACACTACTTCACCACTTTGTCTCCATTTGTTGTTAGAAGGTATTCAAGTCTGTGGCAAAGGCATAAAATAAGTTACATGTCCAAGGGAGGAGAAGAATGTGTTAGTTCAGGGAATTATGCTTTGGACGAAAGTAGGTATTTGTTACTTTCCCATAGATACTCATTTTTGACAGACTATTTACTCAAAAAAATCTTTATTTTACCAGTCCTTTGTTGCTCTTCCTATTTAAGATTTTTTAAGTCTTCGTGGCAGAGACTTTTATCATGTTTGCTCCTGTACCCTTGAAAGCAACTATGTACTCACATGACAACTCAACTTAATCTAATCTAGTTTTTACACCTTATATTACAAAGCAAACCATTACATAGGTTTCTGTAGTGGTGAAAAACCTTTGCTGAAGTCCTTAAAAATCTGATTTATGCAAGTTGAATTAGGCATTCATACTTCCTAATGCTTCTTGAGCCATTATCAAATCATAGATACAATTTCAGTGAAAGCCCTAATGTTTGTGGTAAGTCTTCTCTGGCACAGACAATGGAAGAGAACAAACCAATGAAATTTATTACTCCCTGTTTAGACTGAATCCTTCCTGAAGCAGGAGTAAGTTGACGAGATCATTAATATTTCCCAGATGATTATTTTGTCAATGGCTGCAAATCTGTTGGTGGTAGGCAGGCAGTAAAGCTGTCGTTCCTTGTTAATATTTTATGATCTCTTCCAACCCAAAGAAAAGCATTTTCATGAAAAAAATTAATCTAAATTTTAACAAGTTGGAAAGTATTATTTTTCTAATTATAATGTGTAGTTTCATAATTGCAGGTACAATTCCTTTTGGAAGATTAGCCTGCAGTTCTTTGATAGACCAGTTCTGACTTGGGTTCTTCCTCGACTTACAGTCCAGTGACTAGAATACATTTATTCTACAATATCTTAATGGTACAAAATATTTGTGGGTTTATGTCTCTTTCTGAGTTCTGGAAAGGCCAGTTTTTCTTTCTGAAACATAGCTATGCCAGAACGGTCATTGTTTCCTGTTAGATTCAAATCCTCAGCTTCTGATCGGTTGCACGTTAACATGCCTGGGAAAGCCAACTTTAAATATTTGCATTTTGAAATCACTGAGTTTTCTTGAGTGAAGCTAGAGATGTGCCTCTGACTAGCACTTAACTAATATAATTTAAAAGTATTTAACTAATTTAAAAGACACCCTA
The DNA here is from genome assembly GCF_011004875.1 of Balearica regulorum gibbericeps. Classification (NCBI taxonomy): domain Eukaryota; kingdom Metazoa; phylum Chordata; class Aves; order Gruiformes; family Gruidae; genus Balearica; species Balearica regulorum. The sequence continues at coordinate 44,035,104 of NC_046186.1, forward strand.
CCCTTCCATGTGAAACCACCTAAAATTTTAGGTTTAAGTACAGATATGGCAATGTATTTTAATTTTTGTAATTTTTCTCTTTTTTTTGTCACTAATAATCTGCATCTTTGCCTCTCATCTTCTGTATTTTCCCATCTTCTTTAGCCATATTTTATCACTCAGGGTCGTGATCCTACTTGTAATACTATAATCGACCCAAATTTGTGAGCCTGAAGAAGTTCAAAATGTACTCATGGGTGGTTTTCCTCTCACTTCGCTTTAGCCACCAAAAACTAAGCTAACCTTCAAGGCTTCCTCTGCAGTTTGGAGAGAGAAAGACATCTCCAGAGAGCAATTCATTACACTTTCTGGACATCTCTCTTAAAATGGGATGAAATACACTGTGAAAGTACTTGTCCCTCCCTCTGTATAGGAGAGTGACTATAAAGGAACTTCAGTGAGTACCATGAGAGTATGTCTAACTTTTTTTAAAAATGGCATTATTAAAATTTTTTAAATATTTAAAAATATTATTATTTAAGACTATAAATTGTTTTTATATAGGACTTTCGGTTTCCAATATCATCACCTGTGTTTGACTTGGGCGATGTGTGGAGAGCAGGAGAGGAGCCAGACGAGCTTGCTGTGCTACCCCTGCAGCTGGGGAAGTGGAGGAGTATGGTACAGAGATGCTTGAGCTGGCAGCACAGAAGCCATTCTGGGGCTAGGAGAAGCACAGCCATGTTCACACGACACTGCACACTGAATTAATTAAGAAACACTGCTGAAACCAGCTTAATTCACTGGCATAATACATGAATTTATATTAAATGTGTTTGTAGCAAATAGACCAGTAGAATGGTCTATATATTTAGCAAGTTTTTGCCAGTTTACTACTTTCTTCCAGTTTCTTACTTGGTTTTGAATAAATCATCACAAAAATTCAGCAAGCTTAGAGACATCTTGTACAAACCGTTTTCTGTTAAAGAAGATATGTTCTCCTGAGCAGCAGTACAATAGTTTGTTTTGCCCTGCCTTTTCTATATGTACGTACATCTATATTAAAGAATATGCCAATCAGGGAAAAAGTGAGAACATCCTGATACTAATTTCTGGAGTAGTAGTAGTAATGCAACATAATTTAATTACAGAAAAGTCCTTTCATTAATTTCTGTGAATGAATACAAGCTGAATGCTAATAGATGAGTGCATACCATTAATTACTGCTAAAACGAAAGGATACACAACCTAAAATTGGCAATAAATGCTCACAGCACTATTCCAAAGAAGATTTTTTGAAGCTGTTCACGACATATCAATACTTCTTTTTAGAATGGCAGGGCTATGGAGGATAAAACTGCAATCTTCTCTGAAAGCCTGCAAAGCAAGTCTGACTTTCTGTGCAGTTATTATCATTTTGCCAGCTGAATGGATGTCATTTACATTAGACCCTGTAATATTAGTGCTACATACTGTTTTGTAAGAGGAAGCATTTCGACTGGGTAGAATCAAATTTGGTTTTGCCAAAGGATATATCTTTAAAATTAGGATGGAGACTACTCCCCATTTCGGTTTATTACTCTTTTTTACAAGGACTGTATGTTGTTTCACCTAAAATTCCTTCTAGTTTGGGAAATTAAAATCTACATGTAAGGAAATCCTAAACCAATTAAATGTAGGGATCAATAACTTTGTCACTGTTATTCTCAGCAAAGATGAGTTGGGAGTTGATCTGTGTATTGGGTTTGCATGGCAAGGTTTTGGTAGTGGGGGAGCTACAGTGGTGGCTTCTGTGAGAAGCTGCCAGAAGCCTCACCCATGTCCGACAGAGCCAATGCCAGCCGGCTCCAGGATGGACCCACCACTGGCCAAGGCCGAGCCCATCAGTGACGGTGGTAGCACCTCTGGGGTAACATAGTTAAGAAGGGGGAAAAAACACCTCTATGAAACAGCAATTGCAGCTGGAAGAGAGGAGTGATAAGATGTGAGAGGAACAACTTTGCAGAAATCGGGGTCAGTGATAAGGAGGAGGTGCTCCAGGCACCGGAGCAGAGATTCCCCTGCAGCCTGTGGAGAAGACCGTGGTGAGGCAGGCTGTGCCCCTGCAGCCCATGGAGGATGATGATGGAGCAGACATTCCAGCTGCAGCCCATGGAGTACCCCATGCTGGAGCAGGTAGATGCCCAAAGGAGGCTGTGACCCCATGGGAAGCCCATGCTGGAACAGGCTCCTGGCAGGACCTGTGGCCCCAAGGAGAGAGGACCCCACACCAGAGCAGGTTTGTTGGCAGGACTTGTGACCCTGTGGGGGACCCACGCTGGAGCAGTCTGGTCCTGAAGGTCTGCACCCCGTGGAAGGGACCCACGCTGGAGCAGTTGGTGAAGAACTGCAGCCCGTGGAAAGGACTCACGTTGGAGAAGTTGGTGGAGGACTGTCTCCCATGGGAGGGACCCCACGCTGGAGCAGGGGAAGAGTGTGAGGAGTCCTTCCCCCAAGGAGGAAGGAGCAGCAGAAACACCGTGTGATGAACTGACCACAACCCCCATTTTCCCTCCCCCTGTGCCACTGCGGGGGGAGAGGTAGAGAATTCAGGATGAAGTGAAGCACGGGAAGAAGGGAGGGATGGGAGGAAGATGTTTTTAAGATTTGGTTTTATTTCTCATTACTCTACTCTGATTTGATTGCTAATAAATCAAATTAATTTTCCCGAGTCAAGACTGTTTTGCCTGTGATGGTAATTGGTGAGTGATCTCTCCCTGTCCCTATCTGGACCCACGAGCCTGTCGTTATATTTTCTCTCCCCTGCCCAGCTGAGGATGGACAGTGACAGAGCAGCTTTGGGGGGCACCTGGCCTCCAGCCAGGGTCAACCCACCACAATCTGCTGAAAGGGAATTGTGAGTGCCCTTTCTTGTGATCTGTCAGAACAGCATGAGCATTTGAACTTTTTGTACTTCCCTAACTCCAGGAGAAGAGCATGGAGACAGCAGATTTGAGATCCATCTCTATCTTCTTGGACTAGAAAGCTGACTTCAGTTCTTTCGTATATACACAAGTGCCTTTCTGGACTTTTGGGTTAAACATAACAAGGCACACACACACACACACAAAAAAAATGAACTAATATTGGTTTTATAGCAGCAATATCTTTACATTCACTTTACTCTTACAAATTCACTGTTTAATTTCCCTACTGCTTATGGGCACATGAAAGGGCTGGTGATACCTAATCTCATTATTTTATGATATGTGCTGTGAATTTTTTCTCTTAATGCTCCAACTTAGAAAATTAGAGCATTGCATGAAAATCTCAAATGCCATTAGACAGAAAAAAAGAGAAAGCCTAGGAACACACGCAGTACACTTTCTATGCAAAATCCTTTCCAGCTTCTGAGCCTACTAAATATTATTGTCTTTTCAGTTCTGTTAGCAAACAGATACTATTTAAAGTATTTAGGTTAGACTAGATATTTTAGCCTGAAAAAGATTATAAGCAAGTTATATGAGTATATACTAATGTGAGGAGTTGAACTGCTGGATCACAGATGTTATAACTTTCTGCTGCCAGGGTGATGAGGGTGGGTGGAAGTTAAAAGAGTTAATCATATCTGTAACCAGAGCTGTAGGATGATGTGTTTCCAAATCCCAAGTTTCTAGATATCATGAGTGTAGACGATAGCTTCAAAATACATCCCATAACAAAACAAAACAAGAGGAGAGTATATTTTAAAAGCATCCACCTACCTTTATTTTTTAATCACGTAATTTTTATGCCCATCTCATAGTCTCATATGGCTTGAGTTACCATTTTTGAGCTCTTTTGGCAGTTCCACAAAAAAATCTGTAGCACTGGGACAGTTAAGATGGAGCCTGGAGAATGGCAATGATTTTGAGTGAATCCACTGAAGTCAGATAAATTTGTGCTTCAAAAATGGGGCAGGAGACTTTTCTACTTTACACATACTCTTTATATAATTTGACAAATCTCCAAGTAAAATCTTTTTTTCTCATGCCTTTTGAGATCTATGAAGTTGTGCAGAAATAAAGGCATCCTTTTTGGCTTATAGAAGTTTTACTTCTTGTGATAAAAAAGCAAGGCCAGTAAGAATAAAACCACTCCACTTCTACACAGAATTGTTTTCTTGGGCTAGCTGTTAAGAAATTATCCTTTTTAGATATAACTTGAACTCTCTTAACCTTGGTAAATCTTAATCCAAATTTACCTCCCATACTTTGATGATCATATGCTTAGGCAGGTAGTACTATTGACATCAGTGTGATTACTCACCATAGGAATATAAATCAGGGTGGGTAATCAGCATGGAAACCTCTAATGCTATAATTATAATCTTTTGCAAAGTAGTACTCCCCTTGCTCATCTTCTTGCTTCACACCTAAAGTTAAGCCTTTCACTTGAATCTTTGGTTAGTCTGTGTGTCTTTCTGTTATGGGACAGGGTGTGGGGAGTTGGTGATGCTGACTCATTATGATTTGATGCCATGAGCTGCAGCTTTCCCAGAGCAGCTGCTTTTTCTGACAAACATAATGCTCTACACTAGGCCTTTGATTTTCTGCATATTTTACTTGCTCATTAGGTCTTGCTCTTTGTATATTACTGCTTCATTCATTGTACTTATTCTACTGTATGTTCCCAGATGGTCAAGTATTTTCATCTGTGTTTTCTAATTTGCTTTTGCAGAAGTTGCTGAAAGTTTTGATCAGCATGAGTGGATGCAGGTTTAAATTATAATTTAAGAAAATAATGGGAGAAAGGGGTCTGAATCACTGGGTGCTCAACTGTAACAAAAATAGCAGGGCGGGGGGCAGAATGGTAGAGGTATACACTGTTTCGCTGCAGTTTTGAGAACTAAATTGGTGTTATGAAGAGGGAAAAAGTCTGCCCATGAGCACATGCTACTTACTGGAAATTATTCCTCTGACTATCGCTTTCACTTGGAAAGTACTCAAGCCCTTGGCAGTGTACTGCCAACATTCATTCTGAGCCCTCCATATGGACAGAGAAGATATTGTTTAATATCTTGTGTATCTGATGATTTCCAACTTTCACAGGAGAGGTTCTTGTTTGAGCTTCGCCTAAGAAAAAAATTAGTAGTATTTCTGTCACGCTCCATGTTTACTAAGTAATTTCTTTTATCATTAATCACAATGGATTGTATCTGAGTTCTAAGCTTTATGTTCTTTCTTACCGTTTTAGGAACTTGTCACTCCATAAGCATCTGTATATTCTTAATTTGTTACCAATGCTGTACTGTAAAAAATTAAATATATTAACCACTTGATATTTTTAGAAATTAATGACATTTTCATATTTTTCCTAGTAATAATACCCACAAACATTAATTATTTCCATTTTGAATTTCATTCCTGTACTACATTCTAGGCCATGGTATTCTAAAGACTTATAAAATCAGTGATTTCATGGCAATATAAAATACAGGATTTTGTTTCTTTCTAACATTTTCAGGAAAACTTTTTTTGTTGTATTTTATCCAGATTATTGGATTTTAGGTCAAAATGTGTGTGATTTTTTTGTATTTTTTTGTGACAGTCTCCTTAAAATGGGCTCTGGTTCACACGTTGGGTATTTTGGGCGGTTTCTTGTTTTTGGTTTTGGTTTTTTTTTTTGCAAATGGATTTTCAAAATAGAAAAACTCAATTCATTTAATGTGATACCTAACTACTTTGTAGCCTAATAGTGTATCCTCTACATGACTCAAGGATCACTGTGCTCTTGTCCTATTATATCTATTGAAGGATCATCGACTGACTTTATGCAGAGAAATATAGATTTTTAGATAGATTTCACCCTTTTACTTCTGGTACAAGACTGAGAAAGTCCTTGAAGAATCTTGAGCATCAGGTTACCATCATTTTTTGAGCCAATTCTCATAAGATGCCACTGGGTGAGATTCAGAAGACAAATGCTGAAAACTGGCCTTCAGAGTAACTGAGAGAATATTCAGTTTCAATATGTATTTTGAAAGATTTTATCTTCTTGGATGCTAGTTGTGGTTTGCACTTAACATAATTTTGCTCCGCATATCGGCAAGTAGCATTAAAGGAAGCGTATTTTGCTTTTTATTCTTCCTGTTATATCAGTTTAGTGGTCTTTCATTCAGGGAGCCTTGCAAACACATAGAATAAGTGCCAAGCCTCTAAGAAACACCTTCACAGCATCATTTCCATTGCTCTGTGTGACCCGATTGCCTTGTGGAAGGTCAGAGCATCACAGATGTGTTGGAACATCCAGAGAAAGAAACAATCCTTGATGTCCCGAAGATTTGCTACTCCCTGCTGCTTTGAAGCTGGTAATGCTGGGTCACAGCAGCCAACGGCAGCCAGCGCAGCTCCTCCAGGTGCCCTCAGGGGCTTATCTGCAAACACCCATCAGCTGGGGAGCTGTCATGAGGAACTCACCACAGAGATGAAGGGAAAAATTTTAACCTCACCATCCTTCACCAACACCATGTCAAGCTCCAAAAATATTCTTGGAAGGTCTGGGATAATAGATATGCTTCTTCACAGGGACCACAGAACCAGCCCTGGTGTATATGCCTTTTTTCAAAGGGAGTGAAAAGGCCCCTGTAACACCTGTCCTCCAAGAAATCTTGATCATCTACTGTTCACACCTGTTGAATAAAATTCCTTTCTAAACTATTTTCTAATTAAGGAAATGTATTTTTCCCAAAACCAAAAGAAACTCCATCCAAAAATTCCCAGGCAAAATATTCCACACTTGGCATTTGTCATCTTTGTTACACATCATTTAAGGGGACTTAACAGTTGCATTCAATGTCATTTGATTTCTATGTATTATAGCCATATATAGTTATCAGTCCTTTCTCCAGAACTTGCCAAGTCTTAGTAAAAGCAATAAATTTCAGTCCTTGGAAATTAAGATTATTTTTAAAACTGTGTCAAGATGTGTTCATTGGATTTAAAAGTAGTTTTTCTTCATATAGATGCGTAGTGAGTGCTAGATGAAACTGAATTATGCTGAATTTACATTTATTTACTTTAAATAATGTTAAACTTTGCACAGATATAATTAGATCTTTAATGCTAATTTTAGAAAATTGCTTGGATATGGTCAGCATAATCTATTTTTTATCAGCACTTTAAATTTATTCTGGCTTTGATTCTTACTGTCTCTTTACATAAATCATTTTTAGTTATTTAACAAAGTAATTAAACTCAGTTCAGCATATATTTTTGGAGGTAGTATAAAAAGCTCTTGCTGTGATACTAAATGTAAGACATCTGTTTTCTGGGTGAAATTATTGCACTAATGATTAAGAATCCATTTTTTAACTCTCAACTTTTGAACTTTTTTATTTGTACAGATACTGTCATTTAAAAAAAAAAAAATTCTTACAGAGTTCCTTTTGAATTAAGATAGTTTATGCTGCTATTCACATAGGCTGTTTTCCAAGACCTTTAAACTCCACTGACTGATATAGAACAAAAGCAAATACAGCTTCAATGATTAAAAGAATAAAAGTTTTCTTACTCTTCATCTGTCCTGAATAGATTTTGTGGGGGGCTTTTGCTTGGGTTTTTGGTTTGGTTTTTTTTTTTCAAGGAACAGAATTTTATGTGATTAAAGACAAGTTTAAGATGTGACTTTTCATTTTTCAGATCTCTGTAGTTTAACTTGGGCTCCTAAAATTTTACTATAGTTGAATGATTATGAACATGCCTGCTCTGCCATTTTCTCAGGGAAGCAGCATTTCTCCTGTGAACTCAGCCTGATGAAGGTTTGGTTTCACTTGTCTGTTTTTTAGAGAAGATTGAAACTTGGTTAGTAAATGACAGCTCTATGTCCAAGAGAGTTTGTCTCTTTGTGATTAAACATTTTTATCGGTAAGAAATTACAGTGAACTTACCATTCAAAGTGGGTAATTTAATGATCTTTCAATGTTGTGCTAAGATGTAGGGATAAAAAGATTTTTTTCTGACTACAAATAATGGCAGCATGTTACAGAGAGAGAATGTTCATCCACAGGAGGGTCTTAAAGAAAACCATTAAAGACAGAAAAAATGAAATAAAGCAGTTTTATGCTTAGCAAAGAGAGAGAAGGAATAAGAAATATTGAAGACTGCAACAACCACTGCAGAGAAATTGTTGAAAACACAATCGCTGAATTACCAAAATAATTCCTAAATATGTTGCCAGACAGAGAGAGAGAAATTGCTTTTAAAATTAGTAAGAAAGGAACGTAGGTCTATAAAAAAAAATTGATCTGTTAGCATAAATTCTAAGGGACAAATGATTTACAGAGAGGTGCCACATACCTAGCTTATACTGAACCTAGCTGGTTTCTGAAGTATAGAAGTGCAAATGTCCCCCAGACTCCAGCCAAAATCTCCTTCTGAGGGTAGTCATATATTAAGTACCTGAAAAGACTGAGCTGGACTTGGCTTGGGGGGGGGCAAGAAAACCAGTATGACTGACAGCAAAACTGGTCATGTTCATGTCATTTATGGCAGATTCACCCAAGCTACCTTATTCTAAGAGGGAAATTCACTTTCCCGTTGCCCTTCCTAGTTCTGAGAAGGGGATCATAATCTACAGGATAGTCTTATTTGTTCCCCCAAGGTATGGATGAAGTGACACTTATTTCAAATATTAAGCAATGAATGGATGCTAGTTACCTCACTCTGTGTGCATTACTTGTTTCTCTTTTTCAATAGGAAAAAATAAATCTGCTTTATGCTAAGTAGCTTGTTGTTCTTTAGGAAATCAAGGAAGTGGGCACCGTCAGGGGATGGGACCAGATATAATTTCCAGTTAGATGCCCATCTTCCAGTCCATTTAAAGAAATCATACATAGTAAATCCAAAATTACTTCTGAAAGTAGTCAAAGGCATCACTTTCTCTATTAAGGGAATTAACCAAATTTTCAGATTCTATGCTAAACTGTTGCTGAAGTATTACATTATATAAAAACCTATAATTTTTATTTGTTTGTCCATTTTGATGACATTAACAGTGAGTGGAACTTAAATTGCACAGATAAAGTTAAGAGGAAGAGACAGTCCTCTCTCTAGAGAATCTACAGAATCTGTTTATGCTTCAGTTTAAGGATCATCATTGTCAGACAGGAAGTAGCTGATACCAAGAGTTGTAATTCTTGTGTCCTGGTCATGAGCACTAGGAAAATGTTAGACTGGCTGAAGAAAGGGGCATAGGAGGGGAATCTCCAAACAAAGGGATCAAGTTTGACCTCGTGAGATTTTATCCTTCAGCTCCTTGCAACAGCATCTAACTCTATAGGACTAAAGCTGGCCAAACAAATTAATGAATAATAAAAACAATTTCCACTAGTTCTATTTAAAGCCAAATATAGCAGGTGGAGAATTGTTTCCTTTTAATCCTAAATGAGCAGCCAAATTAGCTCAAGGCGGGGGCTGTGTTTGGATACCGAATTAGGCAAAATAGTAATTTCTAAGCCTTGTCTTATTAGCAAAGACACGTACATTTTTCATCCCAGTTTGAGTTTTGCTGATGTTCTTACTACCAGGGAGCAATCTGTTTAATGTCTCTTTCGCAGTTATGGCATTTTCAGTCTTCCTTTTCTGTACCTTTTTTGAATGATCATAGCATTAAAATCTAAGAAGAGGAAATACCACATCATCTAGCCTGACCCACCTTCTTTTATTGTTTGATATTCAGCTTCATTATCTCCTGCCTTTAAAGGGTCAATGCTAGAGCCTGTAACCGATCACTCTTGCTTTCAGCTTGGGAAATCTGAGGCGCTGTTCCTGCATTCAGTTTTGTTCTGTTTTGCTGCCCTTAGTTGTCACTAGGTAAAGCTTTTCCCATTCCCAAGAAACGAAGTGCCTCCTGTGAATAGTTCCCTTATACAAGCTCCCTTTGTCTGAGGTCTTCTCACTCAGCGAAATCAGCAGGATAATAAAAATGTCAGTTTAATTTTTAGTAGGAAATGCTTGACTTTTTTAACAAGAGAGGAGCACTCAATGTTGAAGCAGTCACGAAAGAAAAACTCTTTTCATGACCACTGGAATTAGTGGACAAGGACAGTGAAGGAGAGAGCAAAGGGTGGGAAACTGGCTTTCTTCCAAAACAAGAAAAAGCTACATTTAAGGACATAAGTGAATGATTTGGCTTTACTTTGAAGAATTAACACAGCATAACCTTTTTAAATGAATAAAACCTAAGTGTATAATAATCCTGTGTGAAAATTACATAAATGAGTATTTGAAGTATTAATGGATGAATTTACAAATATTTTAAACTGGGAAAAGAAGCGACAGCACAATTGCTGAGTTTAAAACTACAAACACATGCACACAAGGCCAATTATCTACAATGAAGTAGCATTAGAAAAAGGAAATGAGAAAACTTTAAAAAAATAACATCTTGTCAGCATACTGACTTTGCTGCTTGCTTAATAGAAAAGAGTGTTATCAGTTTTATGTCCTTTGAGGATAGAGAAGAAGCTATTACAGTGCAGAATCCCTCATGCCTCTGAGAAAAGAGCTGAAAATAGATTGAAAAATGTGTGAGAAAAGCAGGCATAATCAAAACTAGTTACTCTACAGAAACATTTCATTTTTTTTTATATCCTAGCTAATGATACATTTTACACATTTTCGTGTTTACCTAAAGAAGCTACTTACAGTATTTTATGTAAGCACAGAAAAGGAGAGAAACTGAATTATAGCTAGTTTGCAGAGAACTCAAATTCAATAATTGCTACATAAAGCATGCTTAAGCAAAGATATTCAAACCTAATAAAAAGGGGCATTCCTATAAATACTAACAGTGTCTAATTAACAGAGAATCATAGCTGAATCTATGACATACCCCGAAGGTTAAATATTGTTTTGTGTGCCTAGAAACAGATGTGGGAGGCAAAAAAAAAAAAAAAAAAAAGAGCTATTCATCACCGAGGCCCAGTGAAAATTGTCAATAACAACCTCACAAAGGCCACAACTTTCATCATCTTTATAACCGATGGCTCCATAACACAGGATGATTAATATAAAGCGTGTCTCCTGGGAATGGAGGTTTGTGGTTAGGGTTGGTGCAAGCGGATGTCAAGTGACTTGCAATATTTATCTCATTCTAAGACATGGTTTGTCCCTTTTCATGAGCAGGCCTGGCACAACTGTGTGCTCCCACTTATCGAAAGCCTGTGCGATGCCCAGGCTGGGGAAGGACAAGGTCAAAACACATTTCAGGTGGTGATAGGCATTAAATGGGACTTTGGGTCTACATTACCAGAGAGGCAGAGATTTCTCTGCTGATGATTAGGGCTCTTTACAGCAAGAGTAAGACCAGAATGTTGAGGAGGTATTTAGCAGGGGAAGGGGAAGGATATTATAAGGGGATATTACAAGGGGAAGGATTTGGGGCATAACGGAAAGGTACACATACAGACACCAAATTCACCATTCCCAACTAAGCCTTCTTGCTTCTTGTTCCCCCATGACTTTCTACATGAGGAAGTCAGAAGAGAACAGCTGGCTTTATCCTGATTTGTTGTGTTATTGCCTAGGCTGCTTCCTTTGGCTGCTTTCTCCTTCTCTTGGACTGTAATGTATTCTCACTGCAAAGTCCATGATACAACAGGAAACATTATAGCACAGAAGAATGTATGAAATGGAAAAGTGGTTGAAGAGCTGTTGGCAGTGAAGAAAGGAACAAGTCAAACTAGTGTTGGGAAGAGAATAAGCAGGGAAAATGCTTATAAGTCCAGACAATGCTTATAAGTCCAGACAACTGATATCTGTCTTACCTACTGCTACCTAATAAACATCTTGTTTTGATTGCAAGCGGCCAGGAAACCAACACAATCTCTCAGGCAAGTTCCACTTTGGTTGCTCTTTTCCAAAGAACAAAGTATGAAAATACCACAAATTATTTCTGCTTCTTAGCTTTTATTATTGCTTTTCAAGTGCTCATATATTGTATCTGTTTTTCAAGTTAATACATACTGGCTTTTTGCTTTACCCTGTTGTAGTAGCATTGCGGCACGCTCTCCTTGCTACCAAGTACAATATAAGCTGAATATGGCATCTTTGACCCAAATTACAATTGCTCTGATTCTCTAAACAGATGGAAACACTGTTGTATATCATCTTTTTGTGCAGAGAAGCTCTTCAAATAAACCAATGTAATTGCAAAGTTAATCTAATAAATGTAAAAAGACCAGATAAACTGTTTTCTTTAACAAACTGCCATCCTCTCAAAAATGCCCTGAATTCTTCCTTTCCCATACTTTATAGAAGTCATCCCAAATTCACTGGAAATGGAAGCAATCACATCTTATAAAAAATCTTATAAGATATATTCCCATTCATAAATATCTCTGTACCACATTTAAACACTTTTGGTGATTAGCATATATTTAAGTTTAAAATTATAGTCCTGTTTGATTATAGCATAAAGATCAACAAAAGCTAACACAAAAGATGTTATCTTTATTAATCAATTTTCAGTGTCTTCTCCTGCAGAATGTTGCCTGACATGGTTTAGCCCCAGCCGGCAGCTGAGCACGACGTGGCTGCTTGCTCACTCCTCACCCTCCCGGTGGGATGGGGAGGACAATCAGAAGGAAAAGGTCCAACTCATGGATTGGGATAAAGACAGTTTACTGGGACAGCAAAGGAAGAGGAAAATAGCAACAACAATACTTAGAATATACAAATTTCAGGTGATACACAAGGCAATTTGCTCTCCCAACCGGTCACCCAGCCCATCCCCGAGCCACGGCCCCTCCTCCATGACCAGCCCCCTTTATATGCTGAGCATGATGTCATATGGTATGGAATATCCCTTTGACTAGTTTGGGTCAGCTGTCCTGCCTGTGTCCCCTCCCAGCTTCTTGTGAAAATTAGCTCTATCCTAGCCAAAAACTAGGCTAGGTCCTTCTTTGCTGCTGGGAAGACAGGGAGCAAGTGGTGTAGCTCCCATGGATTTCAATGGAGTAAGATTTCATTTTTAGAAGAACCCAAATTCTATGACAGTTACAATACGTAGGAGAGGATATGTATGCTTCAAAACCTGCAGAGCCTATTGCCTGAGACTGAACGTAAAAAGCCTTCAACTTCCCAACAATCTTTTTCTCTTAAGTTTTGCAAGATGAATTTTCTGACAGATACATCTGTACTGCTTGCCTAATAATAGCGATTGTCTGTGTAATTGGGAGCATAAAAAGAGGTGGGTAAGCCTTTGAGGAAAGCCAGCTAAGCATGCAAACGCTGCTTGTAATTGGTACATAAATTTAGGTGATCTAGTTGCATATGTATTTCCTGTTTAATGGTGATATTTAGAAGCTCAATATTAGCTCTGCTTCCCAACTTTCCAGGCTCTAAGTAGGGATCCTTTGATGTATTTTACTTTACATAGCTTTTACAAGGCCCTACACCCAAAATTGACTGTTATAGATGAAACACATTATTTCATCCATCTGCCTTTTTCCACAAGTAATAAAAATAAAAAAGCAGGACAGTATGGAACAGTAGTTTGTAGATAATTCACACTATTTTCTCTCATGTTTCAAATTTAGGCTTGAGCTCCACAGATCAAACTTTGTCTAGTCTGTCTTCTGCATAAAATGATTTTGAGGATAGACTTCAGTTGACTGCTCAGGTAGAACAGATTACTTTTCTTCTTCAAAATTCAAGTTCAAGGTCACTTCCTCCCATAATTTTCATTCATTCCCAACACAAAGCAAACTTAAGTGGTTCATATACTCTAATTTCAAGTTTTTTTCAGGATTCTATTTTCGTCAGTTAAATATATTTCAGCAGTTCCTGCTGAACTCATCAACAACTTCTTCCAACTCATTTTTAATCTAATGCTAACTTTACTTAGTTGTAACTTTCTGGAATTCTCCTTCTTTCCCACTTTTCCATTAAATTAATTAATTAATTCTGCTCTGTCCTTCTAATCTGTCAGTTCTTCCTCTCTCTGCTTCACATCATGTAGCCTCCATGCTTTTTCGTGTTTCTTCTAGTCCCTCAGACAGTGGTCATATTCACTACTCACGTCTGTCGTTAGTTTCCAGTTTTTCCAAATCATGAAATTCTGGTAAATCCCACAGTAGAAATGACAGTGAATCCTACTCCACTGATGACTGGTCTCGTCCTCTGAAAGGTTAATAATGGTAACATGATTTCCAAGGCGGTGACCACAGCTTTGGTTCCATTTCTGGGCTGCAGGGGTAAATCACTTTCTGTAGCACTTTGAAGCACATGCAAGGAACAGCAATGCTTTAATGAAGTCAAACCCAAAAAAGAGATGGCTGGCTGTTAGCCAGCAATCTGAAATTGTGTTCACACTCTTTCTTATTGAAATTGAAGCCCATACACACCGTAGGAGATTTGCAGAGCAAATACTAAATTAGGATGCAGTCAACAAGTAGTGACAGTGCTGATGACCGCTTTTCATTACTATTTTTTTACAGGTAGCAGCAGTCACAGATTTAGTCCCCATCGTTATAACTCTTGACAGTAATTGTCCCATTTAGTTTGCGTGCAGGTTTTAAATTGAGACATTATTGGTTGATGAATAAATGTTCCACTAACATCTTAATTATATCAATTGTCACCGCATGCAATCATGAATATAATTGTATGCACAAATAGTTGCATTGCCATTAAAATGTGTGAAAACTGGATAACTTAGAAAATAATAGAATGCCTGTTGTTTTATTTTACTACTTTTCACAGCTAACATCATTCTAGGAGTTTGCAGTCTGCAAGGATTTGCAGGAGTTTGCTGCTTGTAGCATATCGTGCCTGTACCATTCTATATGGTTTCCATTTGATTTGAAAAATACCTTCATAGTACTTGATTGTGGCATACATTCAAATTTTCAGAGTGAGCAACATATATCCATAGGCTCTTTCAGAAAGAGACAATCTTATTTTAATGTTGAGGAATGTGTAGGAGAAAACAAGACACATATGCAGAAATAATAATATAACTTTTTATTCATAAACATAATAACAAAATAAACCACAACATATGTTATAATTAATAGTATTTGACTGAGTCCTTGCAAGACCTTTTTCACATCAAGAGGTCATGACTCAAGTCCGAAGTCATAATGCAATTCCCGGCTGAATTGAGAAGAAGCTTGGAACCTCAACTAACAGAAAAGTAGAAGTTTTCTTGTTTGAATTAAGGATATAAAAGGTACTTAGTGGAATTCATTAAATAGATTATCAATATGTCTATCATCCTTCAGCTTAAGTAGTTCTTTCATCTCCCATTTTTGCTCTGCTATATTTATAAAAAGTAACCACAAGCTCTCTCACTCTCATCTTTGTTGGGCCTCGTAGCTTTTCCTGAAGAACAACCAGCCCTCTTCAGATCATCATAGTAAGGCTTTTCACATCCTTTTCCTGACTGAATAATTTCTACTAAATGGGAGACATCGAAATCTCTACCAAATTTCAAAATGTGTGTGTGTGGAAATTTACCAGGGAGACTTTTAATTCCTGAGATACAAATATTGCCTGATATAAACAGGAAAAAATAATTCATTAATTGTTTTTCAAACTGAGGCAAATAGGATGGCAGGTTTCCCCTGAAAAGGATGAAACCCAAAGATGACAGGCAAATAATCATAGGAGGTTTAGATGATCTTCAATTCTAGTTCTTCTAGTCCCTAGAAAGGGAAAATGAAGCAGTGTCAGATGTTATACAGATGTTACAAAAGCTGCTATTACAAGGAAGCTTTTGAAGGTGCGTGTTGTAAAACAGACCCCAGTGCAGATAGATTTGTTTTTCCTTTGAGACTGATGTTGCTATGACTGATATGAATCAGCTAAGAGATACGAAAAAACTGAAAGAAACTTATTTTCATTCATGCAGCTAAGAATGCGGTTAAGTATAAAGGAATAGCAGAGATGAGGATAGTCAGGTAGTACAAGAACAGCAGTAGATTTCCAGATTTCCAATAGATTTCTTTTTCAAAGATAGAGTACAGAGTAATTTTGACTTTTTTGCCTACATTTTTTCCAAAGTACCCATCTTTGCACTTTGCTTTTCCACAGCAAATTCTGTAGCACTGAAGTTGCAGTAAACCCTTTCCAACACTTTGTTCAACCCTACAGCCCACAGCAACATTATTTAAACCAGGGGACCCATCTGCCCTACTGTAGTAAATGATAGGGCACTCACTGTCATCTGTGGAATCAGGGTCAGATTTCTTATCCGTGTTTGATTTACTTATAACTAACTGGTGAGATCACAAAAGCTGCATTCTTAGAGAGATACATTTTCCAACATCAAATTCTATTTCACAGTGTAAGAGAATGCAAAAAAAGAATCTTAATCTGCCTACATATATCCCATTGGTGTTATGTTTTTAAACACAGGACATAAAAAGACAATGTGCTTTTTTTCTGTAGTAGAGTATAGTAGACAAAAGGTTTATTTTTATATTCTTTCAGAAGAGCAAGTATTTCAGATACAGTTTTGACAAACTATAATTAATATCCATTAAAATATAAAGGGAGAACAGAGAAGAGAAGAGAAAATGTTAATCTCTTAGAGTAGTGATCACATTTTTCCCTGGAAAATAGTTGTAAAAATAGGTTTGATCCATTACTCTCTCTTGCATTTTAAAGATTATTGCAAGTTGCAAAGAAAAAGAAAATTAGAAGCTGTTTGCTATATGAAAAGGAAGACAAATAAGAGTGACGTGTACTAACAAAGAAACACTGATCCAATCATTGCTGCAAGCAGGTAGCCTTTCCCCCTGAATTTTCTAACATTTGCTCATACCCTTTATTTTCCATTTCACCAATATGCAAAGCCTGAGCCTCGTGGCCATTCCAGATGTTCTAGGCTGGGCACATGGTGTTCATTGCTGCAATGCTGATCTCCAGAAGTTATGCCATACCTTCGGGGGCCTTTTTGATACTGCCTGTTACTGGGAAAGACATTGCTATTGCTCTCAGAAACACTATATTCTCTGAAATATAAAATATACGGTAATGACAGTAATACAACTAAAGTATAAAAATACCATAAAACATGAAGTAAGAATTTTATGACAAAATTCTGCTATTTATAGGGTACATGTAAAATAAAGATAAAACTGAAATCAATATCTCTTTTATACTTTTTTTTTACAAAATTGCTTGCAGCTCACTAGAAGCTTAGCAGAGCAAAAGTTTAAAATCAGAATCTAGTGGTGTAGGGTTTATTACATTAATTAATCATTAAATAATTATATAGTGTATTGAAAAAATAGCAAAAAAAGATATTTTAGGGAAGGTATACTGTCTTTCAAAGATTTTCCACTTTAACAATACATCAAAACAAACAGGACCACAAATCCTTTCTTTTCCTTCCCATCTATAATTTTCTCCAGGAATCTGATTTTCCTGTGGGGCTCTAGATGCTGCCAATCCTTATAGTTTTCATATTCAGAAGCTTCCTGCACGAATAAGCCTTACTCCCAAAGCACATTCCATCAGAACCACCCTTCCAATAAATATCATTCCTGGTTGCAGTGCCCTTGCAGGTCGCGGCAATAGGAACAGTCTTTCTGGCAGGAAAATGGTGAGCTATGGGGAATTCTGAACTCTTCCAGCTGACAAGCAGCTGCTGTAGTTTACACAGTGTTGTTTCCAGTCTCATCAGCTACTGAATTGGATTCAAAGTTGCACTGTTTTTCTGAGTCTTTTTGTGGCCAGGGCTCAGGGTATATCTGAACTGAAGTCCCAGAATGAAAACAGTGATTGACAATTTTGTTCTACGGGCAAAGGTTCCCTTGTAAAGGGAAACCTTTACAAGGACAGTAAATCTTATTAAAGAGAAAACAGTGCTTTTGCTGGGGCCAGTCTGAGACTGAGAAATCGACTTCTCCAGGAGGCAAGGACCAGCACAAGTTTGAGTGCCACCTTCCTTTCCAAGTGCAAATTGGATTTTCCTAACCTTTCCTTTTGTAACATAAACATTTAGACAAACAGTCAGACAAGCATTATATGTTGTAAAACAAAACATTGCACAGTAGACACATTTTCCCCTGGGGAGAAGAATGAAAGAATAAACATGTAACAAGCATTAGTCACATTGCTTAATGCACTACTGCAAGACACTCAAATATTCATTGCAAGTATGCTATAAAGTGATATATAAAGTATAATAAATGTACTATATAACTTGTCAGATAGTCTACTGCATTCTGAATCAGCCTGAGTTAAAATGAATTTTAAGAGTACTTCCAAGTACAGTTGAGGAAAGCAGAAAAATCTTGTCAGAAAGAAAATTTTGCATTTGGCTTACTAAGTGCAGGTACAAAAAGCATTCCTGATCTTTTTTTCATAAAATTCCTTAGCAGCACCTGTAACTGGCAAATCGTTAAAGGCAATCTTGATTGACAAACAGTAGAGAAGTATCCTGAAGAAGAGAGGCCAGGATACTGTCCTCATCATCATCATCTGGCTGTTTCCTAGCAACCTTTTAGTACCGTCTCAGTTTTATTTCCATTTCCATAGGGACTGAAGCAGGAACAGTTAATAATTGCAGCACATATAGGCACAATCTGCCTTGGAATGGAGAACATCCAGTGGAATCTGAACTGAAGGGAGTCAGAAGTTACTTCCATGCTCAGAAGAAAGTTCTTGGAAATACTTGCTGCTACACAGGTGAAGCTTCCACTTCTGGTTGAAAGTTCATATCTACAGTCAATCACTTGCAGTCTGTAGATTATAAGCACTACTTGCTTGTGATATTCTTTAGATACAATCACCAATAAAACCTCTACTTTCTCCAGTTGGTCTGGGGAGTGCCTTTCCAACCTCGTATATAATGGGCTAGCCCTAGTTACACAAGTGTTTTATATCTCATGTTAATTAGACAGTACAATTGGTACGGTGGGCATTAGTCTTTCAGAAAGATTAGTACTGAAAATTGTAACATGTTTCTTCAGCCATATGAGTAGAGAGAGTAAATAAACTTGTCACTATCCTGAGTTCCTGTGTCACACCAAGAAAAATTGATGGTCCCAGGTATGTAGTAGTCAAACCTAGGATATTGAAAATTCATCAGTGGTTACAGGTAGACATTGTGGTCTATAACTGTGCTCTGCTGTCAGAATTAAATTTTCTGACATAATGGTAAAGTGGTGAAAGGTGAAGCATGTCACATCTTGCCAAGAGTGAATCCAATCTGTCACAGTTTTCTACTTTTCCTAACACTTGCTCATGTGGTGTCATCTTTAATAGAATTTAACTTCAGGTGTGGGTTCCACTGCAGCCACTGGAAGTTATTCAGTATCTTACTGTCATAGGGACAGAGACCATGAGCTGTCCCCAGAACCAGACACAAGGGCTGTGCAGCATGCAGACAAGCATGCTTCTCTAAACATTCCTGCACACCCTGCACACCCTGGAGATACAGACCTAATTTTTTCACTGCACAGTTTAGGGGCTCGCCTGTGTTTCATAGATTAGAATTGCAGAATTTTATGCAGGGTCTCCAAAACCCATTTGATTCTGCTTATTTGACCTTGTTAAGTGGTTGAGGAGTCTTGGCGGAGTTGTTGCCACAGTATGAAGAAGAATCCAGATGTATCATGCAGCCGTAGTGCTTCATTTCAGTGCTGAATTCTATAGGCTGTGCTGTGTTCAGTAAATTACTCAGTATCGTGGTGCTGGTGGTGCTATAGTGGTGACACAGGAGTTTGTACAGACTAGGCCAGAGCTTTCCTGAGGCTATGGAAAAGACAGAGTAGATCAGCAAGTGTACTCTCCACCAGGGAAGATGCACACACTAGTAAGACAACTTCAAAATGGAGGGGAATGGCAGGAATCAATTAATTAAAATATTTACAGGTGCACCATAGGAATTTCAACATGTATATGTAATGACTCTTGCTAGAGAGTATTATGGAAAACTCTGCCGGTGAGTGGCAAACCTTCCATAGACTTCAATAGTTCCAGGATTTAATCGAGTCATCTCAAGCACCACAGAATTAATGCTTCTCTTTGAAAAGCAGCAATTCAAGTTTTCAGTATGTAAAATATTATACCTCTCACTTGTAATGCACAAAGTGAGTCACAAATTTTAGGCTTAAGTTTACCTTTCAGTTAGTCTTGTATCACATTTTATTTGTATACATTATTTATGTTGAAGGTGCAAATTCTGAGTGAAGTTTTGTAGAAATCTGTAGGCCAAGGTGAACAGCCTTGGACTTCTCTTGCTCATTTGCCAGTTCTGGTTTTATTACTGTCTTTGGCTTTGCAGCACAACTTTGAATTGCCTCTTGTACAGAATCATTGAATTGTTTAGATTGGAAAGGACCTCTTGAGAACACTTACTCCAATTTCCCTGGTCAACTTCATCTTCCTTTACCATAACTGTTGTCACTTTCTACCCTCTTCGCTGAGCATTGTGAGCACATCGTCCATACTCATTTCTTCTGAGCCTTCTTCCATTGTAAGAGTTTGCGGCTTGGTCACAGGCAGCCATTGACTCCATACAGGAGGTGACATGGTTTAGGGCTTTTCCTGAGAGCCAGGAATGAATGGTGCCGGGGAGCTGATACCTGTTGTCCCCTGGGTAAGGCAGGGATTATTACCTGCATCTGATGGAGAAACCCTCATACCCTTGCTCAGTCAGCATGGAAGGGTTGGGGGCGGTGTGGGACAAGGGCGCAGAGTTGGAGTCTGGAGGACAGCAGGGTCTATGAGACCACCATGGAGACCAGTCTCCACGGTGCACAGCTCAGGGCTCAGGAAGGTCTAAGCTCACTGCTAGGGCGCTGTGCAGGCCACTGCTTTCCTCAGGGTCAGGGTGCTGGAGGCCAAGGGCAGCCATGGTGCGTGGTGGCAGTGCCCACACTAATGGGGTCCAGCCCCACAGCACCCAAGACAGCTGAACCAAACAGGGTGGTGATGGCAACAGACCCTGCTGACAGGCTGATGAACATCAGTCAAAGACAAGGTAATGATCCAGAGCCAAGGACAAGCCAGGAGATCCAAATAACTGTTCAGGAACAGGGCTGGAGACCCTGCAGCATCTCTAGAGTGTGCTAAGATGGGGTCCTGCATTGTGAGCAAAGTGGAGGTAGCCCTGGAGTAGCTGGGCAGGAACAGTCAAGTCTACTAATGGTCTCCCAGTCCTGAGAAGGACTCTCCTTGGCACCCATCCAACTTTGGGATGTGTCATGAATTAATAATGATAACTGGCTGGTGCAAAGTAAAAGAGCGTTCACTCAAGCTGAGGAAAATTGAGCAATACCATTTCATATTTGTAAACCAAAATAAGTAGTTGAGAAAAAATAAATTATAAGAGAATGGCTTGTACTGGCAAAATGAATAAGTGATGTCAATGTAACTGCAAGGTGGTCTCATTAACAGCATCATTTTGTACAATCTTTGCACAATAATTGTTGAAAGACTTCCAATATTATTTAGAAAGTTCAAATATGCCTCTCTCATAGTCCACTGGATTTTAATAGTTTATTCCTGAGGGAGCTGAATTATTTATTGATTTGTTAAGGAGAACAATGTTCTAAATGCAAGAACTGAAGTGTATGTAATTGAGATCCAATTGGAGGGACATTAACCTACTCACTAAATTTAAGTGCAGACACTTAAATTGTCCTCAAGATTAAAAGAAATTATTTTTCAGTTGGATTATTTCACTGCCAAAAACTACATTTTAAGAATGAAAATGCATAACTTTTTCCTTTTTTCTTTTTAATATCTTATTCTAAAAGTGGCAGAGCAACAGAATGTATTTTTAAAATGACCCAATACTTCCTTATAACTATATATGACTATAACCTCAGACTGCATTGTAAGTACTGCTCTAGCTAATATGATTCACTAATGTAGCTTTCCCAGCATGTCCCATTAGAACAGAAGTTCTAGGTGAGTAAAGTGATGAAGGAATTTCAAGACCTGGGGAAAAAAATTGTGAATCAGTATGCTTTTTAGTCTGAACATTGGGAGAGCTCAGCACATTTTGCTATAGTCAAGAAAAGAAATTTATTGTAAATGATATGCTGTTAACCTTTAAAAGTAACTTTCCTTTAGCAGGAGTGGTGTTCTACCAGCATCTTATTATACTATCAGTTCCTCTGAGTAATTGAGGCTGTTAAAATACCTCTTAAAAATTAATTTCTCTCGTAGATAATGGGAGCATCACTCATCCCCGAAAGAATAAACTATACTTGAATTGACTCAGCCTGGAAGTACTGCCATCTTCCAGTGCTGTGTTTTGTGAGTAAATAGTAAAAAAGTAGTTGAGCTTTTTAAAAGAAAAGTGTTATAATCATTTTGACTTCCACAAGATATAATTAACTGAATTCCCAGTTGGGCAGTTCAAGCAGTTTCCTTTCTTAAAATTAAACACCATCAGCAGGTTGGTATCCCTCTAAATAGCTTGTGAGCCCTAGAGTGATGCTTGCTTTGATGCTGCTTCCAAAGCTACTAGAATGCATCCAAAGTGGTACCGTGCACAAATTGTTAAGCTTTACGTGTTGTGAGTGGTCATTTATGTGGAACTATATAACTTTGCACAGGTGAATGATAGGCTCGTATAAATGTCTTCAGCCCCACCGAAAGAACAGTCACACCATGGAAGACATTAAGTGTCAGCTTAGGTATGCTGTGCTAAGCTTAATTCTTCTCTGTATTTCCATCTGCAACTCCATATATACTCAAGATAGAATCCGACATCTATTTGTTTTACACAGTGCCCTATATATCTATCGGATTGTGCAAATTATAATAAAAGTTATAAAATCTCTTTGAAAAAATAGAATGATTCTTCTCCATGTGAGGCCATACTTTTCAATCCCTGACGGGCAAAACAAAAGAACAAATTCAAGCTCAGGGAATAGTGTCATTAAAAGCTTCCCTGTTTCTAACATGTATTCATTCTCCCTCCACCTCCGTCCTTTCTCTGTTTCCCCTCTCCAACTTCCTTTATGCTCTTATGTGTCCTCTTTTTTTCTTTTCTCTCCATATGTTGTTTTCTCTGTCCTTTGCCTTTGTTCATTTTCTTTGTCTCTCTCCAGGGTATCGGGTGAGAAAATTTATTAGCAGTATAATTTGGACCTACTCAGCTAATTTTGCCGTAAGGTTGCCAGAGATACATGGAAATGCTCTTGTGCATAATCGCAGAAATGGTCATACTTTGTTTTTGTGGTTCTAGCCGTTGTTTTTAAAGTATCGATCTCCTGTTTGTTTGAGGCAAACAAAATGCGAGTTAATTACGAGCTTGAGATTCTCACAGTCCAGACCCAAATTTAAAGCACTCTTGTGTGTGATGTGTTGCAGTTATCAGAGATTTATTTCTGTTTTCTCTTCCATTTATGGTGGATTGGTTGCATGTTGTAGGGCCTCTTCTTCTCTTTAGTGAAGGATAAAACAATTTTATATTCCACAGGTTACAGCTTTGTTTGACCAGTCAAAAATTCTAAATGCAAAAACTCCTGTAGTCTTATATCTGGTTATAGAACTTGCCTGAGAAGATTTTGAGACAGACACTATCACCAGCATTCTTCATAATTGCATATTTCTTTTGGCTGATCTGATGTATGTTTGTTTTGAGACCCAAACCAAGATATTATGCAGAATTCAAAAAAATAAATAAATAAAAAATAAATAAATAGGGAAAAAAATCCAAAACAATGCATTTGTCGATGTTTTAATTTGTAGACATCTAAATATGTGACATTTGCTTCATTTTACTTCATTTTTGACTCTTTAACACACTCCTCTCAAGCTCAATTTTAAACACACATTACAAGGCAATAGCTGTAGTCCTTTGTTTGATAATGACATTCTTAATTTTAAAAACCAGTGGTTAAAGGCTAATTAAAGCAAAAATGACGTGACTTTGCATGTCCAGTCTACAGTAAAGTATTTTTGATTTTGAGTGAGCATGGAATTCAGCCTCAGGAGCAGCCCTAAAGCAGCTGCTATCTGCCGCACTTTGACCTTAGAAACATCTACACCTACCTTAAAGATGGTATCAGAGCCTAGAACCAGAACTCCAGTTGTTGTATCCATGCCCGGAAGAGATATGCTTTCCTTCAAACAGTAAACTGTGTTAGAGTTTTTGATTTGATCAGCTTTCAAAAAGTGAACCCCCTTCTCTTCTGCTCTCTGTCATTCTCTGCACTGCTTCTGCACAGTTTCAGTACAGTAATAGGGGGAAAAAAAAAAAAAAAAAAGCCCAAGTCAGTACTGACTCTTCTATAGAGCAGTTCACTAACACTTACTGTCATACTCATTTTCATGTAGGTAACAGGAAACATCAGGGTTTTTGCCCTAAAAATTCATGAAGATAAGAATACAAAACTGCAAAGCACATAAGTGAACTGAGCACTTTTGTCATTTTTTACTTTACTTTTATCTCACTTACCAAGATTATAGATTCAAACACCCATGGCAGAGAATCAGGATTTCAACGATAAGAATTATAATTTATTAGGTATATTTAAAGAAACATGTCTTCCTGCAAAGATCTGAAAAGCTTCCACCAAACTATGGACCAACTCTAATGAAAACGTATCTTCTTTCCAGCTTAGTTTGCAAGCTGCTAGAGATTCCTTGTCATTCTCAAGTCTAGAAGAACCACTCCTAAAAAAATTAATTCTTCTGGCCAAACCTGTGGAAAACAGAATAGTTTCAGGAGGAAAACTTCAGATGACTGTGACTAATGAGGGCTCCTGATTCCTAGTGACATGTTTTAAGAAATTGCCATCCTCATTTATTTGCTCCAGATAACTTTCTGCCTTAGTATAAGTAAATGTATATTATCTTCTTGATCACAACACCCTATGGCTCAGCATATCATCCTAAACTGAAGTGAATGTCTTTTATGTTACTGTCATAGGCTGTGAACTATGGCAACTCAGAAGACAATGCACTGCCACTTTCGCTAGCAATAACAGACCGCAGTAGGTCAATACATACAGGAAGACAATAACATCTTAAAAAGCCACTGTTAATCAGTTAGAGCCTTGACTCCATACTGATGGGAAGAAATGAAAATAAGGCTCAAGCAACTGTTACAATGGCTAATTATTAATACAGAGAAGTCAGCATGTGCAGGAAAGCAGTGAAAGATCCATTCCATGGATGATATTTTCCATGGATGATATTTTTATTAAGCAGAAGATATTGGGCATCTGGGAGCAAAATTGCCTGGAGAAGGAGAAGCAAGTGGGTGTCTCACATTCACAAAACCAAAACAAGAGAAACCTTGAGAAGAAGCAGAATCCTTCTCCAGCCAATCCAGCAGTACGACAGCTCATGATACATGTCGAGAACCTCAAGGAGTAAGACTGGGAGAGAGATATGGAGAAAGAAGCAGCTTTCAGGCAGACATCTTTTGTCATCAGTGGGTTTCCTGAAATCCTTGAGCATCTCAGCTAAACTGCTATTTTAGAAGGCACTGTTGCCAACTGCTTCCATGAGCTATCATAGCACATATGTATATTAATTGCCAAAGGTGTCAAATAAATCCTTCTGCATCTTGGCTTTCTTACACATGACAGCCTACACAGAATGTGTTTTTACTTTGTTATCGGCTGCTATACTTCAAGTGAAATAATATACTGGGTTTGTGCCATTGACTTACACCCTGTGCATCCTACTTATTCTGGTAGATTTATGCATTACTGACAGTAGGCACAGACCATAATCATATATTTCTCCCTTTCATTTTAGTGGAGTAAAATTAATGTGTCTGATTAAAATATCTTCACAGACTGACAGGGACAGCAGTATCACTACAAGAGAGGTTCCCCTTGTGTTTGAAAATTACCTGAGGGGTTTCAGATGGTCTTTTAATTAATTTATAATAACTTCTGAGTTTAAATGACAATACAAAATGAAGTTATTGAGACAAAATGCCTGCATGCCATTTGAATTTTATTCAGTAATTCAACAGGCCTGCTGAATTAGGATTGCCTCAGCGTATGGCAAAGATTCAAGAAATTTCCAACATAGAATAGATGACTGAGATGGAGATTTACACATTACGCTACTTGAGACATTCATCTATTGGAACATATGTATTACTAGAGACCTAATTTTAAATAACGTGTGTTTGCCCTTGTTCCATCGTTACCTGTACATTTGACAGATGATACCAAAATTGCCTTTGTGAATACATTTACAGGCAGATCTTTACACCCATTTTGAACATACTGAAGGTGCCTGCACAGTGGTGCAAGTATAATTATACATGTAAAGCAAATAGCAAAAATGTTACATGTGCAAATTTATTTTTAAATTAGATTTCTGACAAGTACATGAAAAAGGATTGAGAGTATGCTAGAATATCTGAAAATAATTGCCACTATATTTAATCAGTTATGCAGAATGTGAAGAAGTCAACCCAAGGTCAGCTTAAAAAGGAAATGAACGATTTAAGCAGCCATTGCACAGGACCAGATGGCATGACTAGGAGGTTAAAAACAAGAGGACAGAGTTCTTCAAAGTTGTATTAATTTGTTTATGTATGTATACTAGAATCATGTAAATGAAAGGTTCACTGATTATTTACAAATTAAATTTACTAATGTACTAATTGCTGAACGGAAAGAATGGAGATATGAGGCTTAAGACAGACATAACTTTTTTCCTATTCCTATGAACAAGAAGTCTGTATTTTTTTTCTTCAAAATTTTCATAACTTTCATAGACATTTCCAGCTCTCCAGGCTCCCTCTACTCATTTCAGAGTTTAAAGAAAAACAGGCAGGCTGCATGTCTGCTCCTGCCACTTCCTGCTAGCCTCTTTACAGAGATCTTCAAGGCTATTTCCATCTTATATCTATTTATCCTACATTTTAATAGAGTTAGGAAAATATTCATCTAAGAATTAAACATGCATAATTTATCCTTGTCTATCAGGTTTCTCTTCAGACTATCAGTTCCCTTTTTTGTGTCACCTCTTCATCTCACATCTGTACTCCAGACAATAACTTTCTCTATATTCCATGGAACTATTCTTGACTTTGCTGTCACTTAAGACATTTGTCTTTCTTGACACCAAAGGACACTGCATTTGTAATTTAACTACTCTTCTATTAATGAATTAATAGCTCATAGTTGTAAGGGGCTAAAAGCCAAATGCTAGTCAGAGACATCTCTAAGAGCATTGGTCCTAGAGCCAAGTGCTGCTTTGGAAGCTAGCGTATAAGATATGGGAGAAATAGGCACTGTTTGATTAAAGCATAACCAGCAGCACCTTGGTCCCTGGCTTTTTCATCTGATTAGACTGTTATGTACAATGATAATTTTCAAGGAAGAGCACCTGATAAAGATGAAGTCCACTGTCTATAGAAGAAGCGTAGAAACAAGGAGAGCAAAGTCCTTCTGGGTCTCATGTTCTCATCCACAAACAGGGAGTTATAGTAACCTCCTGCTCACTGAGGTAAGTAAAATAGGGATAAATGCAGTTCAGAAACTAGGGGGAAGTGCTGATATTGCTGCTGCATTGTTAGTGTATGTGTGAATGTGTGGGTGAAGGAGGAAGATATATAAATACCTATGACAGGAGTTTACAGAAAATGGCTTCTGCAAGGGAAAAGACTTTTGGTCACTATTATGAGACTGGAGAAGTGGCCTGTCATTTAAGAGTCCTTTTTTATAATTAGTATTATCACTCGGTCAGTTCATTAGATGCATTTACATTGCCTAATAGGATGACATTCCTATTCAATATTGGCACCTTAAAAATCAGGCATCTTAACCCAAGAAAGGTTCTTTCCATAGCAGTTTAGGCACCTTGTGAGGGCAAGTAACTCTTACGAAGAGTTAAAACTGTAGGATAATTCAGGACAGAAGGGTCCTCAGAACATCTCCAGTCCAACCTACTATTTCTCAAGGCTTTATCCAGTTGGGCCTGGAAAACCTCCAAGGATGGAGACAGCACAACCTCTCCAGGCAACCTATTCCACTGTCTGTCTGTCCTCAGCAGAAAATATTTTTCCTTATTTATAGTCCAAACCTCTCTTGTTTCAGTCTTTGCCCATTGTCTCTCCTCCTTCCACTGTTCATCACTGTGAAGAGACTATCTCCACCTTCTCAATGACCCCCCTGTAGCTACTAGTGGGCTGCTGTTCCATCCTCCCAAAGCTGCCTCTTTTCCAGCTGAGCTCCCTCAACATGTCCTCACAGGACAAGTGCTCAAGCTCTCTGAGCATCTTGGTGGCCTCTGTTGCGCTCTTTCCATTTTATTGATACCTTTTCTGGACTGGGAGGGGTGTGGGATGAGAGGAGGAGAAGGAAGAACCTCAGAAATGCACACAGTATCTAGATGTTGCCTATTAAATATTGAGTAAAGGAGGGTAATCACTTCTCTTGATCGCCTGGCTGAGCTCCTGTTAATGCAGCCTCTAACGTTGTCGTCCTTTGCTGCCAGGGCACACTGCTGTCTCACATTCAGCTTGCTGTCTACCAGGATCCCCAGGTCCTTTTCCACAAAACTTCTCCCTAGTCAGTCAGTGACCAGCCTGTATCATCATAAGGGGTTCTTTCTTCCCAGGTGCAGGCCTTAACATTTTCATTGAATTTCAAAGGTTCCTGCTGTCCCATTCCTCTAGCCTGCCTAGGTCCCTCTGGATAGCAGCCCTGCTTTCAAGTGAATTGACCTGTGCCCTCAGTTTGGTGCCATCTGCAAACTTCATGAGAGTGCACCTCATCGCCTCCTCCAGGTCACAGATAAAAATGTTAAAGAGGACAGGTCCTCATTTAGACCCCCGTGATGCTCACTTGTTACTGACCTTCAAAAGGAGTATGACCTATTAAATGCCATCCTCTTAGTCTAACCCTCCAGCCATCTTTCTATCCATACAGTTTTCCACTCAAACAGACCATAATGTCCTTACTTAGGTACAATAACACTGTGAGAGGCAGTCAAAAGCCTTGCCAAAACCCATGTTAATGGCATCCACTGCTCTCCTGTTGTCCACAGATCCATTTACTTTACTACAGAAGGCAATCAGGTTAGTCACGCATGATTTATCATCTCCCTTCATCAGTCCTAAAGTTTACATGGATTACTGCTTAGATTAGATGCTTTTATACTGCTAAATTAAGATTAAACAAATCCTAAAATTGGTCTTTCATAGTTCTAGAAAATTTTAGTCACATTGTCCTTTCTAGACACAGGACTGTTTTCCTCACCAAGTGTTCAAACACGGTCTATCAGCTCTTACAGCAAATGAAATAAAGAGGTTTCAAGTGATAAAAGTGTGGCATTACTTTAAAAAGAGAAGGGTTTCTGGCAGACTGGATGGTAATTGCAGCACCACGTCTCCTGCCAGTTCTAGGTTGGCTTCTCAATACAGCTCAACTTGGCAGAGCTAGCTAGCATAGACACAAAAGCCGATTAGTTATGGTTAGAATTTTTTTCAAGTTTGCCATTTTATCTTCCATTACAACAATTGATAAAGCTCCCATTGCCTTTTGTGGAAACTAGGTTATGTCATTAGAACAATTTAGAAAATCCAGCATGTCTCATTTGATTTTGAGGTGCTTGAGAACAGTGGCTTAAACTGGAAATTGCATTGTTCTGAAAGAAGAAATATTGACTCAGGAAAAGACTGTTAAAAATCTATAAAATAATTTCCAAATATAAAATAGAGAATTTATTGGCCCTTGTGGAATAGGACCTCTATAATACATTTGAGGAGAGTATAAGGACAGAAAATTATCCAGTGCATTTATCTGAGGAGTTGCTAAGAACATTTCAAGCTTAGACCTAATTTCTAGCACTTAATAATACAAAAACCTCCATATTTTAAACTGTATACTAAATTAAAAATATATATATTGCATTTCTAACAATGTTACATACAGACAAAGATATGCTGCAATCAGAATGATTGCCAGTGCCAATGCAGTAGGCACTACGGTCCAGAAAATATTACATATTTTCATACTCTCTAAACTCTTCCCTCCTGGGAATCTCTGTTTCCGCAGTCTGTTGGATAGTTCAGACAGGTAAGGGAACCTCTTTGGACTATATAACTTTAATATAGTTTGGTTTTGTCATACTCAGCTGTTGGTGAATTTTATCCCATTTGCTAGTCTGCAAGTGCTGTTTCCCTATTAAGACAGACGTTTGCAAGGTCCACAATCATCTTCATAAGATCATTAGAACACATATTGGGTTAAATTATTTGTGTATCTATCTACAGCTAAGTACCAAACAGGACTCAAAAACTTATATTGTATCTATACATCAAATATCTCTAGTTCACAGTTCCAAGGAGCAGGCTGAAAACCCAACTTCTAGCTCTGTTACTCAAAAGAATGAATCATGAGGCTTAAAGCCTCCTTTATTTGAGGGAAACATTTGAGGAAGTAATCTATCTATCAGGGGTAAAGTAAAGAGACTGACCTATAACATAATAATAAAATAGGAGTATGCAATAGGAGAGGGCCAATGGATTCCATGTTATTTATAACTACAACAAACCCCCCCTGCTTACAGTTTATAGAAAGGCACATTCAAAGTGGAAATATGAGACACATTTCTATCGGTGAGAGAAAATAACCATTCGGCCAATTTATGAAGGAAAGTAGTAGATTTTCTGTCCATCATACAACATTTTAAAATCAATATTGGTTTCTTTCTAAAAGGTGTACTGTATTCAACCATAAATTATTGGACTTCATGTAGACGTTATTGGGTGAGGTCTTACTGCCTGTGTCACATAGCAGGTCAGACTAAATGACTGCACTGTTCTCTTCTGGCCTTAAAATCTATGAAGTAATCAATGACTGTTACAGGACCGCAGCCATGGAAAAACGTAGTGATTACTTATGCTCGAAGGGAAAGGGAGACACCACGTGCTCTGATGGGCCAATTCAGTCAATACCAGCCTATGGAGGTTTCCAATACTCATAAGGCAAAAAATGACCGTATCTATCTGTGCTTTCCGCTTTTAGATTAAAATCCAGTATTTTATAATTTTCACTCTCCTGCACAGAATGTAATGGATTCAGTTAACATGTCATTTCATTTCATGGAAACAGAAGCAAGTACTCAAATAGGACTGGCATTTTAATATACATAAACAATGGGTGCTTTTCCTTCCTGTAGTGCCTGATCACTGTATTATTTTACTTGTTTTCTGGTCTGACCCTTTCCCTCTAAATACAGTTTCTTATTTTTTCTCACACTTTCCCTCCAACTTTTCGACTAATGCATCATTAACAACTATACATTTATTTATGATTTAAGGAAAAGATGGCTGAAAAAATAGCAAAAAAAAAAAATATTATTGAATGACAGAACTCATCACCTCTCATGGTCATGAGTTCAATATGATCTCCTTTGCACTCTACATGATACCAATAGCTTCTCCAAGAAACAAATGAAAGAATTTTTTACTTTTTGTATTTTGAGTTTGGAATGAAAGTGCTTTTCAGATTCATTATTCTTTGCTTTCCTAAATCTTTTTGTCTTGGGACACAAAGAAGTACTATTTTATTTTATTTTTTTTAAAGAATAAAATTCAGAATTAATCTTGTTCAGATGGAAAAACTCCGGAAAGACTACAGTCTGACCCTCTATATTATGTGCTACCTTAATTAATTTAGCTGTAAATTAGACTTCAGGATTTCCATGCAATCTGTCTAAAAGGTCACTAGAATACTAATAAATTCTCTGGTCTTCTTTAGATATTCTACAGTAGGCTGTGTAGTGAGAAGTGACTGAACTTCCGTTGAGACATTTACTCCAAAACCAATTTTTCTCATCAGAACTGTGTATTGCATGGAGTTTAAGGAAAATGTGTCTCTTAAAAATATGAGTAAGTTCTGGATGCTACTTGTGAGGAACCTTTATTTTGTTTTCTTGATGAATATCAGTGCAGAGCACTGTGGCAAGATGCTAGTGGAAGATGGATTATGTTATTTACATTATATATACATATACACACACATATGTATTTCCAGGATCCCGAGGGGAAAGAATAGCTCGTATGCCTCTGTGACAATATGTTGCTGGATGGGTAAGACTGTTCCTGTCCCAATCACATTCAAAAACTGTTTCAAAAATAAGCTTAAGTACATGGGCTACCCCTCTGAGTTGATATCTTTTCATATTTTGTACTTCACAAAAAATTTTCTCAAGCAGCTGTATAAAAGGATCTTGTACATGCATAGCAATTACTTTAAATTACATTCTTATCATGATGTGCAGTTATAACAATCAAACCCAAATCCTGTCAGTCTTAAAAGAGCTGACAATTCAGACAAGAATTACAGAAGTGCAGGTAAAATGCTACAATCTTATTCTGTGGCATTGTATCAGCGATTTGTAGATTAAACGATCCTTAATAATATGCTTTGCTATAGTACAAGATGACAGGTCGTCTTCTAAGGATTACACAGTATTGTATGAATCTATGCTGTTACTATCTACATAGAATGACATGCCATTAAACTGCCAAAGTAAGATGTAGCTTGTCTGCCTGGTTTCATACCAAAAGAACCCATAGAACTCCATGAAGAGTTGGGCAGAATTGTTTTGCCTTCATTTAATCTTAAAACCTTTTTTCTTTCCACAACATGTATTGCAAATAAAAGAAGAGAGTCATGAAAAAGCTGTATATAAATGCTATCTTTGTCCTGGTAGATTATGAACATACATAGTTCAAATTAAAAGAATAAGCAAGAATGCATTATTTGATTATTTGTCCAATATTTCCTATAAACTTGGTTGGTAACTGTAACCTTACTTAGCATCTGTAATAATGCTTTGGAAAAAGATATACTCATAGCTGTTGCTATCAAAGGTATCAAGAGAGCAACTTAAAACCTAGACCTTGTGAAATTTGATAAATGCATAAAAAAGATTAAGGTAAATTCATGTATGATCTAAGAAGACATAATCCCAGGTGAGATTACTTCATGGAGAGGAAACACTTTAAAAGTTGTGCAAACAAAATACATGTGTAGTCAATAATTTGAATATGTTAAAATATGATACCTATTTTTAAAAAGCAGTTTCAGATGTGGTCATGCATCTGAAAGTAGTACCTAAAAGACCAATGGGAACATTTTGTCTCACCATAAGCATGAGCAGTAACATCAGCTTAAACATACTACAGTGCTTTCAGACTCAGAAGAGTAAAAAAAACTAGGGATATTCTCTGCTATTGAGAGCATCATACTAAGACCACTAAATAA
This sequence comes from Balearica regulorum gibbericeps, assembly GCF_011004875.1. Lineage (NCBI taxonomy): Eukaryota > Metazoa > Chordata > Aves > Gruiformes > Gruidae > Balearica > Balearica regulorum. The sequence continues at coordinate 44,068,270 of NC_046186.1, forward strand.
AGGAGAGAGGTAAGTCACATAGATGTTTGATGACTTGCCACAGATTTCTCTATAACAGCTGTTAAAAACTAGGCTAAGGCCTTTCTCAGTACTGACCTTATTTTGGTCAAAATGAACACCACCATTCTTTTTCTTTCCTGCTTCATATGCTTTGTTGCCAGTGCCTTTGTACTCAAGGATTCAGAAGTGACTGTACTAAAGTGTCTTGAGCTGATCTTCTCATGCCCTTTTCTATTGAGAGGGACTATTTATATTTTGCTGAACTCCTAAAAATAATAACCTGAAAATGAAGGGAAGACTGGACCACAGCGTACTACGGCTACATCAACACTAGTAACGTAAGCAAGGCACTAGCATTGTCTTGCACTGTTCAGCCTTTAACATGTTCCTGGGCTTGATTTTCTCTGGTGCCTAAGAAATAGAAAAACATGGTTTAGGATCTGGAAAAACACACAGAATCAGTTCAGCTGACTCTATTGATAAATCTGTCCCATTTCAGGAAAAATAGGTTTGTGCATAGCCATGTGGGCATAAGCCATCCTCAGGCTCTGGCTTGGTTTTTGTTCTATACTTGTGACCTTAGTTTCATTGTCATCGGCGGTTTGTCTTGAGTGAGATACTTGAAGTGGGTGTTCAATATCTGATCTTAATCCTCCCATCCTAGATTAAAGATAATTTAGATGGGAGGAATCTGTTCATGCGCATGGTTTTGACCAGAGGTTTTGTTCCAGACTGCAAAGCACTTCCCTAATAAAAAACACTTCACTGAATGTGGTGTTTCCCCAAACAGTTGTGGTTCTGACAACTCATTATTTTCTTATAGAAAAATATTGAATCCCAATCTGCTCCAAAGAGATTCCTGTTTTGCTCAAAGAGCAAAACATTACTTACCTTTGAAGTATAAGTTCTTTCTTTTCTCTGTCCATTTTTACTCCAGTTTCATTGTGCACAGGAAGAAAAAATTTATTTTACAGTATGTATCTTTTTTTGAATCATACACTACATGCTTATTACTAAGTATTATTCTAAGTATTAAGTTCATCATTTTGAAAAAGTAAATAAAATACATAAACTCTTCACTAATACTATTTTATTACTGAACATTTATACACACCCACCAGTCAGAAGCTTGCTTTCAAAGTTGTTGCAACACTACCATATCCTAATTTAAAACCCAGGCTGGTGAAACCATAGGTACGTGTTTATATGTGCCCTGCCAAGTATGATTCTAATGTAAGAAATATGGAAAATTCTGTTCCAGTATATCAGCTACTTCCATTAATCTGCTATATTGAAGTCGGAGCTCATTCCTCTACACACACTCATTGCTGAGTAAACATCTAAGGACAACATGCATCAGCAATATATGACATCCAAAACTAGAGTAACACATGCCTTGTCTTCTAATGTCTCTTGTTCAGGTAACTCAGTATTTCATATCTCCTCCAGCAGTTCTCGTTCTCGTTCTTACCCTTCCATCTCTTTTAACTACTAGTTCTTTCCTTTTGCCTTACAGGACTTACTAGACTCTACTACTCATGGCAAGTCTTGTTAAAAATTGTTTGGACATCACAAAATCTAGGCTAAGTTGTTTCTAAATCAAGTTCTACCCTTTGTAATAAAGTCACTTCACAGTTTAGATCTAGATCTAGAGCAGTTATACAGTGGATCTATAGGATCAGTCAACATCTAGTTCCAGTCTAGATGCTTCAGAACTAAACCTAAACTCCCTAGGTTACCAGCCATCATTGATCATAATGTTGGTTCTTAAGGAACACTTCTCCTTCTCCACTTTAGGACATTCTCCTCATTCTTTCCCTAAATTTCCATGATATTAAAAAAATTAAGTAGATAATTGTGGATGGTTCTACTTGTACATGTTTTTCTCTATGGATCATCTCCACTACGTAAACAGTACCATCACCTTGGAGCAATTCTTCCTTTATTCTCCAGATGCTGCCTTCTTCTGGCCCAGCTGAAATCTTTGTCCCTTTGAAGTTTCTTCATAGGTAAAAGTAGTGTATTTAGGAGTCCTGGTAAATAATGTCGTTTGTCAGGTGTAGTGTAGCATAGCATAGCTAGCATAGAAATGGAACCTTATCAACTTTCACATCTGCATCAGCTTTAGCTCTGATACTTCCCAACCCCAAAATCATGGAATTTATATTCACACAGGGCTCAAAGCTTCAGAAAATACCTAGAAATAGAGAACTATGGACACATCCTAGTACCTCATATTTAAACTCCAATCCCATCTTCATATTCAAATAATACACTTACCAGTACACATATCTTGGTTTCATATGCATGTTTTTTATGAGTACATGCATTTACAGAGAATATATCTTAAGCATAAAAGAGATTAATTAGAAATTGATGTTCTTAACCAAGTTTATTATTTTAAGACTGCTGCTAGAATTTACCCCGCACTAGTGAAGCAAATTAAGTTTTGCCTTAGACTCTCCTGAGAATTCTGTAGGCTGTGTCAGTTAGTAATTGGGGGAAAATGAGCAGAATTCAAGTTACATGTCAGAACAGGACAAAGATTTCAGTGAGACTGGGATGAAATAATAAATAATGCATTTTAGCACATCAGTCATGGCAGTAACTTCATTCACATCATATTCATACAAATAGAGTGTTTCACAGCCTCAGAAGTAGTGATCTCAAAGTTTTATGAAATAGAGCTTATATTATATTTATTTAGAGATTAAATTATATTTATTTCTCAGGCAGCCAGTTTATTTGAAATTTACTGGTAATATTCCAGGAGAAAGTTGTGATTTGTAATTATATGATGTTGATATGGATTATTTTAATAAAAACCTTATTTGTCAACATATATGCCATGAAATATGATGTAAATTATTCCAGATCAGTTAAACTAATAACTGTTGTCTCTGGACTGGAAGAGAACTTCAAGAACAGCAAAAAGAACAACCCTGGATATAGAATACAGTAAAGCACATACAGTAAGATTTAATTTTAAAGGGTGAGTGGTTTCTTTCTCTGTTGGTTACCCTTTGGCATGTTCAACTAATGTGCTTCCCTCTCTGCCTGCCCTTTTCACTGTTCAAGACTATTTCTCCTGATGCAGAATGAAAATTGCAGGGCTTTTTGAATAGTTAAGGGAGTCTATTTGACAAGAAGTCTAAAATAATTTTCAATAATCCACATTATAAAGGAATCTTATTTCTATCAAGTTAGAAATATATATTTTCTATTGTAAGCACAACGGAATCAATTTCTCAAATTTCATCCAAGAAACGGAATTTAGTAGGCATGTAGCTTAGTGGATCTTAGGCACTTAGCTTATTTGGATCATAACTTACAGGAATTTAGTTATGATCCAAAATTAAACTCTCTCTAAACTGGGTAGGTCTGATTCTCTGTCTTCTCTCCCCCCCTCACCTTTATCAATGCACACGTTTACCAGTGCAAAGTAATTCCAGAACAGATACAGACTAACATGGTTCTGATGTGTGTTTTTACACCAGCTTAGCAGAGTTGTGATTACACAAGATGTAATACAGTGAGAACAATCCAGACATGACCATGTTTGGACTCTGTCCTAGTTTTCAGCTGGGATAGAGCTAATTTTCACAAGAAGCTGGGAGGGGACACAGCCAGGACAGCTGACCCAAACTGTATTCCATACCATATGACATCATGCCCCATATATAAAGGGGGCTGGCCAGGGACGAGGGATCACTGTTTGGGGACAGCCTAACATCAGGCTCTGGGCAGTGAGCAAATTGCATTGTGTATCATCACCGGCAATTTGTATATTCTGTTGTAAGTACTGTTGCTGTTATTTTCCTCCCCCTTTGCTGTCCTACTAAACTGTCCTAACCCAATCCATGAGTTTTAACTTTTTCTTCCGATTGTCCTCCCCATCCCACTGGGGGTGAGGAGTGAGCGAGCGGCCATGTGGTGCTCAGCTGCCAGCTGGGGCTAAACCTTAACAGCTTCAATGACCTTAAGGGTCTTTTCCAATCTAAATGATTTTATGATTCTATGTTTGCATTATATGTTGTGTTATTCAATAAAAAGGGAATAAAAAGACGACCTGCCATAATTATTACCATTACTACTTATAAACATTTTGAAAAGTCCTGAGACTTGATGCTTTGAGGCTTAAACAAATCTCTAGTTGTGAGATGTAGAGAAAAGACCTAAGTGAGGAAAACATTCAGAAAAACAATGGGAGTTTCTGAACTGTTTCTCTAAGTATTACTGTATTGGTTACAAAAAGAGGCAACAAATTGCAGTAGAAAGTGTAGGAATCTGCTCTAGAACAGTAATTCCTGTTTTATCTAAAAGTGCTTTAGAGTTATAAAGGTCATTTTTTTCAAACTGTTACTCTTATGACTGGATAGCCCAGATAAGTAAAAAATATAGATGTGAATCTAATAAAGAGTATAGATGTGAATTGAAGATGAAGGCCCTTTATTCAATGTACACTGAGTTAATTGAAGCCACATTAAAAAAATAAAAATAAAAATCAGCTGGGAGTTAAAATGCAGTATTAGATCAATGGCACATAGCAACAAAATTAAAAAGTTCAAAGGTGAAAAAGGAAGCATATCTTTTCCAGTAGGAATTGCAAAGCAATATAGGCAGGTATTACCCACATGCAAATTGGCTAAGGCACTGACATTAATTTTCATAAAACTCACCCTGTGTTGAACCTCTTTCCGGTTATTCCTTTGCTTGTTTTTGCTAACCTCATTAGCTAGACACTTGAGAAAATTTGCACTCAATAATTAAGTGCTCAGTAAATTGCTCAGTCCCTGTGACGTGTTATGGCCCAGAACCAGAGTTAAAGAGGAAATAGGATTTTGGAGCTTTTTAGCAAATGCAAATGTGTTCTTAAATTCTTTAACAATTTTGTTTCAATTAATAGAATTTTCTGGAACCAAAGTTTTTAGGCAGGTGCACAAGTTAGACTTACCGTTCACACCTCCACGCTCACAGCTCAGAAGGGCTGGGACAGGGACCAGGCATTGGCACTGCACCTGGGATTCACTGAGCGGGCGAGTAATTTCTTCCCTGTTAGCTGCAAAGGAAAGGCAATTGCAGAATCCAGATGGGTATGAAGATGCTTGTTTGCATTCACAGCTTTTGACCTGCAGGACCACAGGACTATGTCCCTTTGATATTTATTTTCTCAGGAAGTAGCACAGCCTTAGATAAAGTCCCTTCTTTGGATACATTTTAGGTTTATTTTCTCTGGTAAATTTACATAGAAGATGAAACTAAATTATTTGAAATTAAATGTTACAACCATAAAGATTCTGTAGTCTTGCACAGAAAAAAAAGCGCTAAAACTACTCATGCATGGAAGAATTACTGCATTGCATGATTTGTGTATTCTTGTAATGCTTTGCATTTGAGTAAGATTATCTCAGGCACAATTTCCTCTTTATCCTATAGACAGTCACTTGTGCATGTCTTGGAGGACTATTTTATTCTGTGCACAATAAACCATTTATGTGAAAAAACCTCGATAATCAGTCTGTAAGTGAAACACAGCTGCAAGTCACCATATAGACCTCTAACACAGTATCTTTTTGGCTGCACATTTTAACTACAGAGAGCAATGCATTTAGAAATAAATTGCAACTGTATCTTCTCCAGGAGCTATTATCCTTGATACAACTTTCTTCCTAAAACCTGAAAATTAATTCCTATTTTGTCTTTGCACCATTTATTTCCGTTTCTGTTTTTGTCATACAAATTAAAAATCTACCAGCCTTTGTTACTGTCTGTATTAAATTTTGTTACTCTTCCATTTCTAATTCTTCTTTGCCATTCCCAAATTTTGCACTCTTTTTCACCACCATTAGGATTATACATAAGTGTACACTCCCTCCATCTTACTAGCCAATCCTTCTGGTGCAGAATTTAGTGGTAATTCTGTCTGCACCCTCTGTGGATACCTCAACTTCATCAGTGTGGGTACCTCAACCTCAACTTCTTGCTCTTGTTTCTCCCATGATGCTTTCCTTCTTCTGTGTTCTGCCTATACATCATTCTAGAAATAGCTACCCATCTTCTACCGTTTCCTTTAAATCCCTTCTGAATAGACTGTTTTTCTGGGATGCTCATAAGAATCTCATCATTGATCTACTGAAATACATTTTATCCATTTACCCAGATAGCATAATAAATAATCCTGACTTGGATCTATCCTGCCAAACATTAGCCAAGTAGTGACAAGGATCTGATCCTGGTATGAAGGGAACTCATCTGCTTCTGTTGTTCTATCCTTCTACCTTTTTTCCTTATACTCATATTCATTATGTTACCTGCAGAATAATTTGATGTATTTTCTTTAGGTAAGGATCCTTGTGTTTCAGCACAAATATTTGAAGGTTATTGAGCATCATTAAACTACAATATTAATTAGCTTTTTGCAACTGGGTACACAAACATGTCAACCTGTAAAGACGAAAAAGTGCGTTTTCCCATATTTGCATTCATCTAATTGTAAATATGGTACTAAGTATATATTTTTAAATGCTTTCTTTTCATGAAATAGTTTAATAATATTTTGAAGACATATCGTACTTGTTTTCAGTCTAAAGAATAGACAGTAAAAAAGGACAAAACAATTGTAGTCAGGCTTTGAGCTACAGAAAAAGGGTTATGAAATAGTATATGAATAGATTACAGGTCAGATAGGGATTTCTCTGCCAAAGAGAAACATTTTCTGCTAATGGTGTAATAAATGTACACAGTGACAAATACAAAAACACATGCATCAGAACAAAGGGAAGATTACATAAAAGTGTGATCAATATAAATGGATAAAATTTGGTTCAATATAAAATGTATTTAGAATTATGAAATGTGGCACAAACCTAAAAAACTGGGAAAAAAGTAACCAAGTTACATAAATGGCATAATTACAAGATCATCTGTGCAGGGTTGGAGATATAATAGCATTTTATCTGAGAAATGGCATGTGATCTTACAAATGAAGACACCTATCATGGGACTTCGGGGAAAACCATGAGAGCGTTAGCATCTAACTCCAAGACCCCGATTCAAAATGTAAAAGCGCTTTTGAAATACTGGTGCATCTCATGGAGGTATTTCCCTTTTGGGTCCACAAAATCCTAATTAAAATGTCTGCGCCTACACATACTCCAAAATGTGTCAGGAATGCAATTTTAAGAGGAGTAAAGTGTGTGTTGAGTCACACAACAAACGTGTCTTTTCTTCTTTACCTGCTTTTTGTTAGCGTGGGCTACCAGTGGGATGGCTCTTGCAGATCACTGTCAGCAGGACAGGACCTGTCCCTTCCTTCCCTGCATTGTCAAAAGTCTGTTATCCCTAGTGGCCGTGAGGGAAGAAACACGTGGAAAGAAAGAGAAACTGAGATATTTTGGACCATCACACAAGCAGCAGCTCTTGCCAGAACATCAAAGCCCTGTGCACAGCACAGAAAGTGAAGAAGCTGTTGAGAGTCTGGGATAATTTGTGTATGATGGCACACATTGATGTCTCATCTTCCTTCTCTACAAAGATGTTCATAGAATATTAATGAATGAAAAAAGATGGCTATTAGGGATCTTAAAAACAAGAGCCTAACAGCATATTTGATTAAGGTCTACTGTGCGGGGCAATTGTTTGCAAATGTCTCTGTGGAGTTATGTTGTGTTTCTCCATTCTGAGCTGTAACTTCCTATTATTCTGAGCATTTCATGCTTAAAAAGCTTTCTGTTCATGATGTGTTATCCCACACTCACTCTTTTCCTTCATTTTTAAAACCAAATTACATTCCTGTTGTGAAATTTCAGTACCATATGGCCTACACAGTGTACCTGTAATGGGCAGTATTTCTTTCTTTCAGGTACATGCTTGCCACCTTATTGTTCTAATTTTGTTGAAGCATCATACCAAATTCTCTTTGGAAATCTGGCTAATATAACTCATTAGACCTAGGGTTTTGTGTTATACCCATGGCAGTAGGGTATGACCATCTATTCTGTTAAATTGGTAAAAATAACAATTCAAATCTTTGTGCCTTAATATTGAACTTGGAAGAAGACACTCCATGTTTTAAAATCACAGCAGGTCACTATTTTAAAAACTGTTGGTTTGAGACAGAAATCACGCACAGTGACTTATACAGACTGATACAACCTGATTTCCTCTCACTTGGTTTATTTCAATATTTTCATCAGAAAGCATCCAGTATTTCTATAATAACTTGTGTATGACATATAAGTACTTCAAGTCCTCACAAAAAGGTGGTTTTTTTTCTTTTTGTCTTCCCCTCACCACCTGTAAAAATCTGTTCCTCCTATCCTGAATAAGTCTTAGTAAACATTTAGATTTTGCAGTCAAAATATCCTCCTCATAACTTGTGAGGGTAACTCATTAGATCCTCAATTGCTTGATTTTTTTTTTTGTTTGTTTGTTTTGTTTTGTTTTGTTTAAATCCTAAGATATATAATTTGGAAACTACTCTACTTTAAAAAAAAAATAGATGTCACCATCTTTAATGTAATGTGAAGTTAATTTCAGTTTAAGAAAAGTGCTAAGTTTTGTCATTTTACAATGCAGGTGATTTCATATAGTAACTTTTCACCAGAAGATTGAAATATCATATCTTTTGTGTTTAAAAGTATATACGCTTGTATTTGAATATAACTTCAGAAGCTATGCATGTTTCTAATATGACTTCTGAACACAGCTGTAATAAATAGTTTGATATCTGTTTTTTGTGTACAACTTGTATATAATTACACAATCTTTTTCTTAGAATGAAAGTTAAGCAATGCTCTGACTTGTTTACTTTTATGTTTTCATATTCCAAGGGGATGAATTCCATAATTAGAAATTTTTAACATCTTCCACAGACAATTTAATTTGCACATTAGTCATTATTTTAGGATAGTCATAATAGTCTCTTAATTATGCAGCCTGTGGTGAAAGCCTGCAGTTGATAACCGAAACACAGTGTTTAAAAAGAGATCAATACTGATATCAAAATATACTGAAAGGAATATTAGAGATTTTCTAGCTCGGAAACAAGAAACACAAAGAAAGGAAATATAATAGCAATGATGGGATATATATGCTGTAACATTTTTTTGTTATAATATGACATTGTCTTCCTCCTATTTGTCTTGCACAAGGCCATATCAACAGCAGCTCTCTGCTGATGTTTCATCCCACGACTGATCCATCTACCAGTCTTAGACTCCTGATGTCTACGGGACAGTGAGGACTGCCTGCGTGTTCTCTTCTCAGCTCAGCCACCCTCCTATACTGAATTTTTCTCCGTTCCTCTTTACAATAGGTTGCATGCTTCTCCTGCTCCATGCTATTATCTCTCACGAGATATTACAGATTCCATGATATCCCCTCCTAAGAGTAACAAATGTCAAGTCATGGACTGGAATAAAAGGGAGATGAATCTGTACCAACAGGAAAGGAAGGAGGGAGTTAGAGAATAAGTAGAAAAGAAATGTTCAAATATAGAGATAATTTGGATAACTTCCAGAAGGTAGAAAGTGAAACAGAGAAAAGAGAAAAAGAGAAAACACACATAATAAAGGAAGCATTTGAAAGGTAAAAGGAATGTGGATACACAAAAAGATAATTTAAAACCATATTTATTATTGGTACAGAGACTTTTAACCCAGCACATAATGAAAATCTGCGTCCGCTCTTACACCAAGTTAATTCAATTCATAACAAATTTGCTTATATTGTACATTTGTTATATAATAATATAGGTTAATATACATACTGTGTACAGATTTTAAATTTAGATTTTCCAGGTGTACTATGAATGCCTTTCATTTCAAATAGAATATCTTTGGCAGCAGAGAAGATAATCAGGAAAAAATAATCAGCAGCTTTTTGTTGGCAAAGCCTAGGTATAAAATAGGAAACCTTGATAAAGGTAATTACAGGGTAAAATTGATGTCCTTCTATTTAAAATAATTTTGTGGATGGCAAATCAAGCAAAAAAGTTTCTGACGTATGTACAGTTTCTTCCTTACTACATCTTTACTTAAACTACAAAAGACTACCTTGCCTGCTGCATTGCTATGCTTGTTGGATTAAATAAATTAGATTCAAAATGAAGCCTGGGGAAAGTGCTGCTGTATTGTCAGTCACTTGAGCATGATTAACTTGCTTTTTAGAATGGCTTGGTAACGTAACAAGAGTTCTGTATTGCTTGATTAAATAAAACATAGAATTAATGGGATGAATCTTGTTCTGGGGTGCAATCCATTTAAAAGTATACCTTTTTTCTTTCTGCTAAGATTTTTTTGGTTTGCTTTTTTAGAGATCTAATGAATCATACAGGTAAACCAGAAAATAGTAGTATCAGTTCCATGTGCAGCTTATTTTCCCTTGACTGTACACTGAACCATTATATTTTAGTTATTACTGTTATGGGATATCAGTGAATGTACTCCTCTTGGCATGTGTAAAAATGTGGAAAAGGAAGCACTTAAGTCAGTGTAACTGTGAGCAGAAATTAGCTTACACTATTGTTTTTATTTTTATTTTTTTAAAATAAGGTAGAACTGAAGTCCTGCTGAAATTATTCAAGAAGTTTGTGACAGCTTTCAGCAGGCTTGGGTATTAAATCTCGTGCTTTAGTAAAATCATTAGCTACAGTCCTCTCTGATTTCAGTTCAATGTAGTACTCTCATTTAAATCCTTCAGTAGATTCCAATTGCTTATACCATGCAAGATGACCTACATGAACTGGCAATTTCACCTGACTATACAAGTCAACCTACAGACTATTTTCTGTCTTTACCATAAATATTCTCACCTAATCCTTCCTGTGTTTTGTATACTTCCTCGACATTTATTGAGTAAGAATCCTCTATGTTAATTTAGGTGGGAATGCACCTCATAACATTTCTAGTCCAATCTTCTGCTCAAACCAGTCTCAGATCTGAAGTCAGGCCACGTTGCTCAGGGTTGTGTCCAGTTGGGTCTTGAAAACCTCCAAAGATCGAGACTGCACTTCTCTGAGCAGCCTGCTCCATTGTTTGGTTGTCTTTGGGATGAAAAAGTTTCTCTTTACATCTAGTTTGAACCTCCCTTTTCAGTTTATGCCCATTGTCTCTTGTTCTCTCACCATGTACCACTACAGAAGATCATGGCTTAGCCTTATCAATGACCTCCTCGTAGGTCTGGGGGGCTGCTAAGTGCCCCCAAAGCCACCTCTTCTCCAGACTTAGAAAGAACCAGTCCCTCAGCTTCTCCTCTCAGGGCAAGTGCTCCAGGCCTCTGAGCATCTTGGTGGTCCTTCACTGAACTGACTCCAGTTTATCAGTCTTGTACTGGGGGACCCAAAACCTAGCCACAGAATCTAGGTCTCATCTGAGTGCTGAGTAGTGGGGGATAATCACTTCCCTTGATCTATTGGCTGTTCTCCCGTGCAGCCTTAGATGTTGCTGGACTTCTTTCCTGCCAGGGCACACTAATGGCTCACATTCAGCTTGCTGTCTGCCGAGATCCTCATGTCCTTTCCAGCAGAGTGTTTCCCCAACCAGACAGGCCACAGTCCATATCATTGCAAGTGGTCTTCTTCCCAAGTGCAGAACTTGGCATTTGTTGTTGAATTTTGAAACCTTCCTGTTGGTCCATTCTTCCAGCCTGTTTAGGTCCCTCTGGATTCTGCTTCGGAATAGGGTTGCTTCAGAAGAACACAGGATCTGAACCATCTTTGTTGAAAGCAGTATCGAGTTTGTTTGAATCTTCAGATAATACTTTTCTCTCTTTCCTGATATGCTAAATCCCACTCTGGTTTGCCAGTGCAAGAAATCCTGGACCCAGGCTCGTCATGGGCAGGCAGGTCCATTTATATACCTGCTGTGTTTTTCTCTTACTAGAGTATCGAGGGAGTTCAATCTCATACAAAAAAGAAAAAAGTGAACACCTTCCTCTTGGCCTTTTTCCCTTACAGATGTACCTGCCAAGCTCTGTAATTCATATGATAAACTCAGGAGTGCCCTTTTAGAGGTTAGTATCAAGACCTTTCCATCAACTCACACATCAGAAAAGCCCTTCAGTATTTCATTTCAGGCCAACAAAAGGGGTTTTTTCCAAGTGGATGGCAGTCCGTCTGTGGTCACTAGAGTGAGAGGTCATTCATCTGTCCTCATGCAATAGCTGATTATGGCAGATGAATTCAGAGAGTCAGGCACTAATTACAGTGAGCAAGGTTCAATTTTTTCCACAGCCCCATGCACTGAATTTAGGCTGAATGAAGGCTTTGTGTCTTTCCTGCCTCACCAGCAACTTAGCATCACAAGTATACATGATACTTATGTTTTTCCTTGCACAGTGTGATAGAGGTGATCACTGAAAAAAGGCAAATTATGTAGGCTGAGGCCAGCCACTATAGCAGCCAGCACCACCAATTCATTCTCCCAGCTCCAGTTTAACATTAATAAGCTACTGAATTTGAAATTAAAAATCTATGTTGTCTCTGTCATCTGAATCCAATCATTACCTATTTTTTTTCTTCCATTGTTTTCCTCATGTTAGTCAGCCTGCTGAGCTATTCTACCAGCTCATCTTGGAATGAGTTCACAGGGCTACCATTCCCCAAAAACCCCATATTATTCCAGTAACATTTCCCTGCATGGCTATAAAGCATGCCAACTTCTATTGCTCTCTTTTATCTTTAGTCACTGCTTTGCTATAGATTTGTTTTACCTTTTTAATCTTTCTCATAAATCAATTCCCCCAGGACTCTTTATCGCTTCCATTTCACGGTCTCGCTCTGTTTTCATCAGTATCCTCTGAAGCCTTCATGTCCAGGACTGTGTCCTCCCTTGAGTGGTACAGAAAGGTATTGTCTCTTTTTAGTTCTTTCTTATGATGCACCTTCAAAAGCAGCCCTTTGGTACCTTTTTTTTTTTTTTTTAGATTATTTTTGAATAGCTTAACTTCTGTAGTTTTAACTACAAACAAAAACATTTAAGAAATTCTGAACTGGAGCATATTTTCTTAGTGCTCTGGTAAACCTGAAAATTCTGGCAGCTTGTATTGTCTTCACAATGGACATTTTCTTCGCAAAATAAACACTTTATTTGTATTTTGGCTGGTCAAACATGTTAATAGCAATTTAGGAGAATGTTGCAAGAGTAAGCATAGTTATACTAATGGAGAACTGAGATAGCAGTGTTGATTTTGCATGATCATTCTAACCTGGATCTTGTATTAGGTCTATTCCAGACTCTAGTACCACTAACCAAACATCTAGTGTCAGCTCACAAAACTCTAACAAACTGAAAAAGAAACCTGAAATTTTTTTTTCCATTCAGGTTTTGAGGAGTGGCTGGTATTTTCAAATTTCTGTCTTGTCTTTTCATAGAGTTCCAATTAAAATTTTGAGGAAATCAAACTAAAAAACTCAAAGAAAGAAACAAAAAAAATGGCCAAACAAAAAAGATTCCAAGGAACACTGTCGTCTTCAGATGTTCAACTTCTGAGAGACTATCCAGGCTCATATAAGTCTCCTCCATGATCAAAGGAGAAGACTGTGCTGAAGCTCTGAATAGAAATCAGAACTGCTAGTCTCTATTTCGTTCAAAACACCATTCCTCTTAATCTGGATCTACTGGCCAGAACAAGATTTTGCTAAATCTACTTGCATCAGGTTCTTTTTTTTATTATTATTTCTAGAAGATGTTTCATTGGAAACTGAATTTTTTCCTGCTGCATCTTTGAACAGATGACAGTAAGAGCACCTCATTGGTTCATAGTGAAGACTCGACAACCTCAGACTCTCAAGTGAATACAGTAAAGCTACAAGTTGTGCAGTGTCTCACAAAATGAGACTGAAATGTTGTGTGTTAACCTGCTGTTAATTCTTCTTTGAAACCTAATGATTTTACAATAATTTCTTCCTACTTTAAATTGTCATCCATATATTCCCTCCATCTCCATTTCTAAAGCTGTTTGCTGCCATCCCTTTTACATATGACATATTGGTACTTTTTGTCATCTTTCTGACAAGCTCCAAACCTCACAGTCGCCTGAGGTCCTCTCGGGCAATGCAGTTTCTCCTAAAGCCACCAGCACAGGGACCTCTGTGCAGTTGATCAGGAGTTCACCAACAACATACTTTCTAGCTTTTAAGTGTTTGAAATCACAACCTTAACATTGCCTTTTTCTATGCACAGACTTACTAATTTTCAGTGAAAACAGAAAAAAAAGTCAAATATCCTTTATCTTTATTAACATTTGTTTTCTTCTGCTTGGTGCTCTATTTTCATAGTCTTTGTATTTCCTTGTTGCTTCATGTTTTATAGCACATCAGACACGATAATGGTCATATGCCTCATACTTGATTATTTCTATGCTCAAATTTGCTGGAACATTTACTGGAAACTTTCCAGGATTACAAGGACAACAAATAATCTTCATAAAACAGAACAGATGGCAGGCACCTTTGTCTTTATTATGGTATTGTTGCTTTAGAAATCTACAGGTCCAGATGTTAAGAAAAGGATGGAGCTTTGTTCACTGAGACCAATATCTGCTCCTTGTTTCATACTGTGTTAAAATTATGGTTAAATATGTCATCTTTTTATGACCCAGTAGCTTGGGTTTATATGTGCCTGTGTGCTTTTATTTTTCCACTTAATTTTAATAAGACAATTGCAGACTCAAATGTAATTTCAGAATGGTAGCAGTCAAAAAATCCCATCCTGTTGGTGTATGTTCACAGCTAATGAACTCATATTCAGTTAATATCCATCTAGCTGCTGAGATGAGTGATGAGAACTGAGCAAGGGTTCCTTATCAGAAAACGTCTCAGTTCTCTCAAGGACTGAAAAAGGAATGGAAGATTCTTAGGATCTGGTTTCCACAGACATTTTTAGGAGTATATTTTTACTTCAGAATGCAGCCAATTGCACCAAACAGGCTCTCATCTGCCTGCAAAAACTAGCATAGCTGAGTAACAGCCTATAAGAATCCCTCCAAAGCTGCTGTCACCCTGTCTTTAAACTACAAAGCTCAAATACTGATCTACTGTAGACTAACTTGTAAGTTGAATGAAGTCGCTTCTTTAACCTGCAAGCTGAATATATAAATAGCCATAGATAAACATACCTGGGAGGAAGATAAATATTTGCACGCTATGATGAAGAACAGAGCACTTGCCTCAGAGGCACAAAAGGATATAAAGTAACAAGATGATGTCAAATTAGTGCATTTTGAGAGCAAAGTAGGAAAAGTTTCTTAGTCTACATAATGCACAGTGAAATCACTTTCTTTGGGAAGTTGTGCAACATTTGAATTTAGTTCAGACAATCCCTTTCTTTATTTGAATCACACTTCTTACAAATCTTCACTCAGATCAATTCTTCACCAACAAATAAATATGCTGAAAAACATTACTTGGGTTGGAAAGCCAAATACTGTGAGCTAGGAAATGCCAGAAAGAAGGCTGTTTGTCAGTCTTCAGTCTACCCTCATGAGAATGTGCCTATTAAATCTTTAATTACATGATCACATACAATTTTTCCCAAAGGACCTCTGACTCGCTCAACACAAAAGTTGGAAAGTCCTCAGTGAATGAGGAAAATAAAGGATCAGCTGTTCAAAAGGCAGTATTATCCTGAAAGAAAGCTAAAGACTTTTTGACCAATAGTACAAAACTGATATGAGAGAAATTGATTTTCGCTATACAGAGGTGAAGTGGGCGAATACTTAGGAGTGGCATCAGTGTCTAAACACTGATAAATATTTGACATGGAAGTTGATTGGAAGTCTGCTGTTTTCTTAAAAAAAAATTTAGAATATTTAAGTACTTAAATTCCAGCAAGCTTTAAAAGGATCAAGCTGTGTGACTTCTGTTAATGTCCATAGTAGTTGCACAACTAAATTCCTCTGCACCACCACAAATTTTCCTCCATATGGTATTTGATAATAGAGATTATCATACACAGTTTGAAACAAATGATAAGACAGCCCAGTTACACAGACAAATTATAAAGTAAGCAATTGGCTTTAGTTGCATTTAGTTGCTAGTCAGTAGAGCAGCCGAGAAACAAAAGTGCTGCTAATTTCAGTGCTAGGAAGATAGAGCATGGCAACAGTACGATAAGTATATTGTGGATGAGCAGGTAGTTCCAGTGTATGGAGCATAGTTGGAAAATTATTAGACACAGCAAACCACACGGCTCCCTTCAACCTCAGACTGAGGTATTTTTCTCTGATTATGATTTATTGCCTTACGCTGTGAAGATTATTCACCATCTGGAAGAGTCCATAGATCACCAAAACCAGGAGACAGGAGGCAGGATCTGAGAAAGAATGCCAAGTATGTAGCTTGCTCACTCCACAAGAAATCTTGGATAAATCAAAAGTAATCAGTGCCATCACCCAGGATTTTTGACAATGTCTTCTGGAAGGCAAAATAAGAGATGAAGCAGTGGCCTAAAAGTCAGCTTCCAAAGTCTCAAGGTCATGTGATTTCTGATACTTGACATATTCAGGTAAAAGATTTTTATTTTTTTTTTCAATTCCTTGCCACTTTGTAAAATTTCAGTCATTTGAACTGGATTTTTCTGTGTTAGGTGTTTCAGTTCAGACAAAGTCAATAGTGTAGCTACTAATTTCTTTGAAAAAAAAATAGTTAATCTGAGAATGTGACATGCCAGACCTGTGCAGACTAAAAAGGACTCTCCCTACAAATTTTTCTCCCAGATTCTACAGGTCACTGTCCTCTGACACCGGGACCAAAAGCACAAAGACTGTCTCTTGTGCGTAATATTCTCCAAGCTAATAATCAAATTGAAGACTCATTGGATTTAAAAAAGAGACAAGATTAATCCACCTTAGGTTATTATAGCTATTTCATAAACTGGAGATTTCTTGGACGTTTCTAACCTATTAGATGCTATGCCAGCCAGTAAAACTTACTTCTGTCTGTAATTAATCAGCAGTTTAACCTCCATCATACACAGGCCTAGTCAAATTGATTCACGAGTGTCTGACATAAAGTCTGACTACTATCCCTTGAATCTACAAAGCAAAGCTCCCAAATCAGAAAGTCAGTTTTAAAGACATTGACTTTTCTGCCTAGTATACGAGTATGATATGAACACACAAAATAGGTCTAAATGAAAATAAGAAAAATCTGAGATGAGAGAGTCATGTGGTAAGGTTCCTGCAAATGATTAAAAATTATTCTCATTGAGTTGCCTGCACTTTCAGACTCTGTTAGAGGGAAACGAGGAAACTTTTTCACTGCATTACTCCATTACTTATTTTATGTCCAGTTATGGAGCTATTTCAGGCTTTGAAAAATAGCTATGTTCTGCTCTAAGTTGAAATAGCTAGGCAATCTTTGTGCAATTTGTAGGCACTTAATCTGGGGGAAAACTATTTTGTTTCTGTCTTTCTAGTTTCTTAGAAATTCTAAGATTTCTTATGCGTATGCCTTTAATTAAGTTTCAAGTTTTCTTTATTGCTACCTGACCTGTTTTTGTTTTATTTTACCTACAAAAATTTTGACCTGCTTTAATCATTCTGTGTTTTTCTGTCAAAACCCGTTACCTAGCATAGCTAGCTTCAGTTTTATTTTAATACATCGCTGAGTGAGTACAAGTTTCAACTACAACTTTAATTATGTGAGGTAGGATAAAGAACAGAGTACTTAACAAAAAAAACCTGCAGAAACAGATTGTTGAAACAGAAGAGAAGTTTGACCTAGGTATGTCATGCTATTATTGTTGGAAATTTGAAGCAGCTAAGCTTTGATCCTGCAAAGGCACACTCAAAGGCTTAGTTTAACTCACTAAAATCAATGAGGCTCTTTGCAATGCAAAATGGCAAGCAGGTGCATAAACCTTTCTAGCACTGTAGCCTAAATGTGCCCATAACCAAAACTTCACATGAAAGGCTGCAGCATCACTGTTTAATAATTTTTAGAGAAAGCAATGGAAATCACATGTTAGTCTGAACTCCGTGTAGTTCTCAGCTCATATTATATGTTAAAGATATAAAAAATGCCAAGTTTGAAGGAAAAAAAATAAATTAATATGGTACTTAAGAGACCATCACCCTTCATGATGTACTTCCACGCAAGAATTGTTCACCACAACTTGGCTTTTGATTTATTATTTTTTTAACCATTAATTTTCATTCCACAGAAATTAATGCAAAACTAATTTACATCAGGCAAACCATTTACTCTTGCGGGCTTTGGATCATTGCGAAAAATGAACAGCTGTCCTTTCAAGAAATGGAGTCTTTTTTATTGTAAAGAACTTTGGTGAAAATAAGGCAATGGTTGCCAAAGCGTTGATTCTGACCATGCTTAGTCTCTGTAGTTCCCTGTTTCAATCTGATCATTTCTCAGTATCTTAAAGGTAGCAGATAGGAAACGTTTAGTAACCAAACCAAATAATTTTCTCACTCAGGTCTGTGGGAAAACACATATTGGTGCTAGTGATATCAGACTTTTGCTTTTGTTTTGTGTTTTTACTTTGTTTTCTTAACTGGCAGAAGTGTTAAGTGATAATCTTGGTTTATGAAGATAATGAGACTTGAGTGATGTCACTACAAAGAGGTCCAAACCAGGATTTCATACAACCACTAAACACTTTAGATTATTAATTTGTAGCTTAGTAATGATCATAAATACTGGTGAGTTTAAATGTATCAAGAGATTATCTATAATCTAACAGGATTTTATAAATTTTATTTCATTCTTTTACTTAAAACTAAGCAACTCCTCTCTGAAAGAGTTGGCAAATATAGAGTAGTCCTGCTTGTGGGTGGAACTGCAAAACTGAATCATAGAGATCTTTATTATTAGTTCTTGTAACTGATGTCGAAATTTTGTAACTTTAAAAGTGAATTAACAGTTTTAAAAACAATATTTTTAACAATGATGTTAAGTGTTTTATGTATGTATTTATTTATTTATTCTCCCTCATTACTCCCTTTCTCATCCTTCACTGCCAGATTATAATGAAATACCAACATATTTCTTTCCCGAAAAGATTAAGGAACACTTTGATTATTTTATTTTTTTTTAATTATAGATAATTTTCCTTACTCATTCCATTCATGTATTTGAATCTGGATTCTTCTATTGGCCAATAGTATCTTTGATAGTGCAATAGTGTCAGGAAGGAACAAGGTTCTTTTTGTCAGTTTTCATAGCAGTGGAATACTTTAATTCCTATGTACATACACAGAAAAAATATTCTTTTTGCAATGCAACTATTTTGTTTGGATAAGTGTTACAGGCTGCACTAGCTATATCATTCTTTTAGTGGCATAAATCACTTCTATGTGAAGGACACACTAACAAAAGGACAGACATGAGCAGGTTGGAACTGCCCATTTGCAATATTAAGAGCATTTCACTTCAGAGAAAAGTTTCATACAAGTGGATTTAAGCATTTTATAATTCTCTGCAAGAAATGTCTTCTGCACACAAAATCTATGCTGCATCACTTAATCTTCTTAGGTGGATGAGAGAGAAATGCAGCAAAAAGTCACTTATCTTATGCTAGTTCTAATACTGCCAACTCGTGTGCCACATGTCCCTGTTTTAAGGAATAACAACAGGAAACTGAGCAGGGAATAGATGTGAGGTATGTAGTTTGCCCTAATACAAGCAGATGAAAATTCTAGGGCCAACACAGGTCAGTCGTGTAGTGTGTAGCACTGCAGAAATATAGCAGAAATATATCCCTGAGACAACAGTTCTCAAATTCTAAAATAATATTTTCCATAAATTTCAGCCTGTCTACGTTGTTTGCATGGAGTATTCTTTCCCTCTAAGGTCCTGTAGACTTGGATAGTTGCCAGTCTGCTAGTAAATAACCTGATTGTGCAATCCTTATTCAAACAAATCTGTTGTTGATTTTTATTAAGGCTGTTCTACTGTCTATCATATTTACCTACACATAGCTGCAGTGTATTCAAAGGACATGGGGTACAAACTCGTATGCTGGGGCCAATATTCTTACAAGCCTTGATTTGGGAATGGATCGTGAATTCTTCATTCAAGCAGAACTTCCAGAAGGAAATCACATATCTTTTTTTAATGTATTATATAGAAAAGCTACGATGATATGGTCCACATAACAGCTATCGAAGCTGATGCTCATTTTGTTTAGATGGAGGTGCCAAATATTTTAGTACTCATATGCAGGTGTGAAGAAAGATGTGCATGTGTCTTAGTTTTGCCTTTCACATACCAAAAACCTGGCACTTGAATCCAAATTGTTCCAGAACAATGTTCCCTAAATATCTACACAAAGGTGATTATTGACTTAAAATTATCCCTGTGAAATGTTTTTGCATGTGCTTAACTCTACACATGTGAATAACAGTTCAGTAGAATTACCAACATGCATTAACAAAAATGATTGTTATAGTTCTTTTAGAAACTTAGTACATTAAGGAATACTAGCATCTTTATAGTATTTTGAATAGTGGAGAAACACAGAGTGATTCTAGTTATTTATTTATACAAAATTTTTGGCTCATATTGCAAACTGTATTAAAATCCATTTTGTATCTTGAAGTAAGTTAACTAAGAAAGTATTGTTAAACAGGTTTTTTTGTAAGCTGAGTAGTTTTACATCATAACTAGTTAAATAAAAGCATATGAAAGAACATAAGAAAAAATATATTACAGACTAAGTGAAATAGCAAAAAGATCAGTTCTAGGGGAAAAAAAAAAAAAAAACACAAAAAAACCAACCTTCAGCAGGATCAGTATAAATTGGGACAATAGAAAAGAAGCAGAAAATTTACCAAAAAAAATTAATCCAATTAGGATAACCAGTGGATAACAAGTGCAAAAAAAAAAAAAAAAAAAAAAAATCTTAGATATGTTGAATGCCATTTCAGACAGATCGGAAAGTAAAGGAAATTATTTGATATTTTAAAAGTAACAGAGAAGAATTTGTGATGGAAATGGCGCTCTCAGCTTTTCTGATAAATAATGTGGATTTGCTGTCAATCAGGTTAAAGATGTTGAAAGAGAAACGACCTGAGGTTGAAGCAGCAGATTTGTTTTATGAAAAGACTATATGTTCACTTTAGTCATAAATTTCTTTTTTCTTTTTTTTCTTAAATAACTACATTTTATATGCCAACTTGACTTATAGACACCAAAAGGAGATAAAATGTTAGACAGTTGTGAAGCATTTTAGTTCTTGATAAATACAATCTTGTAGTATAGTGTAACTTTTTGTAATAAAACACTTGTAAGTCTTGATCAGTTTTTTCAATGGTATTTAGAACCTTACAGGAATTTACAGAGATGTTCATTGGTACTTCTGTGCCTATGCGACCCTAAAAAGAAATGATCAACAACTAGCACTTCATTGTAGAAGGGCTTTCAGGTCTCAGGAGACTAGTCCCGTTATAGAAAGTATCATGCAGCCTGATTCCCATCAAGAGGACTTATATAGTGTCAAGATCAAAACCAAATAGATTTTCTTGGATGAAGCTTGAGAAAGTCTAGAAAGGGATACAAGACTTGCAAAGATCTTTCCCGAAGAGAAGGGCTTTCTCAGCAGACCAGAAGCAGCTAGGGACCTTGTCATGTGGAGCCGAAGTAGCCATGCCAGCTGTATATATGAGTTAGAAGGTAAGGGACATAAGTCTATACTATCTGGATAGGTGTTCCTGAAAATCTCATCTCCATTACTGAGCACCTAGGCACCATCATATATCTGATTTTGTGTCCGTGGCCTTCCAAATACTTTGCATGTGCTCAGTTCATCGGTAGTTCTGCTGAGTTTAAGTGTGAACACTCAGAAGGTTCAAATGGCAAAAAATCCAAACACTTCAAAGTCTAAATTGAAGGTAGCATCCAAGCTTCACAGAAGGTTTCTTCTGTTTTGAAGATGAATGTTTTAAAGCAACATAACAATGCTGGCTTTAGGCCTCCTCAACACAGGGAGAATTTACTTCTTATCTTTTCAATCATCTCCAGGTCAAACAATATATTTAGTGAGTAACTACAATTAAGCACATTGGAAGGAGACCTCCAGCACACTTTCTGAACGTTGTAAACAAAGCTCTGTGCTCCCAAGATATGCAAGATATAAGCCTTTCAGACTTTGGTCTTGAACTGACTCCATGTCTTTCACGTTGTTGGTGACAAGCTGCAAAGGGGAAAAAAAGAAATGTTACAGCACCAACATCTTTCCACAATGAGTCACTGCTTGTTATTTTAGACAATCTTCTGAGACTAGTCACTGCAACTGAGTGTTGTACTCCATCATTTGTCCTTCCCATCATATGACAGTCAACACCCAGTTTGGTAGCCAAGTTCAGGAGTCTATATTCTAGACTTCAGGGTCTATATTCTAGTTTAGAGACATGACTACCTATCACCTTAAGATGCCTACTTGTAACAGAAACGGAGTTGTAGATTCAGCCTCCTCTGGACTGATTGAAGCATCAAAGTGTTTCACCTGCTGACAGGTGCAACTCGCTGTTGTAGGCTTCCAGACATCCCATTCATTCAAGGGAACACAGACACCTGACTTTATATTGCAAATCCCACTCCAGGTGCTCCACTTCTTACTAGCACAGTGCATTTTTCAGTGCAAACATTACTCTTGGCTCTGAGCGTGTGAGTAGTAGGCATTGCAGCATTAAAATGTAGTTGCCTGAACCCTTTTCCAGTTCTTAAGACAAGTGACACTGAGCACTGTATTCTCCCATTCTCCAGTTTTCCCTTTCGCTAGAAAAAAATGACAAAAAATTGCCTTGAGAGTTGAATTACAATCAACCTACTACTGAAAGAAAAAGGCAGAAAAAGTGGCCACTCTGCTGCCTGAAAAAATGCATAGAAGATGTATACGAGTTCTAAGAGGAACTTACACTTAACTCCTGTGCAGGATTTATTTCAAAAAGTGTTTAAGATTATTTCACCTCAGAGATTAATGTCTAAAGTGAAGAGAAGTGAGTAGTTGCAGGATGGAAAGCTGATTTGTGAAATGCAATCTGGGATGGAAACTTTCAGTTTGGGAAAGGATTGTAGTATGCTAGGGTAATTTGGGGGCTATTTTGCATTTAGATAATGTACCTATGATTTGATGGAGAAAGCTGATGGAAAAATGGATAAGGAAATGATTTAACTCAGGAGCAATGCAATTATTGAGACATAATTCGTACTAGCAGCATCCCTGGGATTGGCAAGATGTGCCTTTTAACTTCTACTTGTGGAGTATAAATGCATTTTATAAAGCTCTCTCCTCACTTGTGCTCAGAGAGGGCATATCCTGCAGAGAAAGTCCCTTCATTGAAAGGGTCAAGGTGAGAGCACCTTGATCTCGGTGGCCACACTGCAGAAGGGAAAAGAGAAGATGTTGGCCTCTGTGGCAGCTAAGACAGTATCCTCATGAGTTCTAACACCTCAGAGGCTATTGCAAACTTAATTGTCTACTCAAAAAACACTAAGCTAATAAATAATGCAATTAGATTTAAAGAATTTGGATCACTCAGGGGATTCAGCAAATTTCTATTTCTATGAGAAAATAGAAATCAGCTTGGGGAGACTTAAGACCATGCTGGGAAATATTTGCTAAATAGAAAAATTGTAAAGTACACTGGAAAGAAAGGGAATAAACTGAGGAGCAGTAGTGAAAACATTGCCATAGTGTGTGGGCACAGGGATACTCTATGTTTCTCTTACCCAGATGGCCCACCCCTTCTCAACCATTAGACTGGATTGCCATGAGGCCCTACTTGCAGTCTTTGAACAAGCCAAATGGTACAAAAAACTTGCTAGAGAAAATTTTCAGTTCCTCCTTTTCCATTGCCTTTGTTGCCATGATAAGGCCATCTGTGGCCACTTGTTCCTCCAAAGGAGTTTACACAGTGTTTTTCTGCTATTGCTGCTAAAGCCCTGATCTGCTCTCTTGGGTTTTTAACCAGTCTCCTCACTGCATTCTTCTGCTCACACAAAATACAGCTGCCAAAATAGTCATGTCGGTTATTATGGAATGCTTTCCTCTGTTCTGAAGCTCTACCTTCCTACTTTGTGATAGGAAAGAGTTTCCTACCACATTAGAGTCAGCCTTTGGGGTTTTTCCCATTGCACATCACCTTGGAACTTGTCCATCCTTATTCATTCTGCTGTCCTGTCTTTTCTCTACATATTAGCTGACATCAAAAAAAAAAAAAAAGGTCTTTAAAACACCAACAAGAAATCTTAAAAGCCCAGTCTGAAAACCCAGTTTCGCAGATTCAGCTGAAGAAATTTAACTTTAATTATTCCATTTATGATCTCTGAGAGTATCAAGCTTACTAACCTAGTCCCCAAGCTCACATTTGCAAGAAGTCAGAAACACCTGAACAAATGCATATGTTGAGCAACCTGACCTTGACTCTGTACTACATACATTATACTCGTGATATCTTTCTAAACCGTTGTTTCAGCTGAGTTAATGAGTATGATTCCTAGACAAGATATAGACTGAGAGCTCATGAGAATGCAGGTGACTGAGAGCTGATGCGATATGAGATGGAGCAATAGGGAACAAAGACACACACTTACTTTTGATTTCCCTGAGGGGGTAAACAGAGACACTGGGAGAAAAGTCTGTTGGAGCAGAGGGGGTGGAAAAAAAATGCAGCCGATAAGTGCATAGAGTTGAGAGGTTTTGTGATGCTGTCTGTTTTCAATATTTTCTGTAAGAAGCTGTTCAGGGTATCCAGGAGAGTCCCTCACTGGGAAATCTCACTGTAGCAAGTAGCTGTTAATTCCATTTTAAGTTAGTATGTTTTCCCACGGTACAGTTTTGGCCTTACAAGCACATATCTAATAAATTCTCTAACCCAAGAGTTCTTCAATTGCTTGAAGGTAAGGGTATGCAGCATGATCGTTATCTCCTGGAGTCACACTCCAAAACCTGCTGTGTATATGGCACAGGCCTCGCTGTATCCTTAGCAGACCAAACAGGCCAGTTTTAACAGAAGCAACAAGACTCTGTTGAAATCCTCGCCCTACACAGCAGCAAGCTGGGAATATTCGAAAGGCTTTGACCTCCGTGTTGAAGGAGAATTTGGCATAATCCGGAGAAAACTAGAGGCTAATCAAGAGTAGCACTGAGGCATTTACTGAGATAGTCAATGACAGTGAACTAAGTGAAATCTTATGTATATGAAGCATATAAAAATCAGCTTTTTTTTTCCACATTTGTAACCATTACAAAACAAGAAACTCTTTAAATTTGAAAAGACCTAAATGGGTTCAAAATGGCTAGGAAAGGGGAAGAAAGGCTACGAGTTTACAAAATAAGATATGTCATGTTTTGCATGTCTGGTTGTTTTTCCTGGAGTTCGGACCAGAAAGGTGTGACAAACACATGGGAAAGTTGGACAGAATGACATGTAAAAAAGGGCTAAACATGTTGTGCCTTTTTGGTATTCTAATTGCGTTGCTTCCTTCTGTTGCTTCAAATCACATCTGACAGTTAGATTAATCTGATAGATTGAAAATGTGTATCCAGGGCTGTAAATGTAATTGACATGTGTTAAAAATATAATCATATTGGTCTGATGTATCTGCATCTTGTCCTTCTCAGGGCATTCTCAATTTTTTGACCTGTAAGTCAGAAATAGTGGTGGTTTTTTCTTTGCATTCTTAGTTTGCTCCACACATTTGGACTTTATTTATTACATGGTTCAGATCTGTCATTTTCACTTGTCATGGCCAGTGGCTGTGATGTCCATAGCTGTCACTCAATAATATGAAATTGTATTTTTTTCCTCCTTATATTATTTTTTGTGAATTTGGGAATGTTCACACTGACAAATGTTTCATTCTCTTGGAGCTTGATAAAAGAGATTATAATTCTGTCCTGAAAAGACATTGTTTTTCTTCATCACAGTAGAACTTATTTATAGTTTTGCATGTTGTTTTGCGTGTTAATACTACCATTTAAATGCCAAAGATGAAATTATCATTTTAGCCAAATAAGTAAACACCATAACCATAAACCATATTTGGATCTGTGTTTATTGTGGACAGATTTTTTTTTTTTTTTTTTTTTGTAATTTCATGTTTGCAATGGCCAGTTTGCATGATGATGGAATTTAGATCCTGGATTGGTTTTGGCAGTTGACCAATAAAAAGCTGCTCATATTCTACAACATCCTAGCTAGTGCCATTGTCCTTTAGATTTTTATTTTGAGGTGTCTATATGCTGCCCTGCACCCTGTTTATACCAGTTCAGGTTATACATACAGTTCAACTTAGTCTATAGATGAGGTGTAGAATGTTTCTGATGTCATTGCGTTTCATACTTACTGCTCATCATATGCTTACAATACATCTATGTGAATTCCACAGAGCAGAGATTAAACATAGATAGGAAAGTATCCTAATCCACTGGGTTTAGTTTTTGTTACATATTTTGTGTGATAGCATTAGATTTTTCTCCATGCTAAAGAAAATGCTTTTTACAATGACAGTAGACTTTTCTACATGAATGTGCGAATTCCTTTTTTCTTTTTACTGGACAAAAAGACCTTAGCCCTAGGATGACTTTTTTTCACATTGGGGATCACCACATCTGGGATTTTGTTCTCAAGAAGTAAAGAGCAGGTAGATACCTAATGAGTTTTTGATCCTCAGATTTCCCTGCCTTTTATATATCCTGTCAGGCCATAGTAAGGTCTTGTAAGATGATAGCAGCCATTTCCAGTACCTAAAGGGGGCCTGCAAGAAAGCTGGAGAGCGGCTGTTTACAAGGGTATGTAGTGATAGGACAAGGGGTCATGGGTTTAAGCTGAAGGAGGGTAAATTTAGATTAGATATAAGGAAGAAATTCTTCACTGCGAGAGTGATGAGGCACTGGCACAGGTTTCCAGAGAAGCTGTGGAGCCCCATCCCTGGAAGTGTTCAAGGCCAGGTTGGATGGGGCTTTGGGCAACCTGGTCTGGTGGAGGGTGTCCCTGCCCGCAGCAAGGGGGTTGGAACTGGATGATCTTTGAGGTCCTTTCCAACCCAAACCACTCTATGGTTCTGTGATTCTAGGATTGGCTGGGACCAACAGCCTGATCAGAAAACTTGGTTCTGTCATTTAAGACAATTGAGTGAGTTTGTTTTTATTTTAGACTGGCAGATCAGGTGCTTTTTTTTGCTGTTATGAGTTGGAATAAGGCTCTGTGGGGGTTTAGCTGCCCTTAAAACATTCATTTCTGGTTTATGTGAGGAAAATGTAGCGAAATTTTGTGTTAATTTTACTGGCTGCCTAATGTATGATTCTATATCTGAGCAGCAGTCATACAAGAACTGAGCTGCTTCAGAGCTATTCTTAGTTTTACTCTTTTTCATGTTGTAGAACTAGCAGGACTTTCATTTGCTCATCAAGACCAAGAAATCCAAGCTTCCCCAGGCAGCTGGGGTGATAATTCTTGTTTACTGCAGGGCAGGATTTGGGTTATTCAGAAACAAAGCTTCCAACTCCAAAGGTGATACAGATATATAGAGTTATCAGGAGAGATTCAAGACACAGGTGAAAGATCTTTTCTATATAGCATTTATACAGGTTAAGGCATTAAAAATTATCTGTGTTTATACTGCCACACTCAGAAACTAAGTTCACAGAAAGTGAAGAAATAAGAAAAGACATTTAGACAGTTTGTTCAAGCTTCAAGAACCCTTACAGACTGCTTCTTTCACATAGCGTAATGTTTGCTTGCAGCATCATTGCAAGATCATAGGCTAATTCATGGCTATTACCCCTGGGTTAAACACCACAGTGGATGGTCTCCCAAGGCTCATGCAATTAATCTTCCTTTCACAGGGGACCTCTTTGTTCATGAAGACATGAATCAAATGCATTTGTAGAAATTTCATGTTAAGCTATGAGGCTGATATACTCTTTTAGTGGCATCATCCTCAGACATAACAGTAGCATAGATAAAATCATTGCATTTCTCTCTTGTCCATTTTAAATCTGTTGGGTGCCTTGCTAGGAAAGGATGGAGTCTTTCTTTCTCTTTTTTTATCCAGAGTAGTTGCATGAGGTCTTTGTTCTCCAAACTGTGGCTCAGCTCTACAGTTAAAATCACTTTTCCTTGCACATATGTAGGGAGAGACCACAGCCAAGCCGTGAGCTAACCCGGGCTTTGCTGTGTGCCCTGCCTGTGATCAGGAGCAGAGGTTGGCATGCAGGACTAATCTTAGGATATGGTCACAGGGACAGCAATCATCTACTCAACGTCTCATTCCTTTTCATACCAGAAAGGACACATGCTGCCGCCTTCTAGTTTGTGGTGACAAATAAATCAGGTGGGAAGTTCAACTAGCTTAGATGTATCAGATGTTTAAAGAAGTTGAAGACCTTTGTCAGCACACCCCAATTCAAAGTAATAATTCATGAAGTACAACCAATAATGGCAAGAAAGTGTTTGAATTAAAAAGACCATTTACCCCTGTATAGTGAATAGAACTATGTAGGAAATTTTTAAAGACATTTGTTGGTAATTACTTGTTGATTCAAAATGGCAGTACTTGTACATTGTGAATATTACTCTGTAATTTCTCTGAGCAATTTATCAGCATCAATTAGAGTGCATTGGCACACCTCTGGTGCATATATGCAGCAGCCTTTTTCTTTTAAGTACTGCTTGAGAGGTTTGCTTAACATCGTATATGAGGTAGCTTGATTCAGCAGCTGTGTAGGCCAGATCTGTGCTTCATGAACCCATCACCTTCAAATCAAATCTTTCTGGTTGCCCATGAGTATAGTCTCCAACTCTAATCAGAAGCGGAAAGTTTGGGGTTTTTTCAGTCTCCAGTCAATGTGCTCTGTGTTGTGTTTGGGTTTTGTTTTAAACCATTAGAATATGATAAATACACATTATCTGGAAGATACCCTTTACTCATCCTTCTGAGAAACTAGCAGGTGTGAACAACAAAGGTAGACTTGCACATTATTGTTCTCTTTTGCTTCTGAGAGTAATTTGGGCATTTAATAGATTTAAGAGCCAAGAGAAGGACTTTACATTTGTTGCTCAATACTTCCAGGCAGGGTAGTTGTCAGATGCAGCACTATAAACAGTGAAGATTTTTGTACAATAAAATAGCCAGGCTATAATCTCAGAGCTTGGTAATAGCAAAATAATGTTAATCATTCATCATACTCTGCAATTCTATCTGTATTCTATCTGAAGATATAAATATTAAATAATTAATCCCCACAAACTCTCAGCAAGTTGACTGTCATTATTTCCATTTTATAGATAAACTGCAGAGCAGAATAATTAAATACTTTGGTTAAGGTCACACAGTAAGTCTGCTGAAGATGTGAAAATGGAATCAAACTCTGCTGATTCCCAGTTTGCTTCTTTAGCCACACAACAGTCTTTTTCTGCAACATCTCTCTCACTCATGATATAGCTCATGCATAGTCTAAATTAGATGCATCATTAAGAAGTGAAGTTAATTACCTTCTCTCCTTTAAAAACTATTTGCTGATTTTAATATTGAGTACATCCAAGCAGTTTTCTCATGCGATTATGATGGCAAAAAAATCTAAACACAAATCTGAAAACAATCATGCTGTTTCTCCATGTTTTCATGGTATAAACAGCCGATAACACCCACAGCAACTTTATTAAGACAAAGATTAGCAAATATGGGAGTTTAATTGGATTCCATTTCCAAACATATCAAAGCCCTAAAAGACTAACATTTACATTCTCCTTCTTTTTATATCTTCTCCATAACATTTTAAGTAAACCTGTTGTTACGAAAATTAAGGCACTGTTTGAACCAAGAAAAACTCTGCATTTTTCTAGAGAAATGGGAGGGTAGTTTTTAAAAGCACCTTATATAACAATTTCTAAAATCTCATTTTCAAAAGCAAGTACAACGTATGGAGAGGGTAGAATTTGAAGATATGAATGTTAATCACTGAACAGTACCCAGAAACTTTAGAAAATTCCCCTGGCACATTAACTGAATTTTTAGGCTCCAACATAAAAGGAACACATTTGACCTATAGGCACTTATGGAAATTTTTCTTATAGAGCCTAAAGAGTCAAAGTCTCATTGAAAATGAGTGATTCTAAAACTAAAACAACACAGGGACTTAGGTGTCTACTTCACGTTCTTAAATGCAAACATTTAGGTACCTGTGAGACACTAAACCCTCTCAGCTGCCACAGTTGACTGTCTCCTAAGCTCTGAGGAAACCACGCAGCTTTCTACCATGACTGAGCTGTCCAAAGCCCAGGGCTTGGCCCATTACCCCAATAGGATCCTGAAATCAAAAGGGGGTTTTGCTGTGGTACCTGCGTACTCGGACCCCATCAAGCATGTCTGAGCTCCGCATGAGTCAGCGTGGAGACAGGGGGAGGACATCTATTTGACGTATAGCTGAAAGTACTGACCTACGATATTGCAAGATGCAGTTAAAATGTGTTTTGGTGGAAGTTTTGAAGCAGGGATGTACACCTTCTGCAGGCTTTCACGTGAAGCTGCTGCATTCTAGGATGCATCACAAACAGAGAATGTTTGTCTCCACAACCACAGTGTTTTGGTCAAGTTCATGTTCTGCTACAGTAGTCAAGTATTTAAATTTCACCCTGGGATGGCCAAAGACCTTTATTTCTGAATGCCTCCTTACAGCTCAGTAGCTAGGCCTCTTCCCTAGAAGACAGGAAAACAGATCAAACACAGAAGGGATTTGGATTTGATTCTCCTGCTTTCCAGAACAGTGTTATAGATAGCTGCCTCTTACATCCCCCACCTGCCAACCGAGAAAGGACTGACCTTGCTTCATCCACTTGACTCCAAAAGAGGATTAAAGACTCTGCATCCCAAAGGGAAATAAGAAATAAGAATCTACTCTCCCTCCCAGACATTTATCTTAAGATGAGCTGAATTATTTACTGAGTTGTCTATCTCTTTCCTTTAATATGAGAAGTAGATTATGCAACCAGCTTAGAACAGACACCTAACTTTTAGGAGATTGAAGTCCCAATTAAAATGCCTAGGTTACTTTTGAAAATGGTGATGGATTTCGAAAACATATAGACTACGGGTGCTCTTGGAAAGTGTGCCCTTAGCACTTCTGCAAATAGGACCCTAATGCATTTCACTGACCTTACTGTTTTAATTTGGTATTTTGCAGAATTGTGCAATGTATTCTGCAAGCTAAATTCAGTATTTCAATTTTTCAAGGAAGGATTCTATTGGAAAACTAAGATGTATAGCCGTAGCTTAAATTATACCTGTTTTCAAAACCATTAGGGTGTATTAAAGGAGGAATTTTAATTTGGCCATCATTATGAGATGCAAATTGTAAGAGTTAACAATTTTTTCTGTGTAGAGAAGTTCCATTAAAATTCATTAAATTTATTAATTTTCTAGTCTAAAATTCAGTGATTTGCTTATACTCCGTGTAAAACACTTATAAAATACTATGTAAGAAGCTTTAAAAAGCTAATTTTATATATAAGTCTATGCAGAGAGGAATGGAAACACTTGCTGACCCTTAATATTTAATCTTCTGGTTGTCACTGTCACCTGTCCCACCACTAAAGCAAACAAGGTACAATGTCATCCACAATGAAACTCTGAGTATCCTCCTAATAGTTTGCTCTCATTTCCAATCTCTGTCAAAACTACCATCATAGCTTTTCTTTTATGGTAGTCTAAAGTGTGCTTGTCTATGTAAAGGGATTAAATGATATTTTAATGTGCAAATGAGTTTACAGTGAGATAAAACTCTCCCTGTTGGTCTAGAGGAAGATTTTATTTATATAAGATAAATCTTTCATTTATAGTAAAATTTAATACCAGCCCAGTCATTATGCCCTACACAGTTATTCTGAAAAAGAGGCTTGTTTATCAGCAACAGCTCTGTCTAACTATGACTTAGAGATACCGGCATTTCCAAACCTGTGCTGTAACAGTCCTCAGTCCTTTGGAAGCAATGTTAAAAACTGATACTTCGATTAAGTATTCAGATTGAGAATCAGAGGACAATCTGTGGAAGAGACTAGAATGTGAGTGGGGAGTACATGTGCATTTCGGAAGACTTGCTGCAGATCAACGTCCTATTCCCAACAGACAGTTCTGATGGTTGAGGATGAGGTTCTTGCCCAAGAACAGATCTCAGATCTGTAAGCTTTGCAAGCATCCTGACTTCTTTTTTTTTTTTTTTTTGAACAAAATAAGAAAAGAGACACTTAGCTATTTATAGCAGAAGTAGCTCTGAAACATTTCTTTTTTTCTTTTCGGCATATCTTTTCCCAGCAGAATAAAAGTTCTATGTATTTTTGCACTACCACAAAATAAACCTGTTCTTCACCTTTCTTCATGTTTTAGCAGTGGGGACAGCAATTTTAGGGTTGCCGGCAAGCCACAGTCATTGCTTTCTTTACCAAATGGCAATCCTCTACTGACAGTGGTGGTATACCATTCTCAGGGAAGAGATATACCTAGGCAGTATTCTCTGTTTTACCAGTCTCCTAGTCCTGGAGTTATGAAGAGAGGATGGGACTCTCTGCTACCAATATTCATTTATCATTTTAGGAAAAAAAACAAAACAAAACAAAACAAAACAAAACCCCAACCAAAACTGTGCAGAAAATACTTCACAGCATATACTAACTAGCATAGCCCTAACATGCAGTAAAACAGCACGGGAGCATCTAATCAATGGCAAAATTCTCTAAATTATAGCAGTCATCCTGTGACAGTAATAGAGCTAGAGCACTTCAGATCATATCCATTCCACATCTCTGATGAGTTCCAAAATACAGAGAATATCACCCAAATATTTTTCTACTCTGGGCCTACTCAATTACTAAACCAGTTCCTAATGAAACATTGCAGACAAGAGTGTTCAGCATAATTTTGCTCCAGACACAAAGTAGTTTGCAGTCATGGTTCAGATCCAGGTGGCATCAAAAGAAAAGAAAAAAAAAAGTTAAAAAAAAAAAAAGAGCATTTGTTTGACACTATTTCAAACTTTCCACATTAAAAGTCCTCTGTCTTGAGAGAAAAGAAGCGAGTTCTGTAAACTGTATTGGAAGTACCAAACAGTGAAACTCAGGAGCTGCTTTCCCACAGTCCCAGAATAAAATTTCTTGTAATCAGTACTGTATTTTTAAATCTTAGTTTTTGGGGTACACTAGGTTACTTTTTCAAGCTTTGCTCTACAGCTGTCATTCCTTGGGAAAATGGAAGCTCTGTGCATTCACAATGCTGACGTAGCCAGGAACCTGAGGCTTCCTGGGTTTAGGCTTCGGGCACGCTTGAATAAGAAACAACTGGTGAAAACATTTCTAATAAGTTTAGAATTTTTTTATGTGTGAATTCATCTGCATGTATGCAAACATACAGGGAAGATACAAACAGGCACAAGTTATATTTTTTTGCTGTTTCTTTACCATGATTCAATGTTATGGGGTTCCAGGGGTGAGGTGCACTGATGTCTGGCAATTCTCATCTATATTTAATTGCTCCTTAATAGCTATCTAAGCCAGAGCGGTTTACAGTGATGTGTACTTTCCTGCCATGTTTAGCTGTTCAGATCTATGTTCTACAGTGCAGTTGGGATGTTGAACAAGCTAGGATTATTTAGAGATGTTGTTCTGCTGCTTGATTGCCATAATGCTACTTCCCTCATCAGAAACATTTTGATTGGAAACCTGCAGTATGAGTCACAAAGGACAATGTTGATGTAATTAGGATGCTAAAATGACAGTGACAGAGCGTTAGTCGAGCTGTGGGAATGACATTCAAATACTGGGTTTCATACTCTGTATTTACAATGGAAATATACCTTCAGACTTATGATGCACAGTAGCAAACATCTGCCACCGTTATTAAGATAAAGTGGGACTTATTATTCAGGGAATAACAACAGCTTTCAAAACTGCAAAGCAAAAGGCAACATGCTGATGACTGAGGACCAGGAAAGCCCATATGTGTGGCATATGTGCCTGTATCCTTTTGCCCTTAGAAGAAAGTCCTTCTGTAACCCCTCCTCAACCCTCCATTTGGAATTATTCTGCTTAGGAGGCTTTTCCAGTAAAGTCAAAAGACGGCGGGCTAAGAATTGCCTTCACTGTATCATTTATCTATCAAGCTTCCCTTGCTTTGCTTTATCTAAGTGGTTTTTCTCCTTAGCACCTACAGCAGGCATGACTTCAGTGTACTGTATTCGGTTTGGTATTAGTTATTCTCTGTATCATGCTGCGACTTTGTTTATTATGCTGCTTTTTATGACATTATGGCGTGACCAGTTTGGAGTATAGACATCTTGATAGCTTAGTGGTCATATTTATACTGTGATCAACCATTAGGGAAACTTCCAAGAACAATGACTCCCAACTGATAAGGTAAAAAGCATGTTAAAAGTGAGGCCCAGCATGGAGTCCCACTAAACACCAAAGCAGGACCTGTGTCGGCTGGATGTCGGGCCAGAGCAGGCCTCTGGAATGGGCATACCCTGGAGCATGGGAAAAAGTGACTTGGTGGTCCAGAGCAGCACCATTTGGTGGCAGTGCTGTCACCTGCATCCAGAGTCTTTCAGAAGACCTGAGAAGCAGGACAGGGAGGGAACTGGGACTGGGAGCAGACAGAGCTGAACACAGCTGGAAGACCATAATGCACCTTATATCAAATGAGATATTTACATAGTAATCTACATGAAGCCTGCAATCATAGGTCCAGAAAATATATGCAGAACACCAGTGTTACAACCAAATTCATGGGATTTTAATTCATGCTTATTAAGCGTATGAAGGTTTCACCTGAAAGCATCAGTGATCTGGATCCTGCAGATTTTTTTAATTCAGAGTGTCTGCTGCTGGGGGAACAAGGAATAACTCTAGTAGTGAATAAAAAGCAGAGTGAGGCTGGTATGAAATGCATGTAAGATTAAGAAAGAAGTCTCCAGGAAATGTCAGGGATGTAATACATGCTGCACCATGTCTCCATGAAAGTAACTGTAGTGCCCTTAGTCAAGTATACATTTGTAGGCATGGAAATTAATTCTGCATAGCAGATAACATGGTAAAGCCATGGTTCTTCAAGTCTGAACCCATTTTAAATAACACAGTAGGACATGTATATAATAAAAATGTCTTTAACAAACACATAATACTATCAAGAAACTGCCTCTATTCTGCAGACTTTACTCTGGGTGAGTCTGGAGGTCCTGTCTTTCCTGAACACACTTGAAGTCTTAAGGCTTCCAGTTCCTTATCAAGCATTAGTTGTCTGAGCACTGATAATCCTTCCTTTCTCTCAGAGGAGTAGAGTACCAGAAGAAAAAATGCACTGCTTCCAGGTGCTTTTTTCCCAGTCTTCTTATGGGCTTTTATTCAGCAATTTCCATTTGTGTAAATAATTGTTGGATTAACATGCTGGGCCCTATCAAGAACACTCAAAGTTCTGTTAATCTGTCTTAAAATAGGCAAATACATAGAATATCACAAACTCTAAATGAGGACAAAGGACAGGAAAAGCAACATTGGCAGTATTATTTAGTTGGTTCAATAAGTTGTTAGGATGTTCCTGGTGCTGCCAGATTCCCCTAATTGTTGCTAATTCTGAGAAATGAAAGGGTGTGATATTGCCCCAAAAAGGAACAAAGTAAAGATGGAAACAGGGTCAGAGGATGAAGGGAACAGTAGAAGGAACAAAAGAAGGGAGTGGGTTGAGGCTGTTCTTAGTAGAGAACTCAGCTGTCTGAGGCTGAGACCATGAAGCTCTCACCATAGTCACGCTGTTAGTAGACATGACTAGTATAGGACCAGTGAGGAGACTGAAATTTTTGTAAGACATCTTACACGTGCATGTTACAAGTGCAATCTCTTTGAGGCAGATCCTTCAAGGTATCCTTACCTAACAGCTTAGGGGACATTGGGAAGCATGGTACTCTCCGGATGCTTGATGCTAGAGCAACAGTTGCTGGATTGTCTTCTGATGGAAACTACTAATTACTCAGGCTATGTTTGTATCAATGTGACATGTATTTCTTCCACCCTTACTTTCCTTTAGAAGGTAATCTGGTTGTACAGCTCAGGAAAATGCTGTGATGCTGTTGTCATATCCCACCCTGACAGCATGTGACAGTGTGTACCTGTCCTCCAGGCTTGACAGAGAATGGGAAATCTTCCAGCCATGAAAGGTATCAGAAATTGATAGATGGAATGATTTTTTCTTTCTGCAAATTTTTGTGATGTTGACAATGTTCTCATATTTATCAGGGCAAATTTGAAATCTTTCAACCCATTCCCTCCCTAATGAGGTCACCTGGTATTAAAGCAGCTATGAGCTTCCCTGAAAATTTGTTCAAAATCTGGGGGGGGGAAATCTCTGAGAAAATGTTAACAAAACCAACATTCTTGAGATAAGTTTTTGTTTTGATAAACATAATGGTCAAAAGAAATTTTATTAAACATTTTGTGATCAAGTCTCCTTGAACCTTCATAAACTAAAATTTGTTTTTATGCCCAACATACCAGGATCCAAAATCATTAGAGAACCAATATATGGAGAAAGAATGGGAAACAAAGGCCACTTAATTAATCTTGTCCAATGAAAACAATAAAGTTATTTCCACCATAGTTTATAGTTACTGTCCAGTAAATCTGAGTTTATCCTCCAGTAGCAGAGAACAACAGCTTATACACTGCAGGAATTTGTAAAAGAAACAAAAAAATTTCCTCTGCATTTCAAACAATAATAGCAGTGGAAACATTTCTATTGTTCTTAAGTTTTGTAAATCAGGGTATTCCAAACCTAAATTCTGTGCCACATTTGCCTGAACAGTATCCCTTTATATGTAATTTCCCTTATATGTGGCAGTTAAATAAAACAGTGATGTAAAATCCCAATGGAAAAATAAATCTAGCTAGAGCAATCATACTATCAACACATCAGCTCTTCAAAATTCTGTCTTGCTTCCTTGCACAAAATGACAATTTAAAGTATCTTTCCAGAAGTCTCCTGGGAGATTATCATATTTTATTCTCTATTTAGAAAAAAAAGTAAACATCTTTGAGAACCTATTAGAAGTCTCCTAGCGAAATACTTGCAGTTCCGTTCGGCATTATACACCAGTTTCAGAGAAGTTGAAATGTAATTTATTTCATTTTACTTTCATCAGCAAGTAAAGGTCATCCATCCAAAACCAGCTTTTCCGGATGCACACATTTCATTTGTTATCATCTTAAATAGCACAGAAGTACAGTAAAATTCCAATATCTGTCAATCGCACACAACTTCCTTTAAGTAATCTTTTACTCTCTGTTTAAATGCTTACACCATGGACATTGAATAAATGCTTGCTTGGCATTCAAACAAACAGCTTAAAGCAGGAGTACTTCCTTTAAACTCTAAGGCATTTTCTAAATATTTTGTGAGTATCTGAAAAACTATATGTTCCAGTTAATATTACATTATTTGGAATATAGAAAAACTATTCTGCATGTAGTTACACCTCTAAAAATCCAGAGTAACTCAATCTTTAAAAGTACTCCTTCTCTGATCTTTAAACATAGCCTTTCTCCTCTTCCATGTATCAATTGCTGGTAATAGGTGTGATTGGGAGCTCGCTAGGAACTACAAACAAGCATAGAAATAACTTGCAGATACACTAACTACGCTAATAGACCATTAGGCATACAGCTAATATGTCAGCTTATTTCTGTTCCTTTGGCAAACATACCAGGTCTCGGCATATTTTGCTGTTGAGATTGCAAAAAAAGAATCAAGTATTGTTAATTATTCTTTTGACTTTGTTGCTGTGGTTGTTTTCTGCGTTAGTGATCTGCTTTGAAGCCATATTGCAATTCTGAAACAGATTTCCTGACTGCTTCCCCTCACTGTCTGTTAGTTCAGTTCTTAAAGAGATTTAGGTGTGCACAAACTATTTCCTTTCCAAGAAGACGTAATCCGAGGCTTTGCTTCAAAACTGCTCCAGAGCTTCATGTGGATTGTGGTGGGCTGACCCTGGCTGGAGGCCAGGTACACCCCAAAGCCGCTCTGTCACTGTCCATCATCAGCTGGGCAGGGGAGAGACAACGACAGGCTCATGGGTCGAGATAAGGACGGGGAGAGATCACTCACCAATTACCGTCACAGGCAAAACAGACTCGACTTGAGGAAACTAGTTTACTTTATTGCCAATCAAATCAGAGTAGGATAATGAGAAATAAAACCAAATCTTAAAAACATCTTCTCCCCACCCCTGCTTTCTTCCCGGGCTTAACCACACTCCTGATTTCCCTCCTTCCTCCCCCGCAGTAGCACAGGGGGACGGGGAATGGGGGTTGTGGTCAGTTTATCACACGTTGTCTCTGCTGCTCCTTCCTCCTCGCGGGGAGGACTCCTCACACTCTTCCCCTGCTCCAGCATGGGGTCCCTCCCACGGGAGACAGTCCTCCATGAACTTCTCCAACATGAGTCCTTCCCACGGGATGCAGTTCTTCACCAACTGCTCCAGCCTGGAGCACGGGTTGCTTCCACGGGGTGCAGACCTTCAGCAACAGACTGCTCCAGCGTGCGTCCCCCACAGGGTCACAAGTGCTGCCAGCAAACCTGCTCTGGTGTGGACTCCTCTATCCACGGGTCCACAGGTCCTGCCAGGACCCTGATCCAGTGCAGGCTTCCCACAGGGTCACTGCCTCCTTTGGGCATCCACCTGCCCCGGTGTGGGGTCCTCTACCTGTTCCAGCATGGAAATCTGCTCCACCATCATCCTCCATGGGCTGCAGGGGGACAGCCTGCCTCACCATGCTCTTCACAGGCTGCAGGGAGCACCTGCTCCCCCTCCTTCTTCACAGAGCTTGGTGTCTGCAGAGTTGTTCCTCTCATATCTCACTCCTCTCTCTGGCTGCAAAAAACTGCTCCTGGGGTTTTTCCCCCTTCTTAACTATGTTATCCCAGAGGTGCTACCATCGTCGCTGATGGGCTCAGCCTTGGCCAGCAGTGGGTCCGTCTTGGAGCCAGCTGGCATTGGCTCTATTGGACATAGGGGAAACTTCTAGCAGCTTCTTGCAGAAGCCACTACCTTGCCACACAAACCAAATACAAGGATATTCAGCTCCAAACCAAGGCAAGGGTTTAATCACCCTGGGGTGCTGCAGCATGAACCCTACCTGAATTCAGCAACAGGGCTTCCAAAACAAGCAGAGCTGCTCTGGTTCTCACACTTTATAAAGGACCATCCACTTCACAACATGCTAGCTATGTTTTCCTCTTCACTGCCAGCTGCCACCAGCAACTACATCTTCTCTTTTCCACTCCTTCATCATCCAAGAAATAAAATCATGAATTCACTTCAAATACGTGCTCAAAGAGATTGACGTAAGGTAGAAATGACTCACAGCTAGGTTTTAAGCCTCTGGTTTCTAATGAATATTTCTAACTTCTAACAATTTGAAACAAGCTTTTTTTTGTTCTAGTTTCTTAAAGGAAGCAAGATACAGTTTATACATATTAATATGTACTTTACATACAGTGTCTTTATCTATCACATAAACACACATTAGCTGCCACTTGCTGGTTATCCCAAAGACTGAGTTACAAAATCTCCTCCCATCTTCATATATATCGGTACAATTCCCTCCTTCTTCTGACTTGACCAAACTTTCTCTAGTGGTAAATCAGTCTGCAGGGTGAATAAAGCTCTGCAAAAGAAACCCTCTCTAATGCTGAAGGTCCCACAACAGGAGCCAGTCAGTAAGAGACTGGTCCGACACAAAAGCTGAGTTCTGCTGAAGATACATTTTCCAAGCCAGGCAGCTAGTCTCAGCAGCGCTAAGGAAGCAAATTGAATGTGTGCACCCGGGTTATCCTCCTCTCATTCTCACATGCCAAACAGAGCAAAGCAACCACCTCATTGAGTACAGAATCATTTAAATAGAATAAATTCCCATGTATTCTACCTACATTTTAATCTTCCCTTTTGGCATTGCAGAGCATAATTTCAGAACAATAAATAACAAAACCAGATGCTAAGGTGTCAG
This sequence comes from Balearica regulorum gibbericeps, assembly GCF_011004875.1. Lineage (NCBI taxonomy): Eukaryota > Metazoa > Chordata > Aves > Gruiformes > Gruidae > Balearica > Balearica regulorum. The sequence goes on from NC_046186.1 coordinate 44,108,275, forward strand.
GCATGACATTGGAACCTGAACAGAATAGCTCAGAAAATAAACAGAAGATATGTGGAAAAAAAAACTTTGAAAGAGTTTATTCTAAAATGTCCTTAGAATTATTTTATAAAACACACACACACACACACGCACACACGCACATCTTAGACCTTTGTATTGGCAGTTAAAATTAATCCAATAGAAATAACTGGTTGAAAACAATTATCATATTTGTCATATTCATGACTCAAAACCTAAAAGCACAGAAAACTTGACAGAAACTGCCTGGTAATAAAAATGAAGCTGATAATCATTGCTGACACTGAAAATGCAAAAAGAAGCAGAATACGAATGAAAACTAAATTGGATTTTAAGAATCCTTTATCTTTAAAGCTTTCTATTCATATTAACTATGTCAATAAACATGCTTGTTTGCTTATTAGGAAATATTCTTGAGTAAATCCATCCCATTCCTCCATGACATATTTCATCGGCATCCTAGTCTGAGCAACTGCTTTCTCTTCCTTGCCAGAGTTTTTCCAAAAGTGTAAAGGCAGATTTCCCATCTCCAGATATGTATACAGAGGTCTCACGCATCTCATGCTGTAAATAATCGTCAGGATTTCAAGACTGATTCGGCTTGCTGCTGTGCTTCTTGCTGAAGGAACTATTTAAGACCAATGCTGTCTTTCATGTCCTCTCTGATAAAAGGGTTAAGGTATATAAGAAAGAAAAAGATTTTATTTCTCATCTGCAGTAATCACTGTCTCCACTTTGCATCGCCTCTTCCCATCCACCCCTCCCTGGCTCAGTGCTTCAGTGAATTCAGCACTCTGTTTCTCTCCCTCACGTCTGCCAGCATGGCAGGAGCAGTCGCTCCATCGCCTTCTGCACCTGCTGGCTGTCACTTTGCAAAGCTGTAGCATGTCTCACGAAGACCACTGCCTCTGTCCATGCCCAGCAGCTTGGCAGTAGTTCCCTACATATCCATAAGCATACGTGTGCATGTGTATGTACTTACATACGTACAGGTGTATGTAAGGGTATGGATACAAAGAAATATAAAGCAGAATTGATAAGACACATTTCAGGGAATCGAAGAAATGAAGTGTGTTACAAATACGACATAAATAGAGAGTGTGTGTATATATATCTGTATGTATGCATACATATTTATATACTTATATGTATAACATGTTGTAGGTATGAAGACTGACACACACTTTCCATAGGTGATTAATTCTTTCCTAAGGTTACAGATTGTGTGTGTCTGTGTATATGGTGTATATGGGAGTGTTTATTATTTGTTCCACTTGTTCCAGTGTTTAGATTCCCTGAGCTCTGCCTTACATCTGTCTTGCTGTCTCCTGAGTTGCCTTAGGTTTTTCATTTTAAGTTAACTTTAATCACAAAGGAATAGCTTTTGAGCTCTTTTTCTCACTTCCTACATGTTGCTGCAATCAACTGAAAGAACAAAACCCTAACCATACTGGAATTAATAGAAGGGTTTCCAGTGTTTCTGTGAGCAAGATTTCATCTCTGATTCTTCTTGTCTTTCAGCAAATCCAGCTTTGGTGACAGAGTTTCAACTATAGTTCTGAAAAAGGCTTGTGGTTTTTCTTATTGTACAGATCAAGGGGTCATTGACTTTAATCTGATTAAATCCTCCATTTCTCTTTGCTAACTTACTACAATCAAGAAGACTAGGATGTGTTTTCAGAGATTTGAAACAAAGATACATGCCAGAGATATCAGATCTGATATGACTAGTTTCTGGTGACATTCGTTTGAAGGAAAATATTCTATCCCACTGACTCAACTGTTTCGATGTAAATTGAAGTCATCGTTGTCAAATATCTGTTAAAATCTTTATGATATTATGGAAATCACTTTATCGTTCTAGGACCTCATTTCCACCCCTCCTTTACTCCCCGTAAAGCAGTTTTAGTAATAATTTCTGACTGTGCTGTGATTAAAATTTAATTAATGCTTGTAAAAGTCAAAAAGATTCTTTAAGGGAAGGCATTTCAGAAGCGGAAGCATTGTTATTACTAGAGCAGAATTTTATTTTGCTGTATCGTGCTTTTAATTTGTAGATTTTAGAATATTTTATGAAAGGAGGGAAAGTATTTTATTAAAGGAGGAAAAATATCATTAATCTCATGCTATAGATGTCAAAAATGAGATAGAAAGTGATTAGCACTTAAATGAAGACAAATTAAATTCAACTCAACTGAACGCGAGTAAAACTGATAGAATAGCCAGGAAGCCCTCCTACCACTTTGTTCTCTGCCCCATATATGAGACTTAGTCACCAGCAGGCTCCAATTGCCCTGGCAAAACTACGCTGTCCTTCGTTAGATCAAGATGCTGCTCAGTAAGATCAAGATTTCCTATTGTTATTACTGCTTTGGATTTCACTCCCTTTATGAACTTAGGAGAAAAAATAGGAGAAAACACATTTATTTTGGCTGGGATGGAGACTTTGTGGTATTTGGGGGGTTTTTGGCATGACATCTGACCGCATCTGATCATGCAGACCAAAGGCTGCACTCAAAAGCTAGCTTGTGCACCAAGCATTAGCATGGCTGGCTGTCAGCCCAAAAGCCTCGTTAGGGTGCCTAGACCACATACCTAGTGCAGGAAATTAGTTAGGCACCTAAGGATGGAGACACACAGCACAAGCAGTGGAAGTGGTTGCCCAGAAAAGAACTGGAATGTGTCTTTTGTCCCTCACCAAGGCACATCCAGCACTCTGAAGGAGTGGGTCATTCTTGGGATTCAGAGCTGCGAATCCTCCCTCAAGATCAGGGAGCTAGCCCCTTTCTTTTATGAAGAAATTAGGGAATTAACACCTTTTGAAACACAGCCGGGGGAGGATTCATCCAGAATAGACATCACATAGGGTCTTTTGTGATCTTTCCAACAAAGGAGATTCAAACCACCTCTGGCCACCTTCCCTTTGCAAGGTTGTAAACGGCACAGGGAAGGAGGCTGACTCCACCCTCTTCTGCTGCAGATGTGCCCCCGGGCATAAATCATTAGGGAGTCAATAGGCAAGAGACAGAAAGAGGTCAAGGGAAAATAGTAGTGTCTCGATTAGCAGCTAGGGCACCGATAAGGAGGACAGGATTCTTCACCTCTAATCCTAAAGCTCTTCCCACATTTTAAAATCGACAGCCATTGTCACCTGGAAGGCAGGAAATCTTTAAGGAAAGTGAAATATCTAGGTCTGAATCACTTCAGGCTGAAGTAGGATTCATATCTAATAGGTCATCGTTTCAATTACTGCATAAAAGGACTTCGTCCTATGCCTGTTTCTTTAAAATCAGACAAACAAAAAGCAGACGCTACCACCGCATTGAAGATGGAGGCTGCTCTTGTCGGCACATCTACATCCTCAGGGCTGAGAGCTGGGGGAATAGCTAGCTTATCGATTTTGACTGGCCTTTCCCTGTGAAGAATGAGCCCCTTCTGGGGATGTGCTGGCACCAGGCTGCTAAGTGCGCGGGAGCCTGAAAGGCAGAAGGCCAGGGAGAGTTTAAGCATGACCAGCATTAAGAGACAAATGAACAGAGGTTTTTCAGGATTGCAGTTTCGGAGCCAGATACCAGCATTTCCTACTAGTAGTGCCTGTTTCTGGTTCGGGGCTCCCCAGGACTGGGATAGCCTAACCAACCAGGGATTTAGGCTCCTCTTATCGTTCTTGTCATCAAATTAGTCCTACCCACATTTGCTAAGCTGGGTTAACTGCAGGGATTCATGGACTGTTTGCAAAGGCAACTGCCTGCCTCCCTTTTTTCTTTACCCCAATGTCCTTAAAGCAGAGGAATACAGAATTAAATAGAGTGCTGCTGACCTCATACCTCTCTCTTTCTCCTTCTATTTTCTCCTGCCTATCTCTTCTGACTTTCTTTAGAAAGTTACTTTCTGAGTAAGGTCTTCCTCATGTAGTAGGAACAAATGAAAACTCTTTCTTTCCTCTGTTTAAATACCTGTTTTTAATATGCACAGTAGGGTTGTACCAGAGAAAGACTGCAAACCTTAAGATGGGAAAAAGACTGCTTGACAAATTGTATTTCCAAGATATAGTAAATAATTTTACATTAAATTGTTACCGTAGTGGTAAAAAATTTATTAATTAATTATGGAATTTTTGCTCTATTAAGAGTAGAATAATGTATGACAGTAAAATCCAGTAATTGAACATCAGAATGAACTACTTTAACTTACACTGCAAATATTTAAATTCTTTTTTTAACAAGCATAAAAGGAAGACAATAAGCTAAGAAATAGCAAAAGCTTGAGTCTTTTCAAATTAAGTATGATTTCTGCACTAACTACTGATCTGCTTTGTACAATGTACTTTCAACAGCCTGTGCAGAATATTCTTCATTCACGTATTCTAACCTTGAGTTGCTCTCAGAGTCATCAGTGCATATGTTAACCCAGACGGTAAGTAGTAACAAGAAAACATCATCTTAGAACATGTAGGGTGTTTGTAACTCCTGGAGGATTTTTTTCAGATTATTGTTCCTTCAACCCATTCCTCTTATGTATTTGCTATTTCCTGACTGAAGGATTTCTTTTTTTTCTTTTCTACAGAGAAAGTCTTTTCAGTGATTTTTTGTTAAGCTTTGTATTTCTCAGCTTGTTATACTAGTAGTTCCAGCTCTCTGCTCTTCCTTTTGTTATGCACACAAAGAGACTCTCCAAGAAATTAACCACTGGTTTCTCTCAACTGTGATTTTGTTTTCTCAGAGGAGTGTGCAGTTTGAGAGGTTTGGGGATTGTTATTTTTGCTGGTTGTACAATATATGCCATCTAAAATATATGTTCTGTTTAAAATGTACTTTCATTCTTGCTATTTAATGTTTTAGGTTTGAGGGGAATTACATTTTTGTTTCTGTGTGTGTGTGTGTGCATATGTTTAAACTTCTTAGAATATTATTAGGAATGATTCTGAGTTTACTTTGTATGGATCTTCCTCTTTCCCTCTGTGCATGAGCAAGAAGCCACTTGGATTGGACTTTTCAAAGTCTTCTGTTCTTGATTTCAGTGACCAAACTTGGCTAATCTGTATAGTGACTTACTAATTTGTTTGCTCTAGCAAGACAAAGCACTTCATTTAAGAGTCTTGTTTTATAATCACCTTCTGTCTTACACCTACCAGCCTTTCTTTAAAATGTTTAGCACTACCAACACAAGTCACCTTGAAAACATATCTATTGGTGTGCAATGGGAAAATGATTGGTACTATTCTTCCATTTTTCCAGTTGTCCATGAATTTAGTGCTGATGTCCTTACACTTGCTCTACAGTGTATAACTTATTTGAATTGCACTTTTCCCAGTTGGAAAATAAACAACTATCTTTTTCAGCAGTCAGTATCTGATGATATGAAGGCTTTGTATTTTCTATACACAGACTGTACCTGAAGCTTTGAGTCACTGATGCTTATTCATGAAAGCTAAAGCAGTGAGGAGCTCTGCTCAAATCATACAGACAGCAACTAGCAGAACCTGGATAAGGACTGTTGGCCATCATGAGTTCTGTAGACCAACACTGACTGACTTCTTTGTTTGGAATAGTCAAGAAATCCAATTCAGTTGCCTGGATTTCTGAAATAAATGTCGATCCTCCACTCTGGGCGGGGCGGGGGGGGGGGGGGCAGAAAGGCTTATTTGCAAAGAATATGGGCATATTTAAAAAAAAATAGGCCTATAAATCATCACCTCTCTTCTCCACTTTCCTTCTGACTGTTTTAGTAAATGTCATTCTCCCTTTCAGATACAGAGCAGATTGTAACAGATTTGAGCACTTCAGTTGCTTTCTTTTCTCATTAGGGCAGTTGTCTCTCTGGCAACTAGTATCCATAGCAGTTAAGACTTTGCAAATTAAAGCAAGAACATTGACCTGCATCCTAAAAAAAACCCAAAAAACCCCAAAAACCCCAAACAGTTACACCAGTACAGATACCAAACCCAGAGGTATAATGAGTTTCTTAAGGAAAAGGTGCTAGGCAGGCAGCGAAGCGAAATGTTAAGTAGAGATCAGATTATGAGGATTTTATGGTATTTTTTAGAGGCCTCTCAGGCTTTCTTTCTAGGCTACAGAGCTGTCTCAGGAGTTATGCTGCCACTGGCAGAATCCTCCACATCATGCAGTTGTATCTGCAAAAAAAGCAGCATTAAATCCCAATTAAAATTTTCAAGCTTGCCTATGCAGCAAGATTCAGCAGTGTAACTACTGCACACAGCCTCTAATCATATCGACACAAACAGCTGGTGCTTAGAGCTCCAAAAGTCTTTCTTTGCCACAGAAGTAATGTCCCCTACAGTAAGTGTTCACTATTTTAAGCAGGCACTCTCTGCTGATTCTGATTCTGATTTATCTGCTTTGCGTGGAGAGGTGTTTTTCCATTGTACTAGAGGACTATACACTAGGAAATAAGCCAGAAGCAACTGTGATTCTGGGATGTGGAGTTTAGGACACATGCACAGTAAAGTCCGTGATTATTCTTCTGGCACTTCATGCTCCATCTCTGTTTGGCTTAGCTCACACTGTTTTCACAGCTACTGTGAGTTAACTAGGGCTTTCTGGTGGGCTGGTGGCCATCCCAAACACATAGCTTGTGCAGGTATGTTATTCATATTTCAGCTGGTCGGCTGCAGTTTTACAAGCCAGCCACAAAGCTACTGAAGAGCTCTTTCTGCAGTTCTGGCAGAAACGGAGAGAACAGCAGTTTGCTGTCCCCAAAGCACATGGAAAGAAGGGAAAAAGAGACCACTTGCTTCTGGAGCAGCTTTTCTTTGATCAGCTTCATTTGGTGCAGGGTCTCTTCAGGGCTTTTCAAAGAAGTGTGGACTGGCTTGTGATGCATAGCTAGGATGAGCTTTATCTTCAGGAAGATAAAAAGCACTTTCCAGGCAAGGCAGATAAAGTTTGCTGCTAAGCTACGGTGGTGAAGATCTCCTTTTTCTGTAGCTAGCACAGTATGGAAAGCCACTACCCCTTTCACAGAAAGCAGTCGGTCATAAACTAGCTGTGATGTGGACAAGTCAACGTGGATGTTAAGGTAAAAAAGGTCTTGTCTCTGCATGTTACCAAGGCTGGCAATGCTGCTGAGGTTTCTGATAGCTTTGCATGCATGTATTTTCCAATTGTGCCATGGAGGGAATCAATAGTATGCACGTTCCTTCTGAGACAAACATAAAAGCTGATAAATAGAAGGTGACACAGCTGCAGTGTGAAGTGGGGTGTCCTGACACTAATGCCAGATTGTCTGGAAAAGTTCCTTGCCGACAGGATTGTGGGGTAATTCCACTTCTCTTTTCTTTTTTCCATATCTGGCAGTGGGAGTGGAGACAGGGTTGCTCCAGTACGGACAGCAATGCTGCGGCCATTTCCCTCTGTCACTCTGAGACACTCCGCGTCCCTGGCTAATGCCTTTTGCTGTACAGTTGGATTGCAGAAAGGAACCACTGAGCTGTTGCCTAAGCAGCTGGAGAGTGACAGCGTGTGCCTGCTACGGGGAGAAGGAGAGGATAGACGACAGTCACAGGGGAAGGCTGGGGGCTGCTGAGCCATAGCAGCATGCTGCATGTTGCACAGCAATTGGGAGAAGGGAGCTGAGAATAGGGTTTTCCTCAGCAAGGCCTGAGGGGACAAGATTCAGACTTCTCAAAAAAGCAGCAGTACCCCAGCTAGGAATTGACAGGAAGCTTTACGCTTTGCCTTTGAAAATAGGGAGTTATTTGTTGTTGTCCATGTGATTTTTCCGTTTCCTTCACATTTTCACTGTGTACAGTATGGCTATTTCACAGTTTGCAAGACAAGTTTCAAGATGGGGGATTTTTCTACTCATTTATTCAACAATTCTTTGCAGTTTTAGACTGCCTATTTGTGTTTTTATTAGGTGCTTTTTACAAGAATCTGTGTTTAAAATTATTCACCTAGCACAAGGCTGGAAGGAATCAAGTGAGGTCATCTAGCCCAGCCCCAGGACCTGGAGGTAGAATCTGATCTCTCCGTTGCTGAATGATGCTTGTCTAACCTGTTCTTTGCAGTCTCCAGTGACAGGTTCAGCACCATCCCTAAGCAATCTATCTTAATAGCTACCTGTCCTCGGAGTGCTCTTAGATCATTTTTTGCTAAAACTGTTCAAGATAAAATATCTACTGTTGAATAAAACGATACTATACTGTTCTCAAAGTGCAAATACACAGAACTGGAATCTGAGGAACTGAGCAAATAACCCAAAAACTAAGGAGATGGAGAGGGGAAGAAAAAGAATCTTGCAAACAATGGAATAAAAATATGCAGTCTGAGATTAGCAGCTCATTCAACTTTCAGCCTTTAACTGTATGCAGCTCTGTTGAGCCTTTTCATACTGGTCTGCTTTCAGAAATCTGTGGGACAGGCGTGGAAAGGCGTGGAAGCAAGCCCATGTTCGGACAGTGGGGGGAAAAAATCCACCATTCCCATTGCTACAGAGGAGGCGTAACTGGGAGCCGTGAGAGTTAATTCCAATAAAAAGAAAAAATCTTCAGTCTCCAAGAGCTAAAGCAAAAGCAGTTTAGGGCATGTCCACATAGCAGTGACTTGGAGATAAGAAGTCACACTCAGGCTATCCTGAGGCAATCAGGTTTTTTTTAATACTGCAGGTGAAAAAGCTCCAGCTAATTGGAAGTGTGGTCTAAGAAAACACAGCTCTTAGCATAAATGCAGATATGCCATGGCTGAGGCTGTGAAACATGCCGGAGGACAGGGAGAGCAATTTCAAACGAGCCTTCTTTCTAACAGTAAGTTGTTCACTCATGATTCCTATCAGTTCCCACTGCGTTCTGCTGTCCTTTTAATAGTCCCAAAGTATCTACCTAGCTAGCTCTCTGCTTCTGAATGGGCATACCTCTGACACCTCTGTTTGTTTGCCTCCTCTGCTCCTCAATCTTGGTAAGTTCTGTGTGCCAGAAATGCCCAGTCTGATCCTGGGAGGGATCCTCAGAGACTATCTATCTTCAGGTTGTTAAGTATTTCTTCTGAGACTGAGCGATGATGAAGATAAGAGTGAGCACCGAACACTTAAGAATTCTAAGTCGAGAAAAGTAATAAGTGATTTTTTTTATTCATTATTCAGTGTCCATGATTTCAAAAATCTTTGCTCCAGCTTAATTTTAAAATACTGTCCTTGTCCTGTGGAAAATCTCAGTACTACACTAGTAATGAAATTTATACCTCTGCCAGTAGTGATATATTTTGGGCTACTGGCAAAATCTTGAGGGTATACCAGAGAAAGTCATGTAAAAATATACCAGGGAAACAGGCATTGGTATTATCGACCAAAAAGATTACATTTTCTCCCTCCTGCAGTGTTGCATAACCAGAAAATTATTGAAGTGACTGACAAGTCAGTGTTGTAATGAAGCCATGATAAAACAGTTCCCATAAAATTCCATTTTATTCCTTAGTGAACACGATGCATTTGCAAAATAGGTATCTTTTTGCAAGCCTTGCCCGGTGTACTTGGAGTTAACGCTGCTGGTACCCTGTTACTATCTCCTTGTTTGTGTTGCTACTAAGTGGAGTTGCTTGCTGATAGAATGCCAAGTTTTGCACTTAAAAAGGAGTCTTGCTAAGTTTTGTACTGAGAAAAATAGTCTTGCACTGATGAAATACTATACCTTCAACTTGGAAAAAAAGCACCTAGAAAATACTTGCTATGTCACAACACTCTGAAATGTACTTTATAACAAAACTATCAAAAGTACCAAATTCTTCCAGCTGGCAAAAGTCTCAGTGAACACATTTCTTTGACAAAGTTTTCTTTTCAGAGTCTGGCACGCCAGAGATTGATGGGGGAGGGTATCAGCAAAAAGGAAATTTGTGATTTTGTGGTAGAAGGAAAGCCATGAAAGAGGAAGGGTGAGCTAAGGTTACTTGGCTGGATGTCTTGTAACAAATGTCTCCTTAGTGTCACCTTTACAGTGAGAATCGCAGCAGGAGATCCATGGTTGTCTTAGGCACAAAAGTGAAGAAGGAAATAAATAAATATGGAAAAGAATTCACATTTTGGAGAATATTGTGAAAAAAAATATTTCATGAATTCTAGTGGACAAACGAAAACACACAACCTATACTTCCTAGCAGTATGGACAAGCTGCTTCTCAAGAAAATAGTATTTGTGAACAGGTGCTACCATACACCTTCACTCTACTGCTGTCTGACTGTGTGCAGTACTCAGTCCCAAAAGCCATGAAGGCAGAGTTTGCTGGTCCATTCCATAGGTTCCTCAATCTGCTTTATGAAGCATAGATGTTATTTTATCTGAGGTTAATACTTCATCCTGAAAAATTACTGCAATTCCCAGTGCACATCTTAATAGTTATTACTGGAGTTAACACAAAATGGAATAGAAAAATAGACTTCCATGACAAAATCCTGTCCAGCTCCTTGGGGTATAGGTGAGTGGTATTTTTAGGAGTCTGCTCAGGTCTTCTGCTTCCTTGCAAGCCTCTCATTCCAGGTTTTAATGGGTGTTGCTTTTACAACGCTTTCCCACCATCCCATTAGCAGTAGCTTCAAAGTGAAGCATGCCAGTGATGCCTATACATACATTCAATGGATGTATGTGTCTGCATAATGAACAGTTAGTTCTCTGAATCCAAAGGATGGGAAACTAAAAAGGACTATCCTGACTGTCAGCTACTGTTTTGGTGAAAGGCAAAATCTAAGAACCATGATCCCAGATCAGGAAGGGGCACATGATTTCACAGTGGAGCAAAGCAATGCAAGGAAGCAGATCTGGAAGGAATAAAATAGGTAAAATCACCTGTTTAGTGTTGTGAGATGTTAATATTGGTACTCTGGGTGACACAATCAGCAAATGTTTATGGAATCATAGAACCATAGAATGGTTTGGGTTGGAAGGGACCTCAAAGATCATCTAATTCCAACCCCCCTGCTGTGGGCAGGGACACCCTCCACTAGACCACGTTGCCCAAAGCCCCATCCAACCTGGCCTTGAACACTTCTGGGGATGGGGCATCCACAACCTCTTTGGGCAACTTTATCTTCACATTGTCACTACAATTCAAAAGCTTCCTACACAAATGCAACACTGTGGACAGACCAGAATTTCAAGCAGAGAACAGATTACATAATATCTAGTCATCTCCTATGTAGCAAGAACTGCCATGTGATGATGCAGGGGTTTATTAGTTAGAGCTTAGTGTAAAATAATCCCTACCAGAGATGCTTGTGTCAAAGGGATTTTAACTGGAGGGTGACTAAATTACAAGGTGCAATGTTAAGGTCTATTTCTGATTTCTCATCCACTTCAGTCCCTAGAAAATGAAGTGTCTCTGAGAATAGACACGTTTCCCAACCTATTGTTCAAACTCAGCTCACGCTATCTGTTCAGTGAAAAGCCATACCCCTTCTGTGTGTTGGTTTCAGCAGCACAGAAACGAAGAACAGAGTTACATGAAGATCAGCTCAGTCTCTTGTTTTTGCCTTGAGCTTCATCTCCTAGAGTTGCTCAACCTAAACCCCTTCTTCCTCAGAGACGCCATTCTGACTTTTGCTGCAGTAAGGCAGGGAAGCTGCCTTCTGCTCTCGTGGTTCATAACCTCCCCTCTAGACATATTTTCCAGCAAAAATCAACATAGGCTAAAAAAAGCCAGTGTGATGTTGCTGTAAAACCACTTACTTCTTTCAGAGGAATTTAAACTGATGAGGATAAATGGAAAAGCCATGGACACCACAGTTCCTCCCCTTTACTCCCTTCAGGATCATTTTGCTGAAAGCAGAGAGGACCTGCTAAACTATGTCCAAAAGAAGGAGGCCCAGACAAGAGTCACACTCAACATACCACTGTATTTTATATAACTGTACTGGGTGTCCAGGCGCTGGCAGCGGGGGCTGCAGGGTGACCTCTGTGAGGAAAGGTCTGGGCTGCCCCATGACGGCCACAGCCAGTTCCAGCCATCTCCAGAGGACCCACCGCAGGGCACAGCTGAGCCCCACAGCCACGATGGTGGAAGTGTATTTAAGAAAGGCACAGGAATGAGGGGGGGAAAAAGGGCGAGAAACAACCCAGTGAGCACAAAGGTCAGAGAAAGAGGATGGGAGGAGGTGGTCTAGGCACTGGAGCAGAGATTCCCTGCAGCTCATGGAGGACCACAGTGGAGCAGATAGCCACACTTCAGCCCAGGGAGGATCCCATGCCAGAGCAGAGGGCTATGCCCTGAAAGAACTGTGGCCCATGGAGAGCCCAGACAGGAGCAGAGGTTTTTTTCCTGAATGGTTTGTATCTCATGGGAAGGACCCATGTTGGAGCAAGGGAAAAGTGTGAGGAGGAAGGAGCGGCTGAGAGGAATCATTGTGGACTGACCACAAACCTCCATTCCCCAGCCTGAGCCTGGGAAGACGTTGGGGGGGAGAGTTATTATTTTAAATTTTGTCTTTGTTTCTCACTATCCAAATCTATTTTGAATTGGGAATAAATTGCATTAATTTTCCCCAAGATGAGTCTGTTTCACCTGTGACAGTAATTGGTGAGTGATCTCCCTGTCCTTACCTCAACCCACAAGATTTTCATCTTATTTTCTCCCCCTGTCCTTCTGAGGAGAGGGAGTGAGAGAGCGGCTGGGTCTGACAACCAGCCAAGGTTAACCCACCACAATAACTAAAACCAGAATTAAGACCATCTGCCTTCACAGAATGAAGGAGACATTGTGGCAAATTCCTTTTTCCTCAAGATGTAATGTTAGAGTAAAGCTAAGCATGACATTCCCTCCTTTTTCACTTCTTCAACCATGAATGTGAAAATGTTCTTGTTGTAATTGCAGTGCTACACTTACACATCAGTTTTTTACACTCACAAAGCAGCAGAGTTATGTTGCATTAATGGACCTCTGAATCATATTCTAGCATGTATTCATTCTGAATTTGACTACTTATTTCACAGGTTAGAGGAGAGGACCTATGAAATGGGCTTAAAAGGACTGAATTTCACTTTCTACTTTCTGTGACCTTGAATTTATTTTATTTATTTATTTATCTATTTATTTATATTATATATTTTAAGTATGTATTTAGGAGTGAGATTTTTACACATTTTTTTGTGGAGCCAGCTAGTAAAGATCACAAAAAAACCAAAAAAAAAACCAAAAAAAAAAAATTGAAAAAAATGCAGAAAAAGAAAACCAGACAAATTTTACAGTCATTGAAATGCATTGCAGAATTACCTTTCTAAAATAGGCTAGTATATTCAGAACACTTCTTTTTGGTAACTAACTTCCATTCCTTTTCCCTCCTATGTCATAGTGCTCTTTACATGGTTAACTTTTTATGTTTAGAACACCTGAGTTCTAGGGCTACGTTCAGGAGCAAAGGTTAGCAATAAGGAACCCCTAACTTTGCTAGGTTTTACAAGAACCATATGGAAGAGAAAGTCTGGAAACAGATTTATCACTTCTTTCAGAAGAGACAATCAGAGAGAGGACAAAGGCAGCTGTATGACCTCCTCACCCCTTTTTCCCCATGGAAAAAATGGTACCTTACAAAGATGCAGCATATCTCTACTTTTCCTAATTTTTAACAGAGAGTTGTAGCATAAAAACATAATCAAATATTTAAGGATATCTTTTTACTCATTTTTCTTTATGTGAGAACTATGGGAGGCTGCACATGGGAACAGAGGAGCTGAGGACCTCTGTTGCTGCTTTCCTTCCCTTGCTATTTTAGGAGTCCTCTCGAGAGGGCATGAATGTTCACCATCATGTAGCCATCAGGCATGAACTAGTTTTCTAACAGTCTTATTGATTACAGAACTAAAGTTCCATTCCCTTCCTTTTTCATTCCTCTAATCCTATCACAAATCACAAACATGAATGGACCAAATCTGCAGCATGTTATCCCTTACACAGACAGAAGGATAGAATCAAAGGGTAGTTTTATCTGTCTTGTAAGTCTCTTAAACTCTTGGCCTAGGTTCTAAGCAAAAAAGCTCCTCAAGATATGTACTGATTTATGTCAAGTATGAGATGCATTAAAATCCTGTTTTAATTTATGTCAATAAGCTTTTAATGTGAAGAGGAGAAATATTGTCAGTTTGTCATGAATAGCATGCAAGAACCCATACCCTCTCTGCTCAAAGGAAATTTCTGAGGTTACAGCTCAGTGATATTGAAGTTCTATCCATTTTGATGTCTGATGTCTGATTGCTTTAACAGGACATATATATATGTAATTTAATGCCTGACACTATTTTCTCTCTTTCTCTTCCTTTCTTTTTTCTTAGAACAAATTATGACATCGACATCTAAAGGAATTTTCCGGCCATTTTTTATTATCTTCATTGTCCTTGGTTGTTTCATGGCATTTATACTGATTTATATCAAACCGACAAATAGCTGGATCTCTGGTCCTATAGAATCAGCCAGCTCAGTTTTGAAAATGAAAAGCTTCTTTTCTTCCAAAACTGATAATCTTAATGAGACTACTATTTTGATCTGGGTTTGGCCATTTGGTCAGACATTCGATCTAACATCCTGCCAAACAATGTTCAATATCCATGGGTGCCATCTGACTATTGACCGCTCACTATATAACAGATCCCATGCTGTTCTCATTCATCACAGGGACATTAGCTGGGATCTGACCAATTTACCTCAGCAAGCCAGGCCACCATTCCAGAAGTGGATTTGGATGAACTTGGAGTCTCCAACTCATACTCCACAAAAGAGTGGCATTGAACACCTCTTTAACCTGACCCTGACTTATCGGCGTGATTCAGATATTCAGGTGCCTTATGGCTTCATGATGGTCGGTACAAGTTCCTTTACATTTGAAGTGCCAAGTAAGGAGAATTTGGTCTGTTGGGTTGTAAGTAACTGGAACCCTGAGCACGCTCGAGTCAAGTATTACAATGAGCTTAGCAAATACATTGAAATCCATACCTATGGACAAGCCTTTGGAGACTACGTCAACGATAAAAACTTGATTCCAACTATCTCCACTTGCAAATTCTACCTTTCCTTTGAAAACTCAATCCACAAAGATTACATTACTGAGAAACTTTACAATGCTCTTCTGGCCGGATCAGTACCAGTTGTACTGGGCCCTTCCAGAGAAAACTATGAGAATTACATTCCAGCAGACTCTTTCATACACGTGGAAGATTTTCTCTCCCCCAGAGAGCTGGCAGAATATCTTCTGATGCTTGACAAAAATAACAAGATGTACCTTAGTTATTTCAACTGGAAGAAGGATTTCTCAGTGCATCTTCCTAGGTTCTGGGAATCACACGCATGTCTCGCTTGTGATCATGTGAAAAGACACCAGGAATACAAGTCCATTGGAAATTTAGAAAACTGGTTTTGGAATTAATTTGTGTGTGCGTGTGTGCATATGTGAGTGTGCGCGCGCGCGTGTGTGTGTGCATGTGTGTGTGCGCATGCACATGCACATACACTTTTTTGAAGAAGCCAGAAGAAGCTTCAGTCCAAGTGGAGAGAAAAGGAAAAGAGAAAAAAAAGAAGGAAAAGAGAACTTTATGTCATGGTTTATCAACTATCCTCTGTTGGCTATCCTATATATATTTTGTAAGAGATTTTAAAAGATCAGCAGCAGCAGTCATCAATACTCAGTTTTAAATTATAATGTACATACTAATTATGTGCACTGAAGAATATTTGATTGTTTACTATAATTTTTAAACAAGATTTTCCACGTTTTCTGTGAAATATGTCCCAGTCATACACTTAAAGTAGCCATTTTTAACACTTCTTTTTTATTTTTAACATTACATTTGCTGTTTAACCTATTTGGAAAATGAGGACACAACTTTTAAATGCCAGAGAGAAT
This sequence comes from Balearica regulorum gibbericeps, assembly GCF_011004875.1. NCBI lineage: Eukaryota > Metazoa > Chordata > Aves > Gruiformes > Gruidae > Balearica > Balearica regulorum. Next base: position 44,124,123 of record NC_046186.1, read on the forward strand.
TTTAAGAACATAATTTACTGTTCCAGTGTGAAATGTGTGTAATATTTCAAAAGACAGTAAAGTTTTTTATGGTTCGTCTTACATTTTAAGAACACGGTAAAGTTCAATAACTACCATTATTCCAGTGTGATCAGTTGCACCCCTTTTTAAGGGTGAAGAACCTAGAAATGTAGTTTTTAAAAGGTATTACAACAGTAGACAGTCTTTGTTTCTAAAAAAAGATGTTTGCTGACAAATAGCTCCATTAAGTTACTTTAGGCATATGTTTGTTCTTATGCTCCGAAGAATAAAGAAGTCAGATATAGAGAAGATGAACAACCTTAGTGACTAAAGCCCAGGTTCATCCAATTTTTGAGTTTATTTAAATGTAGCATGTCCTTTAAGTCTCATTGTGTCTCAAGTGTTGTTTACCTGAACCAGGGCTGTAAGTGGTGTTATACTGATAGAGATAACCAGTTTTTAACATAGGCATTTGATTACATCAGCCTCATGCACTGAATTCAGCTGGTAATAATGGATTTTTAGAAATAGCTTGTTAAAAAAAATTATCAATTTCTCTCATATAATTTCATGAATAACTGTGAAATTATCCCCAATTCTAAAGATCTGTTGAACTATAATTGTAGCTGGATAACTTGCTGTTATGGCTTATGAATGTGGAAAAAAAAAAGTGACCAAACAGTTTATTTTCTGAAAGAAAGATGCTGAAATTCAGTAAATAAGTTATCAGGCTGACATATTCAACCATTCAACTCTTCAAGCTAATGAGTTTTAGGTTTTGAAAATAGTTTATGTGACAGGTATAAACAAATGCACTCTTAAGAGCAGCAGTTACTATCAAAATTTGAATCTATAAATAAGTTCTTAAGTATTAAATTTGCTCTGATAGCAAATATGAAAATGTGATGAATGTCATGATTGTTTAAAATGTCTTCTTTTAAAATGCGTCATTTGATTTTATTACCCTTTTCTTCCAGCTAAGATTTAAATACCTGATTGGTATATATATTCATGTGTACAAAGTTGGTTTAATGACATAAATGTTTGGATGTGTTTTGGTATCAAGAGAAAGCCAATCAGCTTGGTTTTTCAGGTCAAAATATTACAAATCACACCTTCTACTGAAGAAAAAAAAATATATTAACTGGAAAAACTTCAGGTTATGTGATGTGTAAGACCTTGATGAAGCAATGTTGTTGATGAAGTACTTAAGATTAAACTTGCAGACAACAACATTTCTGAAGTAAAGGAATAAGGGGTAAAAAGTGATAAACATTTAGCAAAAGACAAGATGATTTGTCAGATTGTTTGGGGTTTTTTTACCCCAGGCTGGAATAGAAACACAGAAGGCTGTAAGAGTAATGCAGTTGCATTTCTAAAACAGGAAGTTCCATGGAAAGGTTATAGAAACACTTGTGCTCTCCCTATGGCTTCAAAAGTTGTTTTCTGATCCAGATATTTATTTATACTGTTTATTGCTGTCTTTAAAAGCTAGTTTGCAATATACTGTGAACCTCCTAGAGTCACCAGCATTCCAGTACGAAACAAGATGAGCTTACCTTGCAAATTCATGCAATATAATGAAACCCAGTCTTCTAAAAAAAAACCTGCTGACAGGGATGTATTGTGAGTAGTATTTCTGTCATTTTGAAGGCAAGTGGCTATTGCCTATGGTCTGTCCTATAGGACATCATACCTTTTGTTTTCGGGAGAGCTGTGAAATTCGCAGTCACTGAATATGCCACTGCTTTGGCTGGATAATCTGATTCCCTTGATGCTGGAATTTGGAAGGTCTTTGTATTGATCTCAGCAGAAGTTCATTGACCCCTTGGTGAACGTGCACAGCCCCTTATTTCATTCCTCATTTCAGATAATGAGAGCGGTGCTGAGTGTTACAAAGCCTTATGGTAAATCAGACTGGTTTCTTGGCATCAAGATTCAGCCAATAATTTTTTGTATGAATAACAACTAAGCACAATAATAAGATATATGACTTGTTACTACAAATATTAATTGGTGTATACACAGGAAAGTTTTGAAATACATGCTAAATTTTAAGCCTGTAAGTAATGTCATTACCTCTGTGAGCACTGGATCCAGTCAGCATGGCTAATCTTGTGCTGAATTTTAAGAAATGTGAAAGTCTTTTGCAGGAACTGGCAAGAGAGTTTTCTCTTCACAAAAACTCCACAAAAGGCTTGTATACTTTGCATTCAGGATGCATTGCTAAAATTGTTTCAAAGACTGATAAAACAGGAGAGAAATCTAATCCAGACAGAAATGACCAAGAATCATGACCAAATCCTAAGCAAGAGACATGACCCTAACGCTTCACTGACACTCTTGAAGAGTGTGGGCTGGATCCTATGTAAGCCAGACATTTTATGAAGATTTTAAGGTGATCTACAAGTATCAAGCCTTAAGCTGTTCTGGATATAAAGAACTTTGCTGACAGATGAAGTGTCTTCAGGCACGTCCAGCCTAGGTGGTAAATGATGTGAAGCAATGGATGTAAAACATCTGAACTCCATGTATGCATAAAGGCAATCTACCTAGACCTATACACCTAACTCACAGAAGATTGATTCTAGTCTATACATAACATCATGCATTGTGATGTCTGTGCTCTGTCAGTGAGCTACCCTACACGAACAGTTAACATAAATAGACTCAAATAGTAAATCACTGTGAAGGAAAATGAGCAAAAACAATTAATTATGGAAGGGTAAATTACGTGGAATTAGTTAAAATAAAGAACAAGGTATTATTTATGCCTTGGTACCGCCAGCAAAAGAAGATAGTTGTACAAGACAATAGAAATGAAAGATGAGAAATCACACCAATTTTTACTATTTTCTCAACAATTTTATTTCAGGCATTCAGTTTATTTTATTTGCCAGCCCACAATAAGCTTGCATATGCACTTGTCACAAGTTAACTTGGCAGTCACTGAAGACAGAGAGTAATCATTATTCTTTCTTTTACAATGGCTTCTTCTGGATGTTTTTAGGCTCTCTGTCATGCACTGAGATATCAACATTACTGTCTTTCTCAGTGTGGAAAATAAGACCTAAAACAGATAAAATACTAACTGCAGATGCATTGCTACCCCACTGAATGTGAACATCCATCAGACAAACTGGCAGCAGATCCTTCTAAAGCAGAGTTTTCCTTTCATTTCACAGACACTCAAGGACCACAGCAGCTCTTGCTCAGTATGAGATCTCCATTCCTTAGTGAATCCTGGTTGCCAGTTTCTTTGAATACCTCTTGCCATCCAAGATGGCTGTACTCACAATGAGCAAGCAGCCTGCGCGAAGCCCGCAGAATGTGCGAGACACAGACGGCAACATATTTGTCTTTTAAGAAACAGATCAAATAAAATGAAAGTTGGACTGAGAGAGCATAAATGTGGGGATTTGTAGAGTTCATGAAGGCTGAGCAAGATATGGGAAATTGGCACCACTGAGCACAATAAACAGCTACTTACTGTTTCTAGCTACTCATGTTTGTCTCTCAAACTGGACTTTAAAAAAAAAAAACCAAACACAACAAAACACAAAATTTTCTCCCATCTCTAATCAAGCAAGCTTCAGTTAAATAACCAATAACTGTTGCTGGTTATTCAAGCATGGATCTCCTGTTGGCCTTGTATTATCTCTTATTAGATAAAAAGTAACATTTTGAGGAAAGAGTGAAGTCTGTCAGTAAGCTAATCATATTTCTTATCTGCTTTCAACAATCCTTATTCTTCTTTTCTTTTCTTTTTTGATTTTGAAATAAATCTTCATGTCCTCATGCAACAATACTTTCTGGGCTTGATTCAAGAAAGACCTTAAGCACATGCATATGACCATGAGACTCAAGCACGTGTTTAAATTTAAGAGCATCTTAATTGCTTTAATGCATTGGGGCTTCAAACAGTATGTTTTTATTGCCTTTGGGAATTGTGCCAGACAGCACAAACTATAGCCAACAGAGACCAATTTGTGTGGCCTCTTTTGCATCATGTGTGTCCATCCTGTGAGCAGACTGGCTACTGAAAACTGGACTAATTCTGATTTAGTGTCTATCCAACACACCTTGACCCTTCTGTTCTGCTTCAGCATGCTACATGTGCCACCATTGCCTCATGCTATCCAGTCAGCATGGTGCTCCTCCTTACAGCATCCCTGTAAGTGAGTGAACGTGTGTGTGGCATAAGGAGCTGAGGTTTGCTGAGATAGCACTTTAAGGACTGTCCTAGCAAGGAAGTGTAAAACCTGATCATGTGTGCATCCTTTTAATCTGGACTGACTGAGCCCTAGAGAGGGTCAGTCTCAGCCATACCTGATTTTCCTCTTGGAGAAAAATTATTTGGTTCAGTCTAGATGAGACTGTGAGTGCGAAGCGGGCACAAGAGGTATGTCTGCGCAGGCTCCTGACCTATTTAAACTTAACAGTGAAAGTTAATTAAGTGGAATGGCTGGGGTAAAAAACAACCTTCTTATTCATGGATGTTGCCCTTCTAATATTTGAATAACTAGTTCTAGTGCTATTGCCAATTCTACCTTCAGAGAATCAGTGTAAAATTCATATCGGTTAGGTATGTTCATAAAAGGTACAGAAATGCCAATAAATTGATTAAATAAACCATGCAGTAGTAATTTTAATTCACGGCACAAATGCCACAGAGTGATACAGATGATGAAACCATAAACTCATGAGAACTAATTAGGCCTAGGGACATCACCCTGAAGTTTTCATATTGGAAAAAGTCACTTCATTACTCTGTTGGAAAGGTAATTAATTGGGAATCTTTTATGTCGCCATATTCTCTACGCAATTAACTGAAACCAACAGCTTCGGTGCAGTGAATAGTTCAGAGATTTGCTCAAGTGGCAGAGAGCCTTTCACCTCCGGGTTAATAGCCTGAATTATGAGTAGATTGGTACAGACCGCTGTTTGGCTGCTTCTAGTAGATGACTTGGTGATCTCAGTCAGGTTTCTCACTCCTGCTTTCAGCCAAGAAGGCAAAGAACTGAACCAAGACTCATCTGACATCTTCTGTGCGTTTTTTGGCACGCTCAAGGGTTGGCTTAGGGTGGTCTCACTCCTGCAGCCTGTACCATGCCTGTTTATGATTACGCAGAAGACTTTGCTGTTCCAAGAAGTAAGAGCATTAGCATTTTTTTGACATATTGTGCCAGTCTGTGCAAATGAAGTATTCATACATGAGGGAACTCTTCATTAACATTCCTAAGTAAATAATTAGTAGGAAAATCATTTAATCATTGCAAATTGGCAGCAAAAGCAATTGTTTGTTATTCTTTATGTGAATTAGTCCAGTGGAAAACAGGCTTTGATGAAACCTTATCCCCCTGACCTGATACAGCCTGTTTGGTTCCAGATACAGGGACATGTATGACAGCAAAATTTGAAAGGTACATGGTAAATCAACATATATATACATAGAGAGAGAGAGAGAGAGAGAGTTGGGATAAATTTCCCATAGAGACTTGAAGCTGTAACTAAACACTTTAGCAGTCGCCAGATGAAAAATGGTCCCATCAATCCTTTTCTTTATAACATGATAGGAAAAGCCAGTCTGATAAATGCTGTTTGGCAAATAAATTAACCATAAAATCTGCATTTTCCTTTGCTGTTTTGTTTTGTAACAAACATGTTCTAAAAGATGAGATTAAAAAGTTTGGAAAGTTAACTCCCTTGGTGCAATTTAATGTTTTAAAGTTTCAGTGGATATACTGAAGAGAAGAAAGTGAGATGCTTTTCCATCTACACAAAATCCTAATGTGCCAAACTGTTTCCAGTGGATGAACAGAACAGTTAAATACACTGACTTTTTATTAGGATTTGCAAAATCTTCTATTAACGCACTGTAATTTTGCACTATTTTGTAAGAAAAGAAAAAAGGAAAAAGAAAAAAGGAACTGAAAAAGAAACAGAAAAAAAAATCTAAAAATAGATGCCAAATGTATAGTTTGTAAAATACTATTTTTCTTATATAAGGTGTCATCACATTGTGAATCTAACTGTGTTATTGTAAACTGTGAAAAATGTGATGTACTGTCGTGACACAACCTACCAAGGATCATTTCAAATACACAGATTAGTCACCTGGACTTGTTTGTATGAAACATATTCATAAATCTGAGATCACTTTTATACTTATTTTTTGTAGACTATTTTTCCACATTTACAACACAACTGTTATTTTATATCAAACATTAATTTTGCTTTAAAATATTATTTGAATAGGTGGGTGGGTGTCTTAAATGTGCCAGAGATTCAAAACTGTAACAAAAATAATTCAGAAACTATTCTTTGCCAAACTGTAATGCTACTGAAATCGAAGATGTTTTGTTGAACAAGCAGACACACTATCAATAAATGATAGTTTCTATTCCATGATGATGATGATAGTGTTACATTTGCTACCAGGATAAATGCCTGGTAGTTACAAGCTGCGTTTCCCTTCTATCTTTCTGTATGTTGGGGAAATGAAACTGTGTGCCATAGCTGAATGTCATAGATATTCAGCCACTCACATAATGTGCCATGGACTTGACCTCTGAAATACGTTGATGAGAAATAGGAGAAAAACCCTTAAGCTGCTTGTCCTGATTCAAACCCACTTTCTGCGGTGGGTGATGTGAAAATGGGATGGTTGACACACGTAGGACTGGCACGGTCTCAGTAGAGATACTAAGTTCGGTATGTAGAAACATGGGACCACATTTTCTCTCTTGGTGCAAGATCAGGACCAAAGTCCATTTCTTGAGTATTTGAGCTTACACAGATAGCGTTGAGCGAGATCTGATAGGAAGCCTTCCTTCATGTTCTCAGCTAATGATATTCCTTGTACTGACAACTTAATCTTTTATGTGTTTTATATAGTGTATTCATATAAGGCATAAATTCATGTGTAGAAATAGTAACCATGGAAAATTAAATTTTAATAAAAATAATGAAAACCATTCTTACCTGCAGGCACATTTTAAGATGCCATGTTAAAAGGAGATCTTGTAAAAAGCTGTGTTTTTAATTTATTAGTGATTGTATATTTTGCCCCATAATCTAGACATTTTATAACAGGGGTTCTATCAAACCGTTTCTTTGTTCCCTTTGAGCAATATCATCACCCTGAGATGCATCTGAAAAATGTAGAGGTTCAACCACTGATGTCTTTCAGCATTTTTTTAATTTGATGTTGTTAAACTTTCTTCTGATTACCTATAGCTATGTTCAGAGTTTTCAACACAATTTGACTGTAGTCAGAAGACACCTACTGTATAAAACTACAGGTAACTGTAACCATTTCAAGGACTTTCATCATTTATGTGAAATTAATATTTCAGAACTCTGATTCCAAGATGGTTAAGAGGCAGCTCACTGACTCTTATTTATTGAGCACTGGAATTCTCCCCAAAGGATAAACACTGAATTATGTAAATAATAGTGCTCTATACAAGCCTAACGAATTATTGTAATAGGTATATTTAAAATAAAAAGAGAACATTCTAAGTGTACTATAGTCTTTGATCATTATTTCATAGGTCTAATGTAATTCTTTTTCTTCTTGTGGTAGTTCTCATCAAGAGCCTGTTCTAAAGGTTGTTTCTAGTCATCCCCATGACTTCTGGCTGAGATCTCACTAACAAAATTTTAGTTCTTTTTAAGCTGTTACACATGAAATTCTTGTAAGTGTTCTGGGTCAGACTGAGTTCATATGGACTCTTGCATGAATTTGCTGTGTACAGCAAGCAACGCAGCTGAATCAGTATGGTACTACAGCTGAGGTTACTTTGCCTTGCATTAGCAACGTAATTAAGCAGCACTCTGAGCATTCATTTGAGTTTTCTGAATTTACAAGATATTTGCTACAGGAACATGAGCTTTCTTAGGTCAAGGTAATCTTACCAAAAAAAATCTCTAAAAGTTCTCAGAGGAGTAGAGTAGAAATTTACATGCTCATATTTTATTGCTTTATCTACTGTACAAATAACCTACATTTGCACAGCTTAACTGTATTTAAAATAGCAAATGGTTAACAATGGTGTCAGTTTTATTTTTAAATATATAAACATTGAATTAGTGCCACTGAAATAAATGTAATAAATAATGCAGTATTCCCAGTAGAGCAGAACATTTGGTCCCAGTGATCGCAAAGTTTATCCAAGACAGAATATTATGCCTGGCTACTGTGCAGCTTGAAGAATGGGTTGGGGTCTTCAAAAATCCTTTTCCTTTCTATCAGACAGGCAAATTTGCATTTCTCCTGAGCTAATAAAACTTTGCTAATTGGGATACATTCTTTAAAAGTTTATTTAATTTATGCCATTTACTCAAACCAAACTTATCACCATCTTGAATTCATCCTTGACAAGTAGAGAGACAGACTGATTTTTTACTAGTACATGGGAAAGGAGTCCCTGCCACATTTCATTCATTTTCCCCCTCTCATTTCTCCTTCTTACATTCAAATATCACATCAAAAAGTCAATTTAGGACAGAACATGCAACTTTCTCTCTTTAATGCAGATTTTTTTTTTTTTTTTCCTAAAATGATCCATTTCTTCCTCCTCCCATTTACAAGCTCCCCCTGGATACACCAGCCTACTGGACACAAAGCCTTGTGCGTTTGGAAAGCCACCTCTCTGCCCCTGAATGTCAGAAGCAGCTGACCTAATAATCTGCTTCTGAAAGCACAGCACTGAAGTGAAACCTAAAAAAAAAGGGTCACGCATAGAAGGCATGCGGGTTTCTAACACTGCCAGCAATAGGGAGCTATTACAGACGCTGAAACCACATCTGTGGGTGATAAGGCTGCTGCATGCACAACTTCCTCACGCAGTGAAACAAGCAACAAGCCCCACATAAGCTTTACACAGGCTGGTCCTTCAGCACCAAACAGTTCATTGAACCAAATGTGCAGCCGGTGCGAGTCTGAGGGCAGGCTAGCACCTCTCAGCAAGGCTAATGGAGAAGGTGAGACAGACAAACAGGTATGCTACTTCTGGGTCCGTCAGCGGTTTGCATCCTGGCTCACCACACCACAAAATATCCCATATCAATTCTTACACTGACTAAAACAGCAGCTTCCTTTCAAGAAATATATTGTCTCAACATATATTTTAATTCCAATAAAGTCTTTGGATAGGATAACAAGTCTTTAGGCAAAATACCTGGCTGTAGCTTAAGATATCTCAGAGTAGATTATCTACATGTAGGTGTATAGAGGTGCAGTGAATTTCTGAGTTCCCACTACATGCAAAGGAGTTCACAAGTTTAAAAAGTAAATGGAGCAACTCAGCTCACCTACTTGGGGTGTCTTCATCTTTAATCCTGCCTATAGATCACATTAAAAAATAACATATTAACAGTTCAATGACAGTTGTAATTGCAATTGATTTGATGTACAATGAATCAGAAAAATGAAAGAAAACAAAGCTGCTTGTGTTGAAAGGTGAAAAAATATCACATTCCATTTTTTTCAGGCAAAATTAGTTGTTTGTGATGTTCTAATTGATACTTTCATGAAAGACCAAAATCACTTTCAAATTTTTTGCCCTTAATCAAAAACTTAAGATTTCAGTAATAGCTAAAATAACATTAAGATTAATTTACAAAATTGCAAACTAATTTCAACGCTTTTCTTGAGATGTTTCTTTTTCCCAAAGGACACTATTTTTCAATGGCAGGATTCCTGAATGAAGAAAATGTCATCAACTGCATTTTCATTCTTCTCTTGGCTTCTGTCATCTGAACTCTGTCACGTATGAAGAAGACATACTAAATGGGATGTGGTTAATCAAAATGGAAAAGAAGTTGCAAAAGGTTTCAAAATAATTTCTATTTAGTCACAGACTTGCTGCTATACCACAATCATGTTATTCCTGTTATTCCATCTAACAGCTGATTGCCATCTTTCAGACGCGTACTCTCAAGTTATGAAGTCCATTTTGGTTTTTAAGCTGCACAGTCTTGTTATTAGCACCATTACAGTTTCTGGCATTTGTTGACATTGTCTCGACCTTATGTCCTCTTGGTTTCCTCAGCCATATCATGCTCTGTCCTTCTACACCAACTTTTTGCGTTGTCCGTCAGCATTTTGACATAAGACAAAAAAAGATCTACTTCCAGCTAGAATAATTCAAGCCTCTGTAACCTTGAACTAGTGAGCCCTGCACCCTCACACCACTACCCCTTCATTGTCACTAAATTAGATTTAATTCACTGATAAGTACACTGAAATGAAATGTAACAAGGTACATGGGCAATCAGGTGCTTTTTAATTAGTTCTGCTTGTCAACCAAATATATTGTAATGCAATCAACTGGATGTGTCAATTACACCCAGAGTGGCGGTTTTACCCTTGAAACCTTTTATTCTAATATAGCTCCAAGCTGTCATGTGGTTATACTATACTAGACCCAGTCTTGAGCTCAAAGACAGCAAGCGATACAGAGGGGACAGAGCAATAGCACAGGATAACCATTTAGTTGTTATCCAAGATTCCCTGATTAATAGGAAAAAAACCAGCTACAGTTAGATATACCATATAATTTATTACAGTGATATCTGCCTGCACAGGCTCAGCTCATGTTCAGCAGGGTTTCTCAGTTCTGTCTCAGCACAGCCCTTGAGCCTGCACCTAGCCTCCTGGCTTCTGGCTGGCACAGAGCACCATATGGACCCACACAGCTCTCCAGCACCCTGGACAAGCTGCCCAGCAATAATAAAGTGCAGATGCACCTCCGAGCATTCCTGAGAGCTGGATAGCACTGCCTGGCGAGCAGGAGCGAGCCTATAGGTCACCCACTGGCCATACGAGATCTAGGTCAACAAGAGAGTGTGTTCAAAAGTGCAGCTTTCTTTGTCTCTGTCCTTTTTCATGTCTTTCATGTCGGATGTCTGAAAAATTCTTTTATCTTCCATTTGTTTGATATTCAAAAGCATCTTCTTTCCCACTAGCTCTGAATGCAATGGCACTTAATATTATCACTCAAAACCTCTTACAAAAATTACAGAACCAAAACCTTAATCTTTGAAGTGATTTTATATGTCTCTGATGCATTACATTTTAGTTCATGTTCAAGATGAATGCTTTTCACAGATAAACATATTGTATAGCAAGACAGAGCTCATTTACCTTTTTTGTAAGGCTCAAATATGTATTTACAAATGAAAACACGGTTCATGAGCTCTATCTTATCAGCAAAAATATGCAGGAAGGTACACCATAATGATAATAATTCTCATTGCTTCAATGCCATTTAACCAAGGAGATCAAAGAGTTAGTGAAATAAATCTGACCCTTCAGCATTTATAAAAATGGTTTTCCTTGATGATGCAAATGGTAGACTTAAATGGTTTTGAGACTCCTTCCACACTTAAGCAAAGCATCTGCACAAGTGTCTGCAGGATCAAGGCCTTTACTTTTCAGACAAATTGGTGCCTTGCATAAATTCTCATGTTTTCACCTTCCGCATTAAAGAACTGAGGCAGAGTTTATAAATGACATGCTACACTTTAGCTAGCTGGGCTGTCTGCACAGCCCAGTGTAGCCATGAGCAGACTGAACTAGCTCAGCAGTTGTACAGCTATGCTGTACAGCAATATAAGCACCTGCCTGCACTGTGCCAGTACCTGAGCTAGCTCACTCCGAACCATTGCACTTCTGCCAGGGATATGCTAAACCTTTCCGCTCAAGAAATCTCTAGAATCCTCCCTGAATGTTAGTCAGAAAACAGGCCTTAGGCGGTTTTCTAAATTTCCTAATCCTGTAATGAAACCTGTGACTAAGTTACCTGGGAGCATCTCCCTGTGGTGGATGTTAATGCATACCTTTACAAAGCAGTTGACTTTACAGATGACCACATCATTAATAGAGATGTCTCAGAGATTCTTCTCTTAAAATCTCAGCGCAATCACTTTAAGGCAACTACAACTTGTCTTCAGTGAAACATTTAGATTTTTTGGAAAAACTTTTAATACTAAAATCCTTCCTGAAGAGGTACCTGTCTTCTCCCTACCAATTGTTTTTCTATTCTATAGCCTTCTGTCTTTTTTTCTACAGTTTCTGCCAACCTGATATCTAAGATTTAAGACTGGACTGGAAAGGACACATTCTAGGCCAGAACACTCAGAACTAGCAACTCTCAACAAACCTGAGCATACTTTTCATACTTAAGCTTAAAATAAAACTGTTTGGCTTCTCTGAAATCTCAGTGCTTCAGTAGTTAAACTGTTCCTTCTCATGGAAGCCCACCTCATCTTTTGACAGCACTGCTCTTCACCTTAAGAGGGAAGAAACTCTTTTCTCTCTCCCTTAAGCTTACCTTCATGATGTGCTTTCATAATGTTGCATCCCTTCATTTTTAGTTTGCTCTTCCATTTGCTTTTCACCTCATGGGTTTGCCATGTCCTTATATCCTTAGCTGTCAAGAGGAATTTATCCTTCCTGAATCTGAGTGACTAGACAGCTACACAGTATTTTAGATGCTTGGTAGTAGCAGCTTCAATAGCACTTCTCTAAAATGATGGATCCCTTTTCCATCTTCCTCCCCAAAGAGAACTTTATTAGTGATGTCTCTGGTCTTAAAGTGATTTCTTATTGTTCTCCCGATAGCTGATTGCTTCAGTTTGAGGGCATTTCCCAATTACCTTCCCTTAACTGTTTCTCAGTCCCTTATTCCCGCTACAGGAGAATTCCCTTCATTCATTTACCAGCTCAGCACCCTAAAGTTATCTAAAAGCCTTACATAACTTTTGTTTTCCTAATTAACATATTAACATAATGTAATTGAAATTGCTTGTGAAGTCCAGAAACATTAATTTCAAGGCATTGTTGATTGCATTGTTCTAATACTTGCAGTAATATCTCCATTGTATTATATTACACCCCCCAAGACAGAAGAATACATGCTTAGTAAGCTTTGTTATCTCCTCTGAAGTTAATTACTTCTGTGGCTTTTGCTTCACAATGCGTTCTGGTTTTAAAAAGTTTCTCAAAACATCCCTCTCTACCACCATTTTTAACCAAGACAACATGCTGCTCTTTCTCACTCTATTTACTAAACATAACAATGCCTCTCCATAGCAGTCTTTCTGTGAAGTTCATCACCAGCCCCATCCTCTTAATAGACATTTAGTTCTTTTAAGATCCTTTAGCAGAGGAAGCAATGAAGCCTAGTTTTATGAATTCAGGTCTTGTAGTTGGATTCTTTAGCATATAATTAGGTGTGATGTCTGATTAAAGCTTTTCTCACAATCAGGACACTCATAATAGCTCTCTCTTGTGGATTCCCTGATGTCCCTGGAGGGTTGCATTCATAAGTCTGGTTTTCTTTCAGAAGGGAGACTTTACGGTCTATTTGAACTATCTAGTTGCCCATTTTGATGGACATTATGTGAACATATTATCTTTGCACCTACTAACACTCTGTGAAATATGCTGATAAGTTACGGCGTCTGAAAGAGACAGCCAAAAAGGGAAACAGAGGTAGAGACAGGCAGAGATGGAGAGAAAGTAATCACTTAGGCCTCCTATCCTTAGGAAATGTCTAAACTATCTAATTCTGATACATTTTTCCTTCCAATATGCATCAGTATAAATATGTACCATTTGCACACCCTTGGAGAAACATAAGTTCAACCTTTCATTTTCCATGGAGAGATATGACAGACAAAGCCAGCCTCTCTGCTGAAACAACTGCTGCTTCACTTTTAATCCAATTTCAAACCTCTTCCTTCTTCTTCAGACTGTCTTGATTTCGTAAGAATCACGGTAAGTTCCTTCCATGCAGTATTTCTCTTCTTGTCTCACCTACAAAGACTATATTCCCCAAGTGTCCAGATAATTTTTTTTAAACATGAGAGTGACAGCTAAGAGTTTTTGCTACAGAACAACCATTCCCCAACTGTTCGCTCAAACACAAGCTGCTCACAAATAAGCATGCAGCCAAACAGCTATTAAAAAAACAATTTTTAGGCAGCCTATGATACTGCACACTTGGGCATCTGCTTGTGTCTGCTCTTGGAGACAGACCACCAGGCTAGATAGACCCCTAGTCTAATCCAGTTTGATCCTTCCTATGTCCTCACACGGAAGTGCCATGATGAGCTTTCCATGACAACATCTGAAAACTGACTCACAGGTGCCAGAGCTTTTCATTCCTGGAGACCAATGGCAGCACCACATTCACCGACCAAATTCTAAAATCCCTTTCTTAGATACCCAACAGCCTGTGTGTGCTCTTCAGGCAACCCCAGTGGCGTGCAACTCCTTCAGCCAGCCTCGGATATGGCAGCAGGTGGCAGGCTGTCTAACGGCATCGTTTCTCTCAAAGCAAGTCTGTTGTGTGAGTTAATCGAAAGCTTATCTGGCTGTACCTACATTGACTCACAGAAGTGCTAACCAACATGCTGCCAGGGATGCGCAAGCCAGCCTCACACCTCAGAGGCAGCCGCATGTGGATAGAGCTATATCACTACTACTGTCAGCATCGTGACACTGTATGTGGAATCACAAGCAGGGTTTTTTGGTACCAAATTTCTCTGTAAAATATAGACGTGTTTCCCTTTAATTCCAGAGCCAGCATTAACCTCTGGTAGCCACAGATGAGTGAGAGAGTGAATAGAAATCCCCCAGTGCTCCTGATGAACATCAGAAGACTTGTCCTTGTTTGGGTGTGTGCACTCCCACAGCTTTTGGCCCCATGGAAATGCTTTCCTTGCCTGCCCTTAAAGGGACTGGGGAATGCTCAAATCTCTCTGAAATCTGCCTTTAGTGAAACTATGAGCCAAATACTTAAAGGCAGACACAGGTGGTAGGAATTAGATATATAAGGTCACTTTTTCCGTCATGTCATATAAGGTCACTTTTTCCATCATGTCCCAGACTTTGTAATCTGATGTATACTATGACATTGCTGGAGTGATCCTCAGGCCAGCTGCTGCACTCCCAGTACCTCCCTAGCACATTTCAGGAGTCATCTCCTGCGAAGAGGCACTTAATATGAGACTATTCTGTTCTGGAGGATAGACTTGACCAGTGTGTAGACTGGCTAGTCCCAGAGAATGGTCATGGACATATTTCACTAGTAAAGTGCAGTTAAAGGTAAGTACAGATTTAAGCATTTAATACTACATGCTTATTTAAATTCTTGTACCAAGTCTTTTTCATGAACAAAACCAGTATCACATCCCACCACCTGCAAAAAGGCATTGTCATATTCTCTGGGGATAGTAATCATGTTACACTGAAAGAGCTACAAACTCATTTAGGAAAAATCTTTTGCCGTTACAGTTCAGTGGATGATCAATTTGGCAGCAGCATTCTCACAATTCACAGTCCTGTATTTACTGTGAATTTACCCCCTTTCTAGTGGCAATTTCTTCTTAATGAAAACAAAAATTTACAACCGGTATTACATAAAATGTGAACTTAATTTATGTCTAAATTTTGTCCCGTTTCATCACCTTCGCTCCCTTGATTACTGTGAAAGTCCCCCTGCAGTGTCCAATTGTGTAAGAGTGAATTCAATCTTTTTCTGATATTTAGAGATTAGATAGCTCTTGATTAAAGAGTTCATTCATTATACCCCACCACAAAATATCTATTCAGGGATAGAATTTTTTCCTTCTCAAAAAGAATAGTTTCCATACAATTGAAACAGAAGGCAAGATTCTGTTCATATTCCCAATTATGGGTTACATAGAACTGGAACTGATAAGCAAGAGAAATAACGAAAGCAAGCAGAAGAAATTCTCTTCCTCTGATAAGAATCTGCTGAAATTCCTTGAATCTGGGGATATATTTTTTAATGAGTCAAATGAGGACTGAATATGTTTATAAAGCACAGGAGAAGGATGCCCCATGGCAGGTTGGATGCCCTGCATGAAAGGATTTTAATGAATCAAATGAACATTTGCATGTTTGCAAACATAACTGAATGGAAGTTCAGAGCCCTTCTAAATTCACCTATTATTTCACATACTGCACTTCACTTTTGAAAAGGAAGTTAGGAAATTAATTCATTAGCCAGGTAAAGGTGCTTCAAAAATGTCATACCTTTCGACACAAAAATCCCCAAAACTACAGATTACAATAGTACAGTAACAGTGTAACATACATTGTATTGTTTTGTTTGTTTGCAGTTTTGAGTAAGGAATATAAAATCTAGTAGATCTAAAAGTTAAGATCTAAAAGTTACCCACAAAAGAAAATGCAGTGCTAGTGTGTTTATGACCTCACTATTATTTCCTCATGTTTTAATTTTCACAGTACAAAAAAAAAAAAAAAAATCATCCATCCAAAACTCTTCACTGGCACAACATTCTTCTCTAAAGTCATAAAGGGTTATGACTTTATCATCAAAACTCAGTAAAAGAAATCTGCATCACAACACAGCTTCCACTTAAATATGAGAGTTGGTTAGAGCTGGCTAGAAGAACAATTGCTTTTATAAAAAAATCACGTTATGTTGAGCTGAATTTATGTCCAGTATCCCAAGCTGTTCTGAATCAGCCTCATGTCAGCAAGATGACACTGTCTGATATCTAGCACCGTGTGAATGAAAGGTGTATATTTTGAGATTTTTATTTAAGATACTTCTTGTCTCTGCCTCAGATCCCATCGTTCTCCTCCCTTTTCTGGCAGAAACCTCAATACAATGACAAAGGCCTTCTATTTCATTCTTGGGATGGCAACAGTCAATTGTGCCCACACTACTCATAAACTTTGAGGTGATGCTGAGTGTAGGGATGTACTCACTTACTTCTTTTCCTGAATGGACTTTATGTGACTGCAGCAGGATTATGCCTCCACATAATATTAAATCCTCATACAACTGCAGGCGAGACTGGAGGATAATTGATTATTGTTATTCAGGTTGCTTACTTTTTATTTTCTCTTGAATTAATCAAGGAAAATACTCTACTTAGTCCCTTTTTTGTGTGTGTATTTGTTCAGTTTCCAGGTGTATTATGCTTCTCAAACCACTGGCAGTACCTTCAAACAGAATTCTTTATCCAAGATATTGTGGGTAAGTGGCCTTTTTGCCTTTTTAAGTGAATATGTAGTTCATTCACTGAGGAACATCGCTAGTAGGGCATACTGTTACCACACACTAGATTATCCTGCAATAGCACAGGATCCATGTGGCTTAAAAAAAAAGTCTGCTGAAGAAAATCCATTGTGGTGCCAAAATTATATAAAGATAATTTCACTGAATTTTGTTCCAAAGTTATGTCAGCATATCTTTTGGTCTTAGTTTTCTAAGTTCTTTTGTGTTGATTTTCAGTTGATATCCACCTACTTATCTACTAAGCACATGATCTATGAGTAGAATTGAATCTGCATATATATGGGTCCCCTGTTGGACAAAGTGCATAGTTTGGTAAGTATAAATTATAATTTAATAGACACATAGCAAGAAAAATTCCCTGCCCATCTGTTTCATCCTTTAACTAAATATTTTGGAAGGAAGTAATTCACCTTGGCAACATCCCACAGTAAATTCTGAGTAGCTTCCATATATTTCTGTTTGTACTTGCATTGTCTCTCAAGTTCTATATCTATATTCATATCTTTTAAAACATTTTTTTGCAGTAAATAAATAAAACAGCCACTGTTCTAAAAGGCTGACTATTTTCACACATTATGTTACAGAATCAAAAGCATTTTTGTCAGAGAGGGAACTTAAGAATGGAATGTGGTATCTATAGGTAAACTGATCGCGACTATATTATCTCTGCCAAATGTAAAGCCAGAAATCACACAGGAGGGACCTTCCCAAACTCCAAAGTGGGGATAAACCTGGTTTTCCCCCTAACTAGTTGCCTTGAATCTTCCTTGCTGCAAAATAACTATGGAGAATATCCTTATACTAATATTTTAGTCAGCCTGCTGCCATGTTCCCATCTGTTCTCTTGTCTAGATTAAATAAACCCAACTGCTTCAAAAGTGCTTTTTTTCTTTCATTTCAGTGGTCTTTCCTTAGTTTTTTTATAGATTCTTCTTTAAATGTGTTGCCCAAGTTCCAGTTTTTCACCAGCACTTAGCAGAGGAAGCAATTGTTTCCTTTATATGCTATTCTTGCTAATATGTCACAGAATGAGATACAGTTTTTCATGTTAAAACATACCAGTGGGGATTCATGTTTCATTTGTGATCTTCTACAACTCTCACAGCCTTCACTGCGGTATCGCTGACAAGTCAGTTGTTACTCATTTTGTACTTACACCTTTGATTTTGCCTTCCTAAGTGTTGAACCATACACTTGTGTTTAGTGAATTTTGTCTCCTTGATTTCAGATTATTTCTTCAATTTATCAAGAACATTTGAATTCTGATCTTTCTGATTCTTCTAAAGTGTTTTTAAACCATCCAGCTTGGCATTATCTAAAATTTAAATGAGCTTATTCTTTATTCTGTTATTCAGATCATTAATGAGGTTATTTTAACAGCATCAGGAAAAGGCTGAGGAATCCAACCTGAACTGTCCTCCCAGACTAAATAGCCCATTCTCTGTGTTGTGTTTTCGTATCGCTTGATGTGGTGAAGGCTTGACAATTAAATATGCATTGCATCACAGTGTGAAATTAACAGGCTGCTCCACAAATCTTAGCAGCTAGGACAGGCAAAATTTAATGCAATCTGGCCTCTCTCTTTTGTTGCGTTATTATTTATTGCTGTGTTATTAAATTCGGCGGATTTTCACTGATAAAATTCAAATGCAACTAAAACTGGAAAGCTAGTATCATGACTTTCTCTTTGAAGTTATTTGTATGATAATATGGTGAGCCGGGCTGGATGCTGTATTCATCATGTACATTCATCAAAGGATCTGTCCTATGAGCTGATGAATATTCTGGCCCTGATTCAGCCCAGGAGATGTGGATATGAATTTAGCAACTCTGCGTGGTGGGAAGGGTGAAACAGAATTGTCACCCATCACCTGTGAGTTTGCTCCAGGAAAGGAAGCATTACAGCTGAGGAAGTGCATGGGCTTAAACCCAAAGACTGTATAGTTTTCCAAAATGTACTTGTTGCAGAAATACGAATAAGATTGAATAGCTGCAAGTATGTAAAGTAATAAAGAATTATCTTTCCTAATGTCCCACCACGTGGCAAGGGAACACTTCTACCTACCACATGCTCCCTCAACCTTTGGGGTTATAAAGCACAGCTGCAACTAGAGAGAAGACACCTCTTCCCGCAGCACCACCGCTCAGCACCAGCTCCCTGCCTCTTGCACAGGAAAAGAGGACTGGGAACACACCAACTGCAGAGTCAAAGCAGCGGAACATGGGACGAGACAGTTTATGAACGTCTCATTGCTGGTTATAGGAGAACTATAAGCAGAAGAAAGCAGCACTGGGGAATAGGTATATATGGGTAAAAGACAGGAGTGAAAATGATTAAAAATTACAGAACCTGGATGGGTTCAAACAGAAGCATGTAACAGGGAAGTGTAAAACAACTAAAACCTTTTTTAGAAATGACAATTTGTCAGCCATAAAATTTCCTATGTTCAAATTACCAGTTCAGCTAGGGGGAAGGCAGTAGTTAAGCAAAAGAAAGAAATCCTTCAAGAATAAAAATAATGATTTGTATTTTGTTGTCTAAATAGAAGTCTTGCATTTTTGTTAAACTATTTCAATTTCTTTTAACGGAATAAATAATATACAGGCAGTACCTTTGCTATTTCCAGTATTTGTTCTGCACTCAAAATTTCTAAGGTTATTTAAACATCAACTATTACTAAAAATCAAAGATCTTAAAAAAAAAAATGTAGGTCATAAGCAATATAAACACTCAGCAGCTGTGTAGATCTGAGCAACCCCAAAGGTATCACTTTTTCTGAAAGTGTAACATCTTTCCTGTTATCCACAGCAAGAAGCTAGCTATTCTAGCCCATCCTTAGTTATGTTATGATGTGAATTTGACTGTTTCTCATCTCAACAGCAACAAAGTTGGCTGGAAATATCATTGCACAAATTGATTTAGCTTAGAAGACAAAAAAAAAAAAAAGAAGAAGTAATTTGGAAATGTATAGGGATCAGTGGCCTCCCAACTGGAATGAGTAGTTAGGAAGGAACCATCTAGACTTTTGGTAAAGTTACTTCATCTCACCTAACCGTAGTTGTCTAAAGGTTGGGCATGCAGCTTTACATGTCGATCCTGTCACCTAGACTTTCTCCTTTCAAATACTGCCAAGGAATGATTAATAGGATATGTATTTTAGATATGTAGGATGAATACATACTTGAAATGCCGGTCTCTCTCCACTGACTGTAAATGAAGTTTAGATGAATGGCTGAAAGTCTAAATATACAAATTCTGGGCAGTTAAATTAGATGAAGCAAATCCTGCCTTAGAAGTCCAGCATGAAATATCATCATTTTGATTTGCACAGACTTTTCAGTGGTGAATGATCAAAGAACTGTTGTAGTGTGCAGAGAGGATTAATGAGTGGAAGGGGAGGGGAAGGGATTATGATGTGAGTGGAACATAGAGTAAATTGGAGAGGAAGATTTTCTGCGGGAATGTTAATTTTCTGGAGCAAGGGGTAGAATCGAGATGCAAACAGCTTTCTGCTTGTTAGTTTTGAAGGGTAAAAGTGAAATGACTAGTTGTACCTGAGGGCTATTTGGAAACTAAGTGAACTCAAAATTACCATTATAATGTTTAAGATGAGGCTGCAGTCTGAGAAGATATTGCAAAATGAAGCATTTTAGATATATTTCACTTTGACACTGTATCATGTCTTCTAAGTCAAATGGGGCTGGGGTTTCACTGACAAATGCAGCGTGGGATTTGAAAGTCAAAGTGTACTGTTACTAGATATAGTACAATAGTTGCCAAAAGGCATTGCATTAGCTAAACTACACTGCTTCTGGTGTCTGGAACCAGTTAAGTATCTCTTCCAGGACCTGCACTGAGTTTTAGAGCACTGAATTCTCCCTTTCCTGTATCATCGGTGATAAAAGCCAACCTAATGTTCTTAACCAATTTCTGTGTACATGTTCTTATCAGTATCCACTGAGTTTTCAGAACATACATTCCGATAAATTAATGGTGATGAAAAGGGAACCTAGCTGTCTTGCTGTACCATTTCTGTGAGGCCAAGTCAAGCCTGTCCGAGCTTGTTTTTCCTTGCTGAATTGTTTTTATATTGGCCTTATCTCTAAAAAATATTTCAGATACAAAGCCGAATGGGTGCAAATCCATCCAGAATTTGTGCATTTCCTCCAGACCTATAAAAATATAAACAGCTGCAAGCCATACAGAACAAGCCCATTTTGAAGAGCTATTTAAAAAGTATGAGTGATAACATCCTTCATATGGCATATGAGGCAGCAAACACATAGCAGTTGATTTTTGTATACTTCACTTTTAAATTATTAAGCACTCTTCCTGCAGAGATGGTTTCCATTTCATTCTTTGTGTTCTGAAGTCTATGCGAAGTTATGCTGTCTGATGGGCACTTGACTTTTATTTTTTCTTGTTTTTTTTCTCTTTAACTTAAAATAAAGGTAATCAATGGGGAAAGCCTGTATATGGGAAAACATAATTCCAACTGTGTTAAAATAAATAATGCTGTAATGTCTATTTAATTCTTTTGGTTGAAAGGAAGTAGTTATAGCTGTTTCTAACTTAAATGATTTTTGCTTTAGCAGCATTTAAAATTTATACTTGTTTTAAAGGTGGATTTATGAATAAAACATCAGAGTTCTAAAAACAGCCTGGCTTTGCAGTGTTGTGAATGGAGAGCAAAAATAACAAATTAATCAGTATGTTAGAATTTCACCTGACGTTTTATGGGCAGAAACACTAGAGTTGGCTTAACATCTGAATCACCTTAACTGTAGGGGTAGCCTTCAGAATGACATCAATAGTTTTGAATTGGCCTGATTTAATTCTTAGCTTTCAGTTTAAAGTAGAGTGACTTTTCACAGTCCTATTTCATTTCAGAATTGTACATTGTTAGTAGGAGTAGTTCCAAATGGATTGTTAGGAGGGAAAATTATATTGTTACTGTAAATTAGAAATTACAAAAACAGCACCAGTGCTCTTTCAAAAGAATTACTAACCCTAGAAACAGAGCAGGATTAAGGCTAATATGGAGTTTCTTTTCATTTCCCTTCCTGGAAGACAGGAAGACATTGTGGTTTCTATTTATTTGATCTTGGAGAAGCCTGAGTGCCCTCAGCTTTGATTGACTTCGAGATGAGATATAGACATCCAACTGCTCACAAGATGAAATCCTTCCTAGCATGTGGAAATAAATCTCTCCATCACTCTGCTACATGTGTGCCTGTGGGGATGGGGAAAGGTGCAGGTTGCAATAAGGTGTACGGAAGGCTAAGGATTTCTGAACTCTACAGAAAGGATATGGAGCCAATATGTGGTACAAAAGCCCACTTCACAGGGGCCCCTTTTATGGTCATGCAGAGACCATCAGGTCTGCACCAACACCTCCATATCCCCTGGGAAGGTCCAAACAGTTAAAAGGGCAGGCTAATTCAAACAGAAAACTCAACAAAGCCTCATTTGATATTATTTTCTCATTCAATGTGAACTGCTGTCATTACCAGTTGTTACTTTTCATTTCACTTTCAGTACCCACACGTATACATCCTAAGTAGCTGCTTCCTGCTTGTAAAAAGCAAGCCTGCAACTACTCCTATCTACCCTCAAGCACCTAATATTATTGAATTTAACAATGCACATATCACAAGAAATGAATGTATGGTCCAAACAACATCCCATGACACAGTTCCCCAGCTTATACATATTACAGCTTATACATATTACAATATATACGTTGTGGGTAAGTCTAAACAGATCTCCTGTCTACACAGGATTTCACTTGAGAGATTAATCCCTGCACATTGCAGTGTGTGATGAAAAGTCAAGCCACAGAAAGCATTCAGATTTTCTTTGCAAATTTTCCTTTTAAGCAGTGTCAGGAAATTCCAGGGAGAGGCAGAGTGAAATAGCTCCCAATTCCAAAAACACCATCACAGCTAATTGGAAAGTTGTGTATCGGAACGATCCAGGGGCTGCCCAACAGGGGAAATTCACTTCCATCTCATGCAGCAATTTTCTCTTCAGGTAAAGTCACCATAGAGGCATACACACCTACCAAAGCTGTGGTGAGGCACCTCCTGCCTGCTGCAGCCACACTGGAGAGTACAATCAACAGCAAGGAGAGCCACCGGGCAGACCCCACTCTGAATTAGAGCCAACTTCAGATTTCAATTTCCGGTTGAGAGGCGCAGGTGTCCTGCCATTCAGGTTGTGCCTGGAGATGATGAGCACAGAAGTGAGTCAGGATCCTATCCCTGAAGTCTATATTCTCATATAACATTTCTGCTCACCAAAAAATGAGTCAATTACAGATTTCTCTCATCCACTCCTCCCATCAAGCAATGTCTCCATTCCCTGACAAAAATTCATCCCTTTGTCTTCAAATTGTCTATCCTGTCCTTTTCTGAAATGGTGTGTGCTGTGTCCTGTGTGGCAGGGGACCTCAGGGTTTCTGTCTGATTTTCATGCACTCCTTTTCTCAGTGAGGGACTTTTGTGAAGGAGAATTTCAAGGTCAAACAGAGATAAGGAGAAGGAAAAGGAGGAGGAACTACCAGATCCACTCAAATATGAGATGCTTCTTTTCCCCCTTCCCGTTCCCTATCCTGTTTCATCATAGAGAAGAGATCAAGCATGAGGACAGGAGCAACAGAAGATTACTGTATTCAGTAAAAGGAATGCCTCCACACTGAGCAGAGCTTTTACCTGGTAGCTAATTTTTACCTGACATTTCCATTGATTTGTTTTTGCCAAAGATGACCCAACTAGGGAACTAAATCTCTCATTTAGCATTAAATGCAAACTTTGCATTGGTTTTGTTTTCAGTGAGAAACATGAAAACATGCTCATCTCAGTTAAATCCACGTGCATCTTCTTTTCCTCTTTTTCTTTTTTTTTTTTTTTTAAATTTTTCAGTTTGGTTATTGAACAAAAAATAAATTATATATATAGCCCAAGCAGAGAGGTCAACAGTTGTAATTACCAAATGTAGCAGTTCATTTGAACATATCCAAATTCTACACCTACATTTCCAAAATGCATCAGCTTTCTGTGTAGAATGCATGTATCGCACAAGTCAATATTTAACAGATCCTTTATTGTGCAAGGACATATAAAGATTTCTCTTGAAAAATACAACATTTTGGAGTCTCCCAGATCCATCTCACTCCAAAAATCCTTATATACATCTACTTTCTATTTGTCATTACAATAAAATTCTCAGATGAACACTATTACAGTCAGAAACAGTGCTTAGTTCCACAAAGACAAAGGACTATGACATGAAAAGCAAATGAGGGTAAGCACACACTATTTATTTCTTGCCACTATTTTTTACTGCTTTATTGATTATCAGTGTCAAATGGCTAAGCAGGGAACCCCTGGCTCCTTTCCTTTTTTATTCTCTGTGATGCTTTACTATAGAAACATCACCATGGATCTTCATTAGTGGGATCTGTGTTTCTCAAGGATCAAATGGTAAGGTCTCGTCAAGAATTAAATGTTCTGTTATGCAGAGGTATTGTAGGATGCCCTAATCTCCATACCTTCCGCTTACGTAGAAGCAAATGTGGCATTTCCTCTGAGGCCTGGTCCCATGTCCAGGAATACAAATTAATAATTCATCATGTAAGAAAAAGTTATAACCAAAACTAGCTGCCTGCATTCACCACTGTGGTGCTAGTTTTGCAGACATTTTATACTCAGACTTAGTGTTGTGTATGCAAGCAGTTAGTTCATTTGATTTGGATCCATTAAATGTTTCAAAGTTAAGCAGATGCTTAATTGCAATATTCATAGAGCAGTAACAATGCCTAAAGTTAATGGTCCCTGACAGTTTTTATTATAATCCTTACTTTATATAAGTTTTTCCTTCCCATACATGATTTATAGCTCGCGGTTTCTTATAAAGCTGGCAATTTATAGATTATAAAGCCAAACTGTTCTATCCTATTTCTTCAAATAATGAGCAGACTAGGTCAAGCAAGTGTTAGGTACATAGAGCAAAGAATTTAATTTGACTTGTCAAAAAGTTCTTTGTCTCCCTGGCCACCTAACTCACAGTGCAGGTATGTTTTGTGGCACCTTTCTCACCCATGAGCCCTCGTTGTCCAGCTGTGGGAAAGTGCAGCAGAGGTCATCTTCCACTCAGTAGTGCAAACTTTCTTTTCACAGAAACTACAGTCAAGCAGCTGTATAGGGGTGGTTCATGCCTGTCTCCTTTTCCAACACAGAGTGAGGTTGCAGCTCAGATGTGCATCTGCTCTTAGGAGTTGCGAACCTGTTCCAGAACCCATAATATTCACATAATGAAGTGTCAATTGTTTTGGTGAGAGCAGTGGCAATTCTCTGGCACAGCCTGTCTCTTGTCCCCCCAACCGCATTCTATGCCATCTTGGTTTTTAAAAGGTTCTGTGAAACCTCAATGTATTGCATCATTGTGTTAATCATAATGCAAAAATTAAACCACACCAATTCTGAATTCAGAATCTAAGCAGCCTAATACTTACTGACTTATAAGCTTTGACATTTCATAGGTCTTCTGGGACACTTACGAAATACCCATTTTCATTTGTGAAACTCAGCTGAATATTTTACTGCTAATCTGCATTAACATTTGGTACTATTTGAAGGTTTCCTCAAAGGATTTCAAAGGATTTCTGGTAGGCTGCACATATAATTCTTCCTCCCCCATCCTTGTGTTTTATAGCTGTAGTATGGATAGGCTGCTTACAACCAATGAAAGGTTTACACTAAAGGGCATAGTCATCATAAAAAGTAATGAGCTAAAATTCAGAATTCCTTACTGGATAGAATCAAGTGCCTATAGCCACTAAGTAATTACTCCAATGCAAGACATTAAGCCAAGCCTTCTAAGAGCTCTGTCTTGTAGCAGCTGCTAAATGATTAATATCACATCGGTAGATTTCACAGGAGAATCTGCTGAATAAAGGAAGGTTCGGTGTATATGTAAAGTTTAAATTCCGCACAATTTGTTTTAGAATCAACATACTATATTGCATATTTCATGGTTCTGAGAGGAGTGCAGCATTCATTAAGAAAATACAGATGGTCTTCAGATAGCTAACAAGATTTCACACTCATTTCATTTCTCCCTGCTGTGAAACCTGGAGAGAAAATAACAGTAACAATGAACTCACTATGGCTGAACCTCAAGGCTCCTTTCTGCCAAAATATTATCAAAATTCTGAACTGGTGTCAGCAGTCAAATTCCACCAAGCTTAACAGAGCTAAGCTATTTACAGCACGTTGAAATGTGTCCCTCTTCTCTCCAACAGTATTTTTTCTCACTTTAGGAAAATCCAGCATTTTTTAAGGCTGGGAGTGTCGATTCATGACGAGCCCTGAATAGCCAGCAGCACGCAGTTGTACCGCCCCAGGAGCACAGCAATCTGAATCTTGAGACTCAGAGAATGAGAATTCAATCCTTGGTGGTTGTCTTGCTTTGGGAGAAAGCAACCAAATCAGCAAGTTAGTCACAGAGACTCTCCCTTCCCCTTCCATCAGCTGCCCCACGCTAATGCAGTGTGGAGAGGAGAGAGGCGTGAAGAGATGAGGCCTTGGGCATCAAAGAGGCCAACCCCCTCTGCTGCACTTCTCTGCACAGCGAGACCTCATCGCGCCCGAAATCTGCATTCAGCATATTAATATCCTATGGAATTTGTGGAAAACAACAGATAACAAGCATATTTTCCTGGTCTGAATCCACTCAGGAATAATTGATCACTCTGACAGTTCTGCTTGGCTAAAGCATAAGGATTTTAGCATTTCTCCCCACATGATTTCTGCCTGCAGTAAGAGAATATCTGAATGATGCAAGTATGAACACTGAAAAACAAATAATGGACTATTCATCAGAATTTATGTCAGGAAGTTAGCTTTACCTTCGCCTGACACTCTTAAAAGCATTCTGCCTTCTGCCTCCAGTGTCTACATTAACTTCCCCATTGTTATTCTAATGCATTCATTATTTTTCTGCTGGAGCATCCATGAATGCGAACAAATATAGGCACAGAGAAGTACAAATACATGGATGCATTACACATACACACAAGGGCAGACATATATAAATTCCATATTGCTACCCAAAAAGACCTTCCATATTACAACAATTGGGATGTCTAAAAATATTAAAAATAATTCAAAAATTATGTTTGTTAAACCAAAGTCTGTTCATCACCCTCAGTTATATCTATGCTGTATTCACGCAGTAGGATGCAGCACTGGACCCACAATTACGTGAAAATACTGGCTTAAGTTTACTGTTTCTCAAATACAGTTTGGTCTTATTCTTGCTCTCAAAACTGGGGAGTTAGTTAGCCATTATGCAAGTTTTCAGTAAAGAGTTTGTAATTTGCCTCATTTTGGGATCTGCCAGACCTTTTGCAGACAGCTCTGAGCTTGTTCTGCTTATACTTGGAGCTGGATGGATGCAAGCAAGGTCTCATCCAGAAACCACATAGCTTCATTAGGCAGCACTTTGCTCTGAGCAAGGCTTATAATACTACTCCAAGCATGGTGCCTTCAGTTTAAAGCTGGCTAGTATCCTGTTGGGTGAAAGCACAGGTAGAACAAATGTCTGTAAAAGTATAAAAATATGTCTGTAAAAGTATGTATAGAAATATTTATAGTCTAACATCATAAGCCAGGATGTCAAGCTACAGGATTTTACTGATATTTTAAAATCCTACCTGAGGCTCAAGTTTAGGGCTATAGCTGTCATATGGAGCCTTACTCACACGAACGCAGAACTTGTATTGCAGACAAGTTTCCCCCAAAAAAACAAAAACATAATTGGTGTCTACTTGGTATGTATTCTGTCTGAGTACAATGGCTGTCTCTATATTGCCAGGCTGATGGTCACATCTGCATTCATCCATACACCTTGCCTACAGGAGCATTCTTGCAGTGGTTTTTCAGGAGGTATCTCAGGAGGCAGGAGAATTTCCGAAATGTGGTACAGATTTATTTAGTATCTGCGTGGACTTTGCAGCTCTGGACTCCATTGACACAGGTCAATGGATTGGGTAGATGGGTTACTATCTGGCCAGCTATGTCAGCTTCTAGGTTCTACTGTAGACTAACATGTAAATCCTGTAGTCTTACCAGATATTTCTAGTTCACTACGATATATCCAGACTGAAAGACTGAAGGGTTACTGCAGACTTCCTTATAACTTGCTATACATTAATTATGATTGTTACAAAGTTTCTATAGAGATACAAAAACCTCTCTTGAAAACAATCTGCTGCAATATTAATGGAATATATAACACATGCATACATTTGTGATATGGTTCAAAATTTTAGTGGAATGTTCTAATACATCTTTACCTCTAAAACTTTCTACTCAAATGAAAGCAACTATATTAGACTGGTTGGAAGAGGGAAGAAACAAACTTACAATAACTTATAGATCTAAATAGTCATAGAATTCTTCATTGGTTACAGTGAATCACATTTTCTGGCTCTTTTACTCACTCTGGTCTCTAACATACACATATAAGTATACTTTAAAAAAAATAAAATTAAAACTTCATTAATGAAACATGCAAGGTTATTATATGTCTAAGAGCATACGTACTGCTTTTGATCATTTTTCTTTTTTTTTTTTTCCCCAGCTTCATTTTGAGGGATTAGTTTGGATGGCCTGAATGTGAAGATAGCTATAAAAATGGCACCTATAAGTCTTCTTAAAAATTCTAAAAATCTTTGAAGCTTTTTTCTTTGTCTGGTGTATCAAAACACAGCGTGACCTGAATGATTGACTTTTAGTCTGACTACTCATGTTGGCTTCCAACACTAATGTTGCTAAAACCTTATAGACCTCATCATACTACAGTGTAGTCTCCTTACACACTTTGTTCTGATCTAGACGTAAGAAAAAATCTTTCAAAGAATAAAACATCCCATCATTTGTAGCCTTGTGAAGCGATCATATTGTTAAAACTTTTTCTTTTCTCATCAAGCCGTGACAGGCATTGTGCCTTTGTTAAAAGGGAATTGAGACCCAGAATGAAGCCAGAACTGCCATCGGAGATCTGGTGTTGTAAAGTGAACCTGTCATGAATTCTAAATGTGGCTAAATGAAATCACCCTCAGCCTCTCCTGCTTATGAAGCACTCCACTTATGTAGCAAAATACTTAACTATGCTCAACAAGTCTTACAGGCTTTTTCAGTCATTTGTCTTTCTACTCAAAATACACAGTCATCTTATTGCAGTAAACGTTCTTCTGAAATCAACCAAAATTCTAGAAAGAAAGTAGTTTAATCTTAATAAATCCAGATAAACTAGAGTATCCCTGCTTCCAACCTATCCTTAACTCACCTTTAGGAAATTACCCTATGAATAATTGCATAGAAGTGGCCTGGAATAAAGCAAGTAAAGTAAAAAGATTTTTCAAGAGGAACTTTACGTTACTGTAATTTCTACTGATCTGAAAAAAAAAATTAAAAAGTAACAGATATTGTATCATATCAAGCTTTTTAATCTAGCTGTTATGTGTTTGGCTAGCTCAATTAGTTTATTTAATATTAGATTTACTAATATTATCTGTTCAATTAATACTGCTTACACAATTCATTATTAGAAAATCTGAAATCATTACCATATGAAAAGGTTGCATAAATATATTCCTGGTTTTCCAGCTTTTTAACATAAAAACATATTGAAGTGCAGGATACCTTGACCATGTCTAGAAAGACAATGAGGTTAAAGATCATTTATATATGTGTCAATAAATAATAAAAAGCAAGCTATTAACTTCTTTTGTAGGAGTCTGTTTTTGTGCTGTGATATCATCTGTGTATTTTTATTAGGGCAGTAATGTTATCGGGACTAGATTAAAAATGCTATATGCCTCATATGGCTAATTATCTTTAAATATAATTGACTAAATAGATATGAAGTTAAATGTAACTCTTTGTGTAACTATAGCACTAAACGTCTGGATTAAATAACTAACATTGTGAATATGAAATTTAAAGCTTCTGATAAAGAACAAATAATTTACACATCTAATTCATTCTCCCTGGGTTTTACATGTGCATGAATATCACAGTACATGTGCTGAGTTACCTTCTAATTTTTTGTATACACATAAATGTAAGTAGAATGTAGCTTGAAATAATTACGTTTGAGAGGCTGTAATATTAGTCTGTTCATCACTATGTTGTTTTTGTCAAGAGCACAGAAATTGAAACTGAGCAGTCCTGAAATTGCTCAGAATGACTCACAACAGTGTGAAAGTAAATTATATTCTCGTCATCTATAGAAATGGGGGTAGTGATATTTACAGTGTCTGTTATTGTTTATGGAGTGTTTTAAAGATGAAAGGTGCTGTCTCACACCGACTCCTTCTGCTATGCCATAAAAGTGGTTTACATTTTCTTATTGTGGAGAAGTATGTTCCACACAGCCAAAGCTTTGAGTGTCAAAAAGTACTCTGCTGATACAGTCCTTAATATTATTATTAGGTTAATAAATGTGTGATGATGCTGTTTCAAATGAGAATACAATCTTTGGCAACAATATCGCCCTGAGTGTCACTACATACATATTTTTCTCTAGTACGAATATTACCTTCCTCTGTGATTTAATTCTGTTGCTGTGCTTTTGTTGAAATTTTTAAGAAGCATCAAAATAAGGGTGCATAAAATCGGTGTCAAGAACATAAAATGAATGTAATTCTGATGTCTTTCTGCTCCAGAAACAGAAGTCTCCAAAACCACTTTAAGCGAAATACTTTCTGTAATTCTATGTAAAAGCTGTCTCTTACCATGTCTGCAGAAAAGCCACCAGAAGGCTATATGGCATTTTCAAGCACATATCCTTAATTGCCACACACACATTACCCAGAGTAAGACACAGTCGCAGTACTGGCAGTAGCTGCACCATCTTCTCAGAAATTATGTAGGCTGTCTCTTTGTCCCAGCAGATGGTATTTTTATGACCTGCAGTTCCTATGTTCAAGAAGCCTAGATGAGAAAAGAGAAACTAAGCAAAATTGGGAATATAATTCTCAATCTGAAGAATTCCAAAAGACTGTAATGAAAGTTTTTCAATCTTAGTATTAGCCTTAACAGTAAGAATTACAGACCTATCTAAATGTCCTCGTTTTTAGAGATACTCAGGAATAGTAATTGCCCTTAAAGTCCAGCTCCATCTGGAAATCCTGCCAGTTTACGTAGATGTCTTAGCAAGTATTAGAGAACACAGGCAAAAGAACTTGAAGGAGAAAAATGGTGTGTGTTACTGCAAAACAAGAGCCTGTATAAGAGCCTGAAAAAGCACATCACTTCCTGCTGCTCACTTTTTATAAGGCTGGGTTCCAGCAAGTGTTTTCAGCATCCCACATCTATTCCATATAATGTGGTCTTTTTAATGTATGATCAACAGGTCATATCAGATTATTTCACCTTCACAAGTATGGATTTAATCAATCAAGAATGCCAAAATATATACCTGCCTTCATTTTTAAATTGTCCCGACCTATATGCTTAATAACATTTCATTTTTTTAACTGATAATTTGAAATGGGATATATGCTTCAAAATAATTCTTTTTTCTAATATTCAAAGATAAGCAACTGAGCTGAGCTGTGATAAACAGCAAAAGACTTAAAATTAGCAAGAGGTCCACATGTGTTAGCTCATTATCAGTATGTGAATGTGCCAGTTCATACTGCACACCATTTGATAAATGCCTTCCTATAGACATACAAATACAGATTCACCATCCTACCACAGTTCTGCTCTTTGTACTGCTGTAAATCTACCGTAAATCCTCAGTCAGCAATCCCTTTGGATTTCTATCCAAATATGGCCACCCTAACTGAATATTTGATCTGGTCCTCCAAAATTTCACTCAGACAACAAAAGTGTGAACAGCTTCTACCCCTTGATCAGCTTGTGATAAATAGAACAAAGTGAACAAATAATTTCCCAAGCACAAGGACTCGTAAAGAAACTGTCATTCTGATTAATCCCAAAGTACTTTTTGAGTAAACAAGTGTTTATATTTAAAAGCCACAATGTGATTTCAAAGTATTCTTTCTATCCCACTCATTGCTCACTGTTAGAGGTAATTGGAAGCCACTTTCTCACTCTATTGATGATTAATGAGTGGCATTTTGGTTTTTTAAACATAACATTCTTTAGTCCAATGCAGAAAGGCAGTAGAAATTAGTGGCTTAACTACTTAGATTTTCAGAGCAGAGAATAATTAAAATGGTGAAAGGCAAAGGAGAGGGCATACAACAAGCCTTATTTAAACAAATCCCCCACTGAGAGCTAGGAGAGTTTGGGACCACAAGCAGTAAGTAAAATCAATTAATTTTGGTCTAACTTGAGTAAAGTTATTGATTTTATATAAGGATTTGATCCACCATGCTTGTTAGTTGCCAGTATGAAAAATGAATCTCATTTGACAGGAGAATGTTGAGTGTAGAGATTGCAAGACTCTGACCTGAAAAAGTAAGGGGTGAAAGACACTGTATTCATACACTCAGAATTGCTTGGGAAGGGGATTTCATTCATTCTTCCTTTTTTTAAAAAACATGAAACCATGAATATCCATACAAAGTTTAGCTTTCTTGCCCAGCACTGTACCTCCTTTCATGCTGTCAGCACAAATATGATGACCTACCCATGTGTTTGAATAGACGTCTTCATAAGCTACTCAAAGGATAATGAATAATACCATTCATATAGCTACTTCCATATACTATAATCAAACTGGAAAAAATGCTCAAAAGATGTGTCCAAGAAAAAGAGAAAATTAAGAAAAATACAAATTAAAACCAGCAAAATGTGAAGTATACTAAGGTGGAGCTTCAGGGGTGATATTACTTCTAGCTGGCTCTGGAAAATGACAGTCCTCTCTAGCCTTTGATTTTGCAGTTATTGAAAGTAGAAGATTTCAGATCATGACCTGGAATTTCTGTTCCCAAAGATCAAGAGAGTTTAGGAGTAGCCAGCAATATCACACATATCTAGGTTTGGATTTTCTGTACATCTCATACTTGCTCTCCAGAAGCTCTGGATGATGTAGATTTCAAAGAGAGGTCAGCAACAGTATATTGCCTTAGAAGAACAATGAGCAATGATCTTTGCATTTCCGCTTCAGAATCCTGGAAAGGCATCCTCCTCATTCTCTGCTGCCTTGCATTGTGTGCAGTCATCCAAATTTCACCAGTGTGGAACATTATGCAAGTGTCCACATATGCAAAGCACTGATGGAACATAGCACTTGTAACTAGGTATTAAGAACAAGTAAGGGAGCAGGAGGAAATCTTATAAAGTTTCAGACACAGTGTTACAGACTTTTCCACTTTAGTTCATCTGTTTTCATTTGATCCAAGTCAATGATTTGCTCTGTGCTGCTACTGTATTAATTTTCAAGGTTTTTTTTCAGGGTGGGCAAAGTCTTTCTGTCCTATACCCAAAGTGTTGATGAATGATTGGATATTATCACCTTGCAAATATCAATGATAGCTGATGGTGTCAGAGAAATTACTATAGGGCAGATATTCTCATCATAAACACATTCTCACAGCAATTAAATTTCAGCGACAACCGAAACCAACGGAGACTAGTTTTTCCTCTCAACCCCAAAAGCAACCTCTGCTTTCCAGTGCCAAGACATGGTAACAAGCCACTACCCAGGATCTCAAATTCAAAGCAACTGTACTGTAGCAACATGAAGCCAAAATACTTCTCACTCCAAGAAAACAGAGCAGACTCAAGGCACAGGCAAAGCAGGCACATGCCCTGGGCAGAACACTGCTGAGGAGGATGAGCTGGGTATGGCTCACTACTCACGATAACTATTTCAGAGCCTTGAAAAATCATCTTGCTTTGCTGCTGCCACCCAGGAGAGGCTGAAAGGTGAAGGCCACTGCTTGGTGCTCCGACCCCCATAAAAGCTTCAAACCCTGTGGTCTGCCATTGCCATCCCTCTTGTCACGACTAGAACAGCAAGTCGGTTT
Source organism: Balearica regulorum gibbericeps (assembly GCF_011004875.1). Classification (NCBI taxonomy): domain Eukaryota; kingdom Metazoa; phylum Chordata; class Aves; order Gruiformes; family Gruidae; genus Balearica; species Balearica regulorum. Next base: position 44,158,228 of record NC_046186.1, read on the forward strand.
CCCCAGGATTTGTCCCTTAGCTCCTCATCCATCTCTGTCCCCTTTCTTCTGTTCCTCTTGTTTCTCTGGCAGGAGTAACCTGGGGTCGGCCAAAACCTGAACCTCCTTTTTAAAGCAGCATATTGAGTTTTGCCAGCACTACTGAACATTGCTGTGCTACCTCTGAGAAAACATAAGCACAGAGCCATGAGTTACCCCTGTGTAACAGAGCGCTGAATCCTGCCCTGACCTTAAAGTATATT